>NC_142837.1:46719177-47364677 GCF_061612785.1 Hesperophylax consimilis
TTTGTAGTCTATGGTTAGTTATAGGATAGAAAATTGTAAAAATATGTCATATATTTGTCCAGAAAAAACGGCGTTTTACAAATCATCCAAATATTATTGTTATTAAGGGTGCTGAAATCTTAAAACTAACACTTTTTCGGCGATCGGTGTACTGAAATCGCTTAAAATATTTTCGCATTCACCTAGTCTGAATTAGCACTGGAAGTGTATATTTGCAAGTTATCTGAACTGAAACTGAATATCAACAGATAAATCTTCAAGGGAACTATATAAGTCAGTATCTGAATGTTTATGATAACTAGCAGTCAGCCGACATAGCAAAACTTTAATTTGAACAGGAATTTTATTTCATTCAATTGGTGGAATTGAATAGGCACAGCTGGAATATTCTGGAGGAGGCCAACCACTTTCCCTTCCTGTTTAAGGTACTGATGGTACCCTTTCAGAGCTCTCGCAAGGACGCTAATTTTTTTGATATAACGAGTCTACATTTAAAATTTCAAAACAAGACCTCCGAAACGTCCATGCATACAATGTTATTCGCAGTATGTGAGTGCTGCGTATTAGTGGCTTGTTAGTAAGATCTATTCCATTTGGTTAGTTTAACAGGTCATATGTACAAGGTATCAACAATAACAGGTGAAAATAATAAAATACAGCCATTTGAAAAAAATGAAAAATTATGAGACAAAAGAAAATGGTGAAATGTGCACCTCATTTTTGTGGTGGGGGGGGGTGTCGTCACCCGCTCTTAGGCAGTCTTAGGGGGAGAAAGCAGGGCATTGGATAGGTTTCAAGAGGATCAGGTTCCGCGCCCTTAAGCCAGGAAACCGATTGTGCCTCGGCGAGAGATGTAAGTTGGGGTTGGGAAGATCCCGAAGATCATGAGGAGAAAGCGTCGGAGAACCTGGAGGCAAGGCGGAAGGTCAAGAATTCACGATCAGCCCATTTTCAGTCCAATTTCTGACGTCAGGGGAGGCGCTGAAGGCAGGCGACGGCACTAATCCCTCATCGTGAAATGGTCGTCCAAGATGGGTATGCACGGATGAGGTTTCATGCCACCCCAGAGTAAGGGTATTCCAGACAGAAAATAAAAGAAATCAGTTCAGAACTGCTACCAGCAAGCACTTAATTCTGTAAAAACAATAATACAAAACACAATAAAAGAAGAAAATTGCAAGAAAATTTCGAAAAAGATTTATACGGTCGCATTATATACAGGTCATCCTCGAAGAGAGGAAGATCATTATAAACAATGAAACAAGAGTAAAACTCATGAAAAAAAACCTTAAATCAACAATTGAAAAGAAAGAGAAATAAATTATATACATGATAGAGATTTACATAATGCCAAAAAAATTAGCAAAAATAAATAGGAAAATCTAATAATAGTTATGTCAAAAGAATTTTACAAAATTTAAATATAGCGGTATGTTTACTGTAATATAGTCCCGTAGTCCGTTGAGGCCAGGAGTAACACCTGGCATTAAAAGCTACTGATTATAATCTAAATTTTCGACTCTAAGATCAAACCATATTTCGACCCTGATCTTTGTGTACTTCCTCAAGCACTCGAAATTCACCATGTTCGAAACGAGATCGGAATTCCAAACTGGTCTCGTTGCTACTTCCAAACCAGCCAATAATTCATCTCTTGCATTCGTCACAATCTCACAGTGCCACAGAATGTGCTTAGCGGTTTGAGCAGAACTGCTACACCCACAGTTTGGGTGTGGGGAATAATATTCAGTTTGTCTAACTAAATATGGGTGAGAACTCTTTCAATCAGACGAATAAAATGAATATGCGCTGGAATTGTCGGCAGCCAGTCGCTCCAACTGATTCATTCTTCTTCTTTCGTATAGTAGGGGGGTCAGAGGGGAACATTTAGGTCGGTGAGCCAGCCTAGGGCCTCGGGCGGCGCCCTGTGGATCTCACCAATCCCTGTGGGGAATGAACACAGCGGGCATTCGTTGACAACGTCTTTGGTGGTCTGCATCGCACCGCATTCACATTGAGCTAACTATTAATGGCCCCATCTATAGATTATGTGAGCACAGCGGCTGTGAGAGGAACTTATCTTATTAATGGCGAGGTGAATCCTGGGTGTCTCTCAGTGGGGTCGCGCATGAGATGAGCATTTATCACGTTGGCCGATTGCCAATTAAGTTTCCACCTATCTTTTGTATTGAAAAGTAGTGGGAAGAGCCTCTCTTTTTCCATCTAGAAGGGTTTTCGGGACATCATCGTGCAACATCATTCAACAACATCGTGCAAAAGTATTGTACGATGCCACAGCGCTTTTCTGCATTCCCTCAATGTTTCCATCTCTCGCCTGATGTTAGGCGGGGTGTATAAAGTAACTAACTAACTAACCATCACGCCGTTTCCCCGCAGGGGTAGGCAGAGAGGACGGACCGCCAAACAACTCGGTCTTGGCACACACTCCTTGCCTCATTCACATTAATACATCGTCTCATACATACTCTTCTATTGTTCTGACTCTTGACATGGCCCGACTCAAGTATCTGATTCACTTGGTCGTGCCATGTCTTCCTCGGGCGTCCCCGACTTCTGCTACCATTCACATTTGCATCGTATATTCTCCTTACACTCCTTTCTTCGCTCATTTGCCCTACATGCCCAAACCATCTAAGCGTCCCTTTCTTGATCTTACTCATTACGCTTACATCAGTCTTGCACTCTTTGCGGATATCCACATTCCTCACACGATTATACTACGATTGTATAATGTATTTTTTTGCTAATATTATGTTCAACGAAGCCATCACCCCATTGGCGTACAGTAGCATAGACTTTGACGGGTTGACACCCATCAGCCCACGCGGGAAGATTGATGAAGAATTTAAGATTTCAGCGAGTAATTGAGTCTCTCAACCCGAACCGCTTTTTCAAAATCCGCCCATTAAACAGCCTTAGTCACTTTGCGGCGGTTAGTTGGGCGGTTTTCAAGCGATGAATGTTTTCATTTTGGATGTCAACATTAGGGACGGATTGACTTGTAAAGTGTGAGCACTTTATTTGTGATTGATATGCGGAAGTTAAAACACCACTAACTAAACGGTATATCGCTTCAACTTTTAAATTCGATATCATTAATGAATCGTTGTACATTCACCAATAAATATATATTTTTGAAGAAGAAGATAATACTGATAAATCCAAAATAAAGATGAAACAGAACAAGACATTGAAAAATATAAAGGGAACGGTAACAACTGGGAATCGAACCCGGGATCTCTATATTACCGGAACAACGCCTCTCACCACTCGACCACTGGGACCGAATTATTTTTGTCGTCATTTTGCCAATATTATTTTGCAACTAATTTTTCTCATATTTTTGGGAGCTATCTTTTTGAAAGATTAGTTCTAAATAATTGGTTTGTATCCCAGATTGTGTCACGAATAAACGTATATGAACATCGACAAACATGCTGTGTTATAATAAGAATATTTAATCAGTTTTGCCTATCGATGTATTTGCAACATGTGTGTGAAATGTTTAAAAATAATGGACAAAATATCAAAATACAACCAAAATGAAGAAAATACAATGAACATCGTTCCAGTGAACATCGTCGGTCGAAAACAATTTATAAAAAAAATAAACTGTTCTCTTCCAATCTCTAATAATATAATGTATAAATTACCACCCAAACACATTCATTAACTTCCATCAATTTTCTTCATATCTTTAATAATATTAACAAAAAAATCTGCCCATACACGCAAATTTGAACATAACGGCGGAATGACCCTTATGTAATATATTAAAATATAGAATTATTATTCCATAGTAACTGTTCAATTTTGCAGGCTACCGACATCTGTAGTCTAGAAATTTGAAGTTACTACGTTTAACCAAAATGGTGTGAGTCCTTGCTTAGAAAATAGTGTCAATTTGGTCGGTATAGCAGGTTTCATTTTTACTGCTAGACATCACGATGACAAGTGTTTTATTTACATGTAGTGGGTTTTGAAGTCTTTAAAAAGGCTCGCATTATGTGTTTTTTCGTTCTTTTCTCAACAATAACTCGATAATAAACAAGCTCATAAGTCAGAGCGATCGTAGCAGTGTTATTCGCACAGTTTCTTTATAAATATTGTACCTGTTTCAATAGTTTGAAATAAATGTAAAGTGGTGTCAAGAAAACCAGTTTTTATTCAAAAAGGATCATCCCCAATTTTTAACATTTGATCCTTCAACCGGATTACGATCAGGAGATTGTATGTAAAAAAAACAAAGAACCAGCAGCCAAAAGGATACAAAATTGATTGAAACTGGAAATCATTAAGGAAAGTGGACCACATCGCAAATCTGAGATAAGTATTCAGTGCTTTCCTTCCTATCATCCATTTTATGTTTATTCAGGTCTCATGTAATTTAAACGAGATTAATCTTAAATAGAGTCAATATTATAAATAAAATCACTACCCACTTGAAAATAAGAATATAATATTATTGAATAGTGTTCTCAAATAGTATTGTCAAGATTGTCGTGGTATTCTTTCAAACGGGTGTTTGCTAAAATAAAATAATTGTCAACCGATATTAACAAAATATAATTAAAAATGGAAAATATGAAGTCATTAATAAACAAACGCGGCGTAATCAAAGGAAAACTAACCCGATTCGCGGATTCCTTAAATGCATTGTCGGTAAATGAAATTAAATTAAGATATGAGCGGGTGAAATCATTGTTAGATGAATTCGAAGCAGTTCAACAGAAAATTGAAATGTTACCGGATTCAGACGAAATTGAAAATTATAGTCAACGAGAAGCTTTCGAAAACCAATATTTCTCAGTTTTGGCAACGGCCAAAGGCGCGATCGAATCCGTCGATCAAAGTAAGGTGGAAATTAAACTACCCAACCTCCAATTACGGGAATTTCATGGCGATCAGAAAAATTGGGTTAATTTCGTCGAAACCTTCAAGACTTTAGTCCATAGCAATAGTAATTTAAGCAACGTACAAAAATTCTTTTATTTGCAATCAACTTTAAAGGGAAACGCATTAAAGATAATTGCTAATCTAGAAATTTCTGAATTAAATTACATTTCCGCTTGGGAATTATTAAATGAACGTTATGCAAATTTAAGAACTACCGTTCATAAACACATCCAAGCTCTATTTTCATTAAAAGACATGAAACAAGAAGAGCCTGTAGCATTGAGGTATCTAATTGATGAAACAAACGTTAGTTTAAAGGCATTACAAAATATCGGGGTCAAGGTAGATCAATGGGATCCATTGGTTATTTATATAATATCAAATAAATTAGACACAGCTACCCGAAAAAATTGGGAACAATATATATTACAAGACGAATTACCGACGTTAAAGGAATTCTTAAAATGTTTATCTGCTAGAGCCCAAGTATTGGAACTGATGAACGCTTCTGAGAAAAAATTTTCTAGCTTACATAAAACACAACTAGGCAACAATAATTGCAAAAAAGATTCATCAGTATTTTTAGCGGTAAAGGCTAACAACTGCATTTATTGTAACGAGAAAGGTCACCATATTTATTATTGTAAAAAATTTCTGAAATTAAAATTACATGAGAGGATTGATGCTACGAAATCAATCCAAGCTTGTTTTAAATGTTTAAAGGTGGGTCACCAGGCACAGAGTTGCAAGGCAACCTTTTCTTGCAGGCGTTGTGGCAAAGATAATCACAACACCTTACTACACAATGAGGTACCTCTGCGGGAGGCCTCCAATATGGATGCTGATAACGAGGTTTCAGTATCGAATTTTTCTGCATCGGATAAAGCAGAAAAAATAATATTATTGTCAACTGCCAACATAGGAGTTGTGGGTAGTAACAATAAAATTTTTAAAGCCCGCATTCTGATTGATTCAGGGGCCCAGTCAAATTTTATGAGAGCAGAATTTGCTAATAAATTAAATTTACCATGTGAATTGATAAACAAACCCGTTTCTGGGATCCATAATAACATCACTCACATAAAAAAGAGAATTTCAGTGGAGATGAATTCGCTTCATACTGATTATAAAAGTGAAATATCATGTCTGATTTTACAGGAGATTACAACAAATTTACCACAAGTGACAGTGGCGAAAAAAGACTTCAAGTTACCACGAGGATTGGAGCTAGCTGACCCGAACTTCAATATAGCTGCACCCATCGACATCCTGTTGGGCGCGGAGAGCTTTTGGGAAATCCTAACCAACGATAGATTGAAACTCGAATCGGGACCAACACTTCAACGTACGCAACTGGGATGGATCATATCAGGACCAATCCACATGTACCCAAAGCAAAGGCCTGTATCAGATTGTTGTAATTTATCTATAAATAAAATAAGTCACCAAATAGAAAAATTTTGGAAATTGGAGGAGATTAATCCCACTAAGATTCTAAATCATGAAGAAAAGGCTTGTGAAGCCAGTTTTGCTAGTACTCATACTAGACAAGACGACGGTAGATACGTAGTAAGTTTACCGCGTCGAGCATGCATTGATCAGCTGGGAAGTTCATTGCTCACTGCTGAAAAAAGATTTAAAAATTTAGAAGGAAAACTTGTGTCAAATCCCGAATTGAAGACACAATATATACAATTCATGCGTGAATATGAGGAATTAGGTCATATGGAGGTGTGTGACCAGTCAAAGGGGGATCGTGAATCCTATTTTTTACCTCATCACGCTGTAACAAAAGAATCAAGCACTACTACAAAAGTGAGGGTCGTTTTTGACGGCTCCGCCAAAACTTCAAATGGAATTTCTCTCAATGACGCCTTGATGACAGGACCTGTTATACAAAAGGACTTATACACCCAACTATTGCATTTCAGGAAACATCAAGTAGTACTGACGGCTGACATCGAGAAGATGTACCGCCAGATTAATGTGTGTGAAGCGGACCGTGACCTGCAGAAGATAGTGTGGCGCGAGTCGCCGCAGGAGGTGCTCAAGCATTACCGTCTGAAGACAGTCACATATGGTCTGGGGCCTTCCTCTTTCTTAGCCACTAGAAGTCTACGGCAAATTGGTATGGATAACAATATAAATTTTCCTAGAGCTAGTCAGGTCATAGAAAATGACTTCTATATGGATGACTTGTTAACCGGAGGAGATGACATGGAATCCTGTAGAGAGTTAAAAGAGCAATTAATCAACATCTTTTTGTCTGCGGGGATGACCTTGAGGAAATGGAGGTCCAATGTCTTGGAGTTGTCAGCCGAGTCGGGCCAAGCTAAGATTGCCGAATCAGGCAATTCTGAAAAAATTATTACTGACAATCCAAAGACTGAGAAAATATTAGGATTAATATGGAATAATGAATCTGATTATTTTTCTTATGTAATAATGAAACCATCAAGTCGAACCGAGAGTAAAAGACAGATATTATCTTGCATCGCATCAACCTTCGATCCATTAGGTCTTCTAGGACCGATTATAGTTGTAGCCAAATTGATAATGCAGAAGTTATGGCAGTCTAAAGCAGCGTGGGATGATCCATTGCCTAATGAAATATTAGCACCCTGGAGGTCCTACCTTCAAGAATTAATTCAACTAAATGTGTTGAAAATACCAAGAAAAATTATTTGCAGGCAATCTACATATCTACAACTACACGGTTTTTGCGACTCATCTGAGAAAGCTTACGGAGCCTGCGTTTACATGGTGTCGGTGGACCATGTCGGTAAGCGGCATTCACATTTAATAACGTCCAAATCAAGAGTGGCGCCATTGAAGTGTATTTCCCTGCCCAAGTTGGAGCTTTGTAGTGCTGTGCTACTGGCTAAATTAATTAAAAACGTAAAACAAGCGTTAAATATAGTGGAGATCGACACACATTATTGGTGTGACTCCATGATAACGTTGTGCTGGCTGAAAGGTCAACCTACGAGATGGGCTACTTTCGTTGCAAACCAAGTAGCCGAAATACAAGAACTTAGTGATCCAGATCTATGGAAACATGTATCATCAGCCGACAATGCAGCAGATATACTTTCAAGAGGAACCACTACAGATAAATTGATAAATTCTGCAATATGGTGGAATGGACCAAGTTGGTTGACCGAGGGAGTCAACGCTTGGCCTATATCAAATATTTCGTGTTCAAACCCTCCTGAACTCAAAGGCAAAAATATTCTATTATCCACAGATATTCAAGAATGGGAGATATTTGAAAAATTCTCATCATTTATTAAATTGAAAAGAGTTACTGCGTATGTATTGCGATTTGTCAATAACTGCAGAAGTGTTAAGGGTAAAATTTCAGACAATTTAAGTGTGGCTGAATTGGAATCAGGCTTGAAATGTCTATTAAGATCAGCTCAAATACACGCCTTTCAAAAGGAATTGAAAGAATTAAAAAACCATGGCATCGTCAACAAGAAAAGTAATTTAAAATCTCTTAATCCCTTCTTACATGATGGTCTAATATATGTAGGCGGTAGGTTGAATTTGGCTACACATTTATCTTACCAACAAAAACACCCAGTTATCTTGCCGGCTAAACATAAGCTAACTGAATTGATAATACGTCACTACCATTATGTAAACCTACACGCAGGACCTCAAGCTTTGTTAGCTGAAATACGATTAAAATTTTGGCCCATCTTTGGTAAAAATACTATTAAAAAGATATTACATAAATGTGTTGTATGTTTTAGATGTCGTCCCCGAACCGGTCATCAAATCATGGGAAATTTGCCACCCGAAAGAATTACGCCGAGTCGTCCTTTCGCTATCACCGGAATAGATTACGCCGGACCAATTCTAATTAAAAGTGGGACGCTGAGGAAGGCTTCCCTCGCAAAATCGTATTTATGTATCTTTATTTGCTTCTCAACCAAGGCTGTTCACTTGGAATTAGTTTCGGATTTATCTAGCAATGCTTTTTTGAACAGTTTAAAAAGGTTTATATCCCGTAGGGGACAACCTGAAAAGATCTTTTCCGACAATGCTAGTAATTTTAAAGGAGCTAGCAGCAGACTCAAAGAGCTGTACACCAGCTTGAGGGAAAACAACGACAATATTCAAAATTATTTAGTGAACAGAGGTATTGAGTGGAAGTTCATAACCCCTCGAGCCCCTAATCAGGGAGGTTTGTGGGAAGCAGCAGTAAAATCAGCAAAATTCCATTTATATAGAATCACTAACAATTCTTCATTAACATTTGAACTCTTATATACCTTAATTTGTCAGATTGAGGCCTGTTTGAACTTCCGTCCATTAACTTCCTTATCCGACGACATCCATGATTACCAACCTCTTACCCCAAACCATTTCCTTATAGGCACTGAATCCTGTATCATTCCTGAGAGAGACGTCCGGGCGATACCGGACAACAGACTCACTCAATATCAGAGGATCAGTTCGCTAATTCAATCTTTTTGGTCTAGATGGAAGCAAGATTACCTGATGGAACTACAAAAGAGAACTAAATGGCAGACCAGCACTCAACGGGCACTGCAAAAAGACGATCTGGTGATTTTAAAGGAAGATCATTTACCTCCACCTTTATGGAAAATGGCCCGAATTCTGCATACACACTCTGGAGCGGATGGAGTAGTACGAGTTGTTACACTAAAAACACCTCAAGGAGTCTTTGTGAGGCCCATCACAAAGATATGTCTGATGCCCCTGGATTCAGACACTAAACCTGTAATTGACGTCCCGGACCTTACCAAGGATTGATTATGTACATTACACTATGATGCTTATCTTCTCGACTCCACCTTGGATGGATCAAGCAGAAGACCTGAGAAGAAAGAAGAAAAAAAAAGGAACAATAATTGTGTTGTGTTCAGTGTAAACTATATTATTTGTGTTATTGAACTATTTAAATATGTAAAAATTAGTATGCAGACGTGTGTAATTTAGTCATTTTTGAATTTTTTTTTGGTTATTTAATAGGATTAATAATTTTCTAGTTATTTTTAGTTAATTAATAGAGTAATTCAACAGCATTTATACAGTTAAATTTATAAGTTTACCAGTAGGGCATAAAAAAAGGGGGTTTTATTTTGTTAATTTCTGCTATTTTGAATTATTTTGTTAGTATTTTTGTGGTATATTTAGATTAAGAATTTTTAGTTTATTCTGTTTGGTTTATAGTTTATTTTTAAATAGATTATCATTCAAAAATTT
Source organism: Hesperophylax consimilis (assembly GCF_061612785.1). Lineage (NCBI taxonomy): Eukaryota > Metazoa > Arthropoda > Insecta > Trichoptera > Limnephilidae > Hesperophylax > Hesperophylax consimilis. The sequence goes on from NC_142837.1 coordinate 46,729,333, forward strand.
AGTGCAATTTTTGAATCCCGCCCCCTGGCAATATGTTCAATTTTGCAGGCTACCGACATCTGTAGTCTAGAAATTTGAAGTTACTACGTTTAACCAAAATGGTGTGAGTCCTTGCTTAGAAAATAGTGTCAATTTGGTCGGTATAGCAGGTTTCATTTTTACTGCTAGACATCACGATGACAAGTGTTTTATTTACATGTAGTGGGTTTTGAAGTCTTTAAAAAGGCTCGCATTATGTGTTTTTTCGTTCTTTTCTCAACAATAACTCGATAATAAACAAGCTCATAAGTCAGAGCGATCGTAGCAGTGTTATTCGCACAGTTTCTTTATAAATATTGTACCTGTTTCAATAGTTTGAAATAAATGTAAAGTGGTGTCAAGAAAACCAGTTTTTATTCAAAAAGGATCATCCCCAATTTTTAACAGTAACATTAAATGAATAATATATAATGTATTGTAAATGATGTAACATTACTTTTAGAATAAAAATAAGTATGGTTAAAGTTTAAGTTAATTCAATACTTCTTTTTTTATGAAATATACATGATTTTAACTTCAATGAAGCCTGAGATGAATAATATTATTAGTTTATTGGTAAGCCATTAAATTGTAGTTATTTTGCAAATGTAGAGCGATCCTTAAAAAAAATTAAAAAAATGAATAGTGCAATATCATTCTCCCAAAATACTTGGTATAGACAAAGTAAAGAAAGGAAAAAATATTGCGTGTATCACGCAACTTAAATTTATTTTACTTTAATAAAAGCGACTTTTCTAATGTTGAAGAATTTTACCATTAAAATAAATAAAAATTCGTTTTGTTGGACACATTAGAATATTTATTTTTTTATTTATTTACGCCCTAATGGGCGTTTACAATAGAAGTTAACAAGTAATACAGTTGTGTTACATAGTTTGCAATAAATTATGATTTTTGATTAAATTAAGGTAAATTCAAATTAATAGTGTGGATTACGGAAAGCTAAATATGTATTAAGGAACATATACATATAAAAACGATAGTATATTCACTACGGAGTTGTGAATTCATACATCTCAGTAAAATGATTAAAAAGATTTCATTTTATAACTAATACGGAATCTTTAAGCATGCCTACAGTATTCCCAAATTTATTGCCGAAATGATGTAGTCTATTTATAGGTGTAGGAGCTTCATAGTTGGTTTTAAAATTGTCACGGAAAAATGTAGCACTTTGCCTCGTATTTCTAGTCGGTACGTAAAAATTTTTTTTGGCGAGAATTTCAGGGTTGTCAATGGAATTATTAATAATTTTATTTAAAAGTACAAGGTCAGAGATGATCCGCCTATCTGATAGCGTTATTTAAAAATAATAATAATAATAAATATCAAATAATTTTATTGAGAATTCTAGAAAAATATTTGGTAAGTGGAATTTTTGCGGTTTTGCGTCTCTCAGGCAATAATAATGAAATAGGAGAGAAAATCTTTCTTGAAAATTCTGAGCATAAACCCTTAAGTGACAATGTGGGTCCATTGGACTCACACCGAAACCTTCCCTCCCCTTTGCCTCTCTCACCATTGCCTAACATATTTCTATTCACCACTGCGCCCCCATGCAAGTATTTATCTTTCAACATTTTGACTGAGATCACGCAGGAGAATAAGGAGCTCGCCCTTATAAGTACAAAGTTTATTTAAGGGAGTGATTCATATCCCAGGGACACCCACCACGTCCCGTACGTAATTTTGTTTTCTTCTTTCACAAAGTTTAATTGATAAAATGTGAGTCAAAACCTTGAACCAAGTACTTTATACCACTTATATCAATTAGGAGTTGTATGTTATTGGAAGAACTATTGTGGACGGAAATGTGTTGATGTGTAGCATTTAGTGCAATTATATTTATAACTTTACCGTTTATCTATTTTTGATCCTGGCAATTTGTGGTAGAATTCTATTATAGTAAAACCGAGGCAATTAGGCCCGCTGGTAATAAACAAATAATTGTAAATTAAATTGTTAAACATCGAGGATGGGTTAATGCATATAAATATAATAAAATCATTGTAGATCATTCCTGTTGGTCCCCACTCCTTCCTCCAAATATAATGTATATGAACCATGGTTTAAGGATTAATTTTACCCATATGTTGATGGCTATAACAGGCTGAAACCACTCACGGTCAAAAAATGGAAAAAAGTTTTAAATTTATTCGAATATATAATAATCTATTATCATTATTTTATTTTCAAAGGTATTGGTGTTTTATTTTCAAAAGTTGGTCAGTTATTAAAAATATTTTATATTTTTGTATCTATTAATTACTATCTGTAGGTACCTCCATCGTTTTATCTCTGTACCACAGTCTCATTCTCAAGTACGTCAACATAACCACCTGAACTGTAAAGCGAGCCGACCCAATTTATTCAGGAACTCAACTCTGGGAGTGATACGTTCTTCCTAAATGCGGTGCATCAAAATATCTATGAAGGCTTCCATGGTCGAGGGGTAAGACTCTCAACTTGTAATCCGAAGTTAAATTCCCGGCGAGCGCAAGTAAATTTTCGTTTTTATTCATAATTCATTCATTTAAAATGATATGTAGTATACTTTCATAATTGTTCAGGGTAAAATATACTCTTAATATCGCTCTGGTGTAAGACCACCATTCAGAATTGAAACTTCATTGAAATAGCTTTAGACGTGTTTGGTGACCAGATCTGAATACTCAGATACTTCCGCATCTTCCTCTTTCCCACCTCCTCCCCCTCACCACTATCTTCAGCCTCACAAAATACCCCAGTTGGAGATGCCATAGTCACCGACTCCAGACGGATTGGGCAGTTGCCACTCTTGTGCGGTATTCACTTAAAAAATAATCTGTGTGTTTTTTTTTTATTTCCTAGGGTCCTATATAGGGTTTTGGCATTAAAAATAAATTGCGTAAAAAACGGTTGAGTAATAACGATTTCCATCAAAATCTGTAAAACATTTGTACAAATTGAATAATTCATGAAAAAATGGTAGAACGTTATTAATGTTTTTTAATCCTTAAAAATATCCTACTAATTATTGATTATTACAAATTGAATAATACACAAAAATTAATGTATAAAAAGATTTTGACCGTTCATTGAAAAATATATGTTTTTATTTATTCAATTTTGCATTAATTTTAATTGTTTTAAAGCCACCACTTTAAATCGTTTTGAAAAATGTGAGTCCCTGAAACGTAAGACGCAAGTTACGTTTTGTTGACCACGCCACTTGAGGGTTTCAGAATGACAGCAAAACAGTTAAATAAAGTACGAGAGTATTTGAAAGTATTCGACAGAAATGGATTGGATATCTCACAGCCCACAGGGAACCTGAGTTAACGCGTATTGAAGGGAATAATAACGATGATCGCGTGGGATATTGTTGATGTTAAAGCCGACTCAGCGAGTGGGTGGATAAACGATGTGTTTTTTTACTCATTATTCAAAGAATATAAAGAAGTATTGTAAATGTTTTTTCAGAAAATTATACGCATATAAAGAGATACGTAGTGATATACAAGGGAGCGAAAGGAAAAGTCAAGAAAAAAATCCCTCGAGTTCTTTCCAATACGTTTTCATAGGAAAATATTAAAGTTTTAACACATCAATGACGATAATGTCTCCTTCATCTGCTTCAAAAGTGACGGTTTATTTATGTGTTTCGGTGAAGATTCGTCATTTGTCAAGATAAAGTTCTCTTTAAAGTCCCTTCAAAGACGCTTCAACACGAGCGTGCACATTCAATGAAAAAATTCCCGCCTAATCAACTTTTCGGAACGAAAACGGCGTCAAACGATAGTGCACAAAATTAGCTACGCACTAATTTAGATTATTCCCGTCATCCACACTTTAGAAGGTACAGTCTGTACTAAAAACCATGTTCAAAAAGCATGTGATAGACTGGAAAGGCAGCCGGGATTTTATTCTTTAGATGAGCAAATGATCCCTTTTAGTGGTGTATGCCCGCGTGGGCTGCAAAAGGTCATCAGAACTAAACTACGACCCCAAGGTCTAAAAGCTTTCGTGGCTACAACTCATGATGGACTCCGATTGAGGACAGGTCATTAGGAGTCGGGGCGTTGATAATAATGCATTTTTCGAAAACCATTCCAAGAGGAAGTTGCATTATTTTGACCGCTACTTCTCGTCCATACCATTACATGAAAAATTGAACGCTATGGAACTGCACGGCACAGGTACTTTAATGATGAATCGAATACCTGAGGGGGACGAGCATAGATTTTAAATAAGATCATCGTATGCAGCGCGGTGAATCTCAGCAGTTCTTGAGCAATGATGTAGTAGTTGTCAAATGAATGGACAACAAATCTGTACTAGTTTCCTCAAATTGCACATCTGCAGACGAAACAGTAACTGTGAAACGCTGGAATAAAAATTGTTCAGCTTTCATTTATGTCACCGCTCCTAAAGTAATCGCTAATTACAATAAACACATGGGTGGTGTTGAAATTCTCAATCAGTCTAATGAATACTACCACACATTTTTGAAGACAAGGAAATGGACCCTAAAAGTCATAGTCCATTTTTTTGATTTGGCCATTTTCAACGCATGGCGCTTGTATAAATTACATTGTGCGGCAGCTGCGGTTCCAGGCAACAAAGTTATGGACTTGTTGGAGTTTCGCATGCATGTTGCAGATGGACGTACCAACGCACCTATTCACCACAGGAGGATTAGCGAGAGTGATGGTGAGGCTGTTGAAAATTTAGAGCCAAATTTGAAGTTTAGGCGATCGAACCAACCCTCTCAAGCTAAAAGGTACGACGGCTATGACCATCTTCCGTGTTTTGACGAGATTGAAAATCCTCGTGCATGCAGAATGGAAAATTGTAAAAGCAGGTCCAAGATTAGGTGTGAAAAGTGCGATGCGTATCTCTGCCTCTCAAGGAAACAAAATTGCTTTGCAGTTTATCACAAAAAAAGTATTGAATATCGCTATTTTCAAGTCTGATTGAAAAATTGGCATTCTTTTTATTATTAACTTTTTTATTTATTTTTTATTTATTTATTTATTTATTTAGTACAGGTGATGATACAATGACACATGTAGATAAAAAATACTTTGACTGCCCAACTAGGAGGAATTCCCGTTTTAGGACAGTCAAAATTGAGTTAGTATTCATGCACGCATACATATTTTGTAAGAACAAAAACAAAAAAGGAAAAAAAAGAAAAGTAATATAATATATACACAACTAAAAAAATATATACATATATAACTAAAAAAAAATGATACATTCAAAGAAAAATATTATTATAAAAGATTAAAAGCAAAAAGTTATAAAGTTAACTGATGTTAACTTGTTGTTTGGTTTGTTTAGTTTTGTTTATTTTCTTGTTTTCTTAATGTGTTTGATATTTTGCTTGTTTTATTTTTGGAAAAGTGTGAGTTCACACTCTTTTCTCCCTAATTGGTGAAGCCAGACAGTGATCGATTTACGAAGAGCACCAATGCTTTCCTTTTTCCAAGCATCAGGTATAAAGTTGTAAAGTTTTGGGCCTAGGAATGAAAAATGTCTTTGAGCAAGTGAAGTTTTGGTTGTGGGTGGTACGATTGGATTCCTCCGTGAGTGTCGGGTGTCGTGACAGTGGTCGATAGATGGGTAGAGATGACGTTTTTTATGAGTGTTCAAAATTATTTTCCTCATGTATAATTGTCTGACATCTAGAACTCGTAACTCTTCAAATAGTGAATCGCTGTGGTGCCTAAAAGGTTTTTTCATGATTACCCTTAGTAAGGATTTTTGGGCCTTTGCTAAGTGGTCTAAAACCATTTTTGCGCATCCACCCCAGCCTAATGATGCATAATCTAATAGTGACCCACACATAGCGTTGTAAATGAGTCTTAAATCTTTTAGACATAGGATATTTCTAATTGGCATAAAGATATGCGTCAGCTTTCTAACCTTAGTAGTCACAAGATCTATATGTCCGTCCCATCTAAGATGTTTGTCGATAACAATACCGAGATATTTTATACTGTTCACGCATTCTAATTTATAGCAATTACAGATATTTGATTCGTTGCATTTATGTATGAAAATATTGTATAATTCTTTGTGTTGGCCCGCTTCTGTCGCACTAAATCGTATACATTTTGTTTTTTCTGAATTGATTCAAAAGATTATAATCTAACCAATATTTAAGCTGATTAATACCGTCTTCTGCTTTGTTGTTTACAGCATTCCAGTTTCTTCCTTCAAATATTAAGACAGTATCATCCGCAAATGTTATGATGTGATTGGAGAGATTACTGTTACATAAATCATTTATATAAATACTGAACAGAAGTGGTCCTCGGGTACTCCCTTGCGGTACACCAAATTCTATAAGGGCGGGATCGCTAACTGTATCATTAATTTTAACTTTTTGGTATCTGTTCGCTAAGTAACTATCCATCCATTTGAATAGCTGTCCCTGAATGCCGATGGCCTGTAGTTTTTTCAGAAGTATTTTATGCGAGATGGTATTAAAAGCTTTTGCCAGATCAAGGAAGAGAGCGATGGACTTAACTCCCTGGTCAATATTATTGGAAATAATATCAGTCAGCTTGGCAATAGCATCTTCTGTTCCTAAACCAGGTCGAAAGCCAAATTGGTTCTTAGATAGGATCTTATGATTTTCTAGGTAGAGACTAAGACGATTTTTGAAGATTTTCTCAATAATTTTTGAGATTGAATTTAGTAGAGATATAGGCCGATAATTTTGTATATCCGATTTGTCTCCATTTTTGTGAATCAGTATGACAATTGATTCTTTTAAGTGGTTCGGAAATATGCCTGATTTGAAACTAAGATTACAGATAAATGCAATAGTACTAGCTATAAGTGGTTTCAACACTTTTAGCAAATTTGTTGACACTTTATCTGACCCGCAAGCATTCGATGTCTTGAGTTCATCTATCATTTTCATTATTTCATTAGTCGTAGTTTGAATCTCATCTGCTTTACAATTATAAACAGTTGAAGGTATGTTGGCTAGATCGGATTCAGTTTTCTTACATTTATCGAGTATTTTGTTAGCGAGTGAAGCTCCTACGGAAGTAAAATAATGATTTGCAAAATTAGCCATCCCCTTGGGGTCAGCAGTGTTTGTGTTTTTAGTGTCTAATGATTGTATGAATGACGACTTATTATTTTTTGTTTTGGTGATTTTTCGAAATATATCCCAGAAACGTTTCGGAGTTAATGTGTTTTCGTATATATATTGTTTGTAGAATTTTTCTTTTGTTGTTTAAATTAATTTTTTGCACAAGTTCTTATATTTCTTATATTGTTCTTGTAGTAAAGTATTACCTGGTTGCCTTTTCGCAATTTTGTGGAGTTGGTTTCGTCTGTGAATAGATTTGACAAGGCCAGGGGAGATCCATGGCATGAGTTTAAATTGTTTGTTTGGGATACATTTGTTGACAGTGTTATTAGATATGTAGAATTGCAATTTCTTAATAAATTCGTCCATTGCTTGGTTAGTGTCAGTCTGATCTAGTACGTTATGCCACTTTTCTGTACGTAGCTCCTCGAGCAGGCTGCTGTAATTTATTCTAGAAATATATTTATTTTTAGCAGCAGAGGAGGGCTTATTTCTTAGACCGAGCGCCGTGGTATAATGGTCTGAAATTGTTGTGTGTATGACAAACGAGTCTATGAACTTAATATTTTTTATGTTAATGTGATCTAAGCAGGATTTGCTCGTGCCTTGTACTCTAGTGGGGGTGTTAATTGTTGGAGTGAAACCGTTTTCGCTCAGAAAACATAAATAATCATCGCATTGACGGTGATTGTCTAAGATTATATTGACATTAAGGTCTCCAATGATTATTTGATGTTCTGAGTTGTTTGTGTTGTTAATGATGGAATGTAGTGAATTAAGAAAGGTATCAATATTGTTGAAAGATGGTTATCTATAAATTGCAAATATACATACATTTTTGTTAAGTAGTATTTTTAGACAATTTGCTTGTGATAAAGCAAGCTCGTCAACTTGAGCTTGTATTCCGTTCCTGACATAGATAACAATTCCACTGGATTTATTTATTTTTATAGATGTGTGGTATTCAGTGTAATTTTGTATTTCTTTGGAGGTATAGTATTCATTGATCCAGCACTCAGTCAAAACTAATATGTCAAATGTGAATTTAAGTTGGTCAAGAAATATGAGAAGATCATCAATATTGGTAATACTTCGTATATTCTGGTGTACAATTTTTATACTGTACGATTCCCAACAGTATTTATTTATGTCTTTAGGATTATCAACTACATAATTGTTGCATGTGAGCATAGATTCATCGGGAATTTCAAAAGAATGTTGGATCATTTTTAGAGTAAGTTATCTGTAAGTAAACCCACACGGTAATATTAATTTGGGATGGTAAATTTATGTTTTTGATGTGTGAACAAAGAGTACATAAGTTTGGTTGCTCAGTTATTGAAATAAAATAATATACATAAATTATTGTAATAAATAAATTGTGAGAAAACATTAGCCATTTCATGTTCTTTGAATGGTACAAATAAAAATAACAATTGGTATTAGTGGTGAATTGAGGGTTAGCTAGTAATTTCTTATAATAGGGAAGTAAAGTAGTGGGGTCAGAGAGACACAATGATGTAGTTGTAAATTTGTCATATAAGAATTTCCTGAGAATGTGTGGGTAATATAAATGCACCACGATGTTAATAATTAAATTATTAATTGAAATGTCTGACATCGTGCTTATTTGGGGATTGAACAATGCAATATTGTAGTATTTTTTTGAAAGGAATAGAAATATCATGAAATATAGGAACACTCTGATTAACATTTTGAAAAGGGATACAGGTAGTATGGGTATGATTGCATTTGTGAGTCATAGTGCAAGTAAGATATTCTCAGAGGTGATATGTACAGCTCTCGATTCCGTGGTTTGGCGTATATATACTCGTCCCGCTTTTACCCATACGAATGCAAATTTTTTATCAATAGCCGTCTTCTTCGCTAGGTAAAGTAGGCGTTTATTTGTTGAAGTCAGGTGTTCCGATATATATACCGGCGTGCGCGGTCCGGAGAGTCCTATTGAGGTCGTGTTGAGTTTGTCTTCCTTAGTCACAGCATTCATATTGTACCTCTTTACATCGTTTAAAAAGTCATCTTTTACGTGAACGTGCTTAAACCGCACAATTATAGGTCTGGTTTTTTGGGGGATTGTCTTACCCGGAGCCCTATAGCTAGTCTCAATGTCATTTCTCGTAGTGTTTGTTTTTATTTCTTCATTTATGTTAAATAAAATATTTGCCAAATTCTCACCTTCAACTTCCGGTATACCTTTTATTCCAACGGCAAAATTTTTTTGTTGCCGATCTTGATCGTCGATCTTTAATTCGAGCATAGTTAGTTTTGCCTCGAGTTCTGTGTTTTTTTTTTGAACGGAGTCTATGCTTTGTAGTTTTATCAGAGATTTTTTAAAGTCTTCTTCAAATCCCTCCATTTTGCTATTAAAGAATGTTAGCGAGGCCTTGAAGTCCTTGAATTCATCGAACATTTCGTATAATTTCGTCTGGACATTCTTGAATCCCTGTAGCTCAGTCTTGATTTGACGTAATTCATGTGTGATTAGGTCGAGCTGTGTTTCTCCTACTTTAGTGGTGCTGGCCGCTGGGGTCTCCTTACTGGAAATGGAAGTAGAACGCGCCGTACTGCGCGTTTCCGTCTTGCAGCCAGTGCATTTGGTATTATTGCGTTTTTCTTGGGAGAGTTTTCGGTAATGACCTTCACTTACGCCACCGCAGGCGAAATGTAGACTCTCCTTGCAGGAGGAGCACCAGAACATTGATTCCCTCGTGAGTATGGGTTCCGGGCACTTGCTGCTGGTGGTGCTCTCCATATTACAGGGAGTTATTATGTATTACAATGAACAATCGACACAGAAACTGAGTTGTAAAAAAATTATATTTTAGTATCACAGTTTTGAAGGATTTGTATTAGAATATTATATTTAGTTTATTTTGTTGTTAGATTTAATATCACATTTATTTTTAAAATTACAGTATATTATATTTGATTTATTTTGTATGATTTATTGGATTGCCATCTGTTGGATGGTAAGTAAATCAAACTTCACAACGTAAAAAATAAAAATAAATGTTTACTCTGGGTTTCGAACTCACGTCCCAGGAAGGTAGATCGGAATGTGTCGGCGCCTCTCACCACTCTGCCAAGTACCGATAAACAGCTAGCGTGATTTATTCCAATATAACTGGTAGACTTGCGAAATAGTCGTACAGAAGGTCTAAATTGTGGTTTAGTTGTTTGACACTTATATAACGACTGTTTTTTTCGAAAATAAATCGTGAAATTCACGTTCGCGTACAACGGGTTCACTGGTTTAGTAGTAATTATTTTTAATGTTTGTTATTTAGATTCACTTTTCACTATGTTTATTGCGATTGTTTGTTGCCTTCTTTTGTATGTCAGAAGGTGTTGATATAAAACACAAATTTAATGTCGGTTTGTCGTTTTTTAGAATAGCGCAGCTCACAGATAGTGCGCAAACGCAAAAATGATTATATCCACTTGAATTCTAACTTTAATTCTAACTTTAAGATTGTTTTATTTTTAATTTAGTTTATAGTAAAATGAGATGCGACTGGTCGGTAGGTAGTTTTGATTACAACGATGCGTGGAGAATATTTTTTTGTCTGATCTCAATTCTAGCTACACAAATACACTGAACACTTATTCTTACATCTTCATCATCTTGTTACTATGATTATAAAATGTATCATGTGATTACTTAAATAATAAATATTATTTTTCATAAACTGTATTTTATTTCTGTTAAACAAGTACAAAAAAGCCGAAAGTCTAACAGCGTCACGACCGTGCATTAGTAGAGTTCTAACCCAAACGAGGAGTAGTATATGACCTTAGGGGTAGCTAGGATTTTTTAAATTATTTTTTGCACGTGCCTTATAAGACCCTTTTCTAAGATCACTGCTAAAAAAATGTGATTTTAGAAAAAAAAATTTCAGGCCTGAAAGGCTTATCAGCTTCAAGACTGATAGTATATATTTATGTGTTCCGGTAAAGATTCGTTATTAGTTAAGATTCAACGAGGGAACAATTTTCCAGGGTTTTGTTAGAAAATATGGAACCAATTCTTTTATTCAATTTTATATAATATGTATCGAGAAAAAAATTCCTGTCAAATCTTATTACTTATTTCTATTATTGAAACCTTTTTATTCATGAAAAAAGTGGTAAAACGTTATTAATGTTTTTTAATCCCTAAAAACATCATACTAAATATTGATTATTTAGTTACGTAGATGTCGGAAGCGAGCTTTTATGACAGGATTTTTATGGCTAATTATGGTTACGTAGAAAACCGAGAAAATAGAAGGTATGTGTGTTTAGTGCATTATGTATTTGAGAAATCTATTTTTTAATAAGGAATTTACTATTCTATTATTATTTTCTTATCGACTTAGTTAGTCACAGTGTTATTTTGATAGTTCGATGTCGTTTTATAGCGAAATGCAAACATAATAATATATCACTGGGACAATAGGTCCCATTAGTTTTATAATGTCCCGTTAGTGTTAATCGTTCCCGTTAGATATAATTTACGATTATGGTTTCCACTTTTGTTAAATTAAATATTCTAAATACAATTATCCTGAACTCTAGCATCTACTATGTACAATGTACATGTCATTCAAACTATGCTTTGCATTACTCTATTATATTTGACAATAATTATTTGATTTTAGCAACCTTCAAAAACTGTAGATACGCGAGTTATTTCCACCTGGTTAATAAATTATTGTTAACAAAAATTTCAAACGTTTTTATTAATATTAATGTTAATGTGGTAGATAATGGCAGATTACTGTGTGTTTTTTAAATTCATCTATTTAATTGATATAAATGTTAATCATTCATTCAAGAAAACTCTTGAATGAATTAATAAATGAATGAAAAAAGAATAAATGAAATGGCATCTTGAAAATGGGAATAACCCACTTTCCCACGTAAGATAGACTCGTTATTGATGACAGTGCATTCTATCAAATTTTGGCGGTACTGATTCACAAAAACTAACACAAACGCACGCACACACACATTTTTCCAACAATGGATAACATTATATTTAAAAATTAAAAATGTTCAGCAGTAAATATTTGAAATAAATATCGCCTCTATCCAATTAAAATTTGGCTAAGGCGTTAGCGGTGTTGACCTTAGACTGGGGGGAAGGTTCAACTCTCAATCAATCAAAAAAATATATAAATATACGTATTTTTGCTATTCGTTTTTGGGTTATTATGCCTTGTTGCTCTAACTCCTTCTTTAGCTAACGTTTCGTTTGTGACACATCTGCCCTGATGATGGACACTGTAACGTTGTCCGAAACGTTGGCTAAAGAAGAAGTAAGCGCAACATGGCATAACACCCCAAAAAATCTTAAATCATAAATATACGTATTATATATTATAATAAAATAAATATGAAACTTTTTTCCAATTTAATTTTATCAACCGTAACCGGTTTCAGCTCGTTAAAGTCATCTTCAGACTGGTACAAATTATTCTTAGTCTACAATTTATATACATAACAAAAGGGGGAGGGAAACCTTACAATAGGAATGATTCAAATTACTTGTAAGTTTTTCCCTGAACAATATTGAAGTGAGCTACAAACCCAAGGTAATTAGCCTACTGGAAATACCAAAATAATTAGTAATTTGACAGTCTAAAACGACTTAGTAACAAATGTTATTAATATATTTGATTAAAAACCCTTGTAGACTACCCCTCCCCCTCCCCCATATGTTATGTATATAAACCGTAGACTAAGAATAATTTGTACCAGTCTGAAGATGACTTTAATGAGCTGAAACCGGTTACGGTCAATAAAATTAAAGTGGAAAAAAGATTCATATTTGTTTTATTATAATATATTTAAATGGAATTCCACCATGAATTGTCAGTTTGAAAAATAGAAATACGATTATATATCTGTATCCGAAAAACATAGGGATGCAAGTCCAAAATTTGAAGAAATGAGTTTTTGATGAAGACAAGAGTGGCAGAAAGATGAAAGCCCCATCTTGAATATTTATGGTATTTTTAAAAATATATAAGGATGCAAGAACCATTGCATCGTAGTAGCATAAAGATTATTGGACTTGTATCTTTATGCTTTAGTTGAATTACTAGTATTAAGACTCAAATCCCTTTGAGTCTTTCTGCCTCTAACATTACCACGCTTTACATGGAAGTAAACATTTTAATGTAGACTCAAGTCTATTTTGCGTCCTTTTGCCTCTAATTTGTATGTTTTCTGTGGAACTAAACACAACATTCCCAGTGCTCAGCCTTTCGAAGTAGAGCGACTCTGATATACCATTTTTATAAGCTTATTTATTTATTGATTTATTTAACGCCCCGAGGGCTTTTACATGATTGGTAGTATAATTTTAATTTGACAAATACTTTGAAACATAAAAAATAAGAATAAAATTACATTTGATAAAAGCTATACAACAAGTCATACAAACACAAGAAACAAAAACAGAAAATTACAGCTATTTGTAGGTTTACATGATGTGTTTAGGAGTATTGTTGAAATAAATGTTTTAAATGATCCACAAAACTTGCCAAGTTGGTATTGAATATGTCAACATCACCCAAGTAATGATTTCCCATGGTATGAAGTCATTGTATCGGAGAGTGGGCAATATAGTTACGCTTATGTGTGCTGCTGTAGAATATTGTATTTTGTCGTGTTGTTACTGTGGGTGTATGTATGTTTATAAGTTGCAGGAGTTCACAACAGAATGTAGAGAATGCAGAACGAATTTAGAGTTAAGTATTTTGAATAAGAACGTTAACCCATTCATGACGAAGGTGCCATATGGACCTCGAAAAAGTGTTGGACCTCAATTAGTCACATCATGCCGATATATTAAAATGGCGATGCGAAATTCAGTTTTATGTAGTCTACAAGCATGTACGAACACGTTTGTCTTAGAGGCGCTCAGTTCGTTTGCATGTGCCGGCGTGGACAGACGTGTATAAACGGAGTTTGAAAAAAAGTGCAAATTTTTCAAAATGTCAAAGCGAGTGAAGTAAGTAATCCAATAAACTTATGTGTAGATTTGTTTTTTTTTTTCCAAAACCGTTTATGATCCGTAAAGAATGAAATTTACTAACTATTTATAGACATATTGTTACAAAAATAATCCTTATTGTATCAAAGAGAGTACTTTGAATTGAAGGTTTTGATTTTTGGCTCCATATGGACCTTTCGGCAGATCTCACTATACATAAATTGTAATTTTTCGCAGATTTCATTGTTTTTTCGTGTTTTTTAGGGGTCTGACTGTTGAAGAAGTGATGTTACTGCTTGAAGAACAATCGGATACGAATTTGGAGGATGATGAGGTAGTGGATGTGGATGTGTATGTGGAGCCGCCAAATGAGAGTGATTTGTCCGGAGTAGATTCAGCTGATGAAGATGACGGTGGAATAATTGCCAATATTTCTCGAGCGCAATTGTTTTCTAATTGCCAAATCGTAAATCGCCGTCGACACAAAAAGGGACAAGATACGCCCGATTATGATTCAGATCAAGAGAACCCTAATCTAGAGCATTTCGGAGACGAGCGTTTGGATTCAACTTTCAGTGACTTCGACATAAATTTATTCGACGCTTCAGCATCACACGGTCAAGCGTCTGCAAGCACTTCTTTCGAGCCTCCTTTTAAACGATGCCGTGTTAGTACTGGAGACAGAGTGAATGATCCCGCTGAACCACCTTATCGCATTCCAAAACGTATGCCCGGTCCGAAAACTATGTTTCAATGGAAGTCTAACGATGTGACGCCAATTGTTTCTAGCATATTTCCCGAAGGAAATTATACCGACGTAGCTGCTTTATCACCGGTGGAATTATTTGAACTAAATTTTGACAACGAAATGTACGAATTCATCGTTACAGAATCCAACAAATATCAGACCAAGCAAGACCCTGAAAATAGTCATAAAGTATCACCTTTAACTGTCGGGGATATCAAAGCGTACATGGGTATACTTATAACATCGGGATTATGCCCGATTCCATCAACTCGATTGTACTGGAGCAGCTCTCGCCCTTTCTACAATAAGCAGATTGCGTCCACCATGTCTCGTGATAGATTTGAACAGATACACAAAATGATACACTTTGCTTCACCAAATCAGTTCAATAGTGCAGACCGGATGTGGAAGTTACGTCCATTTACAGATAGGCTTATTGAACGGTCTATGCGAAACATCCACCCAGAAGAAAATTTAAGTTATGATGAATCGATGATTCCATACTATGGCCGCCATGGATGTAAGCAATACATAAAAGGCAAACCCATTCGATTCGGATATAAAGTGTGGAGCCTAAATACACCCTCCGGTTACTTGATCAATTTTGAGATCTACCAAGGCAGCAATCCCCGGATTCCAAAGGAGTATGGTGTTGTAGGCTTGAATGCTTCACCACTACTTATGTTGGTCGATCAATTGCCAGTGGAAAAGCGCGAATTGCCATATCACTTCTACTTTGATAATCTTTTTACGGGTATGCCATTGCTGTACTATTTGCATTTTTATGGATACAATGGCACAGGTACAATTCGAGACAATCGGATTCCCAGTTCATCTCCTATCCCCAAGAAGAAGGCAACAATGTCAAAATACAACAAAGGTGTGCTTTCTCGAGGACATACTGAAAGTGCGCAGACATCATTTGGCAAGACCCCCATCTACGTTACTCAATGGGTTGATAACGCTGTTTGTTCTGTAGCTTCAACAAAATACGGAAAGAATCCATTGGATCTAGCAAGCCGTTACTCACGGAAGGAGCAAAAAAAGATCAGTATACAGAGGCCATATGCAATTCATCAATATAACACGAATATGGGCGGAACTGACAGAATGGACCAAAACTTTGCATGTTATCGCATTACTGTTCGCCAACAGAAATGGTGGTGGTCCATTTTTACCTGGGCCATTGATGTAACCATTCAGAATTGCTGGCTTCTGAAGCGCAAAGCCACGGGCAATTTTAAATTGGGGCAGTTAGAATTCCGTGAAGAAATATCAAAGCATTACTGCGAGAAGTATTCTATCAAGAAATACTTCAAGGCACCCGACAAACTCACCAAAATAGGTCAAACGGCGATGCAGTATGATACCTCCGTCCCCCATTATCCTGGGCCAATACCGATAACTGAGACTAATAAGGGAGGAAAACTGTCTTGTGCATCTTGTAAAAGCAAGCAGCGCATCCGTTGCATCACATGTAAGGTCGGACGAGGGCTATCACACTAAATAATGTTGTTGAAAATTACACTTTTTGAACAATAAAGATGAAAAAATGAAATTTCTGACTAGTTATTTGCCGAAAGATCCATATGGACCTCATCCTTCTCGAGGCTCCTGGGGGATGAGGAGACGATTTTTTCAAATTCCGAAAAAAACGTTCTTATTCTACTTTCAAAACCAACCACTCTGTGAATTTTCTGCGCGAAATTCGAAAAAAAAAAAGTTCGTCATGAATGGGTTAAATCGTTTATTTTACGTCTATCTTCTAATGTATGTATTTTTAGAGTATTTAATAAGAAATTGTATTTTAAGTCTTCGGCAGGGATATTTAATTTAAAATTTGTAAAACGTGGAAATTTTTTTTTGTATTCGCTCAATGTTGTTAATGTGAATTTTATAAGATGGAGACCAAACTACTGAGTTATATTCAATTAGACTTCTTACTAGAGATACGTATATATATATTTATACGGGTTGACGGCCGGCGTGGTCTAGTGGTATACGCTTTTGACTACAGATCCGAAGGTCGCGGGTTCGAACCCGGCGTGCGCAAATAAATTTTATTTGATTAATTTGTGTTATTTCACAATTAATTAATTTAAAAATAATATATAGTATATTTGCGGCACGTTCCAGAGTGGAAGATACTCTCAGTATCGCCCTGGTGTAAGACCACCATTCAGAATTGAAACGTTGCTTGAAATGGCTTTAGCCGTGTTTGGTGACCAGATCTGAATAGCCAGGTACTTCCCCACCTTCCTCTTCCCCATCTCCTTCCCCTCCCCAATACCCTCAGCCTCACATCATACCCAAATTGGGGATGCCATAGTCTCACTGGCTCCAGACGGGAGCAGTTGGGACTCTTGTGCGGTAATACTGTAAAAAAAAAAAAAAATAATAATAGTTTAATGGCTTGTAAAGAATTAAAGTTTTTAGTTGTTCGTAATACGAAGCCTAGTGTTTTCATACCTTTGTTCACAATTTGATGGATATGATTGGTGAAACTTAGTTTTTCGTCCAAAATAATTCCAAGATCTCTCATTTCCGTGACTCTTTCTAAAGCTATGTTATTGATGGAAAATTCGAATAAAACAGGATTTTGTTTCTGAAGAAAGTCAAGGTTTTTCACTTTACTACATTTAAAAATAAATTATTTTGAATGCACCAATCTCTAAATTAAATTAAAAATTAATGCCGATACGCCAATCCCTCAAGAAATTTAGGTCTATGTAATATTTAAGTAATAATATATTGTTGGATACGCACTGATATCTTTTACAATATAAATGACATGAAACTATTACAATCTTTGAGGAATTTAGATAATTTGTGTACATTTTTCTCTTTCTGAAAACATCTGAAAAAACAGCTTCACAATTCAACCATTTAATATAACTAGAAACCAAGTTATTTCACAAGTATTTTGAATATAACTAGAAACCAAGTTATTTGACCACTATTTTAAATATAACTGAAACCTACTTATTTGACAATTATTTTCGACGCGTTGCCAGAAAAAAACATTAAAAGAAGGCAGTAATTTCTGAATGGCTTCTGAAGAATTAGAAGAATTATGTAGATATCCGCCATGATAAAAGTCGCTCCCGATTAAAAAGTAGACACGTATTACAGTTCGTTTAGTGGTGCTGGAGACAAGTTAACCAACAGACGTTATTTTGTAAATTGGTGGCGTCATACAAAACTTACGACTTTTTTGTATCATTATTCTACACAAGTACATTAATTTATTTTTTAACGGTGCTGTTAAAAATAAAGGTAAAAAATTTCGCAACATAAAATATTTAATGTTCGATGTTAATCTCTTTATTATAAGTTTATAAGCTAAAATTCACGGAACTACGACTTTTTCCTTTCTCGTAGCAAATAACAATTAAGCAAAAAAAATGCGGTCATTATTTTCACCGACTATGGAGTGGTGGTTTTGAAAACGACCACCCTACAAAACATAAAATAATTGAAACGCTTTTTCCTTAAAATATTAATATTAATAAATAAGTTACAGCTTCATTCAACGATTCAACGGTTACTTATTCATAACTCCTTTTATCCATTTAATCTCTTTTTAGTAAATGTTTACTTAAATTATATTTAAAAAATATTATTTTGGGATTAACATTTACCTGTACATTTGTACATTTTAATTTTAATTTTTTTTTTATAGTGAATACCTCACAAGAGTCCCAACTGCTCCCGTCTGGAGCCAGTGAGACTATGGCATCCCCAATTGGGGGATGTTGTGAGGCTGAAGGTAAGTGGGGAGGGGAAAGAGGAAGGTGGGGAAGTACCTGGCTATTCAGATCTAGTCACTAAACACGGCTAGAGCCATTTAGAGCAACGTTTCAATTCTGAATGGTGGTCTTACACCAGGGCGATACTGGTAGTATCTTCCACTCTGGAACGTGCCGCAAATATACTATATATTATTTTAATTAATTAATTGTGAAATAACACAAATTAATCAAATAAAATTTATTTGCGCACGCCGGGTTCGAACCCGCGACCTTCGGAATGGCAGTCCAATGCGTTACCACTGGACTATGCCGGCCGTCAAAAAAAAGGCCAACGGCACGCGGTGTTCCCAAGCGGTCACCCATCCAAGTACTGACCGCGCCCAATGTTGCTTAACTTCGGTGATCGGACGAGAACCGGTGTGTTCAACATGGTATGGTCGTTGGCTGTAAATCTAATATAAAAGCTGTAAATGGATGTAAATCCTACGAGTAAGAATCACTTTTAGTTTAAAACACATCCATTTCACATTTAATGTATGTTCCTTAAATATCTCAGTTATAGAATAAAGAATAATACAAGGAGTCCCTTGTAGGCGTGTTTCGTGATATTTGCCTAATCGAGGTATAAACATCCAATATATTAGTGGGAAGGAGCGTTGGACTATTGGGCTAAATTGAACATTTGTTTCAATTAAAATTATGTGTGGAAGGCACTTTAGTATTATTCTTTGATCTCAGTGTCTAGACTGTAGACTCTCAGACTGCAGTGGTTGAAAAAAAGTTTTGCTTTCATTTTCACTTATTCAACAATGTGTTTTGAATACAATAATGTTTTAAGAAAATATAAATATCAATCTACACATAAAGTGCCCGTTTTAGCTTAATTTAATATCTTTTTAGTAAACGTATGTAACTATCATCGTGCTATATGCCCCTTAGGGTATACTTGACTTTCTTCTTCTGATATTATTTGGAGTAAAAAATTTAACTGAAATTTTGGTCTCCAGCGACATTATCGATGTTTTCAACCAAAAACATAAATAATCAGTAGGTTAAGTACAGTTAGGAACGGAGTAAGGGGTTAGGGATGGAGGTTACTCGGCTGAGTGACTTTGTTAATTTGTTCCGCTCTCCATGTTGCAGGTTTTATTATTAATAATTGGAGTTCCTGGCGTCACCTGTCCTTTATTTTTCTGTAAAGGGCGAAAAAACCAGATTGGGAGGTTTTTTCAAAATCTCATTCGGACAATATCAAGAATTTCTATAAAAGTCTGCTTTAAGGGTTGGGAAAAGAGGAAGGATGGGGGTGGTTTTTCGAATTCATAAAGGTCAAGTGTGCAAATTTTATCAATCTCGGAGCATAACTTTAGATTTTTTGTAAAAACTCATCCTGTAAAAAATATTTTTTTTTTACCATCACTTATGAATTTTAAAATGTCTCTTTAAACGTTAAAAATGGTTTTACTGAGTATTGAACAACTCTACTTACCTCGCCAAGTGGCGATCGGGTTGGACTGACATTTATTTCGTATGTTAACTGCTGTTATGTCATGCGATATCATAGAGAGAAGTAAAATTCAAATAGATGTTTAAAAAAAACAAACCCGCACCGGGACACTCACAGATATGGGCAGACATTTTGTTTTTGACGACAACTATATACCGTTTATAGAATACCTACCTAATTCAAAACAAAGAAAATATTTTTCTAACTAAAATTGCTGAATTTTCTGTTCTGAAATCCAAATTTCTCCCGACGTACTCCACTCTAGATCGACTGCTGGTTAATCCCACCTGCAGATTGAATATAATTGTATATTTATGTTAGTTAATTTCGTTATTCTAAAGCAAACAAAAGTTGAGTGTAATTGAGTGGTTTTCAGTAGTACGTGTTTGCTAAATTAACAAAGTTATTTACATCCTTTCGGCGGGTGGTTTAATTAACGAGAAATTTTAACTAAAGTAGACTGAATGCTGCAGAAATGAGATCCCTGGGGTGTGTGTGGTAAAACCATGTATGGTCATGTGAAAAATGTGGAGATCCGCAAAGAATGCAAGGCTGATGTAAGCGTAATGAGTAAAATTAAAAAAGGTACGCTTAGATGGTTTGAACATATAGAGCAAATAGATGAAGAAAGGAATGTAAGGATAGTGGTAGAAGAAGTTGAGGACTCCCAAGGAACACGTGGCACGATTAAGAGAATCAGATACTTTAGTCGGGCCATGTCAAGAGTCAGAATAATGGAAGAGCATGAATGTGAATGAGGAAAGGAGTGTGTGTCAAGAGTTGTTTGGCGGTCCGTCTTCTGCGGGAAAGCGGCGTGTTGGTTAGGTAGTTATTACAATGAAAGTTATCACACATATTTTAGTATAAAAAGAAACTTTCGTGCATTAAATTCGACAATCCATTTAACCCTAGAAGCCTAATCTATTTTAGAGGTACATAAAGCTTTAACTTACGTCTCAGAGGTGTACACATATAAATTACAGCCTGTAGGCCAAAATATACCTACTTGTGTCCTATTTTCAATGGAAAGTTAAGATTGGTATATAAATTAATAATAAAACACAGGTTAATCAATGAAAACTACCATCACAGGTTACACACATTACAACAAAACAAAACATTATGCTTATATTCAAACAAAAAAGTCACTTTCTAAAAATCAACTTAAACATATGTTTTTTTAAATAATCTAATATTTTTTTAACATTAATTACTTATTCTTAGGGCGAACATTAAAGGAATTACACTTTTAATTTTAGAGCAATCTACACAGCGATCAACTTTGTGCTCAGGACGCACTGACTTTTTGCACTTATAGCACACTAATTTGTGCTCCATAAAAGGCTTGACCGAATCTGAGTGAGTTGCTTAACGAATTCTTTTCTGTTTGAGGGTTTATTTGATCATTTTGTGGCCATAAATGACTGCAGAATTGACAAAAGCCATGCTCAAGATGCCATAGAATACAGCCATTGACCATCCATTAGTTTTGCAGCTCCACGATATTGAGGAGCACATTTGATCAAATTAATCTACTCCTCCTTTTTTTCGGTTGTAGAAATGAATCACGTCTGGTTTGCTACTTGAATTATTAATTATTTTTATCACAAGAGGATAAAAGGTAAACCATCTTTGCAGGTTTCGGCTTGTACGATAGAAGTGTCAGAGGGCATCAAAACGAAACGTAGAACTGCCAACATGTTGAGATCTGGAGTTCTTCAATTGTTCAGGGATTTCCCGCTTATTTGATTGAATAGTGCCCACTAGAGTTAATTTGTAATTTGAGCTGGTCCTCTAGAGGTGCGGACTATATTCATAGCTGAAGTTTTGTGAGATGATTGACCCTTAGTAGTTGACCAAACATGTCCATTCTTAGAGCGAAAAGTATTTCCAGGAACACAATGAATTCGCAATTAGTTGGCAGATTGCGAAGCATGAGCAGAATCAGATGCAAGGTCAGCTTCTGCAACTTTGAGTCGGTTTCTTCAGTAGGAGCATATTCTTGTAAAGGGAAAGCCTCTTCAGTTACGTAGTTATTCTCATCTTCGCTTTGAACGTCTTTCACAAATTGGTTGTCTTTGTCTTCAGAAGCTAATTCTTCCAGAGAAATACTATCTTCTTCGTCTAAGATTTTCAAAATATCGTCAGTGTTTAATATATTACACCGTGATATATTGGTATCTGAAACAATGTCAAAATATACATGAAATGTACGAAAAATTAACGAAAGTAAAAACACATAAGCTTAGTTTAAAGCTACACAAATCCTAAACATAGGTACGTCTTGCAGGCGTACTATAATGGAAGATGCTCTGAAGAACTAGCGTCATTGATCCCTTCGGCACCGGTGCGTAGTCGGGATACACGCCAAACGCGCGCCCAACATTTGTACACAGTTGACACTTGTCACATGAGAACGGGTCGCTTCTACGATTCGTTCTTAAGTTCAACAGCTCGGCTGTGGAACGAACTGCCGGCCTCTGTGTTTCCTCCCTCCTACAACATGGGACTCTTCAAGACCCATGTTCACTCCTTCCTCTCCACAAAAAGACCCTCCACACAGCATCCCCAAAGATGACATAGGCCCTGAGGGAAATTATTTTCTTCAGGGCCTCCTGTGTGGAGTAAATATAAAAAAAAAAAATAACCCAAAAAGTAAAAAATGGCGGGACTTACCTTAGTGAATCAGGTACCATCGGCTAGCTTCCGTGGGGCCACTGGATTCACTAAAGAGGACGAGGAGAGGACGCCTAGCAGGCGTATATAAGGCTTCTAGGGTTAAACATGTGTACCGTACCAATAACATTCTTACAATATAAGCTGCATCGTGCCATATAGGTATGAGACAAGTGTACCACACAAAGAAAAACCAATACACATTACATTTTGTCCAATACACAAACATCACAACTGTTTGATACCCGATTGGTATTTAAAATGGCATGAAAAGATAAGATCAATCGATCGTGTTATTATCACAAGACAATACGAGGAGAAAGGAAAGGAACCCTTTACCTGGAGATGATGTTAGTTTCTTTTGAGTCCTGCTGGCTGCTTGAAGATTCTATGGGTTCAAGATTCATCTATAGTTCACATGTGTACAAGCACTATCTATCTGTTTACATCCAACAAACGACACTTTTTAACTTGGGGAGGATTTTTACACTTTTTAATGGACTTCCCGAGATTGTTGATACAAGCAGCAAAATAACACACATTTTCTACTACGACTAGCTAGATGTACATTTATAATAGTTTATAAATGAGCTAGATGTACATTTATATATTAATATAATAGTTTAGATCTATAGATGTACATTGTACAATTATATACTAACTACAATTAATTACAATTATATATATGCGACGACGAGTATTCGAACATAAAAACAAATGACACTCGCATTGGTAATCTTTTTTACAATTCTTGTTTTTACCATGCTAAGAATTTTAGGAAAAAAAACAAAAGGAAAATACTATTTGAATAGGAACTGGGATTTTAAAAAGCACAAAACTGTTAAGTTTTTAGATTCTCACGGCCAAAAGCATTTTTGTTGTTTGTTTTTGGGGTGTTATCCGGTAGATCCGAAGATCTACCGGATCTGCCCTGATGATGGACACTGCAACGCTGTCCGAAACGTCGGCTAAAGAAGGAGTTAGCGCAACACGGCATAACACCCCAAAAACAAACAGCAAAAAAGCACAAAACTGTTTGAATATATCATTGTAAATTTTACTCTAATAGGGTAAAATCTAACTGAGAAATTTAATTTGCCACTGATATGATGAGGAAACATTTTAAAAACTTGTAAAATAAACAAATTGCGGTTATATGCTAAACAAAATTTCCAGATGGTACCTTATATTAAAAACTACTTAGATTTGTTGTACATAATTAGGACACGATAAAATAGGTAGCACATGTCGGTTACGAATTTGAAATTAAATTTATACAGTGATTATAAACTTGGGTGTGGAACTGCGAAATTAATAAAAATAATAGCCAAATATGTATTCAACGTCAAAAATCTATCTGATATTGTTAAAAAAAATTTAAAAATTTTGCAAAATTATAACAATTTAAAATCTGTTAATTATTATTAACAGATTTTAAATTGTTATAGATATTTTCATAATGAAGCTAACATTATTTATGTCCCAAAAAGCAGTTTTAATCAATCTATATAATCGATTTATATAAAGAAAAGTGATTGTGGCGATTAGCGTGGCTTTGTTTTTTATGAATATCTACAGCTTATATCGTGATGAAATTTTGCACACTTAACCTTCAAGAGGAATCTCACTGTCTACAACTGATTTCGAAAAACTCTGCGTAAAACCCGAGCAACGCTGGGTATTTCTGCTAGTCTATTTATCTACATAGGTACATAAGGCAGAGTGTCTGTGGCAGGCGGAGTGGTTTGTTTTTCTTTTTTAAATAAAAAATGTATAGTTTTTTTCCGTGAAATTTAGCACACTTGATCTTCAAAACAAGAAAAAGGTTGATGGATATATGAAGTTTCAAAAAACCACCCATCGTCCCCTTTTTTCACCCTTTAAAACAAATTTTCAACACTTTTTGATGAAATTTCGCACGTTGACGTTCAAAATTAGAGGAAACCGTATAGGTACATGAGATTAACTAATATCATTCCCTTCCCCTTTTCTCACACCTTAAAGCAAAATAAGCCCAAGCGACACAGTGATCTTCAGTCATTTTTACGTATTACTTTACGTTGCCCGTCAATACATCACATGTCAAATATCTTTGATCACTTTAAGTAATATGAAATTTAATATTCACTTAGGTACTTTTGTACTTGTGGTATTATTGTGTAGCTTTGCTTTATGCTTTCAATTAAAACAATTTAAAAAAGTTTTATACGACAAAAGTTCAGAAAAATATCAAAAAAGTATACTTTCCCATCTTCTTTATTTGTTGGATCAAGAAAATGTAGACAGAAAAAAAACATATTTGTAAAGTTCACGACGTGAGAGCTAACCGTTTGAGAGCAAACATATTTCTTCAGTATTTTTCTGCTCAGTAATCGTAGTTTCAGATTTTATGATAAGACAATTTGGCACTGTCAAGTGAGGCGGAAAAATCTTTTTAAGCTGGAAGGAAACAGTAATGGAAGCCCGAGTTTCCGGTACTGAAATCTAAATTGAAAACGAATATTATTTTTTGAAATGAGCGACCGACATCTAATGTAAACGTAAAATAACATAACGTGAATATTCAAAAATTGTTGGATATAGTAAAACTGCCTGCATATTATCTTTGTCTATTATCAATGCCCAGATTGTATTTGCTTCTGAACTTGTTCCTGTCAAGCACTTGTTAAACGATTGTCAAAAATAATGTTTTATTTATTAAACTCAATACAATTATAATCGTATTTTTATTTCACCAGAATATAACATATTTTTTTTAAATATTGCTCTGTTTTACATTTCTCGATACAAGTTGGCATAATTATTGTGTACAGCACCTTCCGTTAACAAAAAACCTTCTTCGGAAATCACTGTGGTTAAACATAATTATAATACGAGCATATTAACATTGTTTAGATAACCTTCATTGAGTCTTTAACTATTACCGGTTTTGGTTTAGCCTGAACCTTCCTCGTGGTTTCATAAAAAACACACAGAATATTAAATTATAAAACCCTGAGGAACCTTCAAGCTTAACGGAAACCTGTCGGTTAATATATTATTTTATTTACTCATTAAATTGGTTTTCAAATAAAGTTGTTTCGTTAAAATGATAATATTACATTATTTTACTTATATCGTGACTAATATTTGAATCATTATGCGCTTCATACTTATTCGGCCAATGTTTCGTACAGCTTTGCAGCGTCCGTTATCAGGACCGATAAGTAAGCAATGCTAACATTGATATCAGGAATGTTTAAAAAATTAACAACCAAGAATATTTCATCGAATTTGTAAGATGTTCAAGTTAGTTGCGTAAAACTGCAATCTCTTTTTCTGTCTGGGCGGGGAAACTCATAACACAAAACCCATTAAAACTTCAAACTAATTAATATTACCCAATTTATAATATATAAAATAAACTCTTCTTATTAATTTCACAAATCTAATTTTACCACCCCTTCAGAGAGATTATATCCGTAGAAAGGTTATAAATATAAATTAATCATGACGTCACAGAGCTGCAGAAACGTCCAGAAGTACTTGTACAATGAACGTGTTGGTTGGGGAAATTAGCCCCCGCGTCAAGCCCTGCTGGCCGGGAAACTTATCTTAAGGGCGCATTTACACTACAAACAGCCACTTCAGAGCGGAGAGGACCAGAGAGAGATAACCGGCGCTACTAAAGCCGGTGCTACCTCATTACATCGTCGGGTAAAGGATGGTTCACACTAATACTCAGTCCGAGAGGTGAATAATAAATGAATAATAAAATTTATCAACAAGAAATGTTGACAAACAACTTTTCAACAAAGAAAACTGGAGCTTCATTAATTAATGAACTAACCAACACCAATTAAATAAATAAGTGGTGTATTAAAAAAATATTTTTCTTTTTTTAATATAAAGGGTGTAGAGAGACGCGTAATCGACTTACTTTTACTTTTACTTGTATTACAAATTTTTTTTTTTTTCAATATAAAGAGTGTTAAGAGACGCGTACTTGACTTACTACATACCAATGATTCCTGATATTACTGTAGTAAATGAAATTTTAGAATTTAGTGACATTTTTGATATATAAAATATTTTTTAACTTAGAATATAAAAAGTCAGTATGTTTTAAACAGTTAGTAAAGGAGTAAGGCGTTAGTTACATGGCTGAGTGACCAGTGATGATATGTGGAAGAAAACAAACGTTTAGTTTTGAAAAAAAAAAGTCAGGAATCACTGGATAATGTAGGTCAAGTACGTCCAGTAACACCCTGTTTATAGCTAGCTCCCGTTGATAATATCAATACGATTATTATTCAACACAGCATAACGCCATCATAATATAACTATATTTTATTTAAATTTTTGCTCCCAAAAGTATTATTTTGAAAATCATTCTTCTTTGTCAAACTTTCAACACTGTTCAAAACACGGCATAGTATCGCAAAAAAGTAATTTTGCGTATTCTTTTAATAGTATTAGCGCTGCAATTAAAATTAATGTTTTTACTCCACTAAAATATTGGAATTATGTTCACAAAATATTTGGTTCTGCTCACAAAAAAGTCTATTGACCCTTGACCCTGACCCTGACCATTGAAAAATAAAGTAATATGTTTCTTTAATGCTACAAATCATTAACGTCTTTGTTCTATGTGTATGTATACTGGGTGTTAAGCGACGTACTTGACTTACTTTAACAAGTGAATCCTGACATTATTATTACTCATTTTCAGGATTCAGCGCTTTTTGAATTGAAAATTATTATTTTGGTAGTAACAGAATGATAATAAAACATGTAGTATAAAACCTGTAAAAGATCCAGGTCCATTGTTGGAAAAGATTCTCCGTTCGCATTACTTATGCTCGATTCCTATTGAATGTCCACAATAGTGATTCACAAAAGAAATAAACAATATTACACACTTCAATTCTCCTATTGATGCGAGGCTCCGATTTATATGCGACTTCACGAGGAAATATTAATTTATAACAAAGGAGCGACATGCCTCTTTTCTTTGAAATGCAAATCTCAACTATTTTCTAGTTTTATAGTGATTTATTTTTAGGGTATTATGCCATATTGCATTACCTCCTTCTTTATCCAGGGCAGGTGATGGACACTGTAATGCAGTCCAAAACGTTGACTCAAGAAAGAGGTAGCGCAACACGGCATAATACACCAAAAATAAATCACTATAATACTTTGGGCCGAAAAAATCTCAAATCATAACTTACTTATTATTATTATTATTTGGTACAATATTTTTTACATTTCACAGTTTTCCAGTAATGTTGGCCTCACTGGGTGGCTTGCCCGTGCTGAGGCCTTCATTTTATAATATGAAAATATAATCTAAATACAATCTACAATATAAGATGAAATAATACAATTAATATATAATCTTGTGTATTTGTGAGTGATGTGTGTTTATATTGGTTTTATTTTTATTTTATGCTATGACACTTTGGTAATATTGTTTGTTTTGTTCTTTAATCCATTTTGTAATTTTTTGTGTGAATTTATTTTTATTTTCCTCAATTTTTACACTGTTGAAAGCTTTTATAGCATCGTATTGGTAGTGTATTATTTTATAAGTGGACTTGAACGTGAAAAATCACGGGATTTGTGCCTTTGTAGTCAAGGGGTGAGGTACTCGATAGGTAATCCGGAGGTCGCGGAATCCCGGCGTGCGCAAGTAAATTTTATTTGATTAATATGTGTTATTTCAGGATTAATTCATTTTAAAATATTATAATATATATTTGCGGCACATTCCAGAGTGAAAAATACTTTCAGTATCGCCCTTGTGTAAGACTACCATTCCAATTTGTATAGCAAAGTATTTCCCCACCTTCCTCTTCCTATATTCTTCTCCTCCCCACTACCTTCAGACACACAACATACCTCGATTGGGGATGCCATAATCTCCACAAGCTTCAGACGGTAGGGAGCAGTTGGGACTCTTGTGCGATATTGACATAAAAAAACGCACCGCAAATAAACTTTGTATATTTTCAAATTAATAAATTGTGAAATAACACAACTTAATCAAATAAGGTATACGTTTATTGCGCACGACGGGATTTGAGCCCACAATCTCCGGATTCGTAGCCAGGTATTTTTGTTTGAATACGTTGACCGTAGAGTTACATATTTTTTACTTATAAACGCCCATTTTAGGGACTTTTACATATGAATATTAAAAAGTAGATACTAAGGACGGGTTGTTGCACAGAATTTGAACAATTCTTTCAATTTCAAAGGTGATATTCAAGTTCTGTGAAAGTTCTATTCAAGTTCTGTTATAATATCCTTATTGAACAAATTTTTCACAAAACAAAACTTGAATAGAACCATCACAGAACTTAAAAATCAACTTTGAAATTTGTTGAATTGTTCAAATTCTTCGAAACAACTCGTCCTTAGTCAATGAAAATCCTTCTGTTAGACAATATAAGCATATTCATTTAATTTAATAGAGTTTTGTAGTTCAACAAAATTACTGGAATACCCATTTTGTAATGGAATATTGGTGCAAAATATTATCATTTCTAATTGATTACAATGTTTCACGAAGCCAGGAGTTCAGAGCATCATGTCCGTGTATTAAATTCAATTTAATTATTGAACAGGCAGGGTTGGTAAATGTACATACATAGGTACAAAGGGCCTTTCGTGATAAATAGTTGGCCGCGGGCGAGGATGGTGGTCTGCTAAAATATCAGGTGTGACAAATGTTTCAAAGCGAAGGCCCGGTTGAAAACTTATTCATATTAATGGGCTCATTTTCCGGTAGACTATTTTTTTATTTGATACGTTAGAAGTATTTTTTTAACAAAATATTATTTGGTAATGTGAGCCTCACTGGATGCTTACCCGTGCTAAGGCAATTTACAATTTAATTTGAAATTACATAATGGACAAATTAGGAATGGTACCAATTAAATAAAAATAACTTAAAATTAAGTAAAATATCACTAGACAAACTAAAAATAATAATAAAAAGAAATGGTATAAATGAAATATTAATATTTTTTTAGTTTAATGCTGACAACATCTCCATTACAAGAAATAATATCGATAATTTTTTGAGGAACGCTAACGATAAGTATATATAAACTAAATTGTAATGACTATTCCTCCTATTATACAATTTTAATTGGAAAACAACTTTTTTTTCAGATTTCACTCACCATGTCATTGCCAACAATCAAAGTTTAAAAAAATACAGAGATAAATATTCTTCATATTAATAATAAAGGAAAACGATTATATAAATTAGTAGCCTTAGAAATAATGATAATTCCTTTAATAATGAATTTATTATCAATATTAATTAATATATTAATTATAATATTCTAGTCGAAATGTCCAATAATATTACAGTAGATTCAAATAACTTAGACGTTATTTATAATCTTAGGGAAATCAACATTGCAAATTTAAACTTTGTTGATAATAATGTAGTAGAATTAGCTAACTTACTTCATAATAATATAAAAAGATATATAGATGTAGAGCCAACAGTTAGACCAAAATTACCAAAATTACATACGTCAAAGAAATTATCTAAATTAATTTTTGAATTAAATAACATAATTTTACCAAAAATAATATTTGACGAAATTAGTTTTTTAGATCTTCATACAATAGTATATGCTACTGCTATTACTGTTTGTAATAAGTTAGGAATCAAATTATCATCCTCTGATGATAGATCATATAGCCATAGTAAACCAGAATGGCAGATCAGATTAGAAAATGATGTAGTATTTTTAAGAAGTAACATAGCTAGAGTAATAGAATATAAAAATGGGAATAGAAGTAGGAAAATTTTGAGACATGTAGATGAAATTGGGAGAAAATTTGGTTATAATATAGATAGTCATAATAATGAAAATATAATCAATGATTTATTGAATTTATTAAAACAAAAATTAGGCGTAAAAGCTAGTAGATTAAAAAGATATAATTATACGTATAATAAAAAAAATAATAACAGATTATTCCATAAAAATGAAAAAATATTTTATTCCAAACTTGACGATAAACAAAATATTATTTCGAATAATAATATTCCGTTGCCATCTGAATCAGATATGCGCGATTTTTGGACTAAAATTTGGAGAAAAGATATAAAACATAACGAGTCAAGTCCCTGGATAGAAAATGAAGAACTCAATTTTTCAGGCATTGAACAAATGAGTTTTTCTAATATATCTGTTGAATTGTTAACCAAAATTATTAAAAATACTCATAATTGGAAAGCCACGGGTTGCGATTGGATACATAATTTTTGGTACAAACGTCTAACTACTTTACATCCTCTTTTGGCAAAAAATCTTTCAAAATTTGTCAGTCAACCACAAAATTTGCCAAATTTTCTAACTAAGGGCATTACTTATATGTTGCCCAAAAGCGAACATATTAATAATCCCTCTCAGTACAGACCCATTACATGTTTACCGACAATATACAAAATATTAACCTCTTGCTTGACAGATTTAATATATACTCATTTAGATGAAAAAAATATTTTATCTGAACAACAAAAAGGTTGTCGCAGAAAACATATGGGATGTAAAGAACAATTAGTTATTGATTCTGTAATTCTAAAACAGATTCAAACTCAAAAACGTAATTTACATACTTGCTATATAGACTACCAAAAGGCTTTCGATAGTGTCCCGCAATCGTGGCTGATCAAAGTATTAAATAAAATATAAAAATAACCCCATTATTATTAGCTTTCTGGAAAATATTTTGTCCTTTTGGAATACCAATTTACTTATCAATTTAAAAGGTAAGAAAATAGTAATACCGGGCATTTCAATTAAAAGAGGAATTTTTCAAGGAGACTCATTGAGTCCTCTTTGGTTTTGTTTAGCATTGAATCCTCTATCTAAAATGTTAATTAAAAGCAAGTTTGGAATAAAAGTTAAGGGTAATACAAGGGAGAGTAGTACAATTTCGCATTTATTATATATGGATGACATAAAATTATTTTCGAATTCTGAACAAAATTTATAGAAAATGATCGAGGTAGTTAAAAACTTTTCAGATGATATCAAAATGACTTTTGGTTTAGATAAATGTAGAACGATCCATATAGAGAAAGGCAAAATTGTAGATGGGGACGAGAGTATATTTAGAAATTTCCAAATTACTAGTATGAAAAGGGATGAGGTTTATAAGTATTTAGGATGCCCACAATCAAATAGATTAGACCATAGTAGTATTAAAAATGATATTAGGATTAAATTTCAAACTAGGATCAGGAAAATTTTAAAATGCAATCTATCTGCTAAAAATTTAGTAAAAGCAATAAATACTTGGGCAATACCTCTATTAACGTACTCATTTGGCATAATTAAATGGTCTAATACAGATTTAGATAACTTAGAAAGATTAATTAGAACTACGCTAACAAAGTTTAATTGCCATCATCCAAATTCAGCTATAGAACGAGTTAATTTACCTAGAAATTTAGGAGGTAGAGGTATAGTCAAAATAACTTCTTTGAAACATAATCAGGTAGAAATGCTAAGAACTTTTTTCCATGGAAAGCTCATAGCTCAGAAATGCACAAAATAATTTGCAAGGCAGATAGAAATATTACACCTTTAAATTTATACGATGAGAATGCCAACATTTTTATAAATCCCAACCAGGAATTATTAGATTCCTGGTCAAATAAAATTTTACACGCAAAACACTTCAATTATCTCAACCAAACGTATGTTGACAAAATTTCGTCAAACAAATGGTTGAGTATTGGAGAGTTGAGCGCAGAAATAGAAGGATTTATGCTTGCCATTCAGGATAGAGTCATTAATACTAAAAATAATAGAAAGCATATAATCAAAGATACAAATCAAATTGATGATTTGTGTAGAAAATGTTTGGCTTTTCCGGAAACTATAGAACATATTATATCGGGATGTTCTATATTAGCACCGTCCGAGTATACATTTAGGCACAATCAAGTTTTAAAAATAATTCACCAAAATTTGGTAATTAAACATAACTTGATTGACTGCCGTAATGTAGTACCATATTATGAATACGAACCAAATTCATTTTTAGAAAACGAATTTTATAAAATATATTATGATAAAACTATACTGACAGACCGAGCGATTAGTCATAATAGACCCGATATAGTTTTACATGACAAAATTAAAAAAATACTTATATCATTGATGTCGCGATTCCAAATTCCTGTAATATTCAAAAATCTGTTAGTGAAAAAATAAGAAAATACACAGATTTAGGAAATGAAATAAAAAGAATTTGGCATTCTCAGACTATAAAAATATTACCATTCGTTATTTCGGCTATTGGCATTATACCTAGCTCTCTAATTAAAAATTTAGGCGTATTAGATCTATCAAAAAAATTATATATAAAGATGCAAAAGTCGGTCATTTTGAATACATGTAGGATAACAAAAGATTTTTTAAATATTTATGTTGAGGGATCAGTAGGATTTATAGGCCCTGTTAGAAGTTCTACCGAGCCGAACCCTCTGATATGAAAATATCTGGAGACGGTGAATTATTTTCCCATTTGATCTCTGGTGATTTGACGTGTTGTTCTTGTATTGTTTTGTATTTATTTTGCTTATATAATGCACTTACATAATGTTGATTGACTAGATGATCATTTGTGGAAAAGTGAGTGGAAGGGTTAAGTTTTTCCTTTGGGGAAGACTTAACCCGGACAACTAAATCGGAAGTTTAAAAAAAAAAAAAAAAACAGAAATATTATCTTACAGTTCCTTCCCCTCCCCTCCTCCCCAACTCTTCACTCGTCACTAGTCATGCCCACAACCCCACTTCGAGTAATATATTATGTCCACCCATTGTTTTGTAATGTTGAGTTAGAATATATTTTGCTCTGTGGCAGGAACGGTTTTTCCGAAACCAGTTGGCGTTTATTAAAAAAATAAATATATAATAGTGTTTTAAATAAGGTAACAATGTTTAATTTATCCATAATGGATTACCATAAAGTTATAGCTTCTTTCAAAAGTACAAAAAAGAAATTTCTATTGTTTGAATTATTGTTTTCGTTGTCCACAGGAGTAAGAAGATACATAGTTATAATTAATAAATTAAAAAGCGGTAGAAAGGGACTTCCTTCTCTTCCTTTCCTGGATTCGAGTTTCTACCTACGTATTCATCGAGAAAACTGACCTTGGGACACAAAACATGTTGCCAAAGACCCACTGGCGAATTGATCGGGTCGAGAATACTCGCTCTTTAATCGGATACACGGAAAATGCCATAAAGTAGAGAAGAGAGATTGATGCACGTGCTGTCCGCAGCGCCGGCTGCCGTTATATCCGAGACCCGAGTACCCGTCACCCGATCTTTGATCGGGTATATTAGGTAGGAGAAAAACGATAGCCCAATTAGATTCAAGATATCTACCGTCTCTATTATCTGTCTGTCGCGAGAGAAAAAATCGAAATGCCCGGTACCCATCACGGGACACGGCTGATGAGAATCGTATCTATTTGGAAAAAGTAATCAGATCCCTCATTGGTGGTTTGAGGTAGGATTACAATGATCTGGTGGTCCACCATCACTTCAGGTTGATGGGAGTGGAGTCCTGCAGAGATTTTTCATACTGTAGACAGCAAAATTGACATGGCCTGATGATAGAACACCTTCGATGTGACCGGCGGCGTAAGAAGAAGAAGTCAATTTTGAGTTTCTAAAATTTGTTAAATTTACCAATAGTAAAAAGGTTGACATGTCCCGGAGAGTATAGAAATATTTGCGGGCTTAATTTTGAACTGCCCTTTATCAGAGGCTTCTTTTATAGTGGGAACTAGAGGCATATTAAAGTACGCTCAAATTGATCATACTTCGGTAAGTACGTAATATTATCATCTAAAAAAATTCCATAGTTTAAATACACGCGTTACCAGTAGGAGCTCATAGTCCGTGGCCTAAATATGATGTTTACCATTTCGGTATTCAATTAAAATTGAAGTGGAAATAAGATATTCAATAACTTTACACTTTATTTAATATTTCTTCATATGATTACATATGATGATCTTCATATGATGACATTATACTGCCCTGATGAAGCTACGGTTGTAGCGAAACCCGGTCGGCATTAAGTATTTACCTATAAGTGATGTTTACAAAGTTTTTATTAAATTTTAAATTACTTTATTTAATAACTAGCGCAGACTCCCAAAAAAATCACAATAATTATATTTCTTGCAGGAATTATGAAGCTGAAAGTATTTATAAAATATTTGCCTAAATATCATTGACTTTCCAAAATAAATACAGTAGATATTATTTTAAATGTAACTTTATTTTTTGGCGATAAATAATAAATAACAATATCAAAAATTTAAACGAAAGAAATACACATTTCAAATATAGAATTACTTAATTAATAAAATAAAATATTTGTGTACCTACTTACTCTGGCTGAATTATTCATCACTTTTATTATTCTAATTAAAATTAAACTTAAATTTAAAGCATATTTAAGTTCATTGAACGTGAAGATTTTAACTTATGCATACTATCACTAACAACAGTATATTCATGTCATAATATGTATAAGAAAATATAAATTAGAAATATAAGTAATTTTACTTCCTGCTGACGTCTATCTACATATATTCTATATGGGCAGTCATATCCATAAAGAGAGAACCCTTTTACCTTCACAAACAGTTCGTGAAATTGTAAATAACTAAATGTTTAAAAAATGTAAGCGTCATCGAAAAAATGTAATTTCAATAGTTCTGGAGGGTAAAACAGAAAATTTAAAATCATTGTCCGGTGGTTTGATTATAGTGTCCTCTTCGTGCAGTCTTAAACTTTTAATAAAAGCGTGTTTCTCTAAAGTGACCTACCAGGTAAATTTGCTGTTTTGTGTCTGTTTGTAAATAATAAAATTACATAGAACCAAGGAACTCTTAATACATTGTACAGCTCACTAAAAGTGATTATTCACAAAAACGGTCGTATATAAACTATCCAAATATAATTATTATTATTGATTTATAAAGAATAGTGTTTCGGTGTAGATTTATATAGACAAATCTACCGTTTTATTTAAATATTGATAAAAATTTGCACACTTAACCTTCAAATAGGAGAAATTTCACTGTCTACACGAGATTTAAAAAAAACCACCCTTATCCCAACCCATAGAAGAATTTTGATACTTTTTGATTAAATTTTGCACACTTGCACTTTAAAAATCAGAGAAAAAATACTGTCTATATATGATAAAAAAAAATCTGCAAGGAATCTGGGCAATGCCGGAGAATTCAGCTAGTTTGTTATAAACAAATAATGTCAATGCACAATTTATAACAAAGACCAATGTTAAATTGTAAGTGAACGCCTAGTTATGAAAACGTGAATATTTGGTCAACGGGATAACTTAATCGACTTACATGTTCATTTAAGAAATGCTTTCAACGCGCACCTTCTTCCACTATTTTATGACTATTTTCCGATAATATAGGGGATATGTACATATAATATTTCAAGGGCTTAAAATTGAATAAAAATGATTTCACAGGAAATTATACGGAGGGTGGTAATAAAAAGTTTGTGCTGACGTGTTGTTTAATATCCAAGTCATATAGATCTTTGTTTGGCGACGGCCAAGCTCTTTACATAATGTAATGATATGGGGTTTGGGAACTACCCTCGAACTACTTGAAAAAGAATTATTGGCCCTGATGCATCATTTTTCCTTTTATCAGTCGCCTCTAGGTATATAATCGGTTTTACTTTGTGAAATCATTTCGAAACAGCTGACATGCGTTAAAATGTTAATGGGGTATCAGTGATGAGTCATAAAACTTTGGAAAAGTAATACAAAGTCATGAAGAGTGATGAAAAACTGAGTTAACTAGGTTTAGTTTAGGTTCTAGGTTTTGATGAAAAAAATAATCATTACTTATAATGACTATTATTAAAAAGAGAAAACATGTGTGAGAGGGAGAGAGCTTCAAATACAGGCTGGTGGAGGGGTGGGGACATGGGAGGTTACATAGGGACAAAGGGAACAACCTTAAAATTCGACTGTTTATTTAAAAGTGGGTAAATATAAATGGGTTTATTTAAAAAATATCCAAATCGAATACAATATTTAAATAAAAGCATCAAAACAAAAAATCGTTGTAAACAATTTTGTACAGCGCTTTTGAGGTGATTTTTCAGAAAAACTATACAATTATCAAAACTATTATTATTATTATTGATAAATGTGTTATTTATTTAGCTCAGAAACAACGATGTTCATTTTTCTCGAAACTCGGTGCGTGCGAACAAACGGAAATGTAACAACGTTGAAGGCAGGATAAATTCACAGCAAAATAGGTAGTGATAAATTGGAATTATATGTTTGTTACTCATTATTAAGAAACACGCAAAAATAATCACCTATGGCTTTTTGTAACGAGTTTTATTTCACCTTTCAAAAGTTTTCTGACGTACACTACAAACTCTACAAAACGGTATTAGATTTTAATTATTCAAAAATATCCATGAGACGAATGTGAATTACAGCCGATCCGCAAAGAATGCAAGGTTGACGAAAGAGTAATAATATTTGGCTAACTTTTATAGCGCCGTTTTCGTGAAAAATCACCCAAAGGGCGCTGTAATGACTAAGATAGAGAAGAGACGTTTAGATAGTTTGGGTATTGACGAAACGGATATACGAAAGAACGATTCTGCGGATTGTATATACGATGCGAATGTAAATGGTTCAAGAAGTTGGGTCGCCCTAGGAAGACACGGCAGGATCAAATGAACCAAATACTTGAGTCGAGTAATGTTGTCAAGAATCAGAAAAGCAGACGGGCTTGTATGAGACGATGTATGAATGTGACTGAAGCAAGAAGTGGCTGAAAACGACGCGCCGGTTAGTTAGTTTAAAAATGTATTAAAGTCTGAGAACAGCTCGGTAACATAAACTTTTTTCTCTTCAATTTCAGATGGACTAAGATTTCGTGTTCATATTTTCCAGACCATCCGGAAAACATTAATAATGACAGATAGCGCATGATTTTGCTAATAAGAAACTACTGTGAAAATGCCATAGCTTATTTTTGCACCTTGGTCCAAAACAATAACATTACTGACGAGATGTTAACTTTTTACTTAGTGTTCTTCAATGTTAAAAGCGGGTGATTCCCATAAAAAATACAGCGCCTGTTGAAACCGATGACTGGTGACGGATTTTGTGCGATTTCGAGAGACCCGAAAAATGTATACTTTAAATATTATTTTAACTGTTTTTATAACAGAAAAAATATTAACTGGTATTTGAGTTAGAAGATCATTATTAAAAAAAATATATATTCAAAAAATGGACTGGAGTTCCTTATTCTTCTTCGGGCTAATATTATATAATCTGGCATATGGGAGTATCCCTTCCATGCAATATGATGCCCATTAATTATTCTATACAAATTTTAATATTCAAAAGGCAGAAATGTACTCCCCTCTATATCGTATTGACCACCTGCGCCGAGGTTTTTATCCGCGTGTTTGTTTGTTTTATTGTTCGTTTTATTTTTTCGATTATTCCCAGACAACCGAACAAATAACCCTCGTTTTTGGTCCGAGCGTTTGACACATTTAGTCCAGTCGATAAATCCTCTACACTGTTCTCTTTTTACCGAAATAAACTGAACAGAGCAAAATCATTTTCAGAACCGTTTATCTGTGACCTGTGACATTTATACTTTGTTTTTAGCTGGAGAAATAATCCATTTTCGTGGGAAACAATCACAATTTTGTTTGACCTTATGAATATTTAAAATTACAACAGGAAACTTTGATGTATACCTACTTATTCCTATTGGCGTTGTTTGTCATTGGGAAGGAAAAAGGTATGAGGGGTGGGTAGGAATCTAGGGATCAGTTTGTCCAGGAATGACGGAAAAATGAATATCCCCTCTCGCTGCGTCGCAAGGCGATGGGTCGAGAAACCAGTTGGAGTGGTCAAAGGGTTTCCCTGTACCAGCCTCTCCCGATCTGGCATGCCACGCAGCCGGAGGGCAAGCGCATCCGGAACACACCTCACCCGATGAACCAGGGCACCTCTGCTAAGTCACCAAACGCAGCAAACCACTTGAAAGATATTCTAATAATCCCCCTGGTGTTAGACCACATTCGGAATCGAAACGTCGCTTGAAATGGCTTTGGCCGTGTTTGGTGATCAGATCTGATATAGCTACCTATGTACTTTTCCACCTTCCTTTTCCTTATCTCCTTCTCCTCTACACTACCTTCATCCTCAAAATCTACCGCAATTGGGGATGCCATAGTCTCACTGACTCCAGAAGTTTGGGAGCAGTTGGGATTCTTGTGAAAAACTTTGAAAAAAATTTTTGCACTTAAACCTGCGACCATTCTACTCAAAATTCACGCAACTGAAAGTTGCAGTTATGTTTTTTTTGTTTTCAATCAGCAAACATTGGTAAATACTACCTTTTATCATTGGGTAACATTTTATAAATTAAATATTCATGTTATCTTTTGTAGTCATTAGCAAGGTATCATTAAAATTAGTCTATATATCAAAGGTTGGCTGTTTGTTGGAGCCGCAGTTTGTTTACTGACCATGATGTATTCATGATCACAAAG
Organism: Hesperophylax consimilis; assembly: GCF_061612785.1. Classification (NCBI taxonomy): domain Eukaryota; kingdom Metazoa; phylum Arthropoda; class Insecta; order Trichoptera; family Limnephilidae; genus Hesperophylax; species Hesperophylax consimilis. Next base: position 46,768,782 of record NC_142837.1, read on the forward strand.
CTGTCAACGGACTAACTAATATTATGTGCGGTCATTGGATTTTCCTCGATAAACCGTCATGTATTTTATGCAAGGAATCTTTAAGGGAAAAAGGTTTTATTAACACTTTTTTGTTTAGCTTCAATTAGCTGTAATTTTGCTCAAATAAAATATATTCATTAAGCGGTTAATTCTAATAACATGGAAGAATATTTTTTATACTTGATGGAGTAAATTTGATATGAAAGTAACAGCTAAACATGATGATATATTTAACTATGTGTGTTATAACCACTTTTAGACTACTTATTTATATGATTCTGTTTTACCCTCTCCCAATTTAAAGTGATTTATTACCGGTTGAATCGATTAAACTGGTTAAACCGGTAAAACGGGTTAAGCCGGTAAATGGGTAAAATAGATTTATATTATTAAATTAGATTTTAATTACATTAAAAATTAAACGGAGTTCTACGAATTAAACCCAAAAACAATAAATAAATGCCTTAAATTTGTTTATTTTACGCCTTAAAAGGCTTTCGCATAGAAGTGATACAACTGCATTGTACATAGGAGAATATCTGCATAATAATATATAGGAAACAATAAGAGTATGTAGATATAATGTTTTATAAAGAAGGTACAAAATAGATCTTTGAATTCAAAAACATAAATCTGTGCTTACAAGTCTAATGAGAATATAATTAAAATAATAAAAGCATGAAATAACATTAAATTGATTAAATAAATATGAAAAAAATAGTAAAACGTAACAGTAACATAAAATAAAATAGTAACTCAAACCATACCACATAAAAGACAAATCACTAAAACTACATTAACAATGTTACTATAATTTGTAGGATTTAACAAAGTGCTGGGATAGATTACACTTAATTCTATAAATGGTGTCATTAAATATATCAGTAATACCCCCAAACTTATTGACTAGAACATGCATATTGTGAGTGTATCTGATATTTGGTTGTGTATGTATTACAGAAGAATCTTACATTTTGTGTTCCTAGTCGACAAATGGAATTTTATAGTGGCGACGATGACAGGGATGTCAATTAAGTTATTGATCTAATAAGACTCTGTGTAATACAACCAATTCTGTACTTAATAAATTATATATTTTTCGGAACACAGATAATCAATTATGGTTAATTATAAATTTACGATATCTCTGAGTGCATTGACATTTAAAAACAACTTGCGACGCGACGGTTGATCTCGTATTTAAGAAAAATATAATTTTGTGTTTTAAAGGTATAATTTAATTTGATGGAGTCGGAGGTGGAATATTGAGCTCTAGTAAATATTATATGATGTAAATATTAATGTACCTATGTTCTTTCGAATGTATTCATGTCAAATAATCTATTATATTATATTTGCGGTACTGTCCAGAGTGGTAGATACTTTCAGTATCGTCCCACTAAAAGACCACTATTTAGAATCAAAACTTTGATTGAAATGGTTTTGGCCGTTTTTGGTGACCCGATTTTCCCCATCTACCTCACCTTCCCATCACCTCTACCCTCACACAAGGGATGCAATAGTCTCATTGGCTCTAGACACAATCAGTTGGGAGTTTGGTAAGGTATTCACATAAAAATAAAAATAAAATTGAGCTTTTTTCAGTAATGATGGTTACGTAGATTGTGTGAAGCCTGGAAAATCTTTTTATCACAAAGTATTGCTTTTATAGCATTTCATATGAAGCTGATACTTCGTGATGTGAAATTATAATTTAAAATAAATCAATAACTTAATAAATACCACTTTTATTTTATAAACTTTATTTTGATCGGGTTTCGCTAAAACCGTAGCATCTTCAGGGCTATATGATAAAATTTGTTGACAAGTGAAGCTTAGCTAAGTCTTACTGCTATTCCCTGACTTAAGGCGATGCCATACGTAGTAATGCAAAATCATGTGTTTTTGGTTTTAAAATTTGGTCGTCTAGAAAAGTTTCAGATATTTTAATTAAATACTGCGAGTAGAATACATCTTGGCCTTTGAAACAATAGAGTATTTTTTAGATAAGTCTTTCTATAAACCCAGAAAAAAATAATTTATAAGGCCTAAGAAAACCGCTTTAAAGTTCAAAATCTCCTACTAACGAATCAATTTTCGGTTATAATTTTAATGTATAATGTGGCAATATTTTATAAAATATTAAACAAAATAAAATAAAAAGCACTTTTTGGCCATGTTTTTTTCTTGCATAAATCAAAACAGGCGGATGGTGTTAAGCGGGAATTTAAACCTTATCACCATCTGCGTAGGGGTTGTTATTGATAGCGGTTCAATTTAAAATATTACACGACGTAGTGCATCGCCTTAACTAATTTTAACAAGATTATTTTATGTGTTCATTTAAAAAAAACAATCTCAGCGTATTTGATAAATTATTTGTCAGGCCATTCCCACACCGCTGTTGTTGTTTCCACCCGGCTTACATTAGCTAATTATAATCCACTCATCTAGCCATAATATGTTACTATTTACCACTAGCCGCACTAATCATTTGGATTTAAAATAATATTCCGCTAAACTTGTAATACCAAACCGCATCAAACAGTCGACCATGGAAATAAATTAAAACGACTCATTTTACCCGCTTTTTTATATGTAAATACATCGAATACTAGCATTTCATTATTGCAAAGTTCTGAAGGTGTGTATCGCAAATTAATCATTCGCTGATTGCAATTTAAAATGAATATTCTGTTAGATAAAGGGTTTCCACGGAATCGAACCGCGTAAAGAAATGTAATATATATTCAAGAATACCTGGCAAGCTCAAGCAGGTACCGTGTTTTTAGTTCGTTTGAGTTAAGAGAGATCAGACGCCTTCTAGGAGTAGACAGAACAAAGGGATTTCTTGGAAATAAAACACTATTATTGTGGTGCTTTTAAATGCCTTCAAGAAGACCTATATTACAGCACTGGAATCTACGCGTAGGAAAAGCTTAAATCTCTTTGTGGACGGTTAAAAGAATGAAAAAAATATGTTAAATTAATGGGAAGAAAGAGGGACAGAAATTAATAGAATAAAGCATGGAACGATACCGTAAGTAGTTTTGTAGATGTCCAGGGGGCAGGCAGTAGAAAAAATGAATCGAAATATACTAGTAATCAATTGACAAACACTGTAGAAAAAATGAATCGAAATATACTAGTAATTAATTGACAAACACTTTCAAAACACTGTTAGCAAAGCAAATCTCGAATTCAAAGCGGAGAGCGTAAGAACCTCTCGTTACGAAAGCTAAAATCAAAAAAGCTGGTGTCTCTTCCAACCGAGCTGAGGACTGGCCTTTGCCCCGCCTTTCCCAATAATGGTCAATGCCCCCAAGGGGTTACCATATGAAAATATTTAAAAATACAAAGTACCTGATTTTAAGAAAATATTGCGGGGTTGAATGTTTTCATTTTAAGAAAGTTCATTTCATAACAATACATTAAGAATGACGGCATAGTGCCTAAAATATTAGGAACGGCTGCGCGGCCTTCTTCATACAATACTTAATTTGATTTGAGGCCAATATACCTGACCAAACTGAATAATAATATTTTTTTATCAAAAAGCCATTCAAATTCAATTTTCATGATTTTATTGGATGCTTTGACAATTTTTCTGATTTTATTTTAAATTTAAATTTAAAATAAATTTAAAAATATTATATCGTATAAAAGACGTTTAAAGTTTCGGAATTTAAAACTTACATACGAAAATTTCTGTTAGAACGTAAATAGGTAAATGAAAATTATATTTAAATCCATCTAACTATTTTTTATATATTTCATTTTATTTACATAGTTAGAAAGGCAGGAAATTTTTTTTAGTAATTACAATTAGTTCAAAAATAATTGCCAAACTTGCCTCTAAAATCGATACAAACCGATTTATTTAATCGCTGATAGTTTATAATATGAAACACAAATAAATAATAATAGCTCACATCATAATATGAAACGCAAATAAATAATAATAGCTCACATCCCTACTACATTTTTGCTACACCTTGTAATATTGTGGTGAAATAAGAATACGATTATAATTGTATTGAGTTTATTAAATAAACCATTCTTATTGACAATTGTATATCTGGGTTTAGATAATAGACAAAGATAATATGTAGGCAGTGTTACTATATCCGACATCCCTCTTTTTCTAAAAAACGAAAAAGTCAAAACAACATACAAGTAACATAATAACAAATATAACAATGAAATTCAATGACTAATTAATTAAAATCTGATGGATTATATCTATCAGGCTTAACAATTCTTCCCAAAAGGGTTCGAAAGCTTGTCTCATTGCCTGTCGTTTCTTCAGGAATAATAGGACCTGGATATAATAGAAATCATCGCCAAAAGATTCACCTTCCTTGTATGAACTATTTTCAGAATCTGTCTAAATTTAAGGGCTTTCTATTCCCGCGGTACCTAGAACCATCATGACTTTCTATAAAGTTTGACCCAAGGCAACTTTTTACAATCTCTACTACAGTGGCGGGTAACCATGAACATGACGCGTTTTTTTCAAATACTACTTTATCTCCTACTTTCAATTCAGCCAAGTTCCGAACCTTTTTGTCAAAAAAATCTTTTCATTTTATTCTGACAATTTTGAAATTTTATCTCATAATCTTTAAATTGTACTACTTTAGATCTGAGTTGGTTGGCTGTTACTGGCAAATTACATTTCAGTTGACGTGACATTAAAAGACTTGCAGTGGATGGAAAATCAATTTTCGGACTATTTCTGTAATGTAACGTTGCGAGATATGGATCCGTTTTGGATTCAAGACATTTTCTTAAAATATTATTGACAATTTTTACTGAACTCTCAGTTTGACCATTTGACTGAGGATAGTTTGGACTGGTAGTGGTATGTTCTATATCCCACTCATAACAAAAAAATTAAAAAATGGCTGGTTTTAATGGTGCTCCATTATCACTTACTAATGTTAACGGTAACCCATGAGGTTAAAATATAGATTTTAAATGTTTAACAACAGTTTTCGCGTTATAATTGTGAAGCAATGAATTTTCTATGTATTTAGAATAACAATCAGTCACAATAAGATAGTTTGAGTCGTTAAAAGTCATTAAATCGACACCTACCTTTACCCATGGAAAATTAGTAACACTATGTTGCAAAAGAGGCTGTGACGGGTTGTTAGGTTTGAATTTCGTATAAATCTGACATTTTTGAATGTCAGAGTTGATATTCAGCCAAAAAATCATATTTCCGACATTTTTTTTTGATTTTGACATACCTTGATAAATATATTTTAATATTTCTGGACGTAAAATTAGTGGTATAATTAAACTAGGTTATTTAAATACCAAATCATTAAAAACATGTATCTCTGCTTGAAAATTCCAATACGGTTTAACGCAACACTTGAATTTATTTTTACTAGACGGCTAACCGTTTTTGTAATATTTCTTGAGAGTTAATAACGACTGATCGTGTTTTGTCACCTCAGTTATTGATTTAAGTTTTTCTTCTGAGACGGCTAGATTTGACATCAATAAATTAATGTGGATATCAATTTTTTTCCGCATCTGTTACTTCTGTATCAGGCAACGGTGCTCGTAATAATTTATCGGCAATATACATAAATTTACCAGGTACATATTTGACATCAAGATGATAAAATTGAAGTGACATCATCAGCCGTTGTAACCTCACAGGTACTTCCGCTAGTGATTTTTTATGGTTTGTGATCTGTTTCTACATCTACCAAGTGATCATAAATATATTGATGGAATTTTCGACCACCGAATAAAATTACATATAGTTCTTTCTCTATTTGTGCATAATTTTGCTGACTAGACCATAATGTTTTAGATGCATAAGCAATTGGTCTATTCTCCTGTAGAATAACTGCACCTACTGCGCCTTGTCAAGAATCTACAGATAATTTTAGCGGTTTGTTAATATCAAAGTTAATAAGTACTGGGGATGAACAAATAATTTTCTTTAAATTGACATAGGACTGATCGTGGTTAGTATCCCAGATCCAGAATACATATTTCTTTAACAAAGTCCTCAAAATTTCAGTTTCTTTCGACAAATCTTTAATAAAGGACCCTAAGTAATTAATCATGCCTAAAAACCGTTGTCAATCTTTTTTACAAGTGGGGGTTGGTAATTCGCGTATTGCTCTAATCTTTGACTCGCCTGGTCTGATTCCTTGACTGCTAAAAATATGACCTAGAAATGTAACTTCCTGTAAATGAAAGTGACATTTACTTTGATTAAATTTTAAATTGACTTCTCTGGCTCTTTAAAAAACATATTCTAGTCTCTTAACATGTATCTCTTTATCCTCTCCCCATACTAAAATATCGTCGACAAACACAATTACTCCTTCCATGTCGGCAAAAATCTCCGTCATTATTCTGGAGAAATATTCAGGGGCAGAATTAATTCCATAAGGAAGTCTTAGATATTTATACCTGCCAAAAGGTGTTTGGAAAGTATACAAATCCGAACTTTCTTCATCTAAAGGTATCATCCAAAATCTTGAGAATGCATCTAAATTTGAGAAGTACTTTGCCTATTTAATTTTAAATCTAACATCGTCCATCAAAGGCGTTGGATAATGTGTTATATAAATAGCTCTATTCAAATTTCGCGGGTCTAGAAAAATTCGTAACTGGGAATTTTATTTCTCAACGACAACAATCGAACTCACGCACGGTGTTGGTTTTGTAACCTTGGCAATGACTTTCGTTTCCTCCATTCTATCTAACTCCTCTTTAAGTTTATCGTGAAGCTTGAATGGAATTTTTCTTGGTGCATCGACTTTGGGCTGAACATCAGCTCGAACGGTAAGATGACATTCATGAGGCAAGCATCCAAGACCCTGAAAAATATCATTAAATTCCTTCATTATGTTCATATTATAAATTAACATCCCATTATTGGGAACATTTTCAGTATTTTCACAATAATTAGTACTAAGGCAGACACGTTCTATAATTCCCATCTCATGACAAGTAGTTAACCCTAATATGGTTTGACATGATATTAATTCAGTTATGACAAACGAAATAGACATATCTTTATCATTATTATAAAAACAATTTAACTTGCACATTCCTTTTATAGGAATATTCGTACCACCAAAAGAGTTTATCTTGAATACCGTTTCTGTAATAATTTTTTCGGACAAACCAAGCTTTAACAAATTTGTAAAAGACATAACATTCACATTTGCACCAGTGTCTAAAAGACATGAAATTATAACATTATTTATTCTTAGATTAATGTGCCATGAATTCGATGTTGTTTTTATATTTTTGCTTCTGTGGCTTGATTTCATTTAACTTCTATATTTATATCTATCATTTTATATTTTATAAAAGCTGTTTTTTTCTTAAAAAATGAATAAATTATTGAGAACGGAACTGGTTTTCAGGTCTTTCAAAAAAAAAAAAAATTTTGTTACCCTTCAAATTTCTATTTAAACAAAACTTTGCATAATGACCAATCTTAGAACATATAAAACATATCGCAAATGCGGCTGGACAGTTTGTGCGGTGAATTTGTCCACATTTGGCACATTTTTTGCTCGGATTTCCGGATTGACTTCTGTGATGACCTCTGGATCGACTGCTTGTACTTTCGGGTTGACTTCTGGATGATAATGACGACGAAGAAGGGCTTCTTTGTACTTGTTGTATATGGTTCTCCTCGATAGTTCTTGTGTTTTCTCTTGATATCACAATAGCTTTTGACAAACTGATCGCCTTTTCCAAGTTTAAAGTTGTTTCTTGTAACAGTCTCTCCTTTAGATAATAGAGATTACGGTTTAAGTTACATATACAAATGTGTTTTACTAAAGATCTCTGTAAATTCCCGAACTTGCAAGTTTTACTCAGATTTTGTATTTTTTTTATTTTTTTTTTTATAGTGAATACTTCACAAGAGTCCCAACTGCTCCCGTCTGGAGCCAGTGAGACTATGGCATCCCCAATTGGGGGATGTTGTGAGGCTGAAGGTAAGTGGGGAAGGGAAAGAGGAAGGTGGGGAAGGTGGGGGCAAACGGCTAAAGCCATTTGGAGCAACGTTTCAATTCTGAATGGTGGTCTTACACCAGGGCGATACTGGTAGTATCTTCCACTCTGAAACGTGCCGCAAATATACTATATATTATTTTAACTAATTAATTGCGAAATAACACAAATTAATCAAATAAAATTTATTTGCGCACGCCGGGTTCGAACCCGCGACCTTCGGAATGGCAGTCCAATGCGTTACTACTGGACTATGCCGGCCGTCAAATAGATAGCAATAAATTCTTCTACAGTTTCATTTTCTCTTTGCTTCCTGGTGAAGAAGTTGAATCTTTCCACTGTAATATTTACTGTAGGTATGAAGTGTTTATCGAAGAGTAGAATGATGCCTTCCAGCGTATTCTTCTTAATAGTGAGGCCAAATGAATTAAAAATTTCAACTCCTTTGGGACCAATCATATGTAGAAATCTTGCCAATTTTTTAATTAACTTTTCTTTGTTGTAGTTATTTGCCATCATATATATTTAAAACTTTTCCACTCGCCGACCATATCCGTAGCATTCTGCAATTTGCATTTGCTCGTCACGATAAAATATGCAAATACTGACAGCTTGTTGACCATTATTTAACACACAATGCAATCTTAAATAGTCACACCTGACACCATCTTATATTATGGTGAAATAAAATAAAGAATACGATTATAATTGTATTGAGTTTAATAAATAAACCATTCTTATTGAAAATCGTTTAACAAGTGCTTGACAGGAACAAGTTCAGAAGCAAAGACAATCTGGGCATAGATAATAGACAAAGATAATATGTAGGCAGTGTTATTATATCCAATTTTTGATTTAAAAATATATATTTTGGCCTCAAATGCAAATTAAAGTTTTATATAAAATAGGCCGCACAGCCGTTTCCATTAAGTATTTATTCCCCACGAAAAATTTTGGGATATTAACTTGGTAAATAACGTTTTCTTGAAAATGGAATAAGCGCAAATCTTTGAAAAATATCAAAAGCCGGTCTCTCTCGACCCAACCACTTCCACCGCAGTGGGAGGGATGAATTCATACGTCAGTCATGGCATCAATGACCCCCAGATTCCAACCCACCCTTCAATTTTTTTTCCTTCCCAGAACTTTCTCTCCTTCCTTTACCTGAAAATAATTTATAAATAGCACACCCAAAGATGAGGAAGGCCCTGGGAGTAATTTATTATTTTCTTCATTGCCTCCTGTGTGGAAATAATGCAAACAAATACGAAGTATATAGAACACTGTGCCATCTTGGAAGTATATAGTACATTGTGGCATCTTGGAAGTATAAGGTACATTGTGTCGTCTTGGGAGTATATAGTACATTGTGCCATTCTGCAAGTATATAATACATTGTGCCGTCATGGAAGCATATTGTACATTGTGTCGTCTTGGGAGTATATAGTACATTGTGCCATTCTGCAAGTATATAATACATTGTGCCGTCATGGAAGCATATTGTACATTGTGTCGTCTTGGGAGTATATAGTACATTGTGCCATTCTGCAGGTATATAATACATTGTGCCGTCATGGAAGCATATTGTACATTGTGTCGTCTTGGGAGTATATAGTACATTGTGCCATTCTGCAAGTATATAATACATTGTGCCGTCATGGAAGCATATTGTACATTGTGTCGTCTTGGAAGTATAAGGTACATTATGTCGTCTTGGGAGTCTATAGTAAATTTTGCCTTCTTGGAAGTATATATTATTTGTGTCGTCATGAAGACTAATTCAAAAAATAAAAATAAACATTTGTAATTTTGCCTTTTCATGCTCGAAAAGCTCAACGTTCATATTTGCTTGAATGAATCTGTGTTTTAACGATATATAGTTAAATATGGTTTTATGTTCAAAACATGAAAGGAAAACGAACCAGCGAGTAAACTGTAGTTAGGGGTAACTTTTGATTTAAATATCTATTTGTGTTTTGAGTAATTCTGGAATACCTTCAAAACTACCCCTAAACACAATATAATTGTAGTTAGGAATAGAATTTCGGAGCCGAGGTTTGAGCTTTTGACGTGATTTTAATTTATTTGATTTTAACTACTAGAGTTGGGGAATCATTCCAGTGGAGGGAATTCATTGAATGAAAAGAGAAAATATTCCATGGGAAAAAAGACAAATTGACAGATTTATCCAAAAGTTTCGAATCAATTTACGAATAAATTTACAATTTCGTTAAATAATGAATACGGGTAAATGACATAGCTGTACAGGACGTGTTTGCCTGTACCAGAAAAGACTGTAAATAATAAGCACCGGCACATATCAGTCCTCAACCCGGGTAATGATTTAGGTAAAAAATCCGTGATTTGTAAAAAAAACGTGAGTGTTCTATCCAAAGCATCATAAAAGAAAGACGATTCAAATCAAATTTTAATTTTTATTACAAGTATTGTACTGGTATACAGAACATACAAAGGGGTGTGGCTTATAGGTACTTCCTATTTCTTACAGCCAACCCAATTCACAGGAAATAGCTATATGTATTTCAACACAACTGGGTTTTAATACACAGATAGAAACTGAGACAATCGGAATTCTTTCAGCGATAATTTCAAATTGAAGCACATTGTGCATCAATTGCGCCATACGATAGAGCAAATGGCGAAGCAGTGGCTAATTCAGTTGGTAGCCAGGAAGAATTGGCCAGCATCTAGGTTGTCAGCATTAGTGCTAGTTCTGTCGGTAGCCAGGAGGAATTGGCCAGCCTCTAGGTTGTCAGCATCAGTGCTGGTTTAGTCGGTAGCCAGGAGGAATCAGCAAGCCTCTCGGTTGTGAGCATCAATGGCTAGTTTAGTCAATAGCCAGGAAGAATTGGCCAGCCTCTCGGTTGTCAGCATAAATGGCTTATTCAGTCAGTAGCTAGGAGGAATTCACCAGCCTCTAGGTTCAGTTGCAGTGGGTAGTTCAGTCGGTAGCCAGCAGGAATTCAGCGGCGCAATGGTCACTTGATTATACGGGCTGGCACACGGAGACGCCCCATTATTGTAATGATGACAGATGAGTCTGGCTCAGTTGATAGAGTGCCCACAGTAAACAGCTCGTTGCAAATAGTTGTAATATTTTCAAACGATTGTACCGTGATGGAGGAACAGAAGCAAATACGGCTTTCAGTTGAAACTCAGGAATTTACAATTTTAAATTATAACAGATCACGTTGTAACTGGATGTGTTCCGTCCACTCGTGGTAATTCTTGAATGCTCCAATATTTTGTTTTAATGGGCTATTTATAATATCTCTTACAAGCGTTTATGTGACGTCAGCTTGCAAAAACATGTTTACGTTTTCAAAAGGCAGGTATTGTGGTGTAAATAATATTTCGCCCAGCAACTGGCTTTGTCAATATTTTAATTTCGTTTTAGAAAATAGGGTTATCGAATTGTTTCATGTTCGATCCAGTCTTTTTGCCGCCTGGTAACAGATTGATGCATTTTTCTACTGGTTAATATTATGATTTGAAAAAAGGGGTCATGCAGGTGTGAAACTTAATGATTTTATTGTAATTAAATATTAAATACAATAAAATCATTTTTCATGTTCCATACAATAGTATTACGTTCAACCGCGCATGATATTGTTTGTTTTAAATATTCTTACTGTGAATAAATTATCACTTGACATTTTTTAGGTACTCATGGATTTATACCATGTATGAGTGTTTAACTGATTAATTCCTTTTCGTGATCAAATTAATACGTTTTATGAAAATGTTGAAAAAATATTTGATATTCTTTATAGATCTTTAGATTTTGTCTATCTTCTTAACAGAACGCTGCAAAACCCGTTGATCGTTTAGCACTAGTTTACTATGATATCGAAAGGGATTGTTGTTCTTTACCGGTACAGAAGCGTGTAACTGCGCCTTACAAAAACTCAGTGGTAAATAATGTTTCGGGTTGTAGAGTTGAATAAATATGGATAATTGTTCGTTAAATTATTTTTATTTAAAACACACAAGATGTACACGCGTCATAAAATGACCAGAAGGTGAAGAAGATGAAGAAGGGAAGAAACTATGTAGGACACACGCAACACACGGATGCTCACGCCAGAATGATTCTTTAGTTTGCTGCGACGTAACATCAATCAGCAATGTTACTGTAGGAGTCTGGAAATTAAGTTTAACCAGCTCATATTAGAGAAAAAAAATATATCGCACAGTGACACTAAAATTTAGTAATATGTCTGGAAAATTTAAGTTAAATGGTAACGTCATATATGGAAGATATGATAACAAATATGATAAATTCTACTCGAAGATCGAAAAATCGATGTGACATGCGAAAAATGGTCTTGATGCATCATAAAATACTTATTACAGCGTCAGATGAATATAAAAATCGACCGTAAATAATTTTAACGAGACCAAATGAAATGGTGTTTGATGGAATTGGTGTAGGAATAAACAAGGTATGGAAAGAAGGAAAACGAGAAGATCAATCGCTTACCACTATCTCTGTAAAGGAGCACACAACACAACCACAATATAATGAGTTCCATAGAGATACCTCAAGGTTATTATCTCCACAACCAAACGAAAGAGTACTTTAAACGATATTATACACTTTCAAGAGAGTCAACATTCTTCTTTTTACTTTTCAACGAGATTATGTACATATAAAACACCAACAACTTACTTCGAAGGTAGTTCCAATTCCCAATTGCCATTATTCCAAATTTCAATTACTTTTCCAGCTAAAATCTGGGAAGGATACGAACTGGATAAATGAAATCACTGTAGGAACTAAGCGTAAGCATGTTCTCATTTCAAAACAAAATAGCTCTTATACCTGTTGCACCAAACAATTTTACTATTTTATTTCTGCATAAACTGCCTGTGGCAATAGGTAACTCTTGAAAAGTATGCAAAAATTAGGAAGGAATTACTAACGAGAGATAGCCACCCAAGCGAAGCAGGTGATTTTTACGAATTTGTTTTGAACTTCCCACAGTGTGCTAACATATTCAGTTAGCTAGCTTGATTAAACTTCTATTAAATATCAAAAAAGGCACTAATATTCCTGTCGTGGAATATAAAATTCTACATAATATTTTGTATCGTGTGGTGTGCTTTTTTGTAAAAAATGTTTTCTTAAAACTGAAAATCTGTTCACATTTTAAAATTCCGTTTTTTAATGTCTTTTCCATTTCCAATAAACCTTAGACAACATACAGATATAGTAATCATTTCACCCAATAATTACAATTAAAGATTTTTTTGGTAACTATTATATACAGTATTCACACATTTCTAAATTTTGCTATGTTTATTACATTTTAAAGAGTCCAAAAATATGGGATTAACGGTGAAATATACTGTCGTGGTAAGTAAAAACACAGTGTTTTCCTTGCGACTCTCAAAAGAGAGACTGTTTTTGCTAACTATGACAGTATACGAGTTCATGGATATATTGGATTTAAACCACATTAAGCAGCTTACGTGTTTCAGTATTAATATCGGAAGGAAGTTATGATTTTTGGAATGTCCGAATCAAAAAAGATCGCCCTTAGGACGAGTTGTTTCGGAGAATTTGAACAATTCATCAAATTTCAACGTTCATTTTCGGGTTCTGTGAAAGACTTATTCAAGTTCTGTTTTTATATCATTGTAGACTAGTTGCTTGACAAAACTGAAATAAAAACAGAACTTGAAAAAATCTTTCACAGAACTTGAAAATGACCGTTGAAATTTGATGAATTGTTCAGATTCTCCGAAACAACCCGTCCTTAAACTTCTATCGCTATAGTTGGTCGTTGCTAATGTAGTAAGGACATCAGTGTTAGAATTCTCATGAATAATAATGATAAATCCCTGCAAAACATGAATTATTCAAAAAATATATTCTGTACGAATTCGGAACAACGCCCATGTGGCGTGAAATATAGTTAATTAGCCAATATTAATATAGTAGGGTGTTTTACGGCATTCCGGATCTCGCAAAATCGTTAAGATCATAAACAGCTCAATTATTACTTAGTGAAACTCCTGTCTGTGCAATTTCTAATTGGTACGCTGCCTGTAGGGAAATTTAATACCCAGATAAATAACATTAGGCAAAACTTACGGGAAATTGATGCTCGTTAGGCTACAAAAAACAGTTAAATGTATTTTATCTGTTAAATAACGTAGTTCCATTATCTCTTCTCAAATACCAACTGGAAAACCCCCTTGAAATACTGACCTCCAGCAACCTCGTAAACATTAACAAAATGCAAAAAAACAAAATTAATTAAATAGTGGTGATGTGCTGTAAAACGCAAATATTGATTTTATAAGTTTTACAGCCTAAAACAAACTAAACTTACACACTTAAAGCAAAGAAACGACATTTAAGTTTACGAAATCAATCTCTTTTCTATTCCCTTTTATGATTTATTCCAACAATCTATATTATTTTGGTCTCTTTTAACAGTAAGTGATCTTTACAGTAAAAAACATTTTTACGAGATTTTCCTGTAAATAAATACATTACGGATCATGAGTAGGCCCTGAAAAAATTTCCACTTTGACAAATTTCAAAGTGAGATTGAATATATTTGCACTTGACGAAACAGGAGTCGATAAAAATAGGCGAAATATTATGACACGTTATTTCCTTGTCAGACAAATCATTTGTTTTTTAGTGTGCCATTACGTTACAATATACAATAAAACCGAGGTGGATTTCTCGGAATTGGGTTAAAGATTAGTATAGGTTAGAAGTGCGTGGTGAAAGGGATCTAGTTTACAACCTGACAAAATATCGGATTAATTTCGTATAGTGTTTAGTTTCAATTTTAGCACACACTAATTCTATGCAAACATCTACATGGCAGACCTGTGGATACACTCACAAGAGCCGCACAAATGATCTTGCTCTTTTTGATGAGCCGCATTAGTACGACTCCAGGTAAATCGTACCACGACTCAATTGAAAGGTTACTATTTTTATCAAAAGATATTTCAGAAAAATAGCGGCATTAAAGTTATCCAAGTATTAAATGTTATTACATACTTCAGAGACGTGCTCAGAGTCTGAGAGTCCGACATCAGGACTTGAACAATGAACATATGTGCCTACACTTATACTAGCATCTTATTTATCTCGTGCTACAAGCCGGTTTACTAGTACCAAGAGTCGTACGACCATTCATATGCTGGTAACTGTGAGCTGTGAGCTGTGAGCTGAGAGCTGGGAGCCGTACTAGGGGAGCCGTATCGGGCAAGTCGTGTCATGCGAATACAGTATTCGCATTGTTTATACGCTCTGAGTTCATGTATCCTGTTCATTCGAGCCGCCGTTCAATTGAGTCGACTCTTTGAGCCGTACGAAAAAAGTGACCTTAATAAAACAGTACTCAGACTTTACCCAAAACAACGTAATACTAAATACGAAAGAATTAAATACAACTACGCTTGTAGACTATTGTTTCGGTTACCGAGGACTTTCAGTGTCAGCGTAATTTTACATCAGTTACCCTAAACAATATTTTATGGTACAATGAGGCATAAAGTGGCCAACTCTTCATGCAAGCAATTTAATTTCCAAATACAAAAGCTGCAATCGTATGGTTTAATGTCTCAATATAAACTAAATGGATGCGTCAAAATCACCCATAAGAGGAACCTCCTATTAATATATTATAATGTAATTAATTTTTCCTTTTTTGCATACATGTACATTTTCCTTTTCATTTTATTGTTTACAGTGATTTATTTTCCCCCTTATTGATTTTTTTATACATCTGCATATTTGAATTTCATTTTATTTCGGAAATTAATTAATGAAAATTTTGGAAACCAACCCACTTCCCGATATCTTATCGAGCTGATGACAATGCATTTTATCAAATTTCGGTATTCAGTAACCATCACGTACATACGAGGACATTTCTGTGAAATCGGATGACATTACAGCAGTTAATATACGAAATAAATGTCGGTCCTACCCGATCGGCATTTGGTGAGGTTGTTAGTGCGGTTGCCCACAGTATCTGGGAAGAAAGGTACAATCCTTAGTCAAACCAAATTCTTTTTTTATTTTTTAAAATAAAATGTTTCATATTAAAAATATAGGTGTCATATTTAAATAAAAATTATGTTTTTAAATTTTTTTTTACATTAGCTTCACGCAGGAAGCCCTGAGGCAAAAAATCAATCATGGTCTATGTGGAGAGTTTTTTTAGGGAAAGGAAGGAGAGAAAGTTCTGGGAAGGAAAAAGATATGATGGATGAGTAGGAATCAGGGGATCAATGTGTCCAGGAGTAACGGACGTATGAGTCTCCCTCAACCAGCCTCTCTTAAGACTGCTAAGTCACCAAACGTAGTAAACCACTTGGGGAGACCTATGGCAGGGGTGTTGGTTATCCAATAAATGTTTAACTACCCACACCCGCCTCCCAGATTGAATATTGTATGCTATGTCGAACAACCCCTACATGAAACATGGAATAAAAAATAAAATTAATATTTTTTAGCTAGTCCAACTGCTCGGTAAGGGAGTCGATTTTATATTAAAAATTCTAACCCATTATAATATTTTAATAGACAAAGGATCCACGCCGGCAAAGTTAGGCAGCTATGAGCCGAGTGTATGTATGGTAAGTCGAGGCCATCCGGGGGCCGAGTTGGGATATTGGCTGCTCCTAGCGGATGGAAGTCTTATTAAATTTCAGGCCAACTTTAGCCCAGTAATGCCCCTCTTCCCGCTAGACCTCCGACCTTCTGACTCCGATATGAACCCTTCTGTCTTACATTTTCATAAGACTCGAACATTGGCCTGGAATACAATAGATTAGAAACCCTGCTATAGAAATAATATGTGCATAAATCAATATTGTCCAAAGATCTTTTGTAATTAGTTTTCAAGTAGATATTTGATGGTGGTAGTTTTTATTTATTTATTTTTATTTAAAGTGATATCCCGTTGAAGTAAAATTTAGAAGTCGGTCAACAGGATGCACATGTTTAATAACAATGTAAATATGTATACATACTATTATTACTAATTATAAATATAAAAAATATTGTTACTACTTACAGATTATTATTATTGGCACTAAGTCTAAAATAACACTTAATCTATAAGCTAATTAATAACAACCATTGATTAATAGTTATGACCAGTGTATAGTTTTCTACTTAGGAGCCATGTTTTCAGCATATATCTGAATCTATTTGGGTATTTACAATTTTGTATGTTACTTGACAACATGTTGAATATTTTGGGCGCGATATGTTCTAGGGTTCGTTACAGTATTTATTGATATGTTTTGGAACAAACATGCTTTCATTCTTTGTGAACCTAGTGTAGTGTCCATGTTCCAAATTATTTTTACATTTATTCAGATATATGCGGAATCAATAGTTTATCCCATAGTAAGGCCTGCACAGGCAAGATATTTAAGTTTTGATACAACAGTGAAATGTTATTTCTGTGAAAAAATATTTGTTGAGGCGAGTAATTTAACCATAAAATTTTGTACTGATGGTTGCTGAAATATTTTTAGGGCCGATATGTCAGTTGCTCTTACGTACGCAAATCATAGCTCAAATTTAAGCAGACTAATTTGGTCGCTTAAGCCTTTCTAGGATTATAGCTAGTTTCCCTTTTAGGTGCTGGAGGTTATCCACCTCTTTACCGACTTGGTATAAGAAATAAATAGTTAGGTACTCCTTCAGGGCTCTAAACGACTCAACTTTTTTAATAAACGAAGCTTTATTTATTTTGTTTTTTTACGAAACCGGATCTCCAATGACCCTACTTCCAGTGTTAAAAAAACATAATGCAGAGTACTTACAATATGTACAGAACAAAATGTTAGTAATATAAATATTCATGAATTTAGGTGCTGCTAGTAGTAATACATGTCAAATTTGACATTTAAGTAAATAATTGCATTTTTTAGAGAGTAATCTCGTTTTAAATTGCCTACTTTTATGATTATAGACTTCGATGATTGACCGAACAATAAGGAATGATATTCATTGATAAAGGAAGATATGCAATCTAAAACAGTTTGGTTAGTATTAGTTCGAACGTGAGAACAACTCTTTTTCAACGGTTAATTACTCAAAAACTCAAGACACCAACAAAACAAATACTATTTACAATTAAGTTCCTCGCAAATGGCACTATTCTGAGGGGTTTGGAGGAATTTATCGAAATTTAACTCTAAGTTAAGTCCGCTTAAAATTAAACATCTTATTAGTTTCGCTTTCTAAGAAATACGTTGGTCTATTAAAATTTGATATCTGTTCTTCCGACCAAAATACTTCAATAGTGCTAGGCTCATAATAATACTAAGTGAGAGTTAACGGTAACAGATATACCTATCCTCAGTTAAAATCAGTCATAGGTTAGTTTCGTAAGGTTTTTACATGCATATAAATAATTATACTATTGTACCAAAAAGAGCATAAAATGTTTACTGATAACGAATAAAATTTTTAATAAAATAAAATACTTTTTTTGTTTTAAAACCACGATATTTATTAATTTAAGAACCACTTTCTTAAACCAGGTTCTTAAATTAATAAATATCGTGGTTTTAAAACAAAAAAAGTATTTTATTTTATTAAATATGTCAAACCACAAAGTGATTGCTTTCTACAATAATAATAAAATTTTATTTAGATGTTGTACTAAACGGTTAAAAGATAAATTTTAACTTAAACCAAAAAGTTAAAACCATTGATGAAATTTAGTATCTATTTTTCAGAAGAAGAATATTTTGATAATAACTAGCGCACACCTGTAAAAATCACGAATTACTATAAAATCAATATATAATTATAGGATTAATAATTGCACGTTAGCTAAAAAGCGCAGGAACCTGAAAAATCATGAAATCTGACTTTACCTGTAAATATTAACCCTATAAATTAAAAGCCAAAGAAATATACATTTCAAATATAGATTAAAAATAATAATTTTTTTCATCGAACGGTACTTTAAACACATGCTTTAAAGAATCAGTTGCAATTTTGAAAATCATTTTTAAATTCAAAGCAAATTCGAGTTGAATGAACCAGAGTTACAATCACAGACTCACAAATCTGAAATTAGGACGAATTCATTAGTTTTTTCAGTTCATTGTCTCTGACGCGTAGGCCAATCTATTGTATCCAAATTCAAGTCCAAAATAAAACATCTTCCACTACATTTCCCACGTCAAAGGGATGACATAACGTTATTGGACCGAAATGTTTTTCGTGTCAAAAGCAACATCGAGTATAAATGAAGAAAAGGCGCAGCTCTGTCCCAAGGGAGTGAGTAGTACCTCCCCCATCGCATCTTCTTCCCATCAACCATCACCTATCATGCTCCTCTCCCTGATGTTGGGTTGGCTTCTGATAACTTATACGTATGGCAACAGAGACCGTAAGAAATAGAAACCCAATCATGCAGACACGTGCCGAAGCAGACGTAAAACGAGCAAACAATGATTTGCTGCAAATAATAAACGAAATTGCTGGCCTTATTGATTGAACTGTTCAAGTTTTAAAATATTTTTACCTACAAGTCGCAATAACATGTGACATGGTGAAATTTCATGGAATTTCGGTATGTTCCCGAGTTATCTAAAATGTGGTTCATATTTCCTCTTTTTGAAGTTTTCGTAAAAAGAAACATCATCTTATAAACAAGATAAAATTATCTTTGAAATGTTTGTATTTGAAATAAACATTATACATATTAAAAATAAAAATAAAACAATTTCCAGCTTTAAAATTTTAACATAAAATTAGCAAGAAAACTGTCACTTCACTTTTTATGACGTAAATACAATTAAAAACGGTTAACAATTTTTTTTACTTTCAACTGTCCCGTATGAAAAAATCCCGCGATTATTCACATAATAAATACATTTTGTTTTGGTAATCATGTGTAAATATTTGAGACAAAATGGGAAGAATGATTATTTATCTTTCCAGCGACGAACATCACATTTTGGTCAGATCTGTCCTTCAGAGCCTATAATAATGTTTATAGCTAGTCTAGTCTAGTCGATATAAGAAGCTGTAAACCTCTAAACTTTAAAAATTTTAAATCAAGTATTTACTGATTTTATTTATTTATTGCGGTACAAGTTCCTATAAATACAGAATAAAACACTTTTTACAAAAAAGGATTAAAAACAAATTATTATACAGAGTGAACATTTAAAAAATATTTGTTAGAAGCAAACAATTCTTCCCTCCAGAACACACACTATAAAATACCCATACAAGCTATTGCAATACTACAAATTAAATTCTAATGTTTTCTAACTTTTAAAACTGAATTACAGAAATTTGGTTGAACTACGTACAACACTTTTTACTTAAATTGTCATAGAGAATTGTTTTCGCTGACTTAGTAAAGAGTGACTCAGAAATCGGGATTTATTTCAGTGCAGTAATTCTAGGACTAACTACCATAATATATCCCTATCTGCCCAGAACACTTTTTTTTTATTTGGTACAATATTTTTTACCTTTCAAAGTTTTTCAGTAATGTTGGCCTCACTGGGTGGCGCCCGTGCTATACTATATGAGGGAAATAATCATACCGAGTCAATATACATAATCAGGTTTGTATAATAATAACTACGTATTATCTATAATTACTATTCATATGTAAAATCCCCTAAAAAAGGCATTAATAAATAAATAAACATTATATAAAATTTACAATCGGGCTACAGGAAATAAAATATAATACTGAGTTTAAAAAATAATTGCAATGATTTTTCGTATGTTCTTTCGTTGCTATTAAAAATATCTCCTACTTCTGCATATCAGTTACCTTATCTGTGTATGGGAGGAATAGGGGAGTTTACAACTGAATTGGTATTGACAATTTAACATATATTTTTTAACGCATATTTTGACATAGGAAAATTTCTTCTGAATGCTCATCACTTTGTGATGGCATTATTTATTTCATTAAAACACAAATAACTTTATAATAAAAACAAATTTATGTGTTTTTATTATAAATTATGATGAGCCACAAAGTGAATGCTTTTTACAATTACAAATAACTTTGTTTACATTACTTTATTATATACAACCTCTACATGTTTCATGAACGAAGTTCACCTCATCAGGAGTAAGTATACACTGTAGTCAAAAATTAAATATAGATTACAATTGGAAAGAAGAAGTGATCGCAAGAAAAGCCTCCCAAATAAATATTTTTTTTAATTTTAGAAATTAGA
Source organism: Hesperophylax consimilis (assembly GCF_061612785.1). Taxonomy (NCBI): domain Eukaryota; kingdom Metazoa; phylum Arthropoda; class Insecta; order Trichoptera; family Limnephilidae; genus Hesperophylax; species Hesperophylax consimilis. The sequence goes on from NC_142837.1 coordinate 46,790,052, forward strand.
AAATGATTTCATAGACCTTTGCTTAAAGCCTGAGCAACGCCAGGGACTTTAGCTATCTTACATTTATATCTGAATGTAAGAAAGAGTATTCGTAGATTCGGATTTTATAGAAATCTACAGTTTTATTTCGAGATTGATGACAATTTGCGCCCTTGACCTTCAATACAAGAAGAAGATTACCGTCTACATGAGATTTCAAAAAACCAGCTCCCATTTCACTTCCCCACCGTTGAGAGTAGAATTAAACTCTGTTTAAAGGCCAGAAACGCCGGAGACTTCAGCCAGTGTATATGAGGAAGAGTGTCTATAGTTTCAGTTTTTATACAAATCTTCAGTTTAATTTGGAGGTTGATGATATTTTGCGCACTTGACTACAATACAAGAGAAAGGTCACTCTTTACACGAGTTTCCAAAATCCACCTGCCATTTCCCTTCCCCACCCCTAGAAGCAGAAAAAATACTGGGCAACGCTTGGTGCTTTAGCTATGAGTCCTATAGAGGCTTTGATTAATTGAAAGAGGTGAAATAAAAACCGACATTTCACGTCGGTCCGTTTTACACGAAAATGAAACGGGAAAATAACAATTTCTCAGGCAGCCGACATCTACTGTGAACGGTTGGTCAGATTCTCGACGGTGTTTTAGTCTGCTTGGGAGTATTGATGCTTATTTCGCTGTACAGGCTCCATTGCAAAACGTCAAGTGGGATAACCGTGCGCGGTGGGTAAGTGTACGCGGCATTATATGCGACCAATTCGTGCGTGTTTCACCAGCGCTCATTCCCACATTTTGTAGCGCTTTGGTCAATGTTGGAGCAGGTCGTGTGTAAAGTGAGCCCTGTAGAAAATTGGCAGGTAAATAATTTTTTTCATGGTTTTCTTATTTATTTCACGTATTACCGATGGGTGCTATTATGCATCCAACGGGAAAATAAAGTTAGTTTCACTAGTGCAAAGAGACAATTCTCACACGGATAACTACCAATCCGTTTTTTTTTTTTAGTTTATATTATTTGTAAGTGAGGTGATAAGTTTATCTACTTAAAAGTGATTTTGAAGCATTAACACAAATAATGTTTCCTGAATTTTTTTGAATGTTTTTATTTGGTTTTATTTTATTATTAGAATAATGTTATATTGCTTTACATATTGCTAGAACCTAATAATTCGATTACTTAATGTAAGGATTTTGACAATTTACAAGAAGAACCATTTTTTGTGTCATCAACCTCTCTGTTAAAGGGATGATTATATCTTTCTATGTATCGTTTGAGTCTGCACTTTTAAGCTAATATAAAGATAATATTTTTTTCCTGATTTTTCACCAGACTGCGTACTGCTTTTTTTCTAAAATCGTCAGTTAAGATAAAACTACGAATCTACAGTTTATGACCTCTAAAGCAGTGTTCAATGTTTCCATATTATCTACTGGGGGTTTCGTTTAAAGGGAGGTATGAGAGTGACTAGAGGAGGAGGTGTAGGTTTCGGGGGGTGGACTACCCTAAATCATTCCACACACCTCCCCGTCGCCCTCCCGTAGTACGAATTCCCAGCCATATCACGTCTTGTTACTCTTTTCAGGCGCGAGGGTTATAATGGGATAAATCATCGGATGATCATATAAATCTGGAGACGCACACTGGTACAAAATACAAATACACGAAGAAGTAAAGAAGTCGGTATTGGATTAAGGTTGTTTTTGCACAGGTACCAATTTTATATTAATATTTATATGGTATCTGTATGATATGTTAGCTTATACGTAAAATTTATCTTCGATCCTTTATATATTTTATGTTTAATATTATCTTTTGTATGTGATTCCGTTCAAGAATCCTAAAATAGGGATTGTTAAGGTACAGAAAAATTGAACGTCAGTGGTTGGAAGTAAAATAAATAAAAATATAACTATATATTATGATACTCAATATATTATGCAATAGTACAGTCTGTTCTGCAATATGTTATTATAAGTTGTGGAGCAGCTTACAAAACTAGCCTGACCCCCATAGAAATTGTTGAAAAAGTCATAATAAAAATAATACTTAAAAAAAAATTCCAGACTTCCCCACTGAACACATTTAAACACTTATTTATGAATAATTAAATTATTCAAATTATAAAAGAAAAAGATAAATACTCAATTATAGCTGAAAATCGAACCAGACTTAAGGGGTTATATACAGTCAGGAGGCCCAAAAAAAGGGATTTTTCAAGATTTTTTTCTGAGAAGAATGTTCAATTTTTTTAAATAAAATTCGTACACATATAATGGTAACTTTAAAAAGTATTTTAGAATTTTTATTTGTAAAAATAATAATTTTGAAAGCTGCCATAGCTGATCTCCAGAAGCTCCTCTAAAAAAAGGTATCTTGCGGTGACCATCAGATCTCGGGACTGGATCATCTAAAACGAAAAAACCAAACGGATATCTTTATAATAATAAATATTCCTCCAATTGATCAAAGGACAGAGCAAAATAATTTTTTTGACAAAAAAGCGGCTTTTCAAAAAAAAAAATTTCGACTTCTTACCAATTTTTGGCCTAATATTGTTTATAAAGAAATATATTTTTATCAATGAGAACAGGTCTTTGATTAATAACTCTAAAACATACTTTAAAAACTTGTGTTAAAATATTTGAGACTGATCGGTTGAGCCGTTTCTGAGTAATCATGGTCACCGACTTTCAAAACACAGTTTTGAGAAAAACGCGTTTAAAGTTTGAAAAGCACTTTACATAGATTAAAAAAAATATTTTTACAACTTACATCAAGTCGTCTATTCCAAGGCCATATAATACACCCTCCACCCCTTCAGCAGCTTCTAATAACTCGAGTTGGTGTTATCTGGGGACCATTCTTCCCTCTCGTGTGCTATCATGTGCTCTGCGGTCGGAGACGGCCACGCGCTGTTTATCCTCTCTTTCGGCGCATGAATGCGCTTTGGGCCCAAGTAAACCCTTATCTTCAAAAATGGCCAAAAATCTAACGTCGAAAATTATAGGCCAATTTCAAAGCTCTGCATCTTTAGTAAGGTTTTCGAAAAAATTATGTATGACCAGATGTTTTCGGTCTTGAGATCGTCACTCAATAATAACCAACATGGATTTATGAGGGGGAAATCTACAACCACTAACTTAACGGCATTCACCGAATTCTTACAAGATAACATGGATCAGCGTATACAAGTAGATACAATATATACAGATTATAGTAAAGCTTTTTATTTAGTTAATCATGATATCTTGCTGAGAAAACTTTTACAAATCAGTGTACACGGAGACCTCCTCAGATGGCTCTCGTCCTATATAGCAAACCGTAGCCAAGCAGTACTCGTCGGTGGCTATACATCGAACTGGGAAACCGTGCCGTCGGGAGTACCCCAAGGGTCATTATTGGAACCATTACTCTTTAATATATATATATATATATATTGACCTCTTCCCGTAGTATGTTGATCCAGTAAGAAGTTGTTAGACTATGTTGATCCACCTTTAACACCATATAACTTGGCTATTGTGGAATACATCTGAATGAATTGACAACAGTGGTACAATAATTATCAATGTTGCCAGTTTGCCAGAAAAACCATTTGATATACTGTTCATAAAATTTTCTAAATTTGTATGGAAATCGGATGCATAATTTATGTTGATCTACCTAAATTGGCATACTTATGTTGATCTCATATATATTGATCTATTCCCGTAGTATGTTGATCCAGGTAAGAAGTTATTGGACAAAGTTGATCTGTGTCCCTATATATGGTTTTACTAAATGAACCAATCAAGAGCAATCGGTGGACTGTTCATCACAAGGTTTTATCTGATTCCGTAATCTTTTGTGATATTGAACTCAAAGTATTAGTCTCTAGAGTCGAATATCGCATGAAATGACTGTGAGATGGTACCGTTTCAAATCAAAATGACGTGTTCATTCGACTGTTTGTTGCTTGAATTGTTTATAAGAAATGTATGCGTATTTAGATTGAAACGAAACTTTCGCAAAAATCAAATCCATTAAAAAAATACCTACTGCGTGGCGGGCCGGATCGAAAGAGACTGGTTGAGGGATACCTTTTGACCATCAAAATCCAAAATGGCGGCAAAAGGCATAATGTTATATGGGAAATATTGAACTTGCATCTATTACCATCTCTCCTGATTACGCTTCGTGACTTAGTAGGGGTGGCCGGGTTCTTGGTTATAATGGGTAATTAATGGATAATTGGACGAGGTTGGAGCTAAGAAAAAACTGTCCAAAGAAGCGAAGCTAGCAGTCCACAATGGAGTGCTGGTACCTACCCTAATATATGGAAGTGAGGCATGGAACTGGCAGAAGAAGGCTGAAAGTAGACTGAATACTGTAGAAATGAGATCCCTGAGGCATATGTACGGTAAAATCATGTATGACGAAATGTGCGTATGCTGTGTCTATTCTACAGATATTTTATTAGAGCCTGTTAAAAGGAGCTAGCAGCATTGATCCCCAGTGCACCGTGCACGTGCTTGATACTCGACAACTGCTTGATACTCGACAACTCGACGGACACGAGCGGATTGATGTTATCGATACATATATGAACGGGTCGTTTCTCCGACTCGTTTTATCGTAAGTCGGCTCGTATGTGGAACGAGCTATCGGCATCTGTTTTTCTTCCTCAATATAATCCGGGCCTCTTTAAGACCCGCATTAATAAATTCATTCCTACAGACCCTATCTTAATCCGCCCCATAACGCTGCCCAACTGGGTGGAGACATAGTTTCTATGTATTTAACGTATAAAGACAAGGGCACTCTTGTGAGAGGTGTCACATAAAAAAGTCATACCTCCGAATTTGAATATAGAGACATACAAAATGATCTATATTATAAGCAATGAATCCACCCATCTTTTATCGATTATCACATTATTTTAGAATTTAAAAAAACTCGTAAGCTTAATAATCGCAGAACTCAACTCAACTTCAAATATTAATATTCTGTATAAACGATTGTTACATCTTACCGGAGATGACCAGATAAATCATCAAAATGATAATTCATCACATCTTTAAAAAGTTATGTAAAGTCATGGAAAGTGATGAAACAAAAACATTATTAACTGGGTTAAGTAGGTTAGGTTCGGTTAGGTTTAAATTTTTTATTCATCGTTTCTAATGACTTTACATCACTTTTTAAAGGTGTGTTGAATTGTCACTGTGTTGAGTTATCATGGAACCCTTACCGGAAATGTTTATATTTTAAAGTTCTCTAAATAAAATGAAATGCTCTTAAAAGAAACATCTCATATTTAATATTATACAACAATATGACCGGAAGTCGGCATCTTTCTTTGAAATAAATAAATCATAAACTAAAAAACAGCTACAAGGTGGTTACAAATGCAATTATATTTAATCAATTTGTTCGATTATATTTTATATGAAGTGTTTTTTACAGTGGGCCAAATGAATTCTATATGTGGCCAATTGAACCAGTTCAACCAAAGTTGTCCAATTTTAATAACTTCGACGAGGAAAAGAAGTTTTTTAATTAGTTGAATAATAATTTTTCAAAATTTCAATTATGTTTAACGTAATACACTATCTGGCATCAAAAAAATCAGTCTAGTCACGAACCGTAACTATTTAGTGTAATAAAATAAAAAAATAAAATTATGTTTATATCATAGTTTGCTTTAATCTCAATAAAAAAGAAGGAAAAAAGTTTTTTTTTTATGAATGAGATAAAACTTTCCCCCAAACAACGTGTATATTTAACTAACTAACTAATTAACGATCACGCCGTTTCCCCGCAGGGGTAGACAGAGAGGACGGACCGCCAAACAACTCGGTCTTGGCACACACTTCTTGCCTCATTCACATTCATACATCGTCTCATAATACTCTTCTATTATTCTGACTCTTGACATGACCCGACTCGAGTATCTGATTCACTTGATCGTGCCATGTCTTCCTCGGGCTTCCCCGACTTCTGCTACCATTCACATTTGCATCATATATCCTCTTTACACACTCCTATCTTCGCTCATTCGCTCTACATGCCCAAACCATCTAAGCGTCCCTTTCTTAATCTTAACCACACATACGCCTCAGGGATCTCACTTATGACTTAAAATTAAAATAGCAACTTCACATTAGGAACGAACAAATAAGTACATTGACTAAGTGTTACGGACGGACATGCACTTGAGCAAGACTTGGGAGCTGTATTCACAGAAACTTTAAAAAAATAACTGACGTTTAGTTGTAGTACTGGGTCAATTGTTCTGGTATCCCCCGAAAACATAAAAACATAAACAATATAAACTAATTTTTGAAAAGAAAGACAAACATTCCCGGGTTAAGAATAACCTGGCAATATTTGAAAATCTCCTACTACCACCACAGTCAGCTGAAAATGTTGCTTGTGTTGTGATGGGGGACTTAGCCAGCCCAGGAATTGAACACACTATGCCTGGGTGGGACCCAAACGCGATGTCAACTCGGCCACCGACCGGTCTAAAATATGGCAGAAATCCTCCAGTGGATAAATAATAAAATGTAGTTTATAGGCACTTTATAAAAAAAAATCGTCTAAAGAAACAGAAAATTTTTTAAAACAGTAATAAATAAAATACATTCTGGAATCGTTAATAAGTCGTTATGAAATATTTAGCCGTGTTAAGTAATCAATAGTATCGCGGTGGCAAAACGTGGAATTCCATAGCCGTTTTTAATTTATTAAAAATATTTATGATATCAAAGACAAAACAATTAAATGTATTCTAATCAGGGTGTCGTTATATCCCGGCCGGCGGCTAGAGACAGACGCTTCGAGTCCTTTGACTCGGGCGCATTTACCGACAACAATCGGAAGTCGGGCGACGCGAAGCGAAGATGCCCGAAGCGAAGCGAAGTTCGTGCCCACACTATCGTATTAGGTCAACTTCGATCAATTGTTTATAAGAAATGTATGCGTATTTAGATTGAAACGAAAATTTCGCAAAAACAAAATCCATAAAAAAATCATAACTTAGCAGGGGTACACGGGTTCATAGGGTGAGGTTTGTCTAAGTCCTGGCGGCGGATGCGTTTGCCCATCTACTGCGTGGCGGGCCGGATCGAAAGAAACTGGTTGAGGGATACCTTTCGACCATAAAAATCCGAAATGGCGGCAAAAGGAATAATGTTATGTAGGAAATTTTGAACCTGTATCTTTTACCATCTCCCCTGATTACGCTTCGTGACTTAGTAGGGGAGGCCGGGTTCTTGATTATAATGGGTAATTAATGGATGATTGGACGAGGTTGGAGCTAAGAAAAAACTGTCCAAAGAAGCGAAGCTAGCAGTCCACAATGGAGTGCTGGTACCTACCCTAATATATGGAAGTGAGGCATGGAACTGGCAGAAGAAGGCTGAAAGTAGACTGAATACTGTAGAAATGAGATCCCTGAGGCATATGTGCAGTAAAATCATGTATGACGAAATGTGCGTATGCTGTGTCTATTCTACAGATATTTTATTAGAGCCTGTTAAAAGGAGCTAGCAGCATTGATCCCCGTTGCACTGTGCACGTGCTTGATACTCGACGGTCCGAGCGGAATACACGTTCACAGTTAAGTTGATGTTATCTATACATATATGAACGGGTCGTTTCTCCGACTCGTTTTACCGTAAGTCGGCTCGCATGTGGAACGAGCTATCAGCATCTGTTTTTCCTCGTCCATATAATTCGCGCCTATTTAAGACCAGCATTAATAAATTCATTCCTACAGCCCCTACCTTAACCCGCCTCATAACGCTGCCCAACCGCTTGGCGACATAGTTTCTCTGTATTTAACGTGTAAAGATAGGGGCGCTCTATCGAGAGGTGTCACATAAAAAAATCATACCGCCGAATTTGAATATGGAATAATTTCCTTTTGCCGCCATTTTAGATTTTTATGGCCAAAAGGTATCCCTCAACCAGTCTCTTTCGATCCGGCCCGCCACGTAGTAGCTGAGCAAACGCAACAGTGTACCCCTGCTAAGTTATGATTTTTTTATGGATTTGATTTTTGCGAATGTTTCGAATAGCTCTAAAGATGATTCTTTTAAAATCATCCCATATTTAATATTATAAAACAATATGACCGGAAATCAGCTGAACTAAAAAAACAGCTACAAGGTGGTTACAAATACTATTATATTAAATCAATTTTGTCATTTAATTCCCAAACAATGTGTATATATATATTCCTTTAAATTAAAATAGCAACTTCACATTAGAAAAGAGAGGACAACGAACAAATAAGTACATTGACTAAGTGTTACGGACGGACATGCACTTGAGTTTATAAAACTTGGGAGCTGTACTCACAGAAACTGGAGTTTAGTTGTAATACGGGGTCAATTGTACCGGTATAATCATCCCCCAAAAACATTAACACAGAAACCATATAAACTACTAAATGCGGTTTAAAGCTAACGAATCCACCTAGATTTAATCAATAATCCCATATTTCTAGATTCCATAAGTACCCACTCTATTGTGTACCTAGAGGTAAAACTAAGATATTGCACAATATTGGCAAAATATGGCAGAAATCGCTCCAGTGGATAAGTAATAAAACGAAGTTTATAGGCACTTTATAAAAAAAAATGTCTAAAGAAACAGATAAATTTTTAAAACAATTATGAATAAAGTACATTCTGGAATCGTTAATAAGTCATTTTGAAATATTTCGCCGTGTTTAGTAATCAATAGTATCGGGAAACGCGGTGGCAAGACGTAGAATTCCATAGCCGTTGATTATCAAAGACAAAACAATTAAATATATGAAATTCTCTGTATGAAATTAGTTTTCATACAGAGAATACCCAAATAACCCTTTTTTGTGTATAAAAACATATCGGCTTTTTGGTTAAGATGTGGTGTGATATGATTTGTATTTTTTTATGAAACACTAATATGAGGCATGAAGGAATTACAAAATTTAAATAAAATATATTGAAGTGCTTTTAGTTGGTATTACTATAAACTGCACGTGTTAGTTCATCTTCTGCCATGTTTGTGCTAAAAATACTTTATTCAACTTCTCGAAGCAAGCTGTAGCTTTTTGTAGGAAATATGATATCTGATTGTAATATTGTCAATATTTCTTTTTTCATTTTTTACAAATAAAAACTTGTGTGAATACCGCACCAGAGTCATACAGTCCTAACCGCTCCCGTCTGGAGCCAGTGAGACTATGGCATCCTCAAAGGAGACCTCAAAGGAGATGACGAGGAGGAAGGTGGGAGAGTACCTAGCTATTCAGATATAACCAAACACTAATTGTAAAATAGTGCAAATTAATTTTAGTAAAATTTATTTGAACCCGCGACCTTCGGATTGCTAGTCGAGAGCCACCTCAAGTAGTTTGATATGTTTGGTGACTTAGCAGGAGTGCCCGGGTTTATGGGGTGAGGTTTGTTCGGTTCTTGGCGGCGGATGCGCTTGCCTACCAAATGCGTGGTGGGCCGGATCGATTAATCCTCTTTCAACGCATCGCCTTGCAACGCAGTAGGAGACTTGGATTCTTATGTTTATCACTCGAACACACTGACCCCCAGATTACTACCCACCCATCATACCTATTTCCTTCCCAGAACTCACTCATTCCTTTCTTTCAAAATACCCCCAACACAGCATTCACAAAGATGACATAGGCCTTGAGGGTTACGATTTTCCTTAGGGCCTCCTGTGTGGAGACGATGTAAAAAAATACAAAAAATAAACAACTTTCTCGCTAAATCGTTGGCGGTGACTAATGGTAGGGGTATTGGTTATCTAATAAATGGTTCCCGGGGCGGCGGTACACATAATTGTAATAGTTCTCGAGGGCTCTGATGTACAGACATTATGGCTCCTGTTGATTGACGAACATATACTAAAACATCGTTGGTTGGAATCGGTGCTTGAAATGACTTTAGCCATGTTTAGTAAAAAACAAATTGGAATTAATTTTTCAGCAATTTCAATTTAAAATTTGAAAGATTAAATTCTCACCAATCTAATCGCCGCAATTTTAATAGGCACATATTATGGATATTACGCTTTGTTTCAACTTAATCATTACAAGAAACTTACGTCGGGAGAGATGGTAAAAGATACATTATGATAAAATTTGATTCAATCAATGTTCAAAACTTCTCTTATAAAATGACTTACACAAATCTCACCCCATGAACCCGGGCACCCCTGCTAAGTCACGAAACGTAGTAAATGATGCATTAAAGTTACATTTTTGTTTAATCAAGTTCAAAAGGTTTTTTAAGCATGGATTTGACGTTTGCGAAAGTTCCATTTCAATATAAATACGCGTGAGGCAGTCTATCCTCTTTAAGTACAGAGTCATTTTCATAGAATATGGATGTTCTAACGGAATCTAAAAAGTACCACAACGCGCGCGAAATTGGCGGTTACAAGTTACAACACATACAAGCGGTCAAGTTTGTCTGAAATATATAGATCAACAAAATAAATCGTGTAAAATGTATATGCGACCGAAAAATGGGCGTGGCTTACAGCTAAATCTCGATGACACAAGTTGATCTGTAGGGATTTACATATGTATGCCAGCTTGGGTAATGGATCAACATATCCGGGGTGGATCAACAAATGCAAACGGATCAACATATACCTGGCGTACCGTCGCGCGAGATCAACATAGTACGAGAGGGGATAAATATATGTATATATATATATAATATAAATATATATATATATATATATATATATAATATATATAAATATAAATCTGTATATATATATATATATATATATATTAATGACATTGGAAAATGTTTTCACCACTCCAGAACTTTACTATAAGCAGTTGACATGAAAATATTCTCCCATGTCACGCGTATCAATGAGTGTACCCGCGTGAAAGAAGATCTAAATCGCCTAAATATTTAGTGTGCAGAACACAACCTGCAAATAAATGTAGCACCATCAGCTTCACCCGAAATAAAAATCCCATTTTTTTAATTACTCCCTTAAAGGCACAATACTGAGCAAAATGACAGAAGCTAAGGATCTGGGAGTAGTGTTAGATCTGAAATTACTTTTTGAGCGCCATATCGAATCCACGGTTGCAAAAGTTTCCAAGGTACTTGGCTTTGTACTCAGAACCTGCAAAAATTAAAAAAAGTAAATACCATGAAAATGCTTTACTTTGCGTATGTACGCAGTTCTCTGGAGTACGCCTCTCAAGTCTCGAATCCCACGCATAAGTCACACATAGAAAGGATTGAGAAAGTGCAATATCGTTTTCTACGATACCTTGATTTTCGGACCAACCGTCCTCATCTGAGTCACAAGGAGTCAGCAGCGTTTTTCAGGATTTCGTCACTGGAAAGTCGTAGAAACTCCGCAGACGTTCTAATTTTACAAAAAATTGCCACCTCTGTGATAGATTGCCCGGAATTACTAGAAAGAATTCAATTAAGAGTGACCATCAGACAAACCAGACAAAATCACACATTAAACATCCCTTAATGTAACACTAACTCAAAACAAAATGCTTTTATTCACCGTGCTTCATACAATTTTAATACTTCATACATCGAATTAGACTTACTTAACTCAGCACCCTACAATTTCAAACCTAAAATCAATAAATAATTATATTGTCATTATTATTTTTTATTAATACACATACGTACATGCTACACATTACACAGACTAGATCTATCCCATACCCCTCCCTTCCGCCATCCCATCCCTATAGGCTAATGTAACTTTTTTTCTTACATAAATATTATATATATTCACTAAATAAATAAAATACCTAAGTGAAAACCTATTATTGGTTATATAATTAACACTTACTTCACCATACCTTGTAATAATTATAACGGTTGGTTTTCCAAATAAAATAAAAATAAAATTAAGTAGGTTACCCAATGTATTTCTCTACGTTTGGTGATTTAGCATAAATGCCCAGTTCTTGAAGTGACGCTTGTCAGGTGTTGGCGTCGGATGTGTCTGCCCATCAACCGAGTGGCGAGCTGGATTGGGAGGGAGACCCTTTGATTTCTCCTGCCGGACTCTTGACCTCGAGGGGTGAATTCAAACGTTCGTCACTCTTGGACTCACTGACCCACAGATTCCTACCTATCTCTAATACTTTTTCCTTTCCAGAACTTTTTTACCTTCTTTTCAATAATACCCCCCACACAGCATCCCAAATATGACATAGGCCGTGAAGGTAATTATTTTCTTCCGTTGGAAGTAATGTAAGAAATGTATCTAGCTCTGTAGATCTATTCACTAAAGAAAGCTAAGGTATAACAGATTTTACATAACACGATACTTTATTACTTTTACGAACAAACACTCCAAAAGTCTCTGGCCACTAGTTGGGCGCCAATTTAAAATAGTTTTTTATCACTGCCCCACATCAGGTACCAATGTAAAGAATTTTAATGAATTGTTTTTTTATCACAGCCCCACGTTGGGGCTTTTATGTAACAGTTATAACGAATACAATAAATTTCTGGGAAATGGCAACACAGCTTGCCAACACCGGACTAGATACAAAAACATAAATACTTCCTCTACGCACTTTTTAACCTTACTGAAAGGGATGACACATCCTGCAAACAGTTATCTGGTATTCAGCCAAGGATTTTTCTAAGACGTCACTGGAAGGGACGGTGTATCTCGCTACCAGGATCAAATCTTAAACTTACGACCAGCTCATGATCTCTGCTCGTTCAAGGCTATGCATCCGCTTATATAGGCCGTCCGTGGTATATCATTTGGTGGGTAGCGTGGAACTGGCCTTTGATTAGTTTGTCAATAATTTGCGCAACTAGTAAGAGATTTACGATGTCTTGCGTTCGTAGATTGGAATCCTGTAATAGGTGTGAGCGAGAAAGTATTCAGGGTTGCACGGTTTTTTCAAGTTACAAACGTTATTTCCTCATTCTCTCTCCCTCGAACAGTTTCTCTCAAAACTAAATTTACAAACTTTAAAACATTTCCATTTTTAATTTGAATTTGCTGGTTATTCGTGCTATTATTGGAATAATTTTGATATTTGGAATGCCCAAATATACATATTTATAACACTTGCAAGAATCATTATTTAAGGAAACTTACCACTTTGTTACAGAGGTCGTCAAAATCTAACTTCGAAATGCAACAGTTAAATTCTAAAATCTTCTAAGACAAATACACAACTTATTACTAAAGATTATTCTAGGTACATATACCTTTTTACTAGTTTGGTTTATATATCGTTATAAGTATACATAATTGCGGCCGGCGTGGTCTAGTGGTATACGCTTTTGACTACAGATCCGAAGGTCGCGGGTTCGAACCCGGCGTGCGCAAATAAATTTTATTTGATTAATTTGTGTTATTTCACAATTAATTAATTTAAAATAATATATAGTATATTTGTGGCACGTTCCAGAGTGGAAGATACTCTCAGTATCGCCCTGGTGTAAGACCACCATTCAGAATTGAAACGTTGCTTGAAATGGCTTTAGCCGTGTTTGGTGACCAGATCTGAATAGCCAGGTACTTCCCCACCTTCCTCTTCCCCATCTCCCTTCCCTCCCCAATACCCTCAGCCTCACAACATACCCCAATTGGGGATGCCATAGTCTCACTGGCTCCAGACGGGAGCAGTTGGGACTCTTGTGCGGTAATACTGTAAAAAAAAAAAAAAAAAATTAAATCGTGAAAGGTGTTTTTTTACGAAAATAAAATATTTCATTATTTTAGTCACCCAGTTAAAACATTTTCCCGAATTGTTCCTATATTAGGATTCACAATTTTTAATGACTGATCAACTGCGATCTTTTTTATTTATTTATATACCTACACCTGCATTTATTACACTATGTAAAAAATGTTGGTAATAAAGTAATAAATAGAAAATTTAGAATTTTCCAGTATGTGTTGTAAAACCATACTTGATCACTTACGAAATGTGGAGATTGGCAAAAAGGCAAGGCTGATTTGAACATAATGAATTAGATTAAGAAAAAGATGTTTAACTGGCTTGGGTATGTCGAAGAATGAACGAAGAAAGGCATAAAATGATAATGTATGACAAGGATATGAATTTTAAAAGAGTGGGGGACGCTAGAGGAAAATAAATAATAGAACATATTTATGAGACGATGTATGAGTTGTATATTTCTTCATTTTGTTATAAGTGTAAAAAGCCGGTTGAATAGTACCAGGAATGTTTTTATATTTAATTTTAGAAGTATCGTTATCCACAAATAGAATTCTACGCCATTATTTATTTCTATCTTTAGAAATAGGGTAAATATACCGATTGAAGAGAATATGTTTAATTTTTTATTTAGTATTTAAACTATCAATTTATTAGAATAACCGTTATTAAATGCTCTTTGTTTTGAGAATATATTGTTTTATGGTTATAAGCTATTTGTTTTTATAATAAATAATTTAGAAGTTTTAGAACTTAGAAAACATGTAAATATAAAAGCAGATATAATTAACAAGAATTTCTTTTAAAAACTCTCTTTTAAATATTTTCCCACTTAACTGGTCTTTCCCGTGTAACGATATTGTAATTCCTAATTCTTATAAACCCAGTCACTCTTACCCCCCTCCCCCCCTCTCCTTCCACTTCTTCTTTCCAATTGTAATCTGTATTTAATTTTTGACTTCGCTGTTTAAATAAACATGTATTGGTATATAATAAACTGACGTTAACAAAGTTACCTATTTGTTTTTTAATAAAATAAAGTTTAATCTGATAACATTATTTTATATATTTCCGTTGTATATCCATGCATATGTACAAAATAAAATGTAAACATTATATTTATTTATTTATTGGACAATTTGCATAGCTCCGCTTTTGGGAGATTATTATAATAACTACCTTTATATATAGATTTTTACTCTCCCGATGAAGGTGTATATATAATCTAACTTTAAATTTTATTAGATACAGTTACAGTTGTAGGTAAAGAATTACCATCAGTTGGGGTAAAATGAATGCCTTTTAATTAAACCGAATGCTAATCTCATCGCACAATTAACCTCTAATCAATATCAATAACTGTCAATTCTTATTATGCCTAAATTGAGCATGTTATTATTCATTAAATCCTTCCTGTTCCGTGTTTTGACAATATATACTCACCCTCTCTCTGAATGGCCTAATATCTACCTATTAAATGTAATTGTTGTTAGTATCACTTAAACTGGGCGAAGCCCAAAGAAGTGCCGCCCGCAGGGCCTAGCAGCAAAAAACCCGCGGAGCGGGTTTTTAACTGCTAGTAACTAATAGTTATTGAATAATCTGTAAAACGAGTGAAAAATCACATCAAGCGCGCTGTGCAAATATTACTTGGTGAAAATAATTTTCCTCGGGGCCTATATCATCTTTGGGGATGCTGTGTGGACGGTTTTTTTGAAAAGAAGAAGAATTGAATATGGGTCTCTTCAAGACCATGTCAATGTAATATTTTAACAGAAAATTATTTTAAATTGCGTTTTAAAAATTGGAACATGCGTGAAATCTGGTTCAAAGAATTCAAATATGCTTTGAATTTAAATTGTCGTTTTCAAAATTAGAACTGAATTGGTTAAGAATACAAAATATTTTATGTAATAGGTTATTTTAGAGTATTTTTAACAGAACATTATTTGAATTGTCAATTTCAGTATTGGAACTGATTTTTAAAGAATGTAAACTTTCCCGTGGTTTTTCACAGGTCGGCGAAAGAATTATAATATAATAAGAAATATCCCGTTTCCGAGATGCGGTGCGGTTTTATAAAAGCGGTATAAAATAAACCTCCCCCACAAGTGCGATTTTTTTACGTATTTAAACGCGAAACACCATACCGTCACATTTTCATGGTAATTTTTGGGATATTTTTTATGGGATGGTAAATAAGTACTGCCGCGAGTGCCTCCCACCTACAGCGGTTACTGCTTACTACTCTCGGTGGAGTGAATATTCGATATTTTATTCTTTTCAGCCCACGAAAAACATTGTTTGCATACATTACGAATCTCTTTACAGGATGTTTACAGTGACCTGAGGCGGTAGATAAATTCTTCTTTATGGTTTTACCGTAAAATTATACGCGAACTTGGTTTACACCTTTATTTATGAAAAGAGGAAATGCCATGAGATTGCATATATTATCTTTTTGTGAAAATTTTCGGGTTTAGTAAATTATAATGCAGTTTTCTTAAATTTTGCCTCCTATCCACTCAAACGATTTGTGATATTATACAGAATGTTAATTTATGATTGCACAATTGGTGAAAATGAAATATGGGAAAAAGTACTGTCGTCATCCAATTTTGTAACTTCAGCTAGTACCTACATAAAGAAAAGTGTTCGGTGCGAAGTGACTTGTGTTATTTATACATATCTAGAGTTATTCCAAAATTAGTAAAATGATGCATACTTGACTTTCAAAACAAGAGAAAAAGGTCTGAAAAACTGTCTGAGATTCTGAAAAACAACCTACAGAGCCTTTTTCGACCTCTTCAAACGGAATACAGACTGGGTAAAGCCGGTTACTTACAGCTAGTTAGCTTTGAATTTAAGAATTGTGTTTTAAATTTGTCATACAAAAGCTTCATACTTTTCGAGTCATTCGGTTAGTGAAGTATTCCCAAAATACGTTTAAAATTCCCGAATAATGTGTTCCATTCATAATAAACATTCAGCACGGAACATTAACTCCGACGAGCGGCCGCAAAATGCTGATGATTGCAACAAACTATTCCACTGTCATAGCGGCAATTGCAATAAAGGAACGCATTACTAATACTTCAGATGGGTTCCATTTTACACCGCCGCCATTATGGGATAGTTGGTGCTTTAAAACTGTATGGCAATTGAAATGAAAACACTTTGAACAGTCCAAGTTTTCAAATAAAATTTGATAAATGGACAAAAATTATTATTGTCTATTTTAAAACACTATTTGTTTTATTTTTCTGCAGAATTTAAACTAAAAAATGTAATAAATCATTTGATAGGTAAAAATGCTTTTTTTTTATTTCACAAGACATCTTCAATAAAGTTTTTTTTTGCGTCGTTTTCATAAAAGAATTTAGGCAAAAAACATTCCAATTAAAATTGGGCTTAAATAAGGCGTTCAGTGGAAGAGTGGCCCAACCAACAAAAATTTTAATCACCGAAAACATCAAATTATTAAAGAATTTTTTTGTTATCTACGAAGCCTCAGTGGCCCAATTTTAGTTTTTACTGTTGATAAACTTCTTTGGCAGTTTAGCGGGTGCTGTAACGAAGAATAATTTAAAAAAAAACTGATTTTGTTAGGCGTGCTACAACCCCAGAATGTGTCCGAAATGAATATCTTGACTTTTAAAATAAAAGAATAACTTAGTAAACACCACTTTGATTTTGCACACTTAATGCCGACCGGGTTTTGCTACAATAGTAGCTTCTTCAGGGCAGTGTAACATTATTTTAAAATCTTAAATCTACAAGTAACATATCAGGTAACAGGCAAAGGGGTCAGTTTACAATAGGGATCAGACTGGATAGCTACGGAAAGCAAAAACATGAATAGCAAAGTCATTAACAATCAAATCAACCTTAATAAAAGCCTAACGCGTAGGTTGTTCTCTATTTACAAGGAGCACTCTCTTCCTAACTTCCTACCTTCTTCTACTACCACCTCTACTGGGGCTTAGCTCAATTTTTTGCAATCGTGTGTGAAAGTTTAATATTATATTGATAACACATATCACACAGTATAAAACTTCTCTGAAGAAGCTACGATTGTAGCAAAACCGAGTCGGCATTAAGTATTAAAAAGGGGTATTGTTTTATTTTAAATTATAATGTCATATTACAAAGTATCTGCTTCATTTGTACAAATTTATTTACTTTATTAGTAATGTCACTGTCAGTTGTCACGACCAATATACGTATGTGGAACCAATGTTAATATATTTTTGTGACGTAATTAAATATACATTGACAAAATAATAAAATTACATGTAAGAAACCTTGTTTTTCAGGAGAGGAAAAATTAAAACCCTTTTCCTCCGTTCGAAATAAGGGAGAAAAAACCCATGAGAATAATATAATATTTACTTTGCTGAATTCGTAAGAAAAGGCCATGAAAGATGTGATAACTTTAATACTGACCCTGTTGTCAAGGAAGAGCAACACCAATTAATAAAACATTTGGGCCTTCATAAAAAAATATCGACAGTTATATTACTGCGAAGAAATGCAAAATCATGTTTTTTTTGGTTTGAAAATTTGATCTCTTAAAAATATTTTAGATGCTTTAATTAAATACTGTGAGTAAAACACATCATGATATAAGTGATTTTGTAAAAAATAGTGTTTTTGTAAGTCTTTTTATAAGCAGAGAAAAACATAAAATATCAGGACTATTAAAACGACTTTGAAATTCAAAATATCGAACTTACGAAAGTCTTTTCGGTTATGGTTTTATTGAATAATATAAAAATCAAGTTGTTCAGAAAATTATTGGAAAAATTTAAATATTTGTGCCTGAACATTGCAAGATAAAATAAAACACGTTTTTTCTTGCATAAATCAAAATAGGCGGCTGATGTTTAGCGGAATGCAAAATCATATTTCAATCTGAAAATCGAAAAACCGAATTAAGATAATCAATTTTCGAATCCCTTGTTCATAACCGCAAAGAAATTCATTTCTAGAAGCTACAAAAAAGTATTTATTACAACATGGACTCAGAAAGTGACTATCTTTTAGCTGAATTTAAGAGGACGAATGAGCCAGAAACTGCTTTTTAATATTCTCCTGCCTCTACGGTGCATGAAACGGTGGAATGAACTCAGGTGACTGGGAGCTGCAGACAAGCCACCTAGATTCACCAATTGCTATTGCTCACAAACAATAACAAGGTCTTACATAAGCCAATAACAAAAGCAACAACAAGGTCTAACATAAGCCACCAGGTCAAATAATCTCTGTAGGCGGCGCGGCTAAAATGGTATGTGGACCCTAGTACTATGGTTACCGTCACAGCTGCTGATGTAGACGTCATGTAATGGAGTTCTCCAAGACTTTTTATTAACATGCGGGCAACGGAAAAAATTATAGATCACAAAACTATTTACTGAAATTATTAAAACCGTAGCAAAATTTAATATCTGGAAAAAGATTAAAGTTATTGCGATCCTTTAACCCAATAAGCAACTAGAGTATCGAAAAAATTATCGGCCCGTTTCGTTTTTAAGTAAATACCATGTACCAACTCCTAGAGCAAATTGTGGTCCACAGGTTGGTTGGCTGGAGATTGTGATCGACAAAAACAAGCTGGTTTCATACCAGGCCGTAACTACTGTGAACAAGTGTCAGCATTGACTACACACATTGAATTTGGTCTCCAGAAAATGCTGCGGCAGCGTTCATCAATCTCTCTGCGGCCAAAGACATGATGTGGCATAATATGGCCTCGACTTGTCCTCGTTTTCTCAACAGCTAAATACTGTGCTTCAGTATGGGCTAGAAGCGCTCACACTTCCATGGTCGATGTTCAGCATAATGCTACAATGTGAACTATTACCAAATATCAGGCGAGAGATTACAACACTAAGGGAATAAAAAAAGGCGCTGCAAAAAAGCGCAAAACCTTTGCACGATGATGTTGTCTCTCACTCTGCATGACACTGTATGAAGTCCCGAAAACCCTTCTAGATGGAAAGATATCCTCCCATACCTTTCACCCCAAAATATAGGTTGAAACTTGATTGGCAATCGGCCAAATTGAGAAATGCCCATCTCGTGCACCACCGCACTGAGAGACAGTCTGGATTCTCACTGCCTCGTAAACTCTGGTCCGCCATCATTTGGATAAGGTCCTCTCAGCCGCTGTGCACACATGATGCATAGGTGGGGCCTTAAAAAGTCAGCGATATGTGGTGCAACGCAGACTACCGAAAAAATGGTTGAAGAACGCCCGCTGCATTCATTCCCCGGTAGGATTGATGAGGTCCACAGGGCGACGCCTGAGGCCCTAGACTGGCTCACCGACTAGATGTTCCCATCTGACTCCCCACCATATGAAAAAAGATCGCGATCTACATAGACTGTTACTGTTAGCGGCCTAATTTCAAATGTTACATCGCTTTAATTTTTATATTGTTTTATGTTACACCTCACAAAAGCGCCCCTTTTTGCACTATAGGCCGTGGCTGTAAGAAGAAATTTATTAATGCAGGTCTTGAAGAGGCCGATGCTGTCGGTTTACTCGAGTAGACTGCATTAAAATACTTTAGAACAGACTCAGCATGCCTAAATTGCGTTTGTGTCTGTGCATTGGAGATGGCAATCGGTCCGCTAATAACGGATGGACTGCCCTCCTTTGCACAGTATTAAACAGCCCATAGGTGGCTCATAACCTTCTCTCAAAATCATGAGCTATAGAAACGGTTTGTGTTCATATCATTTTTTATTTATGCCAAAGAACAGAATTTCCCTTTTACAGTACAATAACTGGCAAAAACACATAATTCTTTGAAATTCCCGTGCAAATGTATAAGAGTGCTAGCGGCTTCAATTGTATAAAACAGGAAGTCTGGATGGCGTTGTATCCCACTGTTTAAATAAACGCGCACCGTTCCAGACTTTGCTTTGAAATTCTCCTTTATTTTATCTGTGGAAGTTCGCAAGCCGCACACAGACTGGCAATAAAGTGGAAAGGAGGGCTGCGCAGAAAGGGCAGGTGCTACTCACGTGCTAACGGGAACTCCCTAAAAAACGCCACACGTTAAAAATTATGTCTTTTGCGAGAGTTGTTGAAGGCCAACACTCTATCCAGGAAACGTTCTCCCCCAGTTACTGTAGGTGCTAGAGCGAGGTTGATCTATCATTTTACATAACCCACTGATTGGGTCGAGAAAACGCGATCTTCGATCGGGTACTTTTACGCATGGAAAAAATTATGAAGAGTAGAGAAATTAGATCGATGTGCCGCGCCGGAATGCATCGCTAGCCGTCGTAAGTAGAAAGCATCCATCGTACCGGAGACCCAAGGAAACGTCATCCAATCAAAGATCGGGTACTATCGTTTGTTGACATATATAGTAGGTAAATGGATTAAGCGTATTTTGGGCTTGTAAATTTGACTGTTCTAAAAAGGAAATTCTTCCTAATAGGAGAGTTAAAGTTCTGTCATATCTGTGAATATGTTGCAAAATTAATAAATAAATCATTTTTATTTCAGTTATTCGCTATCTCTAATTTTCAGATTGGAGCTCTTTGGCCTCTAAAATCGCCACATCTCGTAACACAGGTTCTTATGATCGAATCATTTTTGTAGAAGTAACCCGTGTTTTGTAAAAGATCGTGAGCGGGTTATTATGTGAGGGTAGTTAACGATCGACCCAGTACCAGTAGGTGTTAGCTGCTAGCTGCTCGTAGACGGCAAAGTTCTCACCCCAGCAGTAAAATATGTACACCGTTTGATCACAGGCTGTTGGCAAACGGAAGGGATGCCTGGAGAATAAAGACGAAATCACGCCGCTGAACTTCACAATATGTTTTTGTCTCGCGAGATAAGAGATATTTCCGTCGCGACTTGTAAGGAAGTGTGTGGGCGCTCTCACCCGGAACCTCGATAAATACTTTGTCTCGGGGTTGTAATTTTATTAATATTTAATGGGCCGTGAAATGATCAGCCACGCGCGGAGGGATGTTGGGTAGAGACCAACCAGCCCGCAGCCCGCCGCATTTCGACCAGTGCGGCTTTTGGCACCGATTATTCACGTGTTCGGGACTTAACAAGCGACTACCTCCCTTTATACGCCAATTCGTTTATCCGAATATAAGGAGGGGTATAATATAATGTGTCTCTGCGTATTGTTATGGAACAGTAATTCCTTATCATGAATAATAATAATACTTCGATTTCCAGAAAAAAAACAGATACAGAAAATCCACGCGGGAAACGTAAACAAGGATTTAATATTGTGTACTTCAAAAATTTGAGATGTTTTTATTTTTATTTGTTGAAAAAACTAACATCAATATCTCATTATGAAAGTTCGAAAGATACAAAGACTGTGGCCGTAACTAGGACTCAAAATAATATATACATTAAATATGGAAAATAGCTGAAAGGGATAGTCATAGTTATGCAATGCTAAAATGCAATGTTAAGAGGTGGCAATAGCTTAATTATTGAAATAGATGCCAGTTTTAATACGAGTAGAGAATAGTAGTTCGAGTCCCAGTTGTGCAGTTACTTTTTTTTCTGCGTCTTTGTCCGTTTCAAATTTTCATTGGGAGTTGTTGATGTTATCTTCTTTAAATATTACATGAAGTTTATAAATTTCTAAATTATAAGTCATCTATTTGTATAAAGTGTGCGTGTGGGCTGACACCGGGCGAACGGCGTGGGTTTAATTTGTGTACAAATATACATTTTTATTTCGAGGTTGATGAAATATTGCATTTTTGATATTCAAACCAAGAGGAAGTTCTACTTAAAATTTCGAAAAAAACTCTTTATGAACCCGGGCAACGCCGGAGAATAATAAATTATTATAATAATATCATCGGATATATATATGAATTCCGTAAGTCTAAACTTAAACTTTAGGGTGCACAGTTTACACCCGCGTTGTGCAAGCGGGTTCCCTACAGAGCATCGGACCATCCATATATAAGCATCGCTCGTAGAATAGTGGAGCCTGGTAACACGGTATCGCACAGACTTACTTTTCAGCACACATTTCACCACTATCAATTACACATCTGCCCTGATGATGGACACTGTACCTTTGTCCGAAACGTTGTCTAAAAGAGCAACACGGCATAACACCCCAAAAACAAATAACAAAATATAATACTTTTGGCCGTGAAAATCTTAAATCATATAAATAAATCGTCTAAACGTGGTTAAAACCACAGTTTGAAAATAGCATTGAAAGCCGAAACAGCTTTAACAATAACAAAAACCAAAAAAATACAAATAATTATAAAAACCATAATTATATTATTAAATTTGATTTTAATTAAATTAAAAAAATAAATTAAATGGAGTTCTACGAATTAAACACAAAAAAAACATAAATAATCATAGGATATGTTGAAATATTATTTCCATCACAGTTTATAAGTCATTGTGTAACAGTTTGGCAATGAGAAGAGTCTTACAAAACGAACCCAAACAATAAATAATAGTGACAGACGGGCGGATTGCGAATTTCATCAACCCGTCTCTCTGTCAACTTATCCGTACAGTGGTGGTATCCGTACAGTACGTAGGTATATCATCAAACGCGCACTTGCGGAAATGTTTCACAAAATGGCCCTTTGTAAATTAACCAAATTAACGTATCCTGTAATTTTCTTTTACAATTTCTCAATTTTGTTAATATAACGTCACAAAATAAACATTCCTTCATAAGTTTTTGGGAAATTTGTTGTTTTATTTTTGTAAATGATTAATTTAGCTAACTGCCGAGCAAATATTTGCCCCCTCAGGCGAGCTATTTCTTGTAATATTTCATTTGCTTAAGGGCTGTATTACAAACTGGTACCATTACTGTAATTGGGCTATTCGTGCGCGTTTTGTTGTAAACCCAAAGTACCTTCTCGACCTTTGAACCGCCGTATATATGAATTAAACGTAGTCATTCGGAATAATGTACAGCTTATATTTGTAATGATGAATGAAATATACTCAAAAGTCACGACATTTGAAAGAGAAAATACGAAAACAGTTCTAAATTTAATAAACTCGTGATGAATAATCTTTAGCATATTATTGAGTGCGTTCGCTTACGAAAAATGCCAAATCTTAGCAGATTGCGAGAAGAGTGATTGCTGGAAATTCGGTTATTATATTTTCGGTATTGTAGTCAAATGTCATTTTTTTTTTTTCAAAACCCCGTCTTTACTAATAATAATAATAATTTGTAAAGCGTCGTCATTGCGAACAATAACCCAAGGGCGCGGTACAGATATTAATTCTTAGGTTCTATCTAACTATGCACAAATAGATACAGAAAACATAATTACCGTCAGGTCACTTCAGAAAACAAGTTTTTTTTTCTTTGGAGAGAACACGGTTGAGTATACAGAGAACCAATATAATAATAAACACAACACATTTTATGATTTTACAGTTACTCTTGTATCCTTCTTAACCATTAATATTATTACAGTTTTGATTTTGAAGATAAGTTTTAGGGCTGAGATGTTTTTTTTTAATAAAAAGCCTTTAAAAGTGTACTTTGCGCTTTAATACGAAGTTGCACAATTTAAAAAAAAAAATATTTTTTACACATTTAGTTATTTTTGTAATGTCGCGTATTATGAAGGGCTTCTGAAATTTTGCATGCAATATCAATGAGTTTAATTTTTATTTTTTTAGTCCTACAAATTAAAGTAGCGATTCAAAATTCAAAAAATATTTATTGCACAAAAAGAGTACAAAGGGTATAGCTTATAGGTTACATCCTATTTCTTCCAGCTAACCTAACAAATACACATAATATTACATAACCCAACAATTACATGTTAACAAATAAATAACAGTAAATAAAAATAAAAAACAGAGGTATTTAATTCATGTAAGGTATTCATTTAAGGTGTAGTGACATTTGTTTAAAAGAAATGTTTTTAGTGTTGATTTAAATTTAAGTGTGTCGGTTATTTGTTTGATGCTACGTGGAAGGTTGTTATATACTTTAATGGCCATGGGTAGTATGGTCCTTTTTGAAAAATAGTTTGGTTTGCTTTTGAGATTAATAGGTTTTTTGTGAACCTTGTAGAGTGGTTATGTGTTGAGTTTTTTTGTGGGAACTTTTCTGGAGATGGTAATGAAGTTTTTGAAGTGAAACTTCTTTAGGCGCGTAATGGATTTTCGATGGACGGAGTAAAACCGAGTCAGGATCGACACGAAAATGCGGGTACCCCCACCACCGCTCACCGTTCACTGTCCCTCTCTCACCATATGCGCTTGTTGAGGTGGGGGAGCCGCTCACGAACGTTCTCTCTCTTCTCTTCTTTCCTCTCTCTCAGACACCAGCGAACTGCGCCACGCCAAGCATCAGCTGCTTGGTTAGTATACTGCGTCGTGAGTGTAATACGAGTGAAATACGTAATTGATTGTGGTTCATACGGTTTAACAAAAGAAGTTTCACTTCTGTCTTGCGTAGGCTTGACACACCCACTTTTTTGTTATTTGTCTTATATTTAGTATTTTTCTATTTTATCTTATGTTACTGTTACGTATTACTGATAATCTTTCATAAATAGTTTTTTAAATTTTTTTTAATATATTCACATTAAACGTGTAATCACAGTTTTATATTTGTGTATTTATAGATCTATTTTGTGCCTAATATAATGGATTACATCTCCATACTGTTATTATTTCCTATACAATACAGATATTCTCCTATAAACACTGTATCATGTATCGTTTTCAAATAAAAGCCTTTTTAGGCGTATACAAAATACAAGAGAATTCGAAAACCCACCCCGTCTCCTTTTCCACCTCTTATAGCAGAACTTTGACACTTTCTCATGATATTTTTCACACAAGACGTTCAAAATAAGAGGAAAATTACTGTCTACATCTGATTTAGAAAAATCCTGCGTAAAGATATACCTATAGATAAGGGCAACTCCGGAGGCTTCAGCTAGTTAATTACGATAATTATATTACAATAGCACTGAAAATTGGAGAGTTCGTTGAATCAACTTATTTGAAAAAAAATTAGCCACGCCCATCGTAATACTCACAAGATATAATTTAAAGAGGTTTTACAGTAGTCACATATTCTAATGTTTCACTCCGCGCCAAAACAATCTCTTCTAAATATATAACTTCTTCAAAAGGTAATTGAATTGAACTCGCTTGATGTGTTTCCATTGCTTGTAGCATTTGTTGAACTATTCTAAAACCGTCGAGTAAACAGATTACATGGAAAATCGTTCCTAAAGAAGGGATGGAATTATCGAAACCTTTGAATAATTCACCATTTCTTCAGAATTTTTGTTGAAAATTGCCCTAAGCTGTCCCAAAACTATCGAAAATAAATAAATCCGTAATTCATAATGTTACGATTCTTTTCATCTATTGTCCGTATTCTTGTTATTTTTCATATATTTCGTATTCACAGTTAAAGAAGTATACATAATACAATTTTTTATCTTATAAATATTCTTTTCCTATCTTATAGATAATTATTCTTATTAGGTAAATTGCATTGTAATTTCGCCACTATCATCAATAAAAATTACTAATTTTGGTTGTGCCTCTGTCTGAAATTCCAGAACTTGGAGAATCCAGAAAACTCATAAATTACCTAACTACTTACTAGGCATTGAAATGAACTGAATTGCCGGAAATTCAAACTTTCTCCATATTTAGATGAGGTTATTGGGAGATAATTGGTTCCATTTTGTTTACCTCCAAATTAACTGTCAATTCCCTAACACTACTGAATCCGGTCCCCGCCCACTGCTACACAAGTGATAATAGTGGAACACTTTTGGGTCAATCAATACGCAATATATATCAATACTTCTTCACAAGTGATAATAGTGGAACACTTTTGGGTCAATCAATACGCAATATATATCAATACGCAATTATGCAATAGCGCCTCTATGACTATCCCGTGATTTATCAACGATATTAAATTAATGTTTTCTAGTTGGTTACTTATATTTCAACATATTTTTTTGTATTATTTATTATTATTAGCGTATTATTCTTGTCTAGGTACGATAGAATTCTATTCACTTGAGATTAATAATGACATGATAGTTGAGAAAATGACCTAAATATATATATATTTTTTTTTAAATAATTCGTTTATTCGATTCTCTGTTGTTGGGATATTGAAAATGATTTTTTAATGTTTATACCCTCACACCTTTGCTTCCTTTACCACTTTCAGCCTTTACTGTATTTGTGTATATACGTTGATCAATCTTATATTATAATATTCTGTGATTTTTCACGGGTCTGCCCATTTTTATTTGTAATTATTATTATTTGAGTTAAAAACACTTAACTACTGACACATATTCTACGCCATAAAAACATTTTGCAACGAGTCAAACCACGAATTATAGGAAAGTAAAGAAGCAATCGCAAACCGCGCGATCCGCTGTTTTAATTTTGCAATTGTCATTTAGTTTGTATCTGACGGTTAATCGTTTTTACGATGCTCTATGTAGTTTGTCACTTTATAAAGAAAGGGTTTTAATTTCGCCTTAGCATGTTTTGAGGTGTCGTCAATGTTTGAAAAGACGATTTCTCATAATCTATTTAACATTTTCTGGTTTTGAGGTTCAATCTTGGGTAGTGTATTTTATTTTAACATATTTTAAAGCAAAATATATTTAATTAGAACGTGTATAATGTAGTTACAACCTTAGGTAATTAATTATTATTGTTGCATATGGTTTTATACGCACATTTAGATTTATTCTAAATCAATATCAATCAATAAAAGGTAATGGTATTCTAATGGTAATTCGTCATTTTTAAACATTTTCCCTTGGAATACATTAAAGGAAAATACTCAACACTAAATTCAACCTCAAATTTAGAAATTAGTAAATAGAAATAAAGTGGAGTTAAAACCATGTCTAGTAAAAGTAACGACATCTAGTTAGCAAGATCAAAATCACGAAAATTAACCCTGAAATTACAAAAGAAATAAACATTGGTTTTGGTTTTTGTAATAGCTGTTTCGGCTTTCAAGGTCATTTTCAAACTGTACATTTTCAAACCGACAGTTTTAAAATGGCCTTGAAAACTGAACCAGCTGTAACAATAACAAAAACCAAAAAATACTTGCAGAACCTAATAATAACATTATTAAATTTAATTGAAATAAACATTAATAAGATTTAAATAATTTTCCGTTAATGTGTTACATCATAGGGAGGTACTTTATCGCTTTTCTGAATTATTGACACAACCAGTTTCAATTTTTTAAATTACATTTTATTTCAATATTAGTCTAAGTTCATCGAACCAGAGTTACAAATACTCACACACAGACCCAAACCGAAATTAGCAGGTATGTTTGAAAATAACTTCACATGATACATGTAATAATATTCAAATTGTCTATTTGGTTACTGATATTGCGGGTATTGTTTGTTATCTTGTGCTTTAGATCTAGATGGAATCATGGTTATATCAGTGAAACCAATATCAATCAACCCTTAACCCAGGGTTGGTGGGGGGCGAGTGGAGGTGGGTGTAGCAGGTAGGTTTTACCAGGGGTACAGTCTCCCAAGGAAACACATTATCACGCTTGACCGGGTAATAATTGTGAAACCGGCCCTAGTCCAAATCTATCAGACGCTTTATATAGTTACTTCCTATTAATACTTATTAACATTTTCTTAATGTTTTCAAGAAGATTTTTTGATGTTAACCGGGTTTCTATGGCAATGAAAATCATTCAAAGTTTTCTTTTGCCTGTAGTTGCCACTAGGTGACACTACAAAATAATTAAGTAAACTGATAAATTGTAACCCGTTCGTATAGATAGATAGTCGTGTGGGAATGCGTCAACTATAAGATAATGTCCACTTTATTAACAAGATTCCAGACATATATTTAACTACACCCTCATAGCTTTGTTTAAAACAACCTAAAAACTTTATGAATATAACCTCAAATTTTAATATTTAATCTTAAAAGACAATATTAAAGACTTTGAAACAAAATATCTCGAACAGAAAAAATTCTGTCGCACTGAGCTAATTTTTAACTGTTTCATACAGTGACTAATAGCTATCAAGATTATCTTTATTTTCGTAATGCATATTACTTGTCTGCTATCTTTATGTATGATTGCCAAATTTTACCCGAACTAAATTCAACTAGATAGGGTCTTGGATAAATATATCCATTTTTATTTTAATGTGCGACATGTATTCACTTTCAATGGGTAAATATATATATTTTTAAGTGGATTAAATTAATTACAAAAAACTTCGTATTGTAATATTTAATCATTGAGAACACTATTCAATTTATTTATTAAATTTCCATATTCTTCACAAAAATCCAACCGTATCTTACTTGAATACCACCAACTTCTTTTCCATCCATTTATCCTCCTAACCATTGTACAAAGCATCTTAGCGTATATTTCTTAATTTTGTTCATAATGCGGGATTTACACCATTGAATTTTTCCATTAGGCTAGTAGTCGCTAAAGATGGGTACTGTGAGTACTTTTTACTACTGGGTAAAGTTAGAACAGGTACAGAAAAAATACCTGTTAAAAATACCGGTTACAACACACTTATAGTATCTTATACCTACCTGGGCAATTAAAATACTTATGAGTATTTTGTAATCGGTATTTTTTTTACCTGTACTCCCTGTACCTAGAGACTGTGATATTAAACGTTCAAAAATATGAAAAAGATGATTTGAATATGAAATAATGTAAAAATACAAATAATAAAGAGAGCGCGTTACTATAAATATAAAGATTACAGTTAACAGACGTAAGAGAAATTATTTTGTGAAACATAACTCAATTAAAAAGTAGCAAATACATACTTAAGTACCATTTAAAAAACACTGTTATTTTGTTCATACCTATAACATGTAGAATAACAGAACCAAATATGTTTGTGATAATTTCCGAAGCGTACTTTGAGATTTTTTGCTTTTGAGAGATTTTCATATTTTTACTTTTTCAACTCGGCAAAACATTTAAGATTATCTTAGAAAAAAACATTAATTTTTAAAGTACTTGAAAACATAAAATTTAACAGGGATGTAATAAATAAATAAAATTCGGAGTGCGGGGTCCTACTTAGTTTTCCTCCATTCTTCTTAAGGATTTCAATTCCAGGAAATATGTTAAAATTAATTAAACACATTTTTTATTTAGCAAATAATTTTCCCCAACAAAGAGGAGTACGTTGATATTTAAATTGTTTGACAAAAATATCAGATATTAAATTGTTTTCTGTTCAGTTGTTTCTGTTTATATTTTGTTCCAAAGCAGAAATTTGTGTTCAATATTCTGGAGATTAACGAGCTACCTGCCCTAGGAGCGAGGAATTCCATAAAATGAGGACTAACGAAAGGAACACCAAACTTCGGCTCCTAACTTTCCACCTCTCTTCCAGGAACTGTTGATTGAAAAAGTAAAAAGGTTTGCCTGTCCAAACTTTCACCAAGGAAAAGGTAGAATACAAAATTTTTGATTTTGTTCATTTCACACATAAGTTTTGAATGAAACGATTTACTTTGTAAATAGAGTTGTGGACGAAATTATTATAATAAATATAAGTAACATTATGCTATTTACAGTTTCTTGTGGTTTTTGAATTCTTAATACCTCACTGCAGTTCCCCTGCGTCCAGCCGCGCCACTAGTACCGATGGAATAAAAGAGAAATGAGATGGATAAAATAATGGTGTAGTTAGAAACACAAATAAAAAACATCCTCTAGACAACAAGCACCCTAAATACGATAAAAGCGTACAATAACCTGGACAAAGTGAAGAATAATCTAGATAAAGCTTAAATGGTCTAGATTAAATTGTATAATAGTCGATTATAACATAGATAATTATTGTGTACAGTAAATAACCTATTTGAAAGTGTGTAATGAGTAGGGTAAAGTGAACAATAACCTAAATAAAGTGAACAACAACCTATATAAAGTTGTATAATAACCTAGATAATGTGCACAGTAACCAAGGTAAAAGTGCACAATAACCCTGATAAAGTGTATGATAACCTATACAAAGTGAACAATAAACTTGATAAAAATGTTTAATAATTTAGATTAAGTGTTCAATAATATATATATAATTGATTTGGTACAATAAACTATGAAAAAACCATAAAACCCGCCAGATTGAAAAGCATTAAAATGCTAATTTAGCTGTAACGATATCCTATCGGCAAAGTGGTATCAACAAAATAAATGCACTATCATGACGTGTAACCTGTCCTTTTTTGCTTTAGTGTATTAAAACAGTGATTGATTTCTTCACATAAGACAATATTGTAATCTTTTAAAGGTTGATATTGGTAGAAGATTAAATATGTTTTAAAAAATTAAAATACCAAAAAGAGTAGGTAATGAAGAACCTGACTCTTGAGGCTTAGTAATATTTCTTTAGGCACTTTTAACATTACCTTTACTTATATTTTTGATATTCTCTCTCGAGGCCTCTAACAAAATCGTCTTATTTATTTAAATTGAACACGTGAAAAAAACTGAACTCAATTTAACACAATTGCATTCACGCTACGCTGAGTTTATAACCCGCGACCTTTGGGCCCGGAGCCAAGATGCTGAACGAACTCCCATAGAGTAAGCGTGGAGGAAAGAAAGGAGGTGGATTAAGAAAGGGTGACGAGTACCTGCTTATTTAGATTTAATTACTAAACAAGAAAAGCCATTCCGAGGAGTGTTTTTAATCTAAATAGTAGTTCTACCCTAGAAATAATTACAAATTTACATTTATATTTATCTTACGGACCCGGAAGCTGTGGATCAATTAAGTAACCGCCATACAAGTTATGTTCCAGGAGCAAATTATAACAAACTCTACATAATAAATATGTATTTAGTTAATTATATTAAGTACATAAAAATCAGAAACCAAACAATCTTTACTTTAAGCAGAAGATCCGTTTTGGCTGCTACGAAAATTTTAAGCACTTTCGCCATGACCCTTTTTCTGTATTTATATATATTTATTTATATATTGCATCTCACTGCACATAAATTATGTTATTTTTCACTAAAATCAACCTTCCTAGAACGATGCCTGTCTCGGGGTTGACAATTAATATTTGAGTAAAGCAAGCAAAATGTATCAGTAATCACAAACATAAAGTAATACCAAATACAAACACAAAAAAATTCTAAAGAAAGAAAAATATATGACATGCGTAGACAGACGGGTAATTTGGCAGTACTAACTTACAATATTTGAACCATAACTAATCATGAATCAACATTTCCAAGAATAAACAAAATAAATAATAAATCAGCTAGGGTGCCGTTCAGTTTTTAGCAAATGGAACTGGTTTAAACTGTACACTTTAATTTTTCTTAAATAATTAAAATTAATTTCTTAAAAAGTTCATCATCAGAATTATGACTAAACGCTATCCAATTTAGGTAGAATTTATTTTAACCCCTCGAATCTTGACGATATAAAATCACATTAGTTACAAAATCTGTGATATTAGATATTTATTTGGAAATAATCCAACTTGACAATATCTAATTTATTGCTTATACCGTAGACTTTTAAATGAAAAAGGTAAGTTTAGGTATCTGTCTGTATAAAACTCTTTATATCATAAATATGCATCTGACCACAATTCACAAGAAGATACAACGCATTAAATGAATAAGTGGGGACGTATAATTTGGTGACATATATATCAATGCCTCCGTAGTTCAGGGGTAATGCTGTCGACTAGCAAGCCGGAGGTATGTTATTTTACAATTTCTAATAGTCAGGTACTTTCCCACCTTCCTTTTTCTATCCTTTTCCCCTCCCCACTACCTCCAGCCTCACAACATACCACAATTGGGGATGCCATAGTCTTACTGACTCCAGACAGTTGGGTCTCTTGGGTGGTTCCATATAAAATGAAGACAACATGTTTTAACGGTTTTTGATATTTCATGACAAATACAGAGCTACATGAACCGAGTGGATAAAAGAAAATTTATTTAAAAAAATCTGTGTAGAATCTCGGAGAAAGACTGGTTAATTAATAGTCATACATACTAATAAAAACAATATCGTTTTGTATCATAAACTTAATCCCAAAATATCTATTTATTTGAAGAGAACGATGTTTAATCCACTTACAGCATATTGATATGACGGTGTTTATCACCAGAAAGAATCTCCTTTGTGTTCTGAGCTCCTTGTTTCTGACATCAAGGACATTAAGGTGCGAGTGTGAGCGATGGTGTTTGCTCACGTTTTGGCAATTTGTTCTTGATAATGGGCATCGTAACGCGTTTGGAAACGTCGTTGAATCTTGAACTATCCAAAACTGTGAAGTTGAATCATTACATCTTTGCAGATGTTTTTTTATTATAGAACTTTTGGCCCTAAAAACATTCCAGATGAATGGGTGAGAACGATTTTATAGTAGAGGGAATTTTGTGAACAATTAACTGCCTCATCAATACTAAACTTTGGCCCGCATTGAGATAAGGTTCCTGAAACTTGTGATTGTACCACTACCAAGCACTAACTCGACAAACTCTATAAAATGCTTTATTTCACTGCATCACTTCAAATTACATAAAGAACATTCTTCCATAACTCCTCTAGGCAAACTTGATCTGGTGAACTGTTTGTCGTTTTTCTATATTTAAGAGTAATTACAAATGATATAGGAGTGTTATATTATATTTTATTATGATTAACTTTAATTTATTTATATATGCCCTTTTAAGGGGCTTTTACCAACGAATAGTTAAAATTGTGCAGGTTTTACTATACATAACTGAACTGCCCTAGTAACAATATATATGCTGACTTTTAGAATTGCATAGTAGAATCTGAAAGCATTTCTTGACAATCAAATGCATTATTTAAAAATTTATATAGAAAGTCAATGAAAATTCTTCTGCCTGATAATTTATTTCTGGGTTTTTTACTGAAACTGACTATTTGATAAATTGATATATTAAAGCAAGGTAAACGTCGGAAAATATGTCCAAAATATCTTCCGATTTCTATACTTTCAGCTATCTCTAAAAAAGATAATGTGTCATTAAAGAAAAATTAATTATCAGAAGTTATTAAAATCTTATAAATTCCCCTCAATTCGGGGAATTCTCCACGAATTGACAACCCAGATGTAGGAGTTATAGAAAACGTAGACCATAAATTATATTACTCACGTAGACTGATTGTAATCAATTTCCGGATCAGGTCGTACGAACCAAACGGTGTGTTTTAATGGGATGGCATTTAATTCGTTTTGAAATGATGATTTATAAATTCTAATTATAATAATAAATATTAAAATTTATATATATATTTTTTTTTTTATAGTTAATACCTCACAAGAGTCCCAACTGCTCCCGTCTGGAGCCAGTGAGACTATGGCATCCCCAATTGGGGGATTTTGTGAGGCTGAAGGTAAGTGGGGAAGGGAAAGAGGAAGGTGGGGAAGTACCTGGCTATTCAGATCTAGTCACTAAACACGGCTAAAGCCATTTGGAGCAACGTTTCAATTCTGAATGGTGGTCTTACACCAGGGCGATACTGGTAGTATCTTCCACTCTGGAACGTGCCGCAAATATACTATATATTATTTTAATTAATTAATTGTGAAATAACACAAATTAATCAAATAAAATTTATTTGCGCACGCCGGGTTTGAACCCGCGACCTTCGGAATGGCAGTCCAATGCGTTACCACTGGACTATGCCGGCCGTCAAATATAATATAAATATAATTTATATATTCTGAATCAGCGTTTGTTGATTTACATGAATATATTTTTTAAGTCGTAGTATTTTGTGTGCTGTTCCTGATTATAAGGGGTGGATTTTTTTTTTTAATTCCACCTTTTTAACATATTTATTTTCTTAAATAAAATATGTATATTAATGTGCATATTTTATGTAGGTAATTATGTATTTTTATGTTTATTTTGTAATTATTGTAATTTTTATGTACTTTTTACTATTTATAAATACGATTTTTAATTAACACCTTTTTTAATATTACCGTCTGTTAGATAATGCGTTTCCACGGAATCGAACCGCGTGTTAGATAAAGAGTTTCTACGGAATCGAACCGCGTATAGAAATGTATTATATCTTCAAGAATACCTGGCTAGCTCGAGCAGGTACCGTGTTTTCAGTTCGTTGGTATTAAGAGAGAACATACGCCTTCTAGAAGTGGGTAGAACAAAGGGTATCTTGGAAATAAAACACTATTATTGTGGTGCCTTTAAATGCCTTCAAAAAGACTATATAATTACAGCACAGGAATCTACGCGTAGGAAAAGCTTAAATCTCTTTGTGGACGGTTAAAAGAATGATGTTAAATTAGTGGGAAGAAAGCAGAGACAGAAATTAATAAAAAAATAAAGGAACGATACCGCAGTTTTTGTAGTTTTGTAGACGTCCAGGGAGCAGGCAGTAGAAAAAATGAATCGAAATATACTAGTAATGAATTGACAAACACTGTAGAAAGAATGAATCGAAATGTACTAGTAATTAATTGACAAACACTGTTTTAGCAAAGCAAGTCTCGAATTCAAAGTGGAGCACGTAACAACCTCTCGCAAACAGCGCTGGAATCCAAAGAGCCGGTGTCTCTTCCAACCGAGCTGAGGACCGCTCGTTCTCCCCGCCTCTCCCGATAATGGTCAACGCCCCCAAGGGGTTACCATATGAAAGAATTTAAAAATACAAAGTACTTGATTTTAAGAAAATATTACGGGGTTGAATGTTTTAATTTTAAGAAAGTTCGTTTCATAACACTTCCCCGAAAACACAACGAAAAAACTGC
This sequence comes from Hesperophylax consimilis, assembly GCF_061612785.1. NCBI lineage: Eukaryota > Metazoa > Arthropoda > Insecta > Trichoptera > Limnephilidae > Hesperophylax > Hesperophylax consimilis. The sequence continues at coordinate 46,825,586 of NC_142837.1, forward strand.
CGTGGGAATGAAAGTTTTTGACTCTAAATCGCTTAAAATCCCTTTGACCAAAGCTACAAAGGAGTCATCCACATAGAGATTCAGCATTAAAAACCTACGCCCAAAATTTACATATTATTATTTCAAATTATTATTTATATATATATACATTTTTTTTTGGTAATACGGTGCACATAATCGTAAGAGCAACAGCAGCAAGTGATGGTGATAATCGTAAGAGCAACAGCAGCAAGTGATGGGGACAATCGTAAGAGCAACAGCAGCAAGTGATGGCATCGGCTCTCAAGTGATGGCATCGGCTCTCTCTGCAAAGGGCCGCAAGCAGTAGCGTAAACTCGTTCGTCATGGCGTAGATGTCTCGATCCCCGGCGGGAACGATTCAAGGAGAGGCGTTAACATGAAAGCGAAACATAAGAAAATATTAAAAAAATGCAAATAAGCAGTGGGCAATGAACCAAAAAAATAAATAAAAAATAAAAAATCGCGTTCACATAAGGAGTGAGAAACTAATATTGAATAGTAAATATAGTTGCACAGGGGAGCAGTATACAGGCAGAACTTCCCATTGTATGTCGTGACGCACACACATATGTTTATATTTTATACATAAGGCAAAAAACATACTAAAATCATTAATTAGCACTAAATAATCAATATATGCTGAAAAACACACACGAGAATCAGTATCCACCTTTTAACGGTTCGAATATGCTTCCGAATGGTCATTGCTGAAAAGAAATAAAAACAAAATGAACAATATACATTGAAAAACACACACGAGAATCAATATCCACCTTTTAATGGTACGGATTTGTTTCGGTGCAATCGGCGTCTACCATTTAGTGGTTTTTTTTTTTTTTTTTTTAATCAGCATATCTACCTTTTAATGGTCCAGATAGCTTTTTGAAGACAAGCTGAAAAGAAATAACACAAAACAAACAATATAAGTTGAAAAACACACACGAAAATCAATATCCACCTTTTAATGGTACGGATTTGTTTCGGTGCAATCGGCTTCAACGTTTTAGTTTTTTTTTTTTTTTTTTTTTAATCAGCATATCTACCTTTTAATGGTCCAGATAGCTGTTTGAAGAATGGCTGAAAAGAAATAACACAAAACAAACAATATAAGTTGAAAAACACACACGAAAATCAATATCCACCTTTTAATGGTACGGATTTGTTTCGGTGCAATCAGCTTCAACGTTTTAGTTTTTTTTTTTGTAATCAGCATATCTACCTTTTAATGGTCCAGATAGCTTTTTGAAGATAGCACAACATACGAGTAAAATCAAAATCGTCCTCCTTTAGTGACCTACATATCGCCAGAAATCTTGTAAGAATTGCTGACATAGGTATAATACAAGACGTATCTTTCAAATACTTAGTGCTGTGGACCTTATTTATTTGTGTGCAAAATCATTGCATCCATACAAAAAACCTCCCAAAATGAACAACACAAGAACAAGAAAACAAATTAAAAATATTTTGTCGCAAGTCATTGCACTTTGAAGTTTTCGTATACGATGGATTATAATGGGTTAGAATTTATTACATAATAATATATATACCGATATGGGCGCCATCTTGTTTATGGCTAACAAGCAACCATAGGATCGAAGTCACAAATAATTATTTTATAATTTTTTCAGTGTTTTAATAAAGTTGGTGAAGTTTGCACCAAATTAATAGCAAGTAGGAACTGGGTACGAATCAGACACAATGTGAATGTCGTACTGCGTGTAGGAATGTTCAAAGATAGTGTCGTGTATTTAGCCGCCTCCGGTTAATTACTCCGGAGTGACTGTAATGTTAGAGTCTGTATACACTGCCTTCGAAGGGGCCCCCTCGAAGACAGTGCCGTGTATTGTGTGGATGTGCATGTTCAATGAGTACTTGTACCTTATTTATCTTTCCTTGCGAATTTTAAAATAGAATATTTTCCCTTTAAAATAGAATATTTTCCCATCCGGGCAGTCAACAAAACTGGCTTTCCAATATTCATCGCATTAACCAGATTTCAAACAGATTTTTCCAAGAATCCAATTGGGGTAGGTTGCCAATTGTTGTTTTTAAATTCCTAAGGGGTCACAGTTAGGGTATAGGAGAATCGGTCTGGTTTTCCGCGGAGCTACCTAATTTAACCATATCTTTTACATGGTATCTACCCAAGATTTTTCCTGACTCATCTGCCAACACATATATGACGTCGGAAACCTTTTTAATCACCTTAGTCTTCACAAAGCGCGGGGCGAGTTTGGTAGAAAAGTAAGCAGCGGAATTTGACTGAGCGAAATTTTTCCTCCAAACCGTATCACCGACGGAATACGTCACGCGTTTTTTTCTAAGATTGTATCTTTCGGAGCTCTTTTGATACGCCAGGAACAAAGCGTCACCGACATCGCCGTAAACGGCGGATAGTTCTTCTAGCCGGTCGGCGTATTCGTTCGTTGTTAGCGTGGTTCTGGGGAATGGAGTTTTATGAAGGCCACCGAGGGGTACCTGCTCATAGCCATGATCCAAGAAAAATGGCGTGTATCCAGTGGTTAGATTTACGGAATTATTTAAAGCCGCCTGAATTTTATCCAGATGTTTACACCATGTCCGTTGATTTTTCTCTACCACTATGGCCAGGGCCGTGCCAATCGTTTGGTTATACCGTTCCACAACGTTATTCATCGGGGTATAATAGCTGTTGTAAAATATGTCGGGCACTCCGTAACTACTCAAAAAGTTCTTAAATATTCGTGAAATAAATACTTTCCCGTTATCTAATATCACGGTACGAGGCACACCATGCAGTAAAAAAATACGTGTTTCTAAAAGTTTGATTATAACTGTGGCCTTGGCGACTTTTAATGGAAATATCCAACAAAATTTGGTGAACGTATCTACGACACTAAGAATATGCATATTCCCGGCGAAACTTTTCGGAAAAGGGCCTATCAAATCCACGGATAACACCTGTAGAGGTCTGTCCACACGTTTCTGGGTGCTCATATGTCCCAGAGGGGCGGACGTGCTATGCTTGTATGCTTTGCATATCCCGCACTTCGATATATATGCGCTCACCTGGCGATACAGTCCCGGCCAAAAGTGTCTTAGGCTAAGCCTTTTATAAGTGCGATATATGCCGGGGTGAATAGCTTTATCAGAATTGTGATTTTCTACTATTAGAGCTTGCCGCTGTTCGGATGGTACAACGAGTTTCCACGAATAATCCTCCCGTACAGAGAGCGCGGCAGGGCAGTGTCGAAATAGCTGCCCTTCGCGGATAGTGTAGTTCGCGTATTTCTGCGGGGATTCTAGGCAGTTGTTATAAGTGCTTAGGTACCAGGTATCGGAGGTAGCCGGTGGCGTGCTGACAGCTGATATTTTGCCGTGTTCTACGCGGGAAAGAACGTCCGGTACCACGTTAAGTGCTCCTCGTCGGTGAACAATATCGAAAGAGTATTGCGAAAGACGTGTGGCCCAGCGGGCCAGTCTCCCAGAAGGGTTATCTAGAGAGTTTAACCATTTTAAGCTCGAGTGGTCCGTTATTATAGTAAATTTTCCGCCTTCTATGTATCCGCGGAAATAACGTACCGACTCCAGTACCGCCAAAAGTTCTTTTTCCGTGACACCATAGTTTCGTTCATTTTTATTTAAGCAACGAGAAAAATATGCAACGGGGTGTTCGCCATCGGAAAAATTTTGCGTAAGTACTCCCCCAATGCCTACATTTGAAGCGTCTGTGTGTACACAGAAATCGAGATTGAAATCCGGACAGTTTAGCACCGGTGCTGATACTAAGGCGGCTTTGAGAGTTACAAAGGCCCGCTCGGCTTCATCGGACCACTTAAAGTTGCTTATGCCTTTTCTACAACCGGTGAGTTTAGTCAGTGGTTCGGCTATGTCAGAGAAACCTTTTATGAAGCGCCGGTAATATCCAGCCAACCCAATGAATGATTTGATTTGCTTGGAATTTACAGGACGGGGAAAATTCTCTATTGCTTCTACTTTGGCTGGGTCGGTGCGGAGCCCTGCGTTGTCTATGACAAACCCTAAGTAGCAGAGGCGAGACTTACAAAATTCAGATTTTTCGTAATTTATCGTTAACCCGGCCGACTTTAATCGTTCCTGCACCAAGTGGAGAGTGGCTATATGCTTTTCAAAGGTATCGCTCACTATTATAAGGTCGTCCAAGTAGCAAAAAAGTTGCTCGTCTAACTCGGGTCCAAAAAGTTTGTCGGCTAATCTCTGAAGCTCGGCCGGCGCGTTACGCAACCCGAAGGGTAGGCGGGTAAATTCAAACATTCCGCGGTTTGGTATCACGAACGCTGTCTTTTCGCACGAGGCTTTAGCCAACGGTATCTGCCAAAAAGCCTTACTTAAATCTACTGAGGAGATGTACCGCGCATTTCTCAATCGGTCTTTGAAGGTACACCCACCCTGTCCCACCCCGGTATAGGTGACTTATGGTCACCCCTTCGGAGCTCTCGCATGAATCTAATTTTTTTGAATAAAAGGCTCTACAATTTATATAAATGAAGCTAGGCCTTCAAAGTCCCCGCATACGGTGTTATGAAGCGGTATGCAAGCGCTTACAAGTACTAAACTAAGGACAACACAGAAAAATAAACAACAAAAAAATCAAGATTAAGTGTCAGGCAGATAGTTGGTGGAGGGGACCCACACTCCAGTACCTGTAAACACATAAAAGTAAAATAAACAATAGAGTGAAGGGGGAGTTTCGCCGAACCACGACTGGCAGTCCTGTTGAGAAATTGGTGGTGGTTGGGGCGACTGGTGCAGGTCAGGACTTCCACACCCCTTAGCCGACCACCCGATGGTGCCCTGAAGATAAGTATTGGAAAAAGAGGGATAAAACCCTAAAGAACCTAGGGGAAAGAAGCGTCAGGAGGTCGGAGGCAGGGTGGAGGTTACCCCAGCCCGCACAGTCACCCCTCTGACCACCAACGCTCATCAGGGGTGGCGCAGGTGATTGGCGGAGTCCCCCGGTAAGAAAGAATAATAAGAAGCTCCAGTCGTGCATGCGGGGACGAGGCCCGTTATCCAACCCCTAATGGGGAAAATAAACAAAACAAAACAGACAACGGAGTTCAGTTCTCGCCTGTAAACTCGTTGCTGTTACTAAAAAAAAAAGAAAAGAGAACCGGAAAAAATACATGTAAAAAGAAGAGAAAATAAGAGGAAAAATGAAAAACAATAATCAATCCAAAAAGTGCCACATAAGGGCAACGGTAAATAAGTAAAAACAAAAGTAAAGGTGTAAAAATAAGATCTGCATGGTCTGTAAAGAGGACAGTAAGTATTGAATAAGATAACAAAATAAAGTAAGAGAGATAATTAGTAAACACAGATATATAAGAGTGCTTACAGTGTCTGTAAAAAGAAAAACAGTGTGTTAACCTTAGACAGGGAAAAAGAAACATATGAAAAGAAAACAGAAAATAAGAATTAAAAAGTACAAGACAAGTTAATTAAAAAAAAAAAAAACAAAATATAAACGAATGGAAATCATCTTCAACAGCTGGTACAGTAAAAAAAAGAAATAAGATAAGAATAATAAAATAAGAAAAACAGAATAGCATATACAATAATGAAAGAGTTGTAAAATAATAAGTCATGGAGCAGGAGCAGTACACCGGGGGTTCCCAATTATTACACTAGTCAACGACTCTAAGCACAGGCCATCTCTCAACCCAGATCCTAGTAAACTTCCTCAAACATTCGAAATTCACACTGTTAGAAACAAGATCGGTGTTCCACACCGGTCTAATGGGGACATTCAGACCGTCTATCATTTCGTCTCTGGCATCCTTCAAAATCTCACAGTGCCACAGAATGTGCTCGGCCGACTGGTTATTATTGCCACAAGCGCAATTGGGGTGGGTGGACAGGGCAAGGCTGTGAAGCCTTCCCCTGAATTCCCCATGTCCTGAAAGGAGCTGCGTAACGTGATGGTCCAGTTTGAGGAAGGCCCCTTCCATTCTGAGTTTAACTGAAGGGAAGAAGGAGAAGGTCCATCTTCCCTTGCTCGACCTATCCCAACGGACCTGCCACTCTTTGAGCGACAGGTCCCTCATCGTTCGGAGCAGTCCTGGGAGAGTTCCTGGTCCACCCGGTGTCAGGACGACACCAAGGTGGTTGGCCGGGGATCCACGGATTAATCGCTGCTTCGTTAACACCTCCCTAATTTCTAGATCGATTGGTAATATACCAGCCAAAATTGGCAAAGCGTCCGAAGCAACGGTTCGATATGCCCCAGATAGTGCCAGCAGGGGAGTGCGCTGACCCCTAGTGAGAGCAAGAAGTATTAAACAGTTATCCAGGCGATGCTCCCAAACAGAGGCGGCATATGCGACTTGCGCAACATATACCCCTTTGTAGAGAGCGTGCAAAGCCGGTCTGCGAAGTCCCCACTCTGCCGTGGAGATTCTTCGAAGCTTCAGAAACAGCGACTGAGCCCTGCAGGATACATCTTTGACATGAGCCAGAAAGGAGGATGATCGGATCTCAATCGGTCTAAAATGCGGTGAATGAATGGCAGAGGATAAGCGTCAGCCTTGGTCACCAAGTTGAGCTTGCGGCTGTCGAGGCAAAAGCGGGCCGAGCCGTTCTTTTTGGTCACAATCAGAGTAGGGTTCGTCCAGGGGCTACGACTCGGACGCACGACGCCTAGTGCTAACATTTCATCTAATTCACGCTCCAATTGCTGCTGCCTGATCGGTGAAAGGGGATAGTACCTTTGTTTGATTGGCGGTCCCGTGGTTTCAATGCTATGTTCGACAAGGTGAGTCAGCCCGAGGCCGCATTTTTCAAAGGAGATATCTTGAAATTTATTCGTGATATTTTGTAAGCTATCGGCCTGCGAGGCAGTAAGATTTTCAACCGGGATAAGGGTTCTGATCTCGTCTATTTTCGGAGGCGATAAAAGATCTCTTCTCGCCGTCGGAGTGATGATCTTCGGGGCCACGTTGAAGGATCTCCAAAAATCGGTACCAAGGATAAATTTAGGTGATAATGACGGTATGACTAAAAAATCTATAGTAGCGGTGTATCCACTGCATGTGACGGGCAGAGATAACACACCAAACACGGTTTGGTGACTTGCATCAGCCGTGACCACCGGAGACCTATACGGTTTCATTGGTACTCCCATACTAATGAATGACGCGTACGAATTTCCTCCTAGGCAACTAAAATTTGCCCCCGAGTCTAATAATCCCGTAAAGGGCACATTATTTATAGTAAACTGCGCGTAAGGGCGACCGTCTACGGCTTCAATGCATTCAATTTCCATAAGATGTGCCGTTTCTTCTAAGAATTTTTGGTCATCTAGCCACTCAATACGTCCACGGCCAGCGTCACCTTGTCGTGGAAGGGGGCTATTTGAGTGGCTGGAAATTAGTTTTTTGAATTCGGTATTCTGGGCGGTGGTCGGGTTAAATCTATTCCCGCGGGGAGAAAACTTGACTGAGGTGACGGATGGGAGGATATGTTATTACGCTTATTTTCGTAACGGCGGCCACCGCCCGCCCTCATATGTTTATATTGTTCGCGAGTATTGCGAAAACCGCTGTCTGAGCTATTTTTCCCGGGGTCTGCCGGTAAAGCTGCAGGGCTTGATGAAGCCACGCTATTGAGGTAACTATTTCCTCCCGATCTCACCTCACGGGGCGGGCGCGATGCTTGTTTCTGGTAGCTCTCGAATATTGTGCACGCGGTTTCTAAATCTTCGATAGAGCTACTGCTATGCATGGTCAACATACTAGCGTATTGGGGGAGGAGGCCACGTTTGAGAGTTTCCACCAGCTCCTCTTCCGACATGGGCGATTCTAACATGTGGTTTTTATGACGCGTTTCGATAAAAAAATCTCTAGCCGTCTTCCCGTGCGCTTGTTTGGATACGTAAACTTCGAGTTTACGTTCCCATTTAGAATTAGGCGGTTCAAATTTGCTGAGAAGGAGCTTTTTAAGTTCGGACCAGGATAAACTCTCTCTCGGTAAGGAGAGAAACCATAGCAGCGCCATTCCCGTTAAAAGTTCGTTGAAACATTTAGCAACTTCCTCAGAATTAACACCCCGGGATATGGTTAATAACTCCACACGGCTTACGAATTCTCTGACATCGGTCGTTCCGTTAAATTTAAGGTTCCATGAAGCGAAATTCGTCACCTTTGTTTCCTTCAGAATATATCTAATCTCTACTGGCCGCTCCCGGACTTCCGTATCAGCGCACGGCATAGGATCAACCTTGTCGTTTGCGGGTTTTATTCGCCGAACGAAAGCCTTGTTAAACTGGCGGGCTTGTTTTTGTAAAGCTGGCAAATCTTTACTCCCGACAATACCACGTTTTCTCAATGCCCTCTTTAGTTGCGGAACGCTTGAAGAATCAACGTGGACGATAATGCCTTCCTTAAAGCGAATTAAGGCGTCCATTTTATTAATTTTATTTAAATTAGCCGACTTGATTTCTTAAAATTACTTGTGTACTATTGAGACAAAACTAAGTAGTGAATAGATTCCAGGTACGCCCTTTCCCTTTATTATTGTCCGCGGTTTTTCTAGTTATCATAAAAGGCTACCGGCTCAAGACGTATTTCTGGGAAGTAATTATTTTTACCAAAACCCAATTTTGCAATATTAAAATGAACACGACCTATAAAATCTGTTACTAACGTATTTTAGGTTTTTCCCAGGTATCACAAAAGGCTACCGGCCCACCTTGGACGTATTTCTGGGAAGTAATTATACTTCCAAAACCCAATTTAGCAATATTGAAATGAGAAAGAAACCTTTAAAATCTTTTGTCTTTAAATATTACACGAATGAATCCGCGACAAAATATACACAGAAGTGTAGGAAGGAAATTATAAATTGTTAGGAAAACACGCGAAATTTATTTTATTTTATTTTTTTTTTTTTGAACGCACACAGTCGCAAGATTTAAGTATTTGTCGAAACTCTTCTTATTTTTTTTTTAAAGGACACTATGATTCTATGGCGATGCGTGCCGAACACGTGTGGGCTAAACAAAACGGCGCAAGCGTTTACAAAATGGTGACTGCCAACCACATGTGGGCTTTAAACACGCTGACGCTATGACTAAAAAAAAATGGCGAAGAATGCAAAACACGTGTCGAATTTAAAAACCAGTTCACGAACGTTTATTAAATGGCGGTTATTACGGAACACACGTGGCCTTTAAAAACACTGACGCTATGAGTAAAAAAAATGGCGAAGAATGCAAAACACGCGTTGAATTTAAACACCAGTTCACGAACGTTTATATTAAATGGCGGTTATTACGGAAAACACGTGGCTTTTAAACACACTGACGCTATGAGTAAAAAAAATGGCGAAGAATGCAAAACACGCGTTGACTTTAAACACAGGGGTACCTAGATGTAGGAAAAACAATTATTTACACACATATATGAACATCACGACAACAATAAAAAGTTACAACAGGAAAGCGATTCTCTCAAATAAAGCCCCACGTTTCTGGGTCCAGTGTTAGATTATGCGTTTCCACGGAATCGAACCGCGTGTTAGATAAAGAGTTTCTACGGAATCGAACCGCGTATAGAAATGTATTATATCTTCAAGAATACCTGGCTAGCTCGAGCAGGTACCGTGTTTTCAGTTCGTTGGTATTAAGAGAGAACATACGCCTTCTAGAAGTGGGTAGAACAAAGGGTATCTTGGAAATAAAACACTATTATTGTGGTGCCTTTAAATGCCTTCAAAAAGACTATATAATTACAGCACAGGAATCTACGCGTAGGAAAAGCTTAAATCTCTTTGTGGACGGTTAAAAGAATGATGTTAAATTAGTGGGAAGAAAGCAGAGACAGAAATTAATAAAAAAATAAAGGAACGATACCGCAGTTTTTGTAGTTTTGTAGACGTCCAGGGAGCAGGCAGTAGAAAAAATGAATCGAAATATACTAGTAATGAATTGACAAACACTGTAGAAAGAATGAATCGAAATGTACTAGTAATTAATTGACAAACACTGTTTTAGCAAAGCAAGTCTCGAATTCAAAGTGGAGCACGTAACAACCTCTCGCAAACAGCGCTGGAATCCAAAGAGCCGGTGTCTCTTCCAACCGAGCTGAGGACCGCTCGTTCTCCCCGCCTCTCCCGATAATGGTCAACGCCCCCAAGGGGTTACCATATGAAAGAATTTAAAAATACAAAGTACTTGATTTTAAGAGAATATTACGGGGTTGAATGTTTTAATTTTAAGAAAGTTCGTTTCATAACACGTCTCAGAACAGCCATCGTTTAGTGAGACGGGTACCGTACTTGCAATTGTAACCGCATATTATAATGTGTCAATAAACGCCCGTGTTGCCGGCAATATTAATTACTTTAAATAATAATAGCAACTAAAATACTTGCAGAACTTAATAACACTACATCATGAAATTTGATTTACTGTAAATTTTTAATTTAAAAAAGAAAAAATGAATTCACGAGTGCGGCGAGAGTGACTGTCTGAAGGCGCTTAATAAACTACCCCTCCCACCAGCGGCTATTACTGCAACCACTTTTCACGTCGTTATTTACTTTTCAATTATTCCTTCACAAAAAGCAGACTTTAACTATTTTAAAACTAAAAAAACAATGACCAATATTTTTTTAAGGACGTTGAACCTTTCCTTATCTGTGGTGTGTATTTAATACACATTGCTTCTAATAACTCTATAAATATAATTAATTCTGGGTCAGATTTTACGTATTCTTCTGCTATACATTTTTGAACTGAATTAAAAAATAATATTTTACATAGTGTTTTGTTAAAAATCGGGAACAAATACACCAATACAATCAACCATTTGATACTGCCACGCGAAGAGTGTGCGAGGAAATGACACGCTATTGATGTCCCGCTTTTGTTCGCTATGCGGGAACACGAGAAATCCACACGTCCGCAGTTGTATTTAGACCATCGATACCTACGACCGCATAGCTGTGTGTGTGAGTCCAGCGCCCATGGCCCATCCATCAAGCACTTGCAGCCAGTCGTTCGCGGGCCGTCGTAAGATAAGTACTCCTCGCACGTTTGTTTAGCATCTGCCGATGGTTTTTCATGTTTTCAGCAATTAAATAACATTTTTTTCACTTTTGATGTAAAATATAATAAACATAAGCTTTTTTTATTTATTGTTTTCAAGTTTAATTTGTAGAACTACATTTTAATTTTTTATTTTTAATATATTCAATTATATTGTTATTGGGTTAATAAAAACAGTTTATTTTTAAACAAGTTCTGTTGAGTAATTATTATTACGCGTGACAGCTGTTTCGCCCTCTGAAGGCATTATCAAACTGTCATAATAATAATTACAAATAATAATAATAATTACACTGTACTGTAATAATAATTACACAGCAGAACTTGTTTAGAAATAAACTGTTTTTATAAACCCAATAATAATATTATTGAATACGTCATACGTCAAAGAAATTATATAAATTATTTTTGAATTAAATAACATAATTTTACCAAAAATCATATTTGACGAAATTAGTTTTTTAGATCTTCATACAATAGTATAAGCTAGTGCTGTTACTGTTTGTAATAAGTTAGGAATCAAATTATCATCCTCTGATGATAGATCATATAGTAATAGTAAACCAGAATGGCAGATCAGATTAGAAAATGACGTAGTATTTTTAAGAAGTTACATAACTAGAGTAAAAGAATATAAAAATGGGAATAGAAGTAGGAAAATTTTGAGACTTGTAGATGAATTTGGGAGAAAATTTGGTTAAAACATAGATAGTCATAATAATGAAAATATAATCAAAGATTTATTGGATTTATTAAAACAAAAATTAGGCGTAAAAGCTAGTAGATTAAAATTATATAATTATACGTATAATAAAAAAAATAATAACAGATTATTCCAGAAAAATGAAAAAATATTTTATTCCAAACTTGACGATAAACAAAATATTATTTCGAATAATAATATTCCGTTGCCATCTGAATCAGATATGCGCGATTTCTGACTACAATTTGGAGTAAAGATATAAAACATAACGAGTCAAGTCCCTGGATAGAAAATGAAGAATTCAATTTTTCAGACATTGAACAAATGAGTTTTTCTAATATATCGGTTGAATTGTTAACCAAAATTATGAAAAATACTCATAATTGGAAAGCCGCGGGTTGCGATTGGATAAATAATTTTTGGTACAAACGTCTAACTACTTTACATCCTCTTTTGGCAAAAAATCTTTCAAAATTTGTCAGTCAACCACAAAATTTTCTAACTAAGGGCATTACTTATATGTTGCCCGAAAGCGAAAATATAAATAATCCCTCTTAGTACAGACTCATTACATGTTTACCGACAGTATACAAAATTTAAACCTCTTGCTTGACAGATTTAATATATACTCATTTAGATGAAAAAAATATTTTATCTGAACAAGAAAAAGGTTGTCGCAGAAAACATATGGGATGTAAAGAACAATTAGTTATTGATTCTGTAATTCTAAAACAGATTCAAACTCGAAAACGTAATTTACATACTTGCTATATAGACTACCAAAAGGCTTTCGATAGTGTCCCGCACTCGTGGCTGATCAAAGTATTATATATATATAAAATTAACCCCATTATTATTAGCTTTTTGAAAATATTATGTCCTTTTGGAATACCAATTTACTTATCAATTTAAAAGGTGAGAAAATAGTAATACTGGGCATTTCAATTAAAAGAGGAATTTTTCAAGGAGACTCATTGAGTCCTCTTTAGTTTTGCTGAGTATTGAATCCTCTATCTAAAATGTTAATTAGAAGCAAGTTTGTAATAAAAGTTAAGGGTAATACAAGGGAGACAAGTTCAATTTCGCATTTATTATTTATGGATGATATAAAATTATTTTCGAATTCTGAACAAAATTTAGAGAAAATAATCGAGGTAGTTAAAAACTTTTCAGATGATATCAAAATGACTATTGGTTTAGATAAATGTAGAACGATCAATATAGAGAAAGGAAAAATTGTAGATGGAGACGAGAGTATATTTAGAAATTTCCAAATTACTAGTATGAAAAAGAAAGAGGTTTATAATTAGTATTTATGATATCCACAATCAAATAGATTAGACCATACTAGTATTAAAAATGATATTAGGATTAAATTTCAAACTAGGATAAGGAAAATTTTAAAATGCAATCTGTCTGCTCAAAATTTTGTAAAAGCAATAAATACTTGGGCAATACCTCTATTAACGTACTCATTTGGCATAATTAAATGGTCTAATACAGATTTAGATAACTTAAAAAGATAAATTAGAACTACGCTAATACATTTTAATTGCCATCATCCAAATTCAGCTATAGGACGAGTTAATTTACCTAGATATTAAGGAGGTCGAGGTATAGTCAAAATAACTTCTTTGAAACAAAATCAGGTATAAATGCTACGAACTTTTTCCATAGGAAAGCTCATAGCTCAGAAATGCACAAAATAATTTGGAAAGGCAGATAGAAATATTATACCTTTAAATTTATACGATGAGAATGCCAACATTTTTATAAATCCCAACCAGGGATTCCTGGACAAATAAAATTTTACACGCAAAACACTTCAATTATCTCAACCAAACGTATGTTGACAAATTTTAGTCAAACAAATGGTTGAGAATTGGACAGTTGAGCGCAGAAATAGATGGATTTATGCTTGCCATTCAGGATATAGTCATTTATACCCAAGATTATAGGAAGCATATAATCAAAGATACAAATCAAATTGATGATTTATGTAAAAAATGTTTGGCTTTTCCGGAAACTATAGAACATGATTATTATATCGGGATGTTCTATATTAGCACCGTCTGACTATACATTTAGGCACAATCAAGTTTTAAAAATAATTTACCAAAGTTTGGTAATTAAACATAACTTGATTGACTGCCGTAATATAATACCATATTATGAATACGAACCAAATTCATTTTTTGAAAACAAATTTTATAAAATATATTATGATAAAACTATACTAACAGACCGAACGATTAGTCATTATAGACCCGATATAGTTTTACATGACAAAATTAAAAAGATAACTTTTATCATTGATGTCGCTATTCCAAATTCCTGTAATATTCAAAAAGCTGTTAATGAAAAAATAAGAAAATACCCAGATCTAGGAAATGAAGTAAAAATGCAATGTGCAACGTGCTTTCTGCCATATAAACAAAAATAAATCAACGTGGGATTGATACGATAATTTATACATATCTTTTTATTATTTTAAAAGAATGACAAACATTCCCAGATTACAAATAACCAGACAATATATGAAAATCTCCTGCTACCATCACAGTGAAAGGAAAATATTGCTTCTATCGTGGTGTAGGACAGCCGAGGAATTGAACACACTACGCCTGGGTGGGTGCCAACTCAATCACTGACCGTTTAATAATACTTTCATTTTATTTAACTTATTCATATAATGTTTTTATTTTGTGTTATCATTATGTGCTACCTATTTTTTATGTTTTTTACAAATTTTCTTTTATTAGTGACTGTTCTCATTATTCTATTGTAATAGTTGTAGGTATATAATATGTAAATCATGTTGTATGACAGACTGGAATTGTAAAATTTAAAGGTATATAATAGGTATATTATGTTAAATGGCAGACTGGGATCGAACTATCACCCTGGTCCTGTTCAATTAAAATGTTAAAAATTTTCAGCTTTATTTTTATTAATTATTATTTATTTATTAGTAAAAATTTCGTTTTTACTTAATTTTTAAATTCCTTAATTTATTTTTCTTGACATTTCCAAATGGACTTACTGAGGTGGTGCATACAAAAATCTTTTTATGTTTCTGTCACATTTTTTGATATTTTAGAACCAACTGTCACTTACCTTTGAATTAAATTTATTTTTAGCTAATTTTATTTCTGTAGCGATGCTACGAGAATATTCTGGAACGATCGCCAGTGCAAAACGAATTTGAGGCGGGAACACTCTAGACTAAATGCGAGCGTTCAGCGTTCCTACCTACAGGTCAAATGTTCTCGTTGCACTCGGGCGGCTACATAATAAGGCGCTTCGAGATATACTTAGTCAGTTATTATTTAGCAGTTTTACGAGTGACCAACATGCGAAAGCTGCTATTGCTTGCTGCATACGGCCGACCACCGACTGCCGGTTCTCCCCGCATCGCGCTCTAATGTTACTTCACCGCACCGCTATAGGACCTACTCATTTACACCCGGATCTGCACGGAATACGAATGGATTCCTCGGGATCACATCAGCGCCCTGGCCCCAGCTATCATTCCTGGCCAGCCTTCCTCACGTTCCTAGACCCTGCGACAACTTCGCCGGTCTGCGCCTCGGCCCCGCGGCATCGTCGCCGGCCTGCATCTCCCGTACATCTGTCAACCAGGTCCAACGCACCTTCGGCTACCTTATTCACACTAGAGTACCAGGAAGACTCCACGTCTTCACCAGTGCTGAACACATCCACGAGTCCGGTCTCCACCAACGGGGTGTTGACTTACTGACCACCGCCTCGACCACTCATTGTCGCCTACACCTGCTGTCATTGTCATCGGTCCAGAGTCATCTCCCAACTGCGTAATTCTACTGGTCAGAATAAACGTTTATCTTTCATTGTCTCCTTAACAGATCCCCAAATTTCTATTATTCTGTTTAGTAAATATATATGGTTACTATTAAAAGTACCACATCATTAACGAGCGTTGCAAAATTCTGTCATAACGTGACGGTTTAGCATCTCATCTCTGTAAATTTGTGTGTACGTTCTGTTCCGGGTTTAAATAAAAACTGTTGCACCTCTTCTTTATTTAGCCAGCCTTATTTTGACAAGATGACAAACTTTGACTAGGTGGCTACTTTGACTGAGATTTTCAATATTATGATACCTACCGGCCTGGAAAAAGTTTGAAGAAAAATTGTCTTTGAGATAGTATTGTTTCTTTGAACAAATCGTACATATAATTCCTTCTTAAAAATATTACATGTTTAGGTGGGTGTTTAAGTACCAAGATTTGTCTTATGATTTGAAAGGAAATTTTAGTTTGATTTATTAAATATGGGAAATTGTAGACATACTTTTGTGGAGGCGGGGTCTACTTTTCACGGAACTACTAGTTATAGTTCAAACAATATTTCTTAAATCTATCCCACCTCGCTTAAACCAAAACTGCGCAACTCCACTATTCAAACACTTCAAGCAACAAAAAAGGTGATAAAATGTAATAATCAATAACTGTTGAATAAAATATTAGTAAATATTGAATTATTTGGCGGGTTTGGAATAAACCTTCATAGCGTAATAGTTTAGAGCAGCTGACCGACAGTCGAAGGCTGCAAGTTCTTTTTATTATCTTATTTTTATCGGATTTATTTTTTCTTGCTACATATGTTTAATTTGTATCGGTATTTAAGGCGAATAATTATTGCTTTTAATAATTTGTGTTAATTTTAATTTTTCTGTGGTTAAATTCCAGATTTCAATATACAGCGTGGTAATTTCTCTTTCATTTTAAGACTAGGTGAGCTATTCCTAAAGCGACAAATTTACTCTACGGTTCGCAAAACCGAACAAATTAACCTAAGGTATAAGTACTGGACGTTCAGCCATTCTGGAAATTCACCCAAAAGTTTTCAACAATATATACGTTGAACTCTGGATTTGCAATGATACTCGAGAATCTCAAGGTATTGATATTGCAGGGTTACTACGCCACTTGCTGCAGTTAGCAGTTAGCAGTTAGCACCCCATCCAGTGGCGTAGCTAGGTAACCAAGGGCCCTGGGGCAAATTAAAAAATGGGGCCCCACTGCTATGTAAACTGATTAGGTTTTATCAAATAAAAATATGAAATATACAAACCATTTTATACAAATATTTCATTTTCAAGTTCCTTGTCGATAGTATTAGTATCGTTTTTTTTTCAAAATTCATACACAGCACATGCTTCCGAATGGCCACTCGAACAACTGTTTAATTCTTTCTGATAAATGCTTCCAATCTCGAATTCCCGTACACCAAACATTATTCCTTTGTGAAGCAAATAACCAGCAGGGTTGACAATACGCAGCGTCTAGTATTTTGGAATAACACAACCAAAAACGATTAACTGGCCCATATTTAGAACACGAAAAGTAGTACGATTTTGAAAAACACCTATTGTTCTGGTTGATGTCTGTTGGAAAAGGTCCCAAAGGCTGTAAAGGCCCCATATCAAGAATTTGACGTTTTTCGTTATCACTTAATATTTTGTTCGTGAAGTTTCCCAAGTCATAAGAAGATTTGAGGTCTGTGGTTCCTCCAAACCCTCCGCTCTTATGTGTGTCATGCAAACATCATCCACGTTCACATGATCGGCGGCGGAGGTATCTCCAACTGCAATAATTTTCGAATCTTCTTCAGTAGGTTTCTCAACCAACACTGCAGTTACCACATTATTTGAGTCACTATCAATAGAAATATTTTGGCCAGATGTACTTGCAGAAGGCTGACTAAAAAACTTGTCAATTTTGGGCAATTTTTGTTAACTATCTTCCCTTTCTTTGCGTTGTTTGCGTTTAAATGCACCACTGGGTTTCTTCTTTTTATCCATATTTTAATACGCTACAAGTGTTGTTGGGGAATGACGCACATATCACTATCCCAACACTGCCAACCTACAGAAAGAATTTAGGGGAATTCCCCAGGCATAACTTTTGATTTTCTCTCAACTGAGTAGTTGCAACCTATCATATTTATTTTGAAAATGGGAGAAATTTCCAAAAGTTCAGTTTGATCGAGATTTCTGGTAAAGATTCGAGGGCCCCCTGCGCTTGAGGGCCCCGGGGCACTGCCCCGCGTAGCCCCTAGGTAGCTACGCCGCTGACCCCATCACCTAAGCTTGTGGCCTGTACCCTGTAGCAAGGCTATATTATAGTATCTTCCGGCTTTACTGAAATCGTTAATAATCCCGCTTGTAGTTTCATCGCCTGAAAATTCTGCAAAGCTACGGAAACAGCCGAGCTTTGGCGGAAACCGCCGAACGCCGAGCGTAGGAGCCGAACGGATTTTATCCAACAGTGTTCTGTCGACGTTTAAGCCAAGGACTTGTGGGGAAACCTAAGCATATTGCGTGCGTTCAAAGTTTTACGTTTCCTATCGCCGATTTAAATTTGGCTAAAGTAATAACCGTTTAACATTGGCATCCACTTGAATTACTCTACAAGTCTTTTATTAATTTTTTTACGCAAAATTATTACAATATCTATTTTTTTTTGTGAAATTACTGTTTCTTAAGTGGTTATTTTTTCGATGTGGTTTGTGATATAACTCCATTGTGGCGTCTAAAGTTGTGGAATGAAAACAAATCTGCTGCTGTAATCGAAAGGTAAGATTGTTTTTAAATTAATATTTTTTTCTTATTGTGATTTAATTAATCCTCATAAAAAATATTTTAAGGTGCATATTCATGTGATTATTAACAATTCGCGCACCTTTTTACTACGCATAATAACTATTAACAATACTTCATTATATCTTAATTTTCTGCTTGAAAATTTTATATCGATTTCCCATTTTTATGGTATTGCCAGCATTAAAAAAATTTGTACGTAAAATGGTTCTATAATACAAAAATATTCATATTTAATAGGTACTAGTGTAACGAAATTCTCATAACATGAACAAAATGTTTAGAATAGCCGAAAAAAATATTATTTAATAACAAATAAGGTTTTTTGAGCAAGTACTTTTCAATGTATTTTTAGTTAAATTAAACCCAACCTAAGAACCTACTTTACATCTAATACAAAATAGGACCGTAGGTTATTATTTTGAACAAAATTGCTATTCAAAATGTATTATCTTACATTTTCTGTAATTTTAATATATTTTTTAAAGCAAATAATTTAAAACAAAGTGTTATCTTTAAGTTAATGTTACGTGTTAAGAACGGGTGACGAAATTAAATACTTTTAAAGTGCTTTTATTGACGAAGTTTTTTTGAATGATTTCCATAAACCTAAATGGCTTATGTTAATTGGAATAAAATCTATGCTTTAATAAAAAAGCCAGGAAAATGTAACACGTCCACACGTGTGTATTATGGAGGGGTCTGTTTTAGCGAACTTTGTTCTGCCTTAATTTTAATGAAATTACCGCGGCGAGCGCGACCTTTCAGATTCCGTTTGAAAGTCCATATATACCCAACACAGAATATTTAAGTGCATCATTTCAACTCTCGTTATAA
The DNA here is from genome assembly GCF_061612785.1 of Hesperophylax consimilis. NCBI lineage: Eukaryota > Metazoa > Arthropoda > Insecta > Trichoptera > Limnephilidae > Hesperophylax > Hesperophylax consimilis. The sequence goes on from NC_142837.1 coordinate 46,844,857, forward strand.
AATTAATAATTAATATTGTCATACGAAATTTCCGCAATGACAATGAAAAACATTATTTGTTATATGGTTTTAGCACAGCTTATGATTTTTCTAAAAATAAGATCACACCAAATTGATACAAACTTAATTTTTATTAATTTTTTTAATTAACTCCTCACAGGAGGCTCCGAGAAATATTATTTCCCTCAGGGCCCATGCCAACTTTAGGGGTGCTGTGTGGAGGGCATTTTTAAGGAAATGAAGGATAGGAAGTTCTGGGAAGTAGAAAAGCATGAGGGTGAGTAGGAATCTAGGGATCTCTGTATCCACGAGTGACGGACAAGTGATCTATCCCGAGAGACCAGTTGCAGTTGGAGAGGTCAAAAGGGTCTCTCCAAACCAGCCTCTCCCGATCTGGCACGCCACGCAGCTGTTGGGCACACCTCATTCTATGAAACCCGGGCACCCCTGCTAAATCATCAAACGTAGCGTACCACTTGGAATAACCTACGGCAAAGGTGTTGGTTATGCAATAAATGGTTCCCGGGGCGGCGGCATCTAAACCCGCCTCCCAAATTGTAGATTTCTGATAAAATAGCTAAAAAGCGCCAGGCGCTTTTCCATATTACAAATGTTATCAAAACTAACAAAGTAAATCCAAATACATTATTCCTTTAACCTACTTCCTCACACTTGAAACTTTCAATATTGCCTTCAGCTGTTCATAAAATTGTAACTACTTAATTAAATAAGTTTCATTGAACAGATGACGAACAGAACGAACTTACAGATAACTCAATTTAAAGTTTTTAGTTACTTGTAGCAAGTTGTAAGATATTATTTGTGTAAATATGTCTTGTCCATTACGACTGAGAGATGTGAATTAATTATGCCTTTATTATAAATGGTTTTAAATACGCACTTTTAAAAACAATTGTAACTGACAAAACTAACTGACACTATCGTCTTATTGTCTAATATATGAAAGAAAAACTCTGGACAAGCAAATTAATGCATTGAATGTATATTTTAATAGCCATTTCGTTCAAATTAAAATATTTATAACTTAATGTCTTCTATTTGAAAATTTATATGAAAATAAGTTTTCATGCATTTTTTTCTTCTTTTATAATTAAACCCAAAACCAAGAACCTCTTCTTAGATGCCTGTTTTGGGTAAAATGAAAGAAAAAAAAACTAACATATTTTCATATTATATCTCAAGTCATCGATATAAATATAGTAATGAATATTGAAGATGAAGCCTAGTGAAGACAAAAAATTTGTCAATTTGAAAGAAATGGCTATTAAAATATAAATAAATGTATTACTTTGCTTCTCCGGAGACTGAAATTGATGGTCCTCTTGTAATTGTACCAATACGAAATGTTTTCAAAATAATTTGCGTGTATTAAGGATGTCCATAGTATCCGTACATTAAGCCATTGTTTTACAGCAAGAGTGACTTAATAAAAATAATAAAACAATTAATAAGTAAATATTATTTTGAAGCGTATGGAAAAAAAACTTAGATAATTGTAAATAGTCACCGCTTCGTCTGCGTTCAGTGTTCGTTAATGTTCAAGCTCAGGCAATCTAATGCAACCCCCACAACGTGTTAGTTTGTAGGTAGTCACCGCTTCATCTGCATTCAGTGTTCGTTAAGGTTCAAGCACAGGCAATCTAATGCAACCCCCACAACGTGTTAGTTTGTAGGTAGTCACCGCTTCATCTGCATTCAGTGTTCGTTAAGGTTCAAGCTCAGGCAATCTAATGCAACCCCCACAACGTGTTAGTTTGTAGGTAGTCACCGCTTCATCTGCATTCAGTGTTCGTTAAGGTTCAAACACAGGCACAGGCACTCTAATGCAGCCCCCACAATGTGTTAGTTTGTAGGTAGTCACCGCTTCATCTGCATTCAGTGTTCGTTAAGGTTCAAGCACAGGCACAGGCACTTTAATGCAGCCCCCACAGCGTGTTAGTTTCGTGTCTCGGCCAGAAACTGACTTACCTACTATAATGGCGGTGAAGGAATGAGGCAAATTAACAGGTTTTGTCACCCCGGGACCGACTCCACAATGCTCGTCTGAATAAACTTATTCACTATGTCGGACAACTTTTCAACTATGACAATAAAACTCTTTTACTAAGCGGTATGGAAATTGCAAATTTTTCATGGTGAATTAAATTTTGAGGCCACAATACTCAGCAAAATAATATTATTTATTTATTTAAGACAATATTTACTATTTAAAACAAAAATTTGAAAACAGAAAAAGATACGGTCGCATCTATGAATTACCCAGCGCCCCGAACTTGTGCCCCGGCAACGAGAGGGTCCTTGGTTCAAGTCCTAGATGCGACCGTATCTTTGCCTTTTTCAAATTTGGTATTTCTTTTGATTTTAAAAGATAATTTTATTTATTTTTGGATAAAATTAATGAGTAAAACCTCAAATTGTATTATTCTATTATTGGAGATAATATTAGCGATTCTTAATCGAAAATTTGAAACGGGAAAAGATACATTAATTAAGATACTTTAATTAAACACTGCGTGTAGAACATACCTTGACCATTAAAATATTTTTTTTATTAATTTTATTAATTGAGCTTTATCAAAATACTTCGAGTAGGAAACATCTTGACCTTCGAAATAATTAAGTATTTTATGATTAATTTTTATTAATTGAGCTTTGATTAAATACTGCAAGTAAGTCACATCATAGCCTCTGAAATAATCGAGAGCCTTTTATAAGCCAAGAAAAAAAGTATCACGAATATAAGTAAACCATAAAGTTCAAAATTTCCTACTTACGAACCTTTTTAGATTTTGGTTTAATTGCATAATGTGGAAAATTAATTTATTAAGAAAATGATCGTAACACATTTGGCATTAATCGAAACAGACGGCGATAAGGAGTGTTATTGTTAGCTGCCCGATTCCGAATATAAAATGTCGCGGTGCTTCCCCTTAACGGCCCTCGCTACTAAATGTTTCTAGCGCGAATTCGAATATCTAACTCGCTGCACCTGGCAGCTGGCCGGTGCGTTCCATTCAATACAAGACACGCACAGAGCAAAACAAATTATTATTAATTAAAGATATTGTGATTATGAAAATTATGTTAAAATATATTTTAGAATGTAATGCAATATTACAATAGCTTGATTCATGGGGGAGGTTCTCAGTAACAACATTTAATATAACTTTTATTTGGATTTTTTTTTTGATAAATACAATTATAAAGAGTTACAAAAGGCTTCCCTTTGTTCCAGCCTGGTTTCGCAGTGCGGCGGGGCACTGTTAATACTAAATTTTATAGTTTAATTTGAGGTCACGGGTTCAAAAGCCGGCGAGGACAAAACAAATTTAATTTAATTTATATAAGTATGTCATATTATAGAATTAAAATAAATTTTATATAGTTACATATAATGAATCTGTACCTCGTTCAAAAGTGGAAGATACGTTCAGTATCACCCTGGTGAGAGACCATAATTCAGGATTGAAAGTTGCTTGAGAACGGCGTAGATATGTTTAGTGACTAGATCTGAATAGCCTGGAACTTTCCAACCCCCATCTTCCCTATCTCTAAAAATGTAGACCACATACATAAGGAATATAAATGAAATTTCTTTTCAGGACACTTCAATGAAAATGTTATTGATCTTCTTAAAAATTCTTACATGTTTTGGTTTTAACTGAAACCAATTTTACTTTACTTCTTTTCGGTATTATGCACTTTGAATTACTCAGGATTTATAATAGGCATGCAGCGATTATGTCCAGGATCAATTAATTCGGGTAGCATGCAAAAATTGTAAAAGCGATTCAGCTGTTCAACCATATTAGTCTGCCGAAATTCGTCATCCCGTAAAATTTTTTCGATTTTTATCCGAGTTCAGTCCATACAACAAACATACAAATAGCTTTTTTTGTTACATGTAATTGGCCCTGAACCTGGTAAAACCAATCGTGAGATGTATTTACCAGAATTTCTCCATTTTTGCTAACATAATTTTTTTGGATTTTACTGCTTCTTATATGAGCATGCTGCGTGCTGCGAAAGGACATTTAATTTCAATCATGGTGTATTCAGAAGAAATTCCATCTGGTGTCGCACCCATATACGGATACTCTTCATGTATGAAAAGACCACACTTTTCTATGGTAATGCTTTCTAGTTCTGCAAGCTCCTTCAGGACATTGTATTCATGTTTGACTTTGACTTTGGACAATACCCTCAACACTACATCACTTGTTCCTGTATTCTCTCTGACACCAAACTGATTGCTAGAGAGTATATTATATGTTTCTAAGAATGATACCAATCTCGACATAGCTAATCTCTCTATTACTTTTGAAAGAGTATTGAGTAAGAATATAGGTCTGTAATTATTAACATCTAGACGATCTCCATATTTAAAAAGGGGAATTACTTTAGCTTTCTTACAATGAGAAGGGAACATCCCACTCTCGAAGCTAATACAGTGTTTTCCAATAAGAGGTGTTATTTTGAATAGCCCGCTATTTCGGTAGACGTTACTTTTGAAGCTGTCATTTTTTGACATTTGACAAGTAGAAACAACGCCATTAATAAAATGGAACGATACACGCTTCAACAACGCATTGAACTTATTAAAATTCACTTGAGTGAATCAAATGCAAATCATTTTGAGTGATGAGGCCCATTTCCACCTCGGTGGCTTCGTCAACACGCAAAATCGTCGCATCTGAGGCTCGAAAAACCCAAGAGTTATTGTTAAAAAGCCTCTTTACACTCAACGTGTGACTGTTTGGTGCGGTTTATGGTCCGGCGGAGTCATTGGACCTTACTTTTTTGAAAATGAGGCTGGAGCAACAGAATGGACAACAGTGAATGGACTGCGCTACTGAAAAAAAATAATGATGTTTTATGGCCGGAATCGGATGGTATTAATCTGGACAACGTTTACTTTCAACAAGACGGCGCTACGTGCCACACAAGCAACGAAACCATTGATATTTTACGATTAAATATCAAAATTACACCTCTTATTGGAAAACTCCTGTATTTACAAGGTGAGATATGAGACAAGCTAATTCGGATACATGCATTTTATACACCATAACACTTAAAGAATCAATACCGCACGAGAAAGATATTTTTAAATCATTTATCACATTTGTGACTTCAGAAATGCTAGTTGGTTTAAAATAAAAATTGTCCCCTGTAACGTGAAGTTCAGATTTAAAATCATTCACCAGACACATCTCAATAGTTTTATTAGCACTGCACAAATTACTAGCGAAGCTTGGACCAATGTCACTGAAGAAGTAATTTATATGATTAGTAATTATATTTGGACTCTCTTCTATTGAAGTAATAATACTATTAATTTTCAATTTTTTAAGGTAGTTTGTTTCTTTAGTTGTTTAGTGACTAGATCTGAATAGCCAGGAACTTTCCAACCCTCCTTTTCCCTATTTCTAAAAATGTGGACTACATACATTGGGAATATAAATGAAATTTCTTCTGAAGACACTTCAATGAAATAAAATGTTATTGATTTCTTCGAAACAATTCCTTTTTAGATGTTTTGGTTTTAGCTGAAACCAATTTTACTTTGTTTCTTTTCGCTATTATGCACTTTTCTAAATACTCGGGATTTCTAATAGGCATGCAGCGATTGTGTCGAGGATCAATTAATTCGGGTAGCATGCAAAAATTGTAAAAGCGTTTCTTGACATTATCAAGCTCGAAGTCATATTGGGTACGTAATTAGTGTCGCCAGTATCCCGTTTGCAAAAGTATACCCGTTCCTTGCATAGTGAGTGGTCTCCAAATACATGTTTTGGACCATTCAATATATCCAAATAAAACTGTTTTATTTTTCCTAATTCAAAGTCTTCCGGTACGTTATTGCACAACGTACAGCCGTTCTCAGGCGTAAAATACGGCTTGACACAATCTTCCTCAATGCTAAGGGATACTTCTAACAGTGATTTAAGTTTTTTGCAATAATTTCGAAGTAAGTGATTTCGGCATTCGATCTTTTCGACTGAAACATTTTTATACGATGTGCTTCTTTTATTTTATTGTAAGTGCTGGAATATTTTATATACTTTTATATTTTAAAAACATCAAATTGTTTATTACTATATTTATTAGAAACCCGAAAAAAAGTTAACAATAAATTAATTCTTAATAATATGAAATTGTTTATTACCTAGAAACCCGAAAAAATGTTAACAATATATTAATTCTTAATAATATTAAATTGTTTATTACCTAGAAACCCAAAAAAATGTTAAGAATAAATTGATTCTTAATAATACTATTTGACACTACACAGCTTCGACGGAAACGCACAGATGAAACATAAAAAAAGGCGACACACTATTATAGTCCCTACGCGCAACGCATAGAGTGGAATATTGTTGAAACGTCTCATGGAAGTGTAATAATTACGCGGAATTTCGAACTTTGAAAAAATATTGACACGACGGACCGTAGAAAGCGTGCATTCACGGCCACCTCATAGAGCCGAATGAGTAGGAGAATTCTTCGATGTTCATTATATAGTATTTAACGAAAATAAATTGTTAGTAAAAACATATAGGTATCTCGACAGAAAAATGTATTTATGATAGCCTAGCGTGGCTACATTATCGATATTTTGACGATTAATAACTTAGATTGTCGTTTGAATCTGACAATTCATGATTCTTCATACAACGATTGAGATCGCTAGTAAGGAAGGCCCTTAAATTTATCAATTGGTATTTTCGCAGTATCGTTAAATATGAGTTTCATGATTTTTTTCAACAGCAGGTCAGAAATTATAAATACGTTTTCATTTTATATTCTCTCTTACGTTTCGTACAAAAGCATAGTATATTTATTTCTTCGGGGTACCCTTTACAACATTTGTAAAGCGAATAAATTTATTCAAATTGCTTGCGAATGGATATTATAGTATGGAGACTAGGCAGAAGATTGTATTCTGGATGACTTCTGACAAATGAGAAGCGTATCTACATAATTTAGGTTTTGTCTTTGAATTCTCTTGTTATTTTAGTTTTTCACATCAGAGAAGTTAAATGCTGATTGTCTTTCTCATGAAAACTTTGTTTTATGTTAAAGGGCTTCTTAAGTACTTAGCATCTCATCTGTTATGGCAAAGGGTTAATGATGCAGTTTTTGAGGTGTATTTAAATATTTACGAAGTTTTGAAAAGTTGTCACTTAATATCATCTGAAAAATCATCAGAAAGTGATATGGTAAAAGAATGCAAGTACAAACGTTTGTTTTCACCACAATAGATATTTAAATTTACACGAAACTAAACCGTTTTTCATTAAAAAAATGATTTGTTATTTTTATAAGGGTAAACAATAGTTTTCTTTCTCCTTGATAGATGGCGTTAATTTAGGGCGTTTAATTATTTACGAATAAATTTTTCTGTTCGTATAAAAACTCACTTCTTTCAAGAAAAGTATTAACGCACAATATTGGATTAAATCATCGATAAAATATTGTATTTATCTCTTTTTTTTTAATCGAGTTTCCATACGGATAAAACAATTTATTAGAATTCATTTATCACATTTATTGGCGCAAATATAAAATTTGTTCTAATATTTCATTGAATAACCTTGTGGGATGTGTATTTTTGTAAAATAATTGAACTAACGTCGGCTTTGGGTTGGGTGCAGTTGTGACTTTTGTGCGGTTTCACATGAAAAATAAAATAAAAACAAAATTTAAAAAAAAATTATGCACTCGTTGATTAAAACGAGTACGTTTATCCTTAATAAAACTACCCAAAAACAATAATAACCCTTTTTTAAAGAGCCAACTTTTGTGTTTTATTGGTGTGGCCAATAGATATAGATGGCGGAAAAAAGTAACTTTAGGCAAAAAAAAAAGTAACTTGTGAAAATAGATAGATACGGAAAAAAAATTATCTTCTCAAAATGCTAGGTAAGAATTAAATCTCAATATGATTAAGAAAAATAAGTTGTGTTAAGATGCTAATTACGCATACAATATTCAAATTGAAAATTATCTTTGATAATGTCCAAATATCCAACCGATTTGAAGATATTTTTTTTTTGCCTTCCTGTAAAATTGTGTCAACAGCCGATTGCTACATCACTACCGATCTACAACCTGAAATAACGGGTAATAAAGTTATAGTTATGTAATAAGGTTATCTTAAAATTTCGGATTGCATAGTGAGTGTTTTATACGATGTTTTTTGTAATGTTTCAATATAGATTTTGGATGAAAAAGGAAAGTTTTATTTTCTTACCGATTTTCGTTCGGTTTAAAATGGCGAATATTATTTGATATTATTCTCCTGTCATTATTTTACGTAACTATATTAATTGAATTTGTGCATGTCCTGATATAGTTTCCATAATATGGGAATCTTTTTTAAATAGGCATAGTGTAAAACGCCAATTACAGTGTTCTGTTTAAAATTATGATACAATGTTGAATGTGCAGGTAAAATTAAGTAATGGTTGATTACATCATCTCAACGTATCTCGCAACACAGATCCTGTTATTATATTTTGGCAGTTACGTGATTATCACAACTATATTAGTCGTGGTTGAAATAACGTTCCCAGTTGAAAAATTTTCAGTTTTTCTGGAAAACATATACAAAAAAGCACATTTCACATTATCAGAGTTTACTTGTGGATAGTTTTGCTGATCTGTATATCATAATACCTGTTTTTACGAAAAAATAAGATGTATATAGTATTTGATTAATAAGGTTTATCCACTGGATTGCTTTTGGTAATATAAATGCGCCAATTTAAATGCCTCCGATTGCTTTATTGAAAAAAAAATGCAAATTATCTCGTGATCTCAAATCATACAAAAATGAAACAAACGGTAAAATACAGGTTAACTCATTGGCTATATAGCACCATAACAAGTTTGTATGACTCCATGTAAAAATTCTATGTTGTGTTTTTTTTAATGTTGGCGAAAAATTAAAAAAATGATTGTCTGGATACCTCGAGCAATCGAGGCAAAATTATTAATTTTGCGTGGTCGCTCCAGTGGATATAGTATATAAACAATAAGATGTATAGATATAGCGCTTTTGAAATACACAGATTGGAATATTGCAAACGAAACAAAAGTGATTTAAGTACTGAAGGGTTAAACGACTCACAATAATATAAAAACTTCAGGTTCGCGTTTTTTTTTGTCGGATGTAAATGGTTGCAAAAAATAGGGTAGGGCTTAAAATCGTGTTAGTAAATGGCATAACTATATTTTGTTTATGGTATTGAACGTACAAACAGATATCACAATAATGAAAACTTAAGTACATTCAGAACTTCATAATAACGTTTCAAATTTGATTAATTTTTTAAGAATCTTACAGAATATGTAACACGTGAAACACATAAAATAAGTATTGTCTTTATGTCAAAAATGTCCGTTAATTTACGCCTAACAGGAAAAACAACTGTCGCGTCGCGAGCTGTCAAGAAAAGCGATGTGGAAACTATCTAGATTTAGAAGCGAGAGAAACCTTATTTTATTAAACTTATCACAAAAGCACTTTAACTGTCTAACTTAAACTACAATTAAACTACTGAGATTAGACTACAATTACGTGTGGAGAGTGCAAACGGCGTATTTGGGATAAATTTTCAATTTTAATTTAGAAGGCTCCTAAATTGCTCTTCAATATAAATCACTTGCTCAATTTAATTTCGACTGTTTTCGAAAACCGGCCGAGTTTATAAAAGATCAGTGATGATTTGCAATTATAATAAAAGTTTAACATTTTTTCATTGAAAAAAGTCCGGGGAAAAGCAGATGTTTTAATTTCTCTGGGAGTGACAGTAATTTACTGGAAATTCAATTCGGAAAATTGAATAAGTATATGGACCAAAGCCAGATTATCAGTAAAAAAATATAGCAGATTGGCCCTCCAGTTAGCGAATTCAAAAAATAAAACCAAAAGTCGTGTTCTTATTTATTAATTAAATGTATCCATTAGCCCGATATTTGGTATATTTCACATTAACTCCACTATCCCTTTTTCATCTCTTCGGTTGAAAGTTGTCTCGTTCGATAAAATATGGTAACCCATTATGTACTAATTACCTGTCTCTTTCTTATTGTTACTTCGTTATCTTTTAGTTTTATGCTATTTCGTTGTTCCTCTCTTCAATTTTTTTTTTAAATTTTATTTCACGCTATACGTAGGTAAATATAAGCATACCTGATATATTTTTTGATTAGCTTAATTTCTATTGTTAATTCTAAATGAATTTTCTAATGAAATAATTTTAGTAGCTGTTGTTTTATTTCACTATAAAATAGTTTCGATAAGCAGTTTTACTTATTGGGGTCGCAATATTGTATGCTGGAACTTAATATATTAGAGGGAGATGCATACAGTTGTGTGAATACGTATATTTATGACAACATTGGCTACTACATGCATAATTATTGTTAAACGTTGATGAATTTTAGAAATTATTTTTGTAATGTGAAGATTGGCGTATCTCACAAAAGAGGAATTTGAAAATTGGAGATTTAACAACTTAAATCAAAAATCGATTAGATTCAATTTAGGCAGTTCGGTGAATGCTTGCTTTTGGTGAATTGGTGGTGATGAGCGGTGCTCTGATTTTTACAGTGGAACAGATTGATGTCAATTAAACATGAAAATATTTATTTATTGCGCTTTACACTTGAGACCAATATTTGGAGGTAATGATTACGATTTCGTTTATCATCAACCCAAAAATAGTGTAATTATAGGAGAGACGGTAAGATTTTATGGCATGCCATGTAAGTTAGTAGTTGTCTCAACCTATCTATATATATAAATAAAAATTTAAATATTCGTTCGTTCAAAATCTTAAATCTTCGAAATTTCTTCACCGATTGCTTTAAAATCTTGACACAACGTTGAATTTGATTAGGCGTGTGTATATATATAAATGGTAAAATGTGTTTTTTTAAACAGCGCCATCTGTTGGAGGTAAAAACAACACGCGCCATCGGTTATCTATCGGCACAGAAAGATTAAGCCACAGCAACGCCTGGCGTGATACAGTTAGTTTTTGAAAATGATTACGTAATAAATGTATTAAAAAACATTTCTCACTTTTTTCAAAGGGTTTGAGATACTGTTGTAAATTGAAGACCAGGCATTATCTAAATGATACGTAATAAAAATGGTCGTAGTTTTATATTACCTGATGTGTTCAAGACCGAAATTACCGTTTTAGAAATTGTTCGTAACAGAGTTTTTCTTTTCTACAAATACACGTAATATTCTTGAAAACCATACACAGGAAAATGCGTAGTTTGCTGGTACTATTTTTTGCGAAACCTATCACACTACACAGAAGGTGAGTGATATTCTTGAGGGGATCGAATTGACGTAAAAACTACATGAAAGACATTAAGTGCCTATTCGTTTTCATGTGCTCATTTTTACAGGGATGTGTCAGACTAGGTCGATCAAATTGTTATTTTTAATGCTCAAATAGGCAATCTGATCTAGTTTATATATGTATGATTCTGAGTCTTTTTATAAAGCATAAGGATTAAATTTGTGACTCGATCGGAACATCGATTCGCAAATTACCATTTTTATTAGATTTTCCGGAATAAAACGACCGCGTCACTAAGCTGTGTTTGTTAGAAAGATTTATTTTATACAGCGATATACATCGACAAATAAGATTTATTTTTGAGTATTCTTTCAGAAATTATGCAAAGTATTAGCGTCATGGAAAGTATGTTTTGTGTTACAGGTAATGCAAAAAAGGTATTCGTTATTTATTGGAATAACCTTCAATAAGTTGTACGCATCAATGAATTTATTACGTAAATAAGCAATGAAGCAGTATATAATAATCAACGACGTAATTAGCAGAGCATTCAAGCTTTTTGGCTTCGTTATTAGAAATTTGTATTTGTTTCACAACGCACAAAGGCTGAGGCTTTTATATAACACACCAGTCATAAGTGTATTTGAGTCAAATTCAATTATTTGGGCCCTACACGAACTAACATACATTTTGTGAAATTAAAAAAATTATTCAAAAATAAATTTTTTACATTTTTATTTTTGCGTCTCTGCGGATATTACCGTTGGCTAATATACCCATCTACTCATATCCTGGGCATGAACAGTTACTACTCCCTTATTAAATATATGTATTTTATTGTATTGTGTTTGTGAATTGCCCTTCTTAAATATTTGTATTTTATTATATTGTGTTTGGGTAATTGCCCTTATTAAATATTTGTATTTTATTATATTGTGTTTGGGTATTGCCCTTATTAAATATTTGTATCTCTTAATAAACGGTTACATGTCTAACAATGAAAGTCTCACTCTGGAGGACGTCGCCATAACCTTCTTTACTGTAGAGGGAGCCGCACTAATTTGTTCATGAACTCACCCGTGGTGAGTGTCACGTACTTCCTAAATGCAGTTCATCAAAAGATCGATATGTTTTTAATTTCATACAATGCTCTTACAATGTTTTTGTCAGTGTGAATACATTGTAGAAACGGTACTTTTTTTATAACATTGCAATCTGTAATGTTATAAAAAAAATATTGTACAAATTGAATTAAAAAAAAATATATATTTATAAATCCAAATGAAACATGAAACAGAATACAAGACAGAAATTTGTATATATGATCCTCATTCTCAATGATTTAATATAACTCTTACATTGATGTTTACAACCTTCAAAAGTTATTCCAATACATTAAAAATAGATATAATCAGTTTGCTTTGAGTCTACCCTATTTATAGCTTAGATACAATACGTTGTTTACATACGAATAACATCGCAGCAAGTTATGTAGGTTATATATTTATGTAAATGAAACTGTGGGAGAAATTGTTGCTAAGAACAGCGAGATGGTTTTCTCATTAAATGTATGTTATTGTTTGGGTTTGGCACATTTAAAGGAAAATACAACTTGAGTATTGATACTACTATATATTACATTTTCCGCTTTCTGTGGTGGTAGTAGGAGATTTTCAAATATTGTCAGGTTATTCGTAACCCCGGAATGTTTGTCTTTCTGTAAAAAAAAATATATAAATTACTGGTCCTATTTAGTGTTGTTTTTGAAAAAGTATCCAAAAGATACAACAAATTCAAGTATTCATTATTATTTACGAATCAGTTTTTTGAAAAAGACACTTTGTGAAAAAATCAATTGCCTATTTTATGGAGCTATGGAAATTTTTCGTCTAATAAAAGTTTATGATATCGCTCCTGTCCCCATCCTTGTCCTTCTGCGATATTTTATCTCAAGTGTGAGCACTTTGCAGCTATCATATTGTTATGGCAGCAATGATATATTTTCTTTATATCAGCATGTACCAGAAATCTCATTGATATTTTTCACGTTGGTACCTACTCTCTATTATAATTGCATATTTTCTGAGAGCTTAAAACAGGGTTAAATAAAATAAAAAAGAAATAAATAAAATAATAAACGAGTGTTAACCAAGTGTCTATATTCCACTGTCATTTATCATTTCGCCACTTTTGTATTGTGTCTTCGAGTTTTCTCATTCTTTATTTAGATAAAACTCCGGCTTCAATAAAACACTTGGACTTTTAATGTGAGATTGACAATGGGCTCTGATATATTAATTAGCAGGCGCTTGGAATAACCCCAATCTTGAGGTTCTCTAAGTATAGGTTATTTACTATCCCCTCTATCTCCACAATACTCGACAGCTAACGATACTGTACGATAAAAGTCTGGAGGTGTTATTTGATAGGTAGTATGTTACATAGCTACCCCTGGTCATGTTGCCGCTTTCCCATAGTATGTAGGTCGTATTGTATTCCAGTATGGAAAGTGCACTTACCTTTATCACTGTCCACTGATTAAATCCAGTGAAGTATATGTAACCTCAGCTGGACCTGTAAAGTAGCGTCAAAGGGAATATCGCCCGGAGTTGAATGTTCCGCTGGCCACCGGGTGACGGCACAAGGTATCTTGCGCCTGGCTGGTGACTGCAGAGATGTGGAGCTTATGGTTGCTAATGCTTATTACCTATTTTCTGTTCTCTATTAGTGCTTGCTGTGCGGTTTGTTTGTAATTGGAGCAAATGACCAAAGTGTTGCTGGAACGGTAAAGTCACTATACACATGTGAAATTTTGTAAAGAAGATGGGTGAAATTCTGGCTTTTGGCGCGCTGGTTTATTTCGAAAACTCTTTGTGAGCGATTTTAACACCGTTTACTCTAGTAATGATACTAATAAAAATGAAAAGCCTTAATATAATGGAATACGCAATAATGACTACCTCCGTGGTGGAGAAGTTAAGCTCTTGACTAGTATTTAGCTTAGTAAATTTAGTTAATTTAATCATATTTAATTAATTCATTTAATTATGTACCAAAGTTGTTAAATAATACAAATTCATCGAATACAATTTACTTGCGCACGCCGGGGTTTTAAACTACTGAGCTAACTATAAGTACATATGGTATACTTGCGGCACGTTTCAGAGTGGAAGTTACTCTCAGTGTCGCCATGGTATAAGAGCAAAATTCAGAATGAAATGAAACGTGGTTTGAAATGGCTTTTGTGTTCGGTGACTAAATCTGAATAATCGGATACTTCCTCACCTTCCTTTTACCCATCTCCTTCCCCTCTCCACTACATTCAGCCTCACAACAAACCCTAATTGGGGATGCCATTGCCTCATTGGCTCCAGATCGCTGGGAGCAGTTAGGACTTTTTTACGGTATTCACATAAAAAAATACTTATATAGTTCATTTTTAAGCTATTTCACTTCAAGTTCTTTTAGTACTTACATTGGCAATTAGTGCCTGGTAAATCAATCAAATAAAATTTAGGTAAACAGGCAAGGTTTCAAACCAGCGACCACTGGATTCGTAGCCAAAAATCGTAATCACTCATTCAAACGGTCATTCAAACACCATTGACCGTTTGAAAGGATTTTTGGAGGTTTTATGTTTGTTTACTCATATAATTTTCAGAAATCCTTCAGTTTTTTTAAGTACAGTATAATACCGTATAGTACCTACCTATTTAAATGAAGATATCTATTAATTGCAAAGGTATTAGAAGAACGAGATATGCTATGTTGGCCGCCGGACCGTGGGCGGAGTACTACCTAATTAGGGTACTTTGAATACTATCGGAACGTGTACGCACAGAAATCTGTTCTATGTATTAGTGCGGATACCTTAGCGTTAGCGAAGGTGTGCAGTAGTATTGGTGAACAAAACCGGCGACACTGGGCAAAACAATTCCACACAGTATGAACTGCTCATAGCACATCTCGTTCTTCTAATATCTTTGATTGATTGCGTGGTTTTGATTATTAGTGATGGACAATTTACCCATCGAAGATATTATCACACTGGTAAAAAAATATGAAAATCTTTATAGAAGATATACATCACATTTATGAAAAAACAGCTGACGTGTAACCGGCGTTGTTCGGGGCTATTAGTGGTTTGGGGTAAAGTTTTGAGGTTGTGAAATCTAGTGTACCCGAAAATTATATCTATTTTTAAGGTAGAAATAATATTTTTGCAAAGAATTGAAAAAGTTTACTTTTCATAAGTTTTTATTTTACTTCATCTTGTCATGTCTTCGCGGGCGTCTCTGACTTCCACCATTTACAACTATTAACCATATTGTAACTCTTAAACAAACTATATTACAGCGACTTTTATTCGATTCCTTATCTCATTCTAATACAGAGATAATGCGTAAAGTTTCCCTCGGGTGTCGCCGAATTCTTCTATCATTAAAACCACTCTTTAAACACTCCCGCAACTAATAAAAATAATCTTTGAAATTTTCTGTCAATTCGGTCGAGTACTTTGTGATTTTATAGGGGACAAATAAAGATACAAGCGAAAAACAATAACTTGAAACAAAACTCGATTGTATGGATTAGCCACTCGGTATGAATCCAACGTAAATGACGTGTCTATGAAGTGTTAATATAAAATTCACACAAAGAAAGAGCCATTGATCCGAAAAAACAATATTCTTTTAATTAGGTGTAATAACAACTCACAAAAATGACGAAACACTACATGTTTATACCACCAGCTCATAAATACAACGACCGCTTAACTGGATAGATTGTGTCCCTGGTATATCATATCGAACGTCATGATAACCATGACGTTAACTGGTCGGCCATCAAACACCCACAGCCTCTCCCGGTATAAAGGGGTGACTGGGTAGCTGAGTGGCTGGGTGGCTGGGAGGGGAAGGGACTGGGTGGCCCGGCAGACCAGGTGGGAGGGACACTGAGCACTTACAGGTGGAATGGAATTACTGAAATTGGCACTGAAAGCGCAAGCACAGATGATGGAGTTTCACCCTATTAAATTAGGTAGTAATATACATTTGTTCATCTTTGTGTAATCTCCAAGAGGCCTAGTCATATTTTGTACAAAGGGCGTTTATAAGTTAAGAAACCACATAATAAAATAATAATTGTTACACTGCGACCTGACGTAAACCGGTGTGGGTTTATTTGTCGAAAAATCTACAGTTGTATTTAATGAAAGTAGAAATTTTGCACATTTGAAATTCAAAATAGTAGAAAGGTCACCGTCTACACGATAATTAAAAAAACAAACCCTTTATCTCTTTTGCACTCCTTAGAGCAGAATTTTGATACTATTTCTTGTTGTACAATACTCCCTAAATGTTTTCAGGAAATTTGCTATCTACACCTGATTTCGAAAAACTTTGTACAAAGCCCAGGAAACGCCGGGACTAGTTGAAACTAGTAATATCTGATTTGTAAAATATGTTATAAAACACAAAATTATTCATAAACTGCTTGATCATAGATGACTTGATTGGTTGTGGAATGTTGATAGATCGATTGGTTTTTGTTGGATTTTGTTTATTATTGTAATTTAATATTGTAATTGTATTTTTGTTTAAATGACACATTATTACTATTCGTTTTAAAAACGTTTTCAGTATTATGATCAAAAAATTATCTAAGATCATATTTATACGGTAGAATGTTAATGTTTACAGGTAATCGTAGTTTTAAGGAAACCTAAGAGGTGTCGTTGAAGTGTATAGATTTAAGTTATTAATGTTTAGTTTTTGTAGTTTTAAGATATATCCACAGGTGGTAGTAGTGTCGACAAATGACAGAGACAATATGTCGGCCATACCCGAATGGTTACGGGTACTGCCGATACTAGCCGATCTCAGGCGAGCAGCTCTCTCACTTCTGCAACAGAATTACTTAGAGCCTCCAGTAGAATGAATCTGCTAGATATCTCACGATAGTAATTAAACTCAAATAATAATCTCAAAAGTACCGAAGTAATCATTGAAAACTCCCGATGTTCAAGTGTATACCTAATTAAGAAAAATTATATCAACGTATACTTTGATCTTACATAATATGCCGTACATTATGGTGCCAGTTTGCACAAATCAAAAACTAGTAAAAATGGGTTGGGATAGGGTAGGATTTGTTAGATTGGAGGGTCGGAATCCAAAACGAAGGTTCCCAAGCCAAAGAAAATGCGGCGAAAACGGGGCGTGCTGACAGTTGATTTATTCTATTATCAGCTCCCCACGAGGACACTTCACCACGTGAATTTATATGAGATCCGACAGAGGTGATGCGAGGGTGGTGAATGTACTCAAAATGTCATGTTTGATTTGTCAGATTTTCTCTAGATCGAATACAGGATTGAGCGAGCATTCACATTTCTTGCGGGATTACAATAGTGCAACATGTTGTTAAAATAAAATAATTGAGTGGATGATACTTTCAGTATATCCCGAATCGAATTACATTTTTCTTGTGGTTAGCTTTTTGCGTAGTGAGAAACCACACTTCCACTAATAGGCATTTTTAATTTGAACTTTTAAAAATAATAAAAAATGTTGCCTTGAAGGCTTTTACATGTATAAATTGTCACATAAGTAATTGAGTATGCACTATTTAAGCAGGTACAGTACTAGTTATCATAGAGAGTGCTTTTGTACAAAGGTGTTCAATAATTGTTAATAATAACAAGAATACAAAATAAGTTCTCACGATACTATGAAAGTAGTTACAAACCAATATGTAGTATTTTAGTTGACATTTATAAAAATAAACACGAAAAGTTTGTTGTAAAGCATGTTTGTATTTAGCAAACCTTTATTGCGCCAGATTGGGTGTTTTAAAGAACATAATTAAATTAATACATCCATTAAAGGTGCACACAAAAATGTATGAAAGATGTAAAGATATATCGAAAAGTGTTTTATTATAATATAAAATCGTATTTAAAGTTAGTTTGTTAACATAATTATAAAAAGCAAATAAATAAAAGT
The DNA here is from genome assembly GCF_061612785.1 of Hesperophylax consimilis. NCBI lineage: Eukaryota > Metazoa > Arthropoda > Insecta > Trichoptera > Limnephilidae > Hesperophylax > Hesperophylax consimilis. Next base: position 46,863,212 of record NC_142837.1, read on the forward strand.
TTTTTAACACAAATAAACATGAACAGTTTGTTCTGAAGCACGTGTAAAATTAACAAACCTTAATGGCATAAACGAAATGGTGTACCATAAGGCATATTTTACAGAAAATATAAAAAACAATATAAAGATAAAATTAATATAATTTTATATTTTACTATTTAAATTTTGATTTATGGATTCGGCTTAAGTTTTAAATTGATAAAATACTTATCTATAACGTGTATCTCATTTCTATACTCACCACATAATTAAAAATAAAATAGTGCTATTCCGCAACTCAAACATGAGAATTGGTTTGTCTATTGAGATTGGTAGACTTGTTAAAAGTATATTTGTATAGTATTTTAAATAATAAAAAATGATATTCATATTTTACAATATAAGCTTGAAAACTCGTCTTGATTTTTTGTGATAATTTTATGTTTGGTAGTGCACACTAAACGCAACGTTATTTTTTTTGGAAACTTCTCCTTTATCGAAAAAAAATCGTATTAATCTAGAAGGATTAAAACTAACGACTTGCCCTGATTTCTTTCACGGTTCTTGTCCCTAAACCCTTGATGACCCTGTTTTTCCCCATTTCCGTAGTAATTATTCCGTGGGTAGTTTCCCGTGAGATCTTTCTTGTCCCCCGGCGATGGCCTCTTAGGCTTCCCAGCCCCTCAATCCCCGCAATTACCGGCAATCATGATCCGCCACCGCCTGCCATTGTGCCACATATTTGCCCCTCGTTTTACTTTATCGCCTACAAATGCCTGTCATTGCCCAACAATGCCCAAATCGTGCCCATTTCGTTTAGCTAACCATCATGCCCTTTCTCTCCGAGGTAGGCAGAGAAGACAGACCGCCAAACAACTTTGCCTTGGCACACATTCTATCCTACAGTCACATACCCTTCTGTTGACATAATCCCATTAAAGAATGATTCTCTTGATCTTTCCATGTCTTCCGGGTGTCCACGACATCTTCTACCATTCACATTATATTATCATATATTCTCCTTACACTTTTTTCTTTGTACATCCGCTATACAATTCAAACAATCTGAGGGATCTTTCTTAATCTTACTCATTACGATTGCTACAGAAACTGTGCGTTCTTTGCAAATCCCACATTTTTCACACAATCATGTATGGTTTTACTCATATTCGTCTCAGGGATATCACTCTACTGTAGTCAGTCTACTTTCATCCTACATCAAGGTTGGTATCAGCACTCCTTTGTAGGGTGCTAGCTATGCCTCTTTAACCTTTTCGTCCCGGAGCGAAAAAAATCACATAAGATCCGAAGGGGGGTCACTAGGGTCCCCCAATTTGTTTTGCTTATTAAAAGATGTTAATGGCATAATATTGCGTAATTTGTTTGAGTAACAATTAGGGGGGAGTATATTCAACGTGTTTCAGAAGTCATTATCTAAATAATTCCATTAATAAAGTCGTAGTTAATATTCTAATGAATTTAGATAATAATACGCCTTTTCCCATACAACACATGGAAGGCGGGCCAATAACGAGCATAACTCCTCGATTCTGAATCTTGACTGGCGATTGGCGATTACAACGTAGCTATTTTGTTGCACAGGATGGTCCGTAAATGATGGATATATTTATAAATATATATATTTTTAGTTTTAAAAACCTACCACTACTAAACCAGGTACGGATGTTATTTCGAATATTATGGAATTTTTAGATGTAAGTGAAGGTTATAATTCCTAATTTATGATTTTATATAGTACCTTTACATTTAGGGTTAAATCGTAGTGTTTGCCTTACCACAAATGATGGGTTCGTTTGTATGTCAAGGGGTTCGAAATAAAACGAATTTTTGGAAAATAGTGAAAAAAACAAGGTATTTTTAAAACTTTAACGTGGAGTAAATGATTTTTAATAGTAACCTCAGGTATTCCTGTTTTTGATTTTTCTATGTAAATACACCACAACAGTCTCAACTGCTCCTAATCATCTAGAACCAGTGCGACTGTGGCATTCCCAAATGGGGGATGTTGGAGTGGCGGCTCGTAACTTTTAGGTGTACTAGAGTGATAATATTTCAATTATAGTAGACCCAAAAGTCACGAGCCGCTACTGGTATGTTGTAAGGCTAAAGGTAGTGGGGAGGGTAAGGAGATGGGGAAGAGGAAGGTGGGGAAGTACCTGACTCTTCAGATCTGGTCACTAAACAAGGTAAAAGTAATTTCAAGCAACATTCGAAATGAATTCTGGTCGGTAAATTGTGAAATATCACAAAGTAATCTATTAAAATTTACTTGCGTACACCGGGATTGGAACCCGCGACCTCCGGTTTACTAGTCTAGAGTCTTCCCTTTCGACAACAGATGCTGTAATATTTATGAAAAAATATATATAATATCAAGTTGCAGGGCGGTAGATGCTTTCAGTATTGCCCTAGTAAAAGTCCACCATGTAGAATCCAAACGTTGCTTGAAATGACTTAAGCCTATATGGTAATTAAATTTGAATATGCATGTACTTTCACCTTTTTCTTTCCCATATCCTCCCCCTCCCCAACCCCACTATCTTCAGCCTCACAAAATACCCCAATTGGGGTTGCCATAGTTCCACTGGATAGGACTGTTGGGGCTCTTGTGCGGTTTTCAAACAAATGAATTAAAACCATAGAATTTTATGATCTTATTTAAAACATTGGTAAATATGCCGTAAGAAACTGCAATAAATACATGCCGACTGATTACATAAATTCTAATATTAAAAGTACAGAATAAATATTTTACAACCATGAAAAAGATATTAATTTATAAACACCATTTCAAAAGTATGAATGAACTACTCACCAGTCTAAAGATGCCCATAGCAGGGCGAAACTAGTCCGGTCTTGCAGAGAATTATTAACCACGAAAATTTAGAGAATTAGCAACTAAAACCCCGAGGAACATAGACTTTTTAACCATATAGTACTCTGTTTTTATTCAAGTTCCTTCGAATTACTTAAAAATGTAAAAAAAACATGTGTCTCTTTCTGACCGATTTCTTTTCCATGTGAGAAACAGAGACAGACATAATTTTAATGCTGTCTCTAAACATGAAACATTTACAGGATGCACGCCAGACAGGCCGATCTTAGTCCGGCAAGTGAACATTTTAGCATCGCAAAAGGAAACACCAGTAGTACAGTGTACGCGACCGGGAGTTAGCCCTTTTCATAAAATGCAACTTTTACGGTCCAGTTCGCAGCTTGCTGGATCGTTCTCGGTGGTGAGCGGGTAGTAGGGATGGGGACGGGGGAATTTAAGCCGATGCTACGAAGCTGTGGTGCGGGGCGGGGGACAGGAATTTTGCCGGAATTTTGTACAAATTATTTAATATCTAAGAAACTAGAAATAAAACATATAGTTTTTAAATGCAAATCGATAGCCAAATAGTTTTTTTAGGATTACCTAAATTACAGAGTATGTGGTGTAAAAAACAACTTAGATATAGCATAAAACTCTCGTTAGTGTAAGTGTGTTCCCCCCGTCCGGTACGGGAGTGTTAAACAATATTTTGTTAGCCCCGACCTCGTCCAGTCTTTCATCAATGGAGTTTCCTGCAAGTGTCCTTATTTCAACTAACACTTATGTCAGTCCTTCTGAAACCAGCTCCAGGTATGCATCATTCACAACTTACTATTGATTTCTGTATTGCTCGATTTTTATTTTTCATGTAGGGCTCACTGAATATTACGATCTGCCACAAGGCGACCGACATCGTTTCAGAATTGAGGAAAGAGCGCAGGTGAAGCACGTAGTGCACAAATTTGTCCCTAACATGGCCGCGTACACTTATCCACCGCGTACGGTCACTAAACGAGTGTACAAATAAACTGTATTTGTCTGCCAAGATCAACCATCACCTATCAAAGCTCGCCTTTGTCTTACATTTTCCAGCATTGCTCCTCATTTCCATAGTTTGGCCACCATTGTCAACAAACTCTCTGTTATTGACTTGTCACTAACTATACAGTAGTTCATCATCGCCTGCTTTTTTTAGTTTTTTCCGGTTGTCGAACGTTGCCATTGCCAACTATTGCCCGCCGCTGCCCCCTGCCCATTAATGACCTCGTATTGCTCTCCATTGCATTTTAACGCCTACAAATGGCCGTCAAGCAACTGCCCTCGTCTCACGCCCACGATGATCTCCAGACAGCAGTGGGTAATTTTCTTGGTCCCTGGAGGCATATTATAAGCCCCGCGCCCTCCAGTATTGCCTCCGTAATCCGCTTCCTGGTGAAGAATAAAAACACGTTACTATTTATTGTCCGTCGATACGGATAAGTTAATTAAATTAATAAATTACCCATCAATATGGGTAAGTTAATTTGCTTTTATTGTTTATTTTTTTAACTCATTAAAAAAATAATAACAATTCTATTATTTTTTTTTAACGCCTTTTTAGGTGCCTTTAAATACTAATAGTGAAAAATATACAGTATTTATTATGCACAAATAAACGCCTCAGCAACAATCTTTAAAGTGATAAATTGAAAATGTCCACTCACAATCTTTCTGGAAAATGAGAAATACATAATATGGTAGTTAAATCACGACCTCAAGTATTACATTACACTTATATTCTTCCAACAAGCAAAAATATATATTTTTCATGACATGAATTTTCACATATTTTTTTTTTATTTTCGGCTAAAGATGATAAATGTCTACTTACTTTTACCATAACATTTATATATTGATTACGTACTGTGCTTTTACTGTTTCCTTTATATATTTATTACGTACTGTGATTATGGTTATTTTTCCAATATATTATTTCCTTTTTTAAATACATCTACATGTCTTCTCTGTATCTATAAAGAATGAGACTTCTTTCACAAAAACAGCGCCACTTAAGCAACGCTATTAGCTATGATTAGTATCAATGCATGCACAATAAAAAAATATAAAAGTATTAATAAGTTACATATATTTAAAAAATATATATGTAACTTAATAATATACCATCCTCGATTGGTTAATGTTTATGTGATCAGTTTTGTAAATGTTGGGACTGTGAAGCTATTTTACTCGTAATATCGTTTCACTTTCTAACCTGACCCTCAACTTATCACTATTTTCCATGTATTTTTTGGGATGTGAAACTTATCCTTTTGATTCTTTTTCAATTTTTGTACTTTTTCGTATGTGAAACCTATAATTTTGATATCAAAATACCAATGTAAATATGTTCCTATTAACTTCCACCTATGTATTGTAAGTTCCTCCCGTCCTATATTTAGTTTTGTAAGTTGTCGGGATTGCTCTAGCAAGAAATAAAATAAAAAAAATAATTAATAAAACTAATTTCTAAAAACACAAGTAATATTAAGTCCAAATATTAATCCAATCGGGTTTTCATTTCCAATAAAAAAACTGTGTTTAGTAAATCAAATGGGATGGAGATCTAAGTATGTCAAGCGAGTGTAAGTGAGACAGAGCGCTGGGTTAGTGGGCAAAATGAAACATTTGTTTCCATTTAAATATGCATGGAAGGCATTTTTTTATTTTCTTCTTTATTCTATGACTAAAAATAAATATGCGTGATTCCAGTAACCTAAAAATTATTTTTATTTCAAAATTAGTTAAAAAGATTATTATTTGACGCTAACTTCAAATATGACATTTCCATCACATAATTTCTCCGTAAAGGAGAGGATAAAATATCTAATACTTATTTATTGTTATCAAGTTTAATTTCATTGAAAACTCCGTTTTAATCATATTTTTATATTTAATTAGCTGAAGTCCCCGATGTTGGCCGGACTTTACATACAGATGAAGATACAACCTTCTGGTTTAAGGCGATGCACCGTGTCGTGTAACATTTGAAATTTGGGCACAAATATTAAAGTTTTTAGGATAATTTTTTTAAGGAACTTAATTTACCACATTATATAATAACACCATAACCAGAATGTGGTTCGTTACTAGAAGATTTTGAACTTTAAAACAGTTTGTAAAGGCCTGCTTTTTTATTTTATTCTGGGCTTATAAAAATACTGAAAAAATTATCTTAAAAAAAAATCTAAAATATTTTTGAGCGATCAAATATTCGAAAAAAAAACACACTTGATTTTATTAGTTCGTAGTGCTTCGCCTTTAAGGGGTGGGGAAAAGAGAGTAGGTGATTTTTTTTAAATGGGTGAAACATTTTATCTTTTTTTCTTTATCTTCGCCTTTCGAAGGCATCATCAAACTATGGACAATCCAATTACAGACAATATATTAACATTATATGACAATTTCTATTGTTAGAACTTGTTTATAAATAAATCGTTAACAATAACAATGTCATTATTTTTTTTTTGTAAACTAATGTTTGAGACAAGATTTTTTATATGCATAGCACAAAGGGTAACAATTATTTTTATAAGCAATAATTATTAGCTTGAAACACTCATCCACATTGAAAAATCTCCTGGTAAAAGATACATGACGCCAACGGGACTTGAACCCGTGTCCTTTCGATTTCCGGTCGACAGCTCTGACCACTGAGCTATGGCGGCTTATCTCTTATCCGCGAAATTGAATTATTCCACGGATAAGAGGTAAGCCGCCATAGCTCAGTGGTCAGAGCTGTCGACCGGAAATCGAAAGGACACGGGTTCAAGTCCCGTTGGCGTCATGTATCTTTTATCAGGAGATTTTTCAATGTGGATGAGTGTTTCAGGCTAATAATTATGGCTTGTAAAAATAATAATAACAATGTTAATTAAATTAACAATACTGAAGGTATGAAAAGGGATATGGTTTATAAGTATTTAGGATACCCGCAATCAAATAGATTAGACCATACTAGTATTAAAAATGATATTAGGATTAAATTTCAAACTAGGATCAGGAAAATTTTAAAATGCAATCTATCTGCTAAAAATTTAGTAAAAGCTATAAATACTTGGGCAATACCTTTATAAATGTACTCATTTGGCATACTTAAATGGTCTAATACAGATTTAGATAACTTAGAAAGATGAATTAGAACTACGCTAACAAAGTTTAATTGCCATCATCCAAATTCAGCTATAGAACGAGTTAATTTACCTAGAAATTTAGGAGGAAGAGGTATAGTCAAAATAACTTATTTGAAACATAATCAGATAGAAATGCTAAGAACTTTTTTTCCATAGGAAAGCTCATAGCTCAGAAATGCACAAAATAATTTGCAAGGCAGATAGAAATATTATACCTTTAAATTTATACGATGAGAATGCCAACATTTTTATAAATCCCAACCAGGTGATTCCTGGTCAAATAAAATTTTACAGGCAAAACACTTCAATTATCTCAACCAAACGTATGTTGACAAATTTTCGTCAAACAAATGGTTGAGTATTGAAGAGTTGAGCGCAGAAATCGATGGATTTATGCTTGCCATTCAGAATAGAGTCATTAATACTAAAAATTAAAGGAAGCATATAATCAAAGGTACAAATCAAATTGATAATTTGTGTAGAAAATGTTTGGCTTTTCCGGAAACTATAGAACAAATTATATCAGGATGTTCTATATTAGCACCGTCCGAGTATACATTTAGGCACAATCAAGTTTTAAAAATAATTCACCAAAATTTGGTAATTAAACATAACTTGATTGACTGCCGTAATATAGTACCATGTTATGAATACGAACCAAATTCATTTTTAGAAAACGAATTTTATAAAATATATTATGATAAAACTATACTAACAGACCGAACGATTAGTCATAATAGACCCGATATAGTTTTACATGACAAAATTAAAAAAAATAACTTATATCATTGATGTCGCTATTCCAAATTCCTGTAATATTCAAAAATCTTTTAATGAAAAAATTAGACAATACACAGATTTAGGAAATGAAATAAAAAGAATTTGGCGTTCTCAGACTATAAAAATATTACCATTCGTTATTTCGGCTACTGGCATTATACCTAGCTCTCTAATTAAAAATTTAGGCGTATAAGATCTATCAAAAAATTTATATATAAAGATGCAAAAGTCGGTCATTTTGAATTCATGTAGGATAACGAAAGATTTTTTAAATATTTATGTTGAGGGATCAGTAGGATATATAGGCCCTGTTAGAAGTTCTACCGAGCCGAACCCTCTGATATGAAAATATCTGGAGTTGGTGAATTATTTTCCCATTTGATCTCTGGTGAGTTGACGTGTTGTTCTTGTTTTGTTTTGTATTTATTTTATATAATGCACTTGCATAATGTTGATTGACTAGATGATCATTTGTGGAAAAGTGTGTGGAAGAGTGTAGTTTTTCCTATGGGGAAGATTTAACCCGGACAATAAAATCGGAAGTAGAAAAATTATATTATTTAAGAAAATATAATAACTATTAGCCATCATCACATAGTTTTCTGTCTTTTGAACGCTTAACTTTTCATGAGTTATTTATATTCATGCTTGTACTTTCTCCGATTTTTCCTCTTGCGTGTCATGCACGAGTATATTAAAAGAAGAGTCTACCTCCATATATCTGCTCAAAGTATGTACGTTCAAACAATCTAATGAAGTCCTCTTTTCTTATTTTTGGTATTTGCTGATTAAATTTATTTTTAACTTCTATATATATATATATTGCCATAACGTCGTAACACGAGGGTACTAATATTATTGCACGGGACATAAATACTTATGGCTCAGGCCGTATTATAGCCCGTAATAATATATCCCGCTAAAAGGCTGTCTGTCCCGAGTTAAAAAGTTAGCCCGCTTCGCTTCCTGCCAGGAGTCCTGGGAGGCTATAAATATCATGCTGAGCTAAATAGTAAATAACCTCCCCGGAGGCACAAAACTACAGATAAGAATATCAATTCTTGTAAATCATCGATTTCACTCTAAGTCTAGGTACTTGTGATAGAAATAGGGATGATATATTTATATTTTGAACTGACCAACTTTTAATCCATTCCTCCCGAAGAGTAGAAAAATATGAAATAATGCTCCTGTGGAACGATTTGTCGTCCTCTGTGTTTCCTTACACCTACAATGTGTGTCTCTTCAAAACCCATGTTTACTCCTTCCTCTCTTCAAAAAGACCCTTCACACAGCATCCTCGAAGATTAACTAGACACGGAAGGAAATTTTTTTCCTTGGAGCCACCAATGCGGACTTAATGACCAGGTATTTTTATAAGAGAGGAAAAAGCCAATCGAAGGAAACTGTCACAGATGATGTAAGTCATAAAGTGATATATTTTTTAAACTTATTTCGTATGAGCGTTCATACATTTCTCGTTAAAAAATACCTTTATAGTCGTTTGCGATTTTTCATAAAGTTATTAATAAACTGATTTTGATTCTGCTTAAACGAAACCGTAGAAAAAGCTACAATTTATCCCAATAATATAAAGTATTAATAATATAAAACAAAACGTAGTAATGATTAATGTTAAATCGTAATTTCACAATAAGCTTGGCCCAAGTTGGAACCGGTCCGGAAACCTTTATATGAGCAAATTTAATGAATCTCTGCATCGCTGTCTGAAACAGTGATCCAGTTAAAGTTTGGCTGTCGAGATCAGTCCCAAAATACTTAAAATTATGATAATTTTATGAGATTTTATATGAAACTTTATGGAGTCCCGTAGTGATAAAAATAATTGGATAATTTATATGGCTCTCTTTTACCGGGACTCCACCACTGTTAGTAAAAAACCGCAAAAATATGATTTATTTTTGGTCTGTTTGAAAGAAAAAGTAAACATTGATTTGCGGTGTATGTTGAAAAATTGGCTAATTTAACTTTTTTGACCTCCGACAGTTCGCAACGAAAGGGTCTTTAAAAACATTTTTTTGAAATTTTGTTGGACTGAATAATTAGGAAAGGGGAATTTCAAGGAATAAAAAAAAGTTAGGCGGTCACTTGAATCGAGTTGCTAAACAGAGTCAGAACTTTTCAATTCAAATTTCAATTCCTAAGTTAAACTCTTACTGGATTGCAACCGAGTATCTTGCAGTGCGGAAAAAGACGTAAATATCTTTCATATTTAAATCTTTTCAATCTTCATTAAATATCGAAATAGTCCCAAACAATTTAATGGATTTGTAGTGGTTACGTCACCGCTGCTAGGGTCATTATATCATAATCAGACCGGAGGAGTGAAAAAGCTGAATCCACAATCAGACTTACGAAACTTCAATTGAAATATACGCGGTATAAATGGTACCGCGATACGTCAAACTGCTGATAAGAGAATGTTTGCATACAAGATGATGCAAATATTCATACAATGAACCGAGTCAGCAATCCTGCGGGTTCGACGTCCAGACGCTACTCCAACCCGTGGCAGACACGAACAAAAGAATCAGCACCTATATTATAAGCGTTGCATAACGGAGGAATCGGCCGTTATGGCCGGTTCCTCGCTTCCCACCCCCCCGGACTACAACCATGGACTCCTTGGGATTTCACCTCAACGCCCTGGCCCAGGCTATCATTAATGGTCAGCGCTGACCTCACGCGCCTAGACCCTGCGACCATATCATCGCCAGTCTGCGCCTTGGCCCCGCACCATCGTCGCCGGTCTGCATCTCCCGCTCATCTGCCGGCCAGGTTCATCGCACCTTCAACTACCTCGTTCACAATGGAGTACCCGGAAGACCCCACCCCATCAATGCTGAACACGCCCACGAGTCCGTTCTCCACCACCGCGGTGTTGACTCGCGGACCCGTACCTCGACCACCGCTTTGCCGTCATCGCTGTTTACGCCTGTCATCATCATCACCGGTCCCAGACTTCTAACTGCGCAATTAAACTGACTCTCACAATAAACGCTGTGACACACAAAATATGATTTTTCATTATCTCACTACCAAGATCCTATAGATTAAATTATTTTCTATGTCGTTTTTAATGTTTTTTCAGCATATTATATAACACTTCTCCGATGCACGCTGTAGGTACTCTAACGTCAACTACAAACTATAGAAAACTAATCAATCTAAATTTTTAGTGGTTTTATGTTAGGCAACAACATTGCAATAATTATTTTTTTATTTCTAATAGTAAGTATGCAAAAAAAATATTTTAAAACTACCAACTATTTTAACTTTGAACATTACGACATAGGTAAAAATAATAAGTTATTTTAGATGTATACACACGCGCCCGAGTAAAGCCAAACGTGATCTGACACATCACGAACGTAGGTTTTAGAGTCTAAGTTTCGGAAAAAAATGACCATAAATGAACCACTGCCGAAACTATACGGTCACTACAAATTTATTTAAAAAAAATTATTTTATCACACTGGGGTCTGAATTCATAATCTCTGAGGTCATAGTAAAGTTGCAAAAATCTTCCTCTGATGTTCACGACTGCAGTTAATGCTTTTTATGATGCTACGGTTTTAATAAACAAGTGGTAAAACTTATTAAATAGCGGGAATTTTCGAACCGAACTTTTGTCCCTCGAGACATACACCACTATTCCATGCCCCTAGTTAGGTATTACAAAACAAATGTAGCAGCTAAATCGCCAATTAACCATACATTGTCACTTTTCATAATATCGTCATAATTCCTGATTCACACGTTTAAAAGGAGAATCATGTCAATGATATAAACTGTTCAATGCGCAAACATTTCACTTGGCAGATCACCACTTCTCACACCTTCTCACACCTTCTCACACTCACAAACATACAAACAATTATACACCACACACTACACGGTAATTACTAAATGTGCCTTAAGCAAAATTAGACATAATAAGAAAACATAATAATCTTAATATTTTTTAATGATAAACTAATGTTTATAAGACATAGTTTTGTATGCATAGCACAAAGGATAATAAATTATTATAACCAATTTCCTGAAATATCCATACAAATTGAAAATATCTCCCGAGTAAGACTAATTATATTTGACAAGTCAAAATATTTCACAAAAAAATTTAGATATAATATGTCTCAACGCCATCTAGTGGGACAGAAGAGAGAACTAACAAAACCTTTCATACAAAATACAGTTGGTTTTTATTGTTAATTGAAGTTATAATACATATTGAATTATTTGGCGCGTTAGAAATAAGCCGACGTAGCTCAGTGGTTCGCAGCACCTGACCAAACATCAGAAGGTGCGGGTTCAATTCCCGTTGGCGGCATTTATTTTTACTCGGGAGATATTTTCAATTTGTATGGATATTTCAGGCGAGTAATTATTGCTTCATCAATATTACCAATGTACCGTTTTGTTTCTAAAATATAAATATATTACTAGATTAAATAAAACCTGCCATTTCCAGTCTTTGCGATATTTTTTTTTCGTCTCAAATTTCCACAAAATGTTAAAACGTAATTAAAACTTTTCATATTTCTAATATTATAATTATATTTTATTGAACCAGAACGACAGCCAACCGCTTAAGAAGTTTATTTTAAGACGATAATAATTATTTAGCAAGGGAGGCCGGTAACAAAAAATGCGTCTGTTTAAGACTCGGGTTAGCCTCGGGATATCCTTTCATCCCCTAAAAAACCTTCTTTAATCTGAAAAGATTCAGATTTTCTGATATAAATGTGATAGAGCGGTGGATTTTATTATTTGCCTCGCAATTGAGCTATTTATTATTAGATTCTGGAATTAAATAGAACAAGCTTTACTGACAGAGCGTACCATTTACCTTATACAGGGAGGGGCCTATTAAATTCTCTTTTCTTAAGCAAGTAATGTAAAAGTATTGCCGCAATTACTATTATATCTCGTTCAAATAGCAAGTGCGCCTCAATGTTAAATTTAGCAGCCACCACTGGTCTGGAGCCCCAAAATACCTGAAAAAGCCCTTGAGTCTCCGCATTCCCTTCTCATACCAAACGGATTGCAATCAGAAGATACTAAGAATTTGAAATATGTTTAGGGAATACGCCAAAACCCGCGTTCAACGTATACACACATTTGACATTTGTCCGGAACTCAGAGCTGTGGATATATTTGCCGGCCTCTATGTTTCCTCCCTCCTGCAACATAAGTTTCTTCACGACCCATGTTCACTCATACCTCTCCTCAAAAAGAACCTCCACACAGCATCCCCAAAGATAAATAGGCCCTGAGATAATTTTAAAGAAAAAATCTGTAAACTAGTGTCCATCGTTATCTGTGCACTGTTTTAACCTGTTTCTGAAGCTCTTTTCTACAAAAATAATGTTTGATGAATATATAACTGGCCCCTCCCTGCAATTATTCCAGGAAGCTGAACTATTCGAAATGTGAGAAAAAACTCTTATTAAATATTGTCCCTTTTCTCTCTCTTTTCTACTCCAAATTCAAAAGCTGCGTACTCCATAGTAAGATGACAATTCAATAATGCTACAGGGTTTTTTAATAAGAGGTGTTATTTTGAATAGCCCGCTATTTCGGTAGATGTTACTTTTGAAGCTGTCATTTTTTGACATTTGACAAGTAAAAACTACGTCATTAATAAAAATCGAACGATACACGCTTCAACAACGCATTGAAATTATCAAAATTCACTTGAATTAATCAAATGCAAAACATCTTGAGGGATGAGGCCCATTTCCACCTCGGTGGCTTCATCAAAAAGCAAAATTGTCACATCTGGGGCTCGGAAAACCCAAAAGTTATTATTGAAAAGCCTCTATATTCTCAACGTGTGACTGTTTGGTGCGTTTTATGGTACGGCGGAGTCATTGGACCTCACTTTTTTGAAAATGAGGCTGGAGCAACAGTTACGGTGAATGGATTGAGCTATCGAGAGATGATTAATAATTTTTTATGGCCGAAATTGGATGGTATTGATTTGGACAACGTTTAATTTCAACAAAACGGCACTACGTACCACACAAGCAACGAAACTATTGACCTTTTAGGATTGAATATCAAAATAACACTTCTTATTGGAAAACCCTTTACATTCAAAATATCATCGCTGTTAATGGTAGTTCAATCAAATTATTGGAAGAAGCTCTGAGGAACTAGCGTCATTGATCCCTTCGACACCGGTGCGTAATCGGGATACACGCCAAACGCGCCCAACATTTGTACACGGTTGACATTTGTCACGTGAGAACGGGTCGTTTCTACGATTCGTTTTTAAGTTCACCAGCTCGGCTGTTGAACGAACTGCCGGCCTCTGTGTTTCCTCCCTCCTACAACATGGGACTCTTCAAGACCCATGTTCATCCTTCCTCTCCACAAAAAGACCCTCCACACAGCATCCCCAAAGATGAAATAGGCCCTGAGGGAAATTATTTTCTTCATGGCCTCCTGTGTGGAGTAAATATATAAAAAAAAAAATTGGTCAAGTGTTAAAATGCATCTGTCGTTTAAACGCTACTCGGGCGTAAAGACTCAGGGCCTCACTAATAAACGAGTTTCAAATTTTACACAACTGATTAACTACCATTTATGTATGGTAAATGTTGGCATCTACCGATATGTATGTCAGTGAGGGATAGAACCAGTCCTGGATTTGTCAATAGGCCTTATAGGCCGCGGCCTAGGGGCGGCAGAGTTCAGGGGGCGGCACTCGCTCGCTTTCGTCAGCCGTGTATGCGATTATAAACAAAAACGTCCCTTTTATTTTATTTTTTTTTTTAATTTAATTAAAATCAAATTTAATAATATAATTATTAAGTTCTGCAAGTATTTTTTGGTTTTTGTTATTGTTACAGCTGTTTCGGCTTTCAAGGCCATTTTCAATCTGTGGTTAAGCCACGTTTTTGACGATTTATTAATATGATTCTATTTTACCCCCTCCCAAGTTAAAATGATTTATTACCGGTTAAACCAATTTACTGATAAAAATAATTGTGACAGTAGATTTCATATTCTGTGGGGAAAACAGACTTCGAAATACCCCCACAGAATATGAAATCTACTGTCACAATTATTTTTATCAGTAAATTGGTTTAACCAGTAATAAATCATTTTAACTTGGGAGGGGGTAAAATAGAGGTAAAATAGGTCAGTCATATGATAATGCCTCGAACATGTCAGGAATTTATAATGGTTTACTAGCCAAAATCAAAGAACAAGCACCACTTGCCACGTTCGTCCCTTGTGCAGCTCATTCATTAAATTTGGTGGGAACCTCGGCCGCTAAGTCTTGTACAGAAGCCTGTCACTTCTTCATGTTGCTGGAAGAGGTATATACTTTCTTTGTGAAGTCAACCGATCGTTGGAAAAAATTGGCCAATGAAATAGGAAAACGAAAGACGCTGAAGAGAGTAAACCTTACACGTTGGTCAGCAAGAGCAGATGCCTGTCAAAGTGTAAGAGATTCCTGGGATGAAGTACTTACGGTTTTAAAAATGATTTAAAATGACGCTACACAGAAACCCATCCCACGAATCGAAGCAAAGGGAATTCGCCTTAAATTGGAAAAACTGGAAACGGCATTTATGATAGTATTTTGGAATGCTATTTTGGACAGATTAAATAAAGTGAGTGCTCAGATTCAGAACTCATCTGTTGATGTACTGACGGTATCTGATCTTTATGGATCTCTTCTCAAATTTACAATAGAAAATTTGATGTTTTCGAAAAATCTGCAATTGAAATGAGAAATCGAATTTACAATAGAAAACTTTGATTTTTTCGAAAAAAGGGCAATTGAAATGAGCGCACTTAAGCAATATCAGAGCGACATTAAGAGTAAGAGGAACCCTAAGAGAAAAAACTTCATACACGAAGCATCAAATGAGGAAATTGAAATAACCTCCAGAGACTCTTTCAGAGTCAACACCTTTTTGATAATTCTGGACAGACTGAGAGCTGAATTAGAGAGAAGACATGGTGCATATATAATCTTTAAAGAAAATTTTTCATTTTTAACAAGAATGAGTGAACTTTCAACACAAAGAGTCTCAGAAAAAGCTCAGTATCTTGTGGAATATTACTGTAATGATTTAGAAGACGATTTAGTTCAGGAATGTGTACACTTTTTATTCACATTTCCTCTAATAAGACGGCAGAGAAACCTGAATCGACATCATTACTGAATCTTTTTAAGTTTTTGAGGAAACAATCTCTGTGTAATATTTATCCAAACTTGGATATAGCTCTCCGCATCGCACTTTGCACCCCGGCCACAAATTGTTCTGGAGAAAGGAGTTTTTCCTGTTTAAAGCGTGTGAAAAATTACCAAAGATCTTCACTGTCGCAAGAAAAACTTAACTCTTTGGCTCTTCTGAGCATTGAAGCAGACTTAATGAATACTAGGTATAAGCTATGAAGATATTATAGATGATTGTGTCAACAAAAAAACCCGAAAATTTTTTTAATTCTTGTTATTTAATTTTACTAATTAAATTAAATTGTACTAATTCGTTTGTTTATTTTATTTTTGAATACCAACTTCCTACATTTGAATATTTATTTTGAAAATTGTGTGTCGCCTAATGGCAGCCTAAAAGTGAGTGATTATGTTTTTTTATTTATATATATTTTTTTTAATATTTAATTTTTTTATTTTTTTTTATTTTTTTATTTTTTATGATAGATATTATCGGTGGCAATTTCCAAGAAGGGGGTAGGGGGCGGCGCAAACGAAGTGGCCTATACTTGTGAAAAGTACAAATACGGCCCTGGATAGAACTGGGAGATGATAGATGAAAGTAGACTGAATGCTGTAGAAATGAGATTTCTGTGACGTATGTGCGGTGAAACCATGTGAGAAATGTGGAGATTCACAATGAATGCAAGGCTGAAGTAAGCGTGATGTGTAAGATTAAGAAAAGAGCGCTTGGCTTGTTGATGTAGAGCAAATGAAAGAGGAATGAAGAAATTGGAGACGCCCGAGGAAGACATGGCACCATCAAGCGAATCCGATACTTGAGTCGGGCCATGTCAAAAGTTGGAATAATAGAATATTAGAAGAGTATGTATGAATGTAAACAAGGCGAGAAGTGTGTGCAATGACCGAGTTATTTCGCATCCCTGGAGGGAAAAGTCGTGATGGTTAGTAACTAAATCTTTAAAAACATATATTATTAACGGGGTCACTGTAAATCTAAGCTTGCGCATAACTGACATACATCACATTTTAAAAATGTTGTAAAAACTGTTTTAGTACCAAAGATACCAATCTTTTCCTACTATAACTACTATGTATACGTTTTTAATTTGTTACCATCATAATAAATTCTTGATAACCATCAAGTAAAAATATACACCATAATGATTGCTTTGATAAACATTATGACAAATATCATTTGCTTATTAAATGTCAGCACACGTCAATATTTGTACGTAACTTACAACATGATGCAATTAAGAACTAACGCAGGTCCATTAAAAACACGGGATATTATTTAATTATGTTTGCGGGAAAGCGCTGACGCTTCAAAAATCACGATATCTTGTCAAGATTATACCCAAAATATTTCGAAAAAGAAAAAATCAGAAACACAAGAAAATAATTTTCTTTAAAATAAAGGTAGGTACTTTATCACTTCATTCTTGAAACATCAGCTCCAATTATGAAAATGACAAAATAATTTTACGTTCAAATATTAAATCAAAGGTAGGTACCTTTACTATTATTATTTAATGAGCATGCAGCAAGCAGCATTCTGCTGATGCGCTCATATCTGTTTAACACAACAAATTTAACAGCAATTGAGTTGTTTATATTTAAAATAACCTTATCATTTCTTCTCTTCAAAAATGAACCCAATCGGGCTTCAATCTGTATTATTATCTTATTGACTGAACATTATAAGATTATTGTAAACGGAAGTGGTGCCCTCTGTTCTTTCCAAAAGATCCGTTGTAGATTTTATCTGCCAGTTGGTTTATATTAGTAGATGACTGTAGAAGTTTGTTCGAAGCAAGTGTTTCTTAGGATTGGATGCAAAAGGTGTTTTAATATTATTTTTACCAGCGATAAAAATAAATAAATACAGTTTTACTTCATCGTTTGTCAGAATTATTGATTCATTATCAGTTCCAATTTTTAAAATTACAAATAAAATAATATTCTGTTAAAAAATAATATCATAAGGAAGGCTTTATCTGGAATTCACACAATCAGTTCTTATTATTTAGAATCACACTCAAATTCAAAACAAATCAGACTTCATTGAATCAGAGTTACAACTTGAATATAGTATTTTTGCTGGCTGAATAATTTTAGGCCAGAATTTTATGATGCGAATATTATGATTTTTGGTGTTTAATGTTAAGATTTTGATGAAAATTAATTGTTAGAATAAAGCGAACATAGAAATATCAGGCAGTGTATAAAGCAATAATAATTAATGTTCTTCACAGACAGGAGTAGGATTAGGGGTAGGGGTATGGGTAGGGGTAGGTAAAGAGAGAATAGGGTGAAACGGAGTGGGAACAGATGGTGCCTGACTCAATTGATTGAAGAGGAGTTTCAGATTCCTTTCATTCATTATTTACATTATTAGAACCATCATTATGCTTTCAGCGTTATCAAAACAACTTATTAACCTTACCTATGTACTGGTTATAAGCATTATCAGGATATTGAGTTTAAGAATGCCACTTAATTGTTACAATTATTGTTATAAAAGCAGATGCTCTTAATTTAATTAAGCGAATGGAAATAAGTATCAATTATAGTTGAAATAATAATTTGCATACAATAGATAGCTCTGATTTACTTCATTAAATTTCATATACCCACAAGAGCTGGGTATATGAAATTCAATGCCCAAAATCCTGTTTTAATGTAACAATACCATTGAAGTATCATATTTAGATGAGATATGAGGCAAAAAATAGGTTCTGCTATTTGACCTCCAACTCTCTCAAAGCTCTAACTAAAACTACCGATTCCGGTGTACGTGTACCGCTTATCGTGTTATAATATAAAAAGTTTCAACAATATATTAATACGCAGTAATAGTCTAATTAATTATTGATCTAGGAACAATACAATAAAGTAAAAGAAGGCTATACTATCATAACTTTTCAATCAATGTTATTTTTTATTATTTTAGTAACTTGCATTTACTGTGACGTAAAATCATTACTGTTTTTGATATATTTTTATGGGTGGCCGGATAAATCATAAAAATGATAATTTATCACATCTTTAAAAATTTACATAAAGTCATGGAAAGTGATGAAACAAAAACTTTATAAACTTTGTTAAGTAGGTTAGGTTAGGTTAGGTTAGGTTTAAATTTTTCAAATTTTTTTTGAAAAAATTTTTCATCGTTTTTAATGACTTTATATCACATTTTAAAGGTGTGTTGAATAGTCACTGTGTTGAGTTATCATGGAAGCGTTTACGGTAATTTCTTCTTGATTAAAATGCAAAGTGTTACAAATTTCTTCAAAAAGGATCAATATTATGGATGGGTGATAGAACGAAATGGGGTGTTTTTTTAATTCCGGCTTAGACAGTAATTTTTCTCATGTTTTCAAAATAATTATACATACCTGAAAACAGAACCGAATATGGTTGTGGCAAAACCCGGTTGGCATAAGTATAAAATATATAAGTTGTTGTTAATTATTAATTTTTATTATTTTTTATATAAAACTTCCATGGGGTTTTCACATTGGATATAAATTTATATAAAGCCTCAAAAAAGGGCGTTAATAAATAAATGGTTAGTAATTTTACACAAAGGTTAGTATTAAACAATGATTTCATAAGGTTTACAATCAGATAAAATTTAATACAAAATATATGTATAATAATCCAACATTTTCATTGACATGAAAAAATTTGCTCATTTATGTTTTAAACGTCAAATTTTTCATGTTAAAAATGTCGACATAATTTGTACATTTGTTTGCTAAACTATGTAGGTGAAGAATTGGCAAGTTAGCTGCATGCTTTGAGAACAGTGACAAACAAATAGGTCCTTATGCCTGTGTCGAGTAGGTACTCTTATATTAACTAGACTCACGAGTTTGCAACAGTCGCAAACTTGTAAAATTGATTTATTAATTAACATAAACATTGCTTTCCGTACAATTTATTTGATTACTCTGCATAGCTCTCCAGTACCAAAAGTAAGTATCGTCCGCTGTTCCTTGAATTCCGCGCCATATCCGGCTAACATTAACAGAAACCTTGCCTCAGTCCTGCGGAATTCATACTTTTAGTAAACATTTATAGGTTCAAGGTGTAAATTATAAAGTTTCTTCTGGTTGGAAACTAAATAAAATATATCAAAGATTAGGAAGACTGTTAATATTGAGTCAAATGTAATTATTAATAACATGATTTTTTTTATTCTATCTGCCTTGAAAGCCGAAACAGCTGTAACAATAACGAAAACCAAAAAATACTTCCAGAACTGAATAATTATATTATTAAATTTGATTTTAATTAAATTTAAAAGAAAATTAAATGGAGTTCTACCAACTTAACTCAAAAACAATAATATATAGAAAAAAATTGTTAACTCGGTTTGATATTTTAAACTTATTTCCATTCTACACGGAGAAAAATGAGTAATGCTGATTCATTGAAATCCTGTTAAAAACGGGATTGCAGGCCGTTTCCTAATAAACTTTTTGTACATTTATAATATATCGAAACAATTGATTTTTTGCACCTTCGTTTATCATGAGTGTATACAATGACAAAATGCGTGATATTAGAATTTTTATGAACACGTGTTCCGTTGTCGCGATAATTTACTGAAAGGAGTCCTGTCACTTAATTCGTTTTTAACCGTATTAAGAATAATTTGAAGAGATTCTCAATAAATAAGAAATATTTTAAATCAGTAAGTTTTCTCCGTGTAACGATCATGTAATCCTCTAATAAATTCCAGTCCACTACTTCTTCCATTCTTCTGCCGATTTAGGTTTCCCCCTCCCCTCCAAGTACCTCTCCTAATTTTAATCAACATTTAACTGTAGCATACGACTCATTCTGATGCAGAGAACATTGTTCTCGTTACATGTAGATTTTGTATCAAATAAAGTGGTTTAAGTAATGTGGGTAATTTGACTTAAATTCATTAATTATGACATCCCATAGTAAAAGCCTACCTTTATAATTATTCTTCAAACCGCGGAGAGAAAGGAGACGGGGAGGAGAGGAAGGTGTGGAATTACCTTGCTATTCTGATCTGTTTACAAAACACGACATAGCCCATTTTTGAATTATAAATTATATATGAGTATCCATTATGAAACGTGCCGCAAGTACCATATGGATTATTTTATTTGAAAAGATTCGTAGTCGATGAACTTTCAAAATAAGATAAGAGTACTAAAGCAATGATGAACACTAATTATTAAGGAATATAATGTCTTTCTAAGTTTGATAGACTTTAGTTTATTTTCACGTCATGAGACTTAATGAGAAAAGGCAGAATATCGACTGTGATCTGATAAAACCTTCCAAGCCAAAAAATAAAAACTTTCCAGAAGAACATAAAAACGAATATTTACGAATTAGTAAACCTAATAAAAAATCTTAAACTTTATATGAAAGTGGTTAATTTTTTTACAAAATTTTGATGCTAAATAATAAAAAATAATTATGAGATATTTGAGGGTTGTTTAACTCCACCTACGGTTCTTTCAAAATATTAAATATGCTTTTATTAGCAAAAATTACTTTACCACTTTGTACTTTGAATACTATTCTACATGAAACCACTGAAATGTAATATTCTCAAAAAAGTGGCATCAAGGGAATACAAGTTTTTATAATTCCTTTTAAGTGAACATAATTATATATTTTATTTATTTTTCTCCGAAAACTGCGTTATAAAATTTGCTTTGCGACTTCTTCTGGAATAAGCTTTCGAATATATTTATTTCTTCCTGAAAAAAATAACTTTTGCATCCAATTCTAAGAAACACAAGCAAATAAAAAAATACAGTGTGTGGCAAGCCTACGCACGACGGAAGTGAAAGTTTTAGTATTCTTCTCTCTCTTTTCATTTCATTCTCTCTTTTTTCTGTCTATTGACATATTTATAAGGAGCATGTGATAAAAAAAAATTAAAAGTTTAAAAAATATGGGATTCGAACCCGGGTCCTGCATAACGAGTGTCGAACGCTCTGCCTTTAGACCGCGAGGAGAGGTATCTCGCGCGACCAGAACCGCGTATACAAAGTGTACTCCTCAATTGACTTGTCGAGCGCAAATTTTTGTTTTCAAACACGGCAAATGAATAATATCACATAAAGTCTCGTTAACGCTTTATAAAGGGTCGAATTAAAGATATATCGGCAGTGTGAAGTCATATCTGTCGTTTTTCAAAATATTTCTTATATTTGTCCGTTTTGGAAAAGATCTATCGTGTTTTAACAGTCTCATACCCGTATGGAGTCTGAATTTGAAAAACATTTCTAAATTTTGAAATACTCACTTACGGCTGTGTTTTTTACTAAAAAAGTTGTCACGCACGTCTGCGAGGGTAATTAGTCACGTTATCGGCCTTGATTAGTAATTTTAATGATTCAAAATAAAAAATAATTAATCAAAATACCGAGCGACTCTACCGGCTCGATTTGTAAGCTATATTTCGACCAAAATATCATTTAGTCAAAATATCTAAAAGTCGCAGCACGAGAGTATTTTATCACTTTTTCTCGTATTAAAAAAATCAGAAAAAGAAATTTTTTTTTAGTTAAAGCGGGGATCGAACCTCGGTTCTTCACGACGACACTCGGGCGCTCTGCCTCAAGACCGCGAAGCTGAGTTTGGAGAGTGACCTAAACTAGGTATATAATATTAGCTAGGCTCCTATAGCGAAATGATCACGGTTTTTCGTGACGGTCATGAGTCGGTTTTACTACGGTCCTCGAAATTGCATGACGCGCGTAAAGAAGTTTCACTTCAAAAATTGGACTAATGGAAAATATACATCAACAAAAATTCAACACTGTATCATCGATTTTACTAATATTTCCATTCAAACTCCAATAGGTTAAGAGAAAAGAAAGGATTAACTTATTTAATTTAAAACAAAACCAATTTCTGTCATATTTAACGTGTAATCAGCCAAATGTTTCCAGCTCGTTAAATAATAACAATAAAGCATGTTTAAATCCAACAAATACGTAAAACAAGGTTAGAGGAGAACTAACGGTTCAGACGGTTGTTTGTGTTTGCAGAGTTGATTAAGCCTAGCGAAACTAACAATAATTTGCAATGCAAATAGCCCAGTTAACTAAACTGTTGGTTGCTGAAACGAATTCCGCACTGCAATGACGCTGTTACACTGTCTGATGCTGTTGTTACAGATTAGATGAAATTATACTGGTGAATATTTTTTTATCGGTATTCCATTAATAATTTTGTTCGAAAAATGTATCAAGTTTCTGTTTACACTCAGGATCTTACTAATAAACGTGATTTAAATTTTACACATCTGATAAAGAAACCGCTAAAGTTCTGTAAATTTTACGATACTTTTACTGTTGTTTATTAGTAAACTAAAATTTTAAACTCGTTTATTAGTAATGTCGTTAATTTGACGATACATTAACGGTTGTTTATCAGTAGTTTAAAATTTAAAACATGTTTATTGGTAATGATGATCAGGGTTTTTTTCTTTGCTAAGCACACAACAAATAAAACCTGAATTCACGTTTTATTGAAGATTGTCTCCTTGATAGATGCATAGTTATTATCCTACATAGATTAAAATAAGGACTTCCGAGCGATTTTTTTTGACAAAACATTTAGTTTTTTTATTTCATACCTTACAAGAACGCCCTTGTCTGGGTATGTCTATAGTGTGCAGGTAGGGGAACTATGTCGCCTGTCAGTTGGGGGGGCGTTGTGAGGCGGGTTAAGAAAGGGTCTGTAGATAGGGATTTATTAATGCGGGTCTTGAGGAGACCAGGATTACATGAAGGAAGAAAAGCAAACACCGGCAGCTAGTTCCACATACGAGCGGACTTACATAAAACGAGTCGAAAAAACGACCCGTTCTAATGAAGCCATCTTCAACTATGAACGGATTTCCAATCGTGCCCGTCAAGCTTCACGCACATTCTCCGGTGAACCATCAATTAATGGTGCTAGTTTCTAAGCAGGCTTCATAAAAATACCTGTAGAACGGACTAAGCATTCCACATTACATCTGTTCAGTAGCAATCGGTCTGTAAACAACTGATAGTCAATCAGACGAACCGCTATTCTGATCGGCACATTATGTAGTTATTTTAAATGATTTTTACATCTTTCAAGGTTGTTTTTCAAATAATAACTTGGAGAGATTTTTGTTTAACAAGACTACATCTCTGTACTGAGGTTTATGGCTTACTGTTTTCAATTAAATGAATTAAGAATATCGTATTATTATTTTATTGGACGGAAATATCATTAAACCGGGTAAATAAAGAGATTACAAATTATGATATTTTATTTCGATACGTCTTAATGCGCATTAATATATCACCCATCAAATAATTAATTGTACTCCCATTTATTGAATTGAAAATACAGAGGTTATGATTTTATTAATGAAGAAGTTCGCGGCTATTGACTTTCTATTATTTGCGGCTCTGGAAAACTCAAAGGTCAAAGCAGAACCGTTGGAAGCAATCTTATGGCCTATTTGATTGATGCCGTTTCATAACTTCAATAATAATTTTGAATGTGGTTATTTTCTTCATCAATGATATAAAAATTCATAATTTTGTCAAATATGAACGTATAAAAATTGTAATATTTAATCAATAAAGACAATATTAGCGACTCTCAAACGAAAATTTGAAACAGAAAAAGCTACGGTCACATCTAGGAATAGAACCCAGAACCGAGAGCATTACCGGAGTTCTGCTCCACCTCTGAGCTGATTCGGTCATATTTAACTGTTTTATACCTACTTCAACTTAGAGCTACCATAATTATCTTAATTTTTTATTGGCTGCTCTCTACTAACCTAACTAAATACAATCTAGATAGCGTCTGGGATAAATCTATCAATTTTTATTTTAATGTGTGACATCTGTTGTCTCGTTTTCGTATCAATTTTTTGTTTAAGAGTCGCTAATATTATGCTTCAATAATTAAATATTACACGTTGGGGTTTTACTCGTTAATTTATGCCAACAATTAAAAATTATTATATAAATTGTTTTTAGAACAGCATTTGCAATCTAACATAAATATTGTTGTGAACGTAAATAAAAAATGGCTTTTCCTACCTTCATATTCCTCATCTCCTTCCCTTTCACACTCGCAATTGGGACTCTTGTTCGATAATCACATTAAAAATATATTAAAAAAACTCCGTTCCGTCAACGTAAATGGTACCTACAATAATTTTAATTTCCATCATAAATATGAAAGTGACGTAAAAAAGTTATTGTTCGCGACCACTTCTAAGATAAAAACAGTTTTGTTCCTTTTGTTCAATAAAAAAATGCAGGCTGTTGTCGACCAGTTGATAATAAACAAAATAAGAATTTTGATAGAAACATGTAAATTTGATGTTTTTTAGAATTTAATTTAAAAAAATTAGAACTGACTGTGCCAAAAATCATACAAGCGATGAAATGTGTATGTAGATAGCAATAATATAATATTTTACTGCTAATAATAATATTTGACAAATAGTAATATTTTTGACAAAGTATTAGATAATAAATATAACTGGCATACAGCAAGGAATCATTATAACTAGTGACTTAGGCTTACAACAACTGACTTAAAACTAGTGACTTAAGACTTTAATGACATGTATATTTATAACTGTGGCTTAAAGTTAGAGACTAACAAATACAAATACATTTTCTTTTTTCTAAATTTATTGTAAATCAAATTTAATAATATTATTATTAAGTTCTGGAAGTATTTTTTGGTTTTTGTTATTGTTAAAGCTGTTTCGGCTTTTAGACAATTTGAAAATGGCCTTGAAAGCCATAACAAAAGCTGTAACAATAACAAAAATCAAAAAAATACTTGCATAAATTAATAATAATATAATTAAATTTGATCTACATTTAATTTTTTTTAAATGAGTTTCTACGAATAAAACACAAAAACAATAAATACAAAAATAAAATTTTCACCCTTATTGTCCAGTCATAAGTCAATAATTATTAAAATTAATCTGATAGTATTATTGTCCCAGCGTCTGGACGGTGTAGGCCCTCTGATTGGTCAAATTTAAATTGTCTGTTTCGGGTAACTTGAATATTAAGACACGATTCCATACTAAAATAGGATCGCCTCATAATAATACGAGATTTCTTCATAAGCATCGTTTCTGCTCATATAATTTTTGGATAATATCGAAGAAAATATGTTTTAGAAAGTTCATAATCCATTGGATTAATTACATTACAATGAAAATTCTCCACAGTTACGTGATTATGTTTGACGTTTATAAAAATTCACGCGTTTCTTCAAGATGGCCGACAGAGCGCACCTCTGGCGGTGTAAAAACGAACCAAATGCCTGGCGCGAATATTTAAATATGCAGCTAACAATGCTTGACTACTTACCATTAACAAGCGTTTTATAAGAAGATTTCTTCTGGAAGCTTATCACTTTGTAATGGCATTTATCATTATTTTTTATATTTTTTTTTCTTATTAATTATATCTGATTTTATATTGGCATGTTTTCTAATTTCTAAAATTTCAAAATTATTTATTTGCGATGCTTTATATCCTGAGTGAAGTATTTTAAGACCTGAATTTTTATCGAAAGTGTGATCATTATTTAAAAGATTATTTGCAAACTCAGATTCACTATTTCCATTTATAGCCCTGCGATATTCTTTAGTTCTGACTTCAAAGTTTCTATTGGTTCTACCTTTGTAAAAGAAATTACAATCATCTCAATTGAGTTTTTAAACCTCCTGTTTTTTTTGTTTGAATTTTGCTATCATTATTATTAAGAATATATTTCTTCATTGGTATTAGTGTAAAACGCCAGTTGAATGGTACCAGGATTGTTTATATATATAATTTTAGAAGTATCGTTATCCACAAACAGAATTCTACGCCATTGTTTATTTCTATCTTTAGAAAGACCGTTTGAAGAGAATGTGTTTAATTTTTTTATTTAGTATTTCAACTATCAATTTATTAGAATAACCGTTATTAAATGCTATTTGTCTTATGAATATATTGTTTTATGGTTATATGCTATTTGTTTTTTTCAGGTCTTAAAATACTTCACTATAAATAATTTTGAAATTTTAGAAATGAGGAAACTTATTAATATAAAAGCAGATATAATTAACAAGAATTTTTTTATAAACTCTCTTTTAAATATTTTCCCACTCAACTGGTATTTCCCGTCTAACGATATTGTAATTCCTAATTATTATAAACCCAGCCTACTCTTACTCCTCCCCCCTCCTTCCACTTCTTCTTTCCCAGTTGCAATCTATATTTAATTTTTGACTTCGGTGTATACACAATAAAATGTAAACATTATATTTATTTATTTATTGGACAATTTGCATAGCGCCGCTTTTGTGAGATATCACCTCAGGGGCGCTATATTGTAATAATCTACCTTTATATATAGATTTTTACTCTCCTGATGAAGGTGTATATATAATCTAGCTTTAAACTTTATTAGATACAGTAACAGTTGTAGGTAAAGAATTACCACCAGTTGGAGTAAAATTAACACCTTTTAATTAAACCGACTGCTAATGTCATCGCACAATTACCCTCCTTTTATTCATAAACACGGGTACAATTAATCAATATGTAATAATCTATTATTTAAGTCAACTTTGTTAAAACTATCTTTAATTGTGACAAACTAAACGATATTGATTCAACTTATAGACATTGACGGTTGTAACACATATTTAAGCACTGCAAGTCTCCTATGAGCTAATTATATTAGGTACGATAACAGTTAATATCAGTTGTAGACATGTAGTCAATAATAGTGTTTCATTTGAAATAATCCATCACAAATACGTAAAATTTCATTTATTCAAACAACTGTCATTCTTATTATGCGTAAATTTAGAATGTTATTATTAATTAACTCCTTCCTGTTCCGTGTTTTAACAATATATATACTCACCCTCTCTCTGTGAATGTTCTAATATCTATCTATTAAATGTAACTGTTGTTAATGTCACTTAAAATGGGCGAAGCCCAACGAAGAGCCGCCCGCAGGGCCTAGCAGAAAAAAACCCGCGGAGCGGGTTTTTAGCTGCTAGTAAATAATAATACAGTAAAACAAATTACGTATTATATACATAATGATTTTCTACGGGTCAGTGCTAGAATTAACTACAGTCGGTAAACAATATTATTCCTCTCTATTTTCTTTTCTGCAAAACTGTTCTGAACCAAAAACAGCGTTCTACAAAGCAAAAACAACTTAGGTAATAAATAAAAACGGAAAGTCAACAGTCTGAGTAACTTATTGCGCGCTAGAAGTAATCATGAACTTTACAACAATCAAAAGGTTTCCGCGGTGCGTAGGAAGTTGACAGGTGACAACACACAACAAACAACACACAACACCCCACACACGTGATCGTAATTAACTTCACTTAACGAAATGTGAAACATAAAGTTTATCGAGTTGTATCCTATTGTACAGCATATTACAAAGGTAAGTATAAATCTGGTTAGTTTGTTGTTTTATGAAAAACACAAATAACTTTCTTACAACATTCTTCGCTTCATCAGAAGTAAATGCAAACTAAAGTTAAAAATTAAATATCGATCACCGTTGGAGTAAGTAGAGGTTGTAAGTAGAGGTAAGGAGGTAGAGGAAAAAGTTTATTTGAATTAGGAATAATGATGTCATTTTTTTGTTTTGTTTTTTTTTTTACTTCATTTATTCTCATTTGTTTACACATATAATACATAATAAAAAAATGTAAATAATAACAAATAGTGTAAACAAGAAATGAAAACCAAATAAGGCACTGCCTGAGTATGGGTAATATAAAAACGAAAACTATATTTTGAAGCACCTAATGTATAGAATACGTAGGTAGAATAAATGATCTTTTTTAGTGATCATAAAAAGTAAAGAGAAAACATAATGTATTACAGTGTAGAAAGTTACAGCAAGTGAGTTGTAGAAGGACAGATAAATTTATAGAAAAAGCGTTTCAATATCTGCGTCATTCAGCCATAATTTTACCTCTTTTACATATTTTACCATTTTATTTACCATTTGAGTTTGTAGTGGTAGAAGGTTTAATGTACATTTATTTTGAAATTATTTTTGTATTTAAATACATATATCATAGTGTATCAGGTGCACTCCCCATCCTATTATGCCATAAGTGATTGAAGATTGCATCAGAGAAAAGTAGATTATTTTCAATTTTTCAATGTTTAGAATTTCCTTAGGTCTATAAAATATGTAGGTAAATTATCTTAAGTTAGAAGTGGTTTGATTAATATGTGATTTCAAATTAAGATTTATTTCTATTGACACTCTTAAATACTTTATATTTTGGACATTAGCGAGTTCGTTGCACATGAAGCACATTTTTCGATTGCAACTTGTATTATGGATTCTAATTTTAAGGCTGTCTTTAGTTTGTTTTTAATGTTTTTATAAAAAGGTAAGTAAAATGTTTTGCTGTAATTTAAAACGAGTTTGTTGTATTTCAATCATGAAATAAGTAAAATACATTCAGTTTCTTTCGAAAAAGTCTGCCCAATTATTACCATCCACTTTTATTTCCGTTTCGTCGGCGTAGGAAACAATTTTACCTGGGATTCCAAAATTATATAAATCATTAATATAAATTAAGAATAAAATCGGGCCAAGAACAGTTCCCTGCGGAACTCCATTTTTTATCTGTGTTTCTAAACTATTCCCAATTTTTTTTTGTGTTCTGTCTTTTAGATAGTTTGAGAGTAGTTTTAGTGTCTTTTTTGAAGCCAAGTCGAGTTATTTTTTTTAAGAGTAAATTATGATTTACGGTGTCGAAAGTTTTTCTTAAATTTAAGAATATGGCAAGATATTATTTTTTTTATCTTTTCTATTTTTCGATGACTCTAAATTTTGTGCATTTTTAGAATATTTTTGATAGGTTTGAAACAATAGATATTGGTCTGTAATTGTCTAATTTTGGCGTATCCAGAGATTTATGAATAGCTATTATAGTGGAGATTTTAAATTGTTCTGGAAAATTAGAAGCAAGAAACCGGTCAAGGAAAATATTTAAATGAGTGTTTATAAAAATTGTTTGCTTATTTTAATTATGTCAGCATTGATACTGATATTTTTTCTTATAATTAATATTTATAAATTATTTATTTGCGATGCCTTTAAGCACTTGTGAAGTATTTCTAATATTTTAGAATGTGTATAGGTATATATATACATATATTTTGTTAAATAATTATTGTTCTCGAGCGGCTCCTTGTTTATAGGCAAAATTCATAGCATCCGCCTTTTTTTTGGTTCTACGTTTTTTGTTTTATCTTTAATATTGAGGTAATTTTGAATTCCTTTCGCAGCTTTCATTTCATGAAATAAAGTAATTCATTTAAATTTATAATTATAGAATCTTCTTTAACATTTTGCAAATATCTATTTTAACAATTTGAAATTTTTTCTCAAAAAAATTACACAAATTTGGTATTAACTAATTAAATTAAATAATGGTTTCTTCATCAGGATGCAATAAAAAAACATAAAAAATACTTCGATATTTGGTTTGCGTCTCTCAAGTGTGGAATTTCAGAAGTACATTAAAATGATTGAGAATGTACCATATCGTTTTCTACAAAAGCTTGATTTTCGGGGCTATCATTCTCATGTGAGTCACGATGAGTCAGCTGCCATTTCTAGGTTTTCGACACTTGAAACTCAGCAGACATAATATTTTTACAAAAAATAGCTACCTCTTATTATGGTAGAATGCCCGGAAATTCTTCAAAGAATCCAATAAAGAACCCATCAGACAAACCAGACAGAACCACACACTAAACGTTCTTACTGCAACACAAACACAAACTCAAAATAAAATCATTCACAGCGCTTTTTACACGTTTTAAACTTCATAAACTGAATTCGAAACATACCTATTTAATACAGTACCTCACTTTTTCACCTAAAATCAATTAATAAAATATAAACAATAAATGTTATATTATCCAAAACAGACTAGATACACCCCCTTTCTCTTATTTTTCCCTTTCGTCACTTTCACCATCTCAACCCCACATGCTGATGTAACTCTTTTATTTAATAAATACTTATGCGATGATGCAATACATTTTCTTTTGACTATCACACTAGGCTAATGCCAGTGTTGTGGTAGTCACTCTTTCTTTTTTATCACAAAAAACTATGATATATCAGTGAAAACTTCTTATTGATGTAATAATTGTGCATTTTCGATACTTAGCGTAGCGGTTATGTCACCGCTCCTAGAGTCATCAAAATCATAACCAGAAGGCATGTGTTAAACAGCCGAGACAACAATTATTCTTTCGAGACTTCAATAATAATATCGGTACCACCATACGTAGACTGCATATAGGGTGATGCAAACGCCCAGACAATAAACCGAGTCAGCGGTCCTGCGGGTTCGAAGTCCAGACGCTACTCCAACCCGTGGCAGACGGAACAAAGGAATCAGCAGCTATATAAGCGGTGGAGGACCTAAGTACATCAGTCAGTAGTCAGTAGTCAGTAAGTCATCAATCTGCCGCCAACGATTTACTAATCTCACGAGTGACAACTGGGGGGCCCCGCGCCCCTCCGCGAAGGACATATACCCGGCTTCGCCCGTACCATCATGGACTCTATCGGGACATCATCTTAGCGCCTTGTCCGGATCGTCGTCCCTGGCAAGCGCTACTCGGATTACAAGCGCCCTGGTCCCAGCGTCTCTGACCAGCGCTTCTTCCACGCATCATGACCACCAAAAGGACACGCAGCATCCTCACTGGTCACACCGCGCCCGTTCAACCGCCTACAAGGTCCACCGCACCTTTGGCCGTCTCGTCAGCACTGGAGTGCCTGAAGACCTACGTTTTTCGCCAGTACCTGACCTTCATCGAGTCCTGGTCACCAGCGCCCGGCGTCGACTCACTGACCCGCGTTTGACCACCACATCATCGCAGCAACCGGAGTATTCAACATCTGTCCTACATCATCTCCTCGTCACGGCAACTGACTCTCAATAAACACCATAACAACAACATCCTTATCTTTTATTGTCTCACTACCAATTCCCATAAACTGTTGGTTTTCCAAAATAAAATAAAAAGCGTGTTCTATTTAAAAATTAACTAATTAACTTATTAGCTAATTAATAAATGAGTATTATCTGATCTTCAGGTGTGGCCAACAAAGATTTGTTACATTTTGTGCAAGTAATAATCTCCATAGAATACAATATGTAAAGTATTTTGATAATAAAAATAACCTTAAAATATTTAACTAACTAACTAACTATAACGCCATTTCCCCGCAGGGGTAGGCAGAGAGGACGCACCGCAAAAAAAAAAAAAACAAAAACACATACCTACTCCTTGCCTCATTCATAATCATACATCGTCTCATACTATATGACATCGACTCTTAACTTGGTCGTGCCATGTCTTCCTCGAGCGTCCCCGACGCCTGCTATCATTCACATTTGCATCGTTTATTCTACTTTCACTCCGATTTTTGCTAACGTCCTAATGGACTTTTACATGATGATTATAAATTAAATTGAAAAAATTAATTGTTATTTACATTAACTAAACTAATTTGCCTTTGAATGTATCAAAATTTAAATAATTGCCTTAAATTAGCTCATAACATAGTCTATATATTCTCTTGATTTTTCAAACAGAATTGAACACGAATTTATTGTTCTAAATAATAT
This sequence comes from Hesperophylax consimilis, assembly GCF_061612785.1. Classification (NCBI taxonomy): domain Eukaryota; kingdom Metazoa; phylum Arthropoda; class Insecta; order Trichoptera; family Limnephilidae; genus Hesperophylax; species Hesperophylax consimilis. Next base: position 46,895,932 of record NC_142837.1, read on the forward strand.
ATTCCATCTAGTATGCTTGGGAGGTACATGTAAGTACGACAAATTATATCGTCAGGGTAGTCAAATCTTGAATTAACAATTTTATTCGATGAATGCACATGAAATATTTTTCGTCTTTCAGATAATTTTGATAAATTAAGTTTTCTTAGATTAACTAATTGATTTCTTATATGGTCATCCAAATTGCAAACATTGCACAACGGGAGCGCATATATAAACGGTGCGTCTGCAATCTGCAATACATCGATTTCATTAATAACGTTTATTTATTTGTCTACCACCTTAAATCTTGACAGGCCAAGATGCCAAAAAAACGTCTGTAACCAAGTGGGTCTTCCGAAGACCCCATGCATTTTTCTGTCTTATGGGATTTTAAACTTTGGAAATCCGAATTAGTCAGTCAAATATTAATAGTAACTTATGTACTTGCGCAGTAATACGTTACATACTAAAATGATATGTCAAGTATTTACGCTAATATAATGAGTACAGTAATTTTAACTACTACCTACTCCCCCACTTGACTGCGGGTTAGTTAACTCCTGCAGCATCCACAGCCGAGCAATACTAATAGTTTTATCGATTTACCATGCTCGGGCCCTGATCCCCTCCAGTGCCGTCATACGTTTTCGCATATTTAGTGAGTCTTTTCACGCCAAGGACGAAAAACAGTTCTCTCAGAAGATACACGCATGGGATTATTTTATATGCTCTTACGAATCCATCGTATTATAAGCATGCTATTATTTATATATTTTTGTTGATGTTTATTTGTTTTCAAAAACAATTTGAGAGATGTGGTGCTTTCTAAAGAGCCTTTTGTTTGCTTATTTAAAACATGAAAAATGAGCGGTTTTGGTTTTGTTAAGGTATTGCGCCCTAGGGGAAACTTTACGTTAATATAATGCTAGCTGTAAAACCAACGTTGTGGGAAAGATACATAACACATTATTCCCAGTGAATGTAAGCACAAAATTTAAGAAAACAATTTATAAGTGTTAGGACTACATCAAAATATTCTATTAAATGTTCGAGCAATATTCAATTTTAAGTTTCTTATAGATGTAATTTAAGGAGTATATACCTACTATTTGAAATGATTTAAATATAATATTGCCCACTTCAATCCAATGTCTCAAATGTGTTGTTTGTACAACACTATTGAATGTGACTATACGGACATCTGTTTAAAGTTTATTTTAAAAGAAAATTAGCAATCTACTTAAATTACATCACATGGCAAATTATGGTGTTATTTTAATGTTAATACGAATTGTTGTAATTTTATTTTTTTAATGATTTCTTTATATCTGAAAGGTACTTTTGTTTATGATTTATATTCCTGTTTTTTTTTATTTTAGCTTGCGTAAGTTTTCACTCGCAAAACTCAAAAATAAGTGTAACATTATCTCTATAAACTTCAAAGTATATACTTATCAGTGCCAGGAGTATTTACAGAGTACTTTAAATGGTAGATGAATACTTGAGGAATACTTAACATGTTATCTCTTTACCGGAATAAAATGAAATCGATGTAATGTAGTTTTTAAACAATCACACTGTGGTATTCATAAGTGAATGGCGGAAGAAGTCGGATACATCTGAAAAAGACTCTAGCAATAGCGAAGTATTGCGGGTTTCACTAGTTATTATCTATATACTCGTAAATAAAAATGTACGTGTTTGTTTGTTCAAAATCTTAAATCTCCGAAAATTTTTAATCGATTGCCTTGTAATTTTAACACAATGTTGCATTCAAATACGTGTGTTTTTATATTTCTAAATTATATTATATAGATGTCACCTTTGACAGGTAAAAACAAGTTTTAAAACAGCGCCTTCTGTTGGACAAATATCTTTAATAAAAACATCGTCACCTGTTGTACCTACGTAAAATCAACATTCGCTATTGTTTATCTGTTTGCTTTGACAGACTGAACCACAGGAATGCATGGCGGGGTACAGACAATTTCTTATAAATAATGTTGCCTAGATTCTGTACATATTATAGCCAACAAAACTAAAACAAATATTTTTCAATCAAAAGGTGTAGCAAATATCTAATACGTATATGTATTATTTTGTTTATTTGTGTTTTAAATTATGATATAAAGGCCAAAGGGCCCGCTTTCCGCGTAAAGAATTTAGATTTGGGCAATACCCACAAAATAAACAATATTTAGTGTTAAAAGAATTCGACAGAGGTGTCTGAATTCGTATTAGGAATAATTTTGGGGATTATGAAATTAAATTACCGACATCTATTGCAATTTTAGAAAAACAGAACCATTTTTAGTTAGCACCGAGCAAATGAGAACGAAATCGAAATGAAGATGGTTCTCAAAATATGGGTTTTATTACGGATTTAATTAATAATTTTTTTTTTTAATTTTACAAAAAACATTTACGAAAGTTATTTGTATAGGTATAAAAATTACTTTACTTTACTAAAATACTATTCTCACTTTTATAAAAGTAATTTATAACTTTTATAAAATCAATAAATATATTTTTACATCAATAAGGTTTTTCTTATATGGTTATCTTTATAGGGTGTCCGGGGGTAAAGTGCTCAAACTTCAGGAGGTTATTCTAAATGCTAGAAGAAGTAAAAATGAAATGGAAATTATTCGAATTTCCAAATTTTTTCCACAAAAATTTATTTTCCGTAGAAGAAATTGTTTTTTTTCTATACAAAAAATTAAACTTTTTTACTCGAAAACTATCTTAAAACGTTGGAATTCCAAAAAAAGTTTTTTTTTCTTTTTTACTTGTACTATCAATTAGAATCACCTCCCGAAGTTTGTGCACTTTACCCCCGACATCTTGTATAATATGCGCAATATAATATTTATACACGTGTAATATCTACTTTTGTAAATTTATATAAATTATATACACGTTTACATTTTTATGCTCATCAAATTTATTATATTATAAAGATAGATAGAAAGATCCTTAGTGCTTCCTGAGGACTTACAAATCAGAAGACTTTTTTGTAATTATTTATTTATTCATTTAAACAATTCAATAATTATAAAGAGTAATAAAACATGTAAGCAACATAAAATTACATTCTAAAATGTGAAAGGGGCTCTATTTATTTACATTTTTATGAAATTACTACTTTTAATAGTTTAAGCTTTCAGTGAACTTTCAATTTTATTTTTAACTTCTCTAAATATTATTTGTTTAAATTGTCAAATATAATTTAATCACAAACACAAGATTCACTCAAAATGAAAGATTGGTGGTTCTGAAATGTTCCCATAAATACGGTGAAAGAACCCTAAACTATAAACTTATTACCCTAAACATGCTTCGAGCGAAATGCGGATCTGGAAACCTTATCGTCAATCTGAGCAAAACATACCATGAACGTCAATATAGCAACAGCCTTTGTTCTGCTGCAGTTTCATTAAATGCCGAGAGATCCGTTTACAGTCTCCAAAAAGCAATACTGGGGCACAACCCTAGAAGCAAAGCTAAATGATTGGAATACAGAAAGATAAAAACACACCATTGTCAAAAACATCTTGGCCGTAAATGATTAAATAAAATTAGATTTATTCAGGAAGGCAAGCATTACGGTGATCGATGTTAAAAATCTAACATAGCCCTAGAATAACTCCAGTATCTTTAAGAAACCTTTCTCTTAAAGCTCAGAAAAAAACTTTCCATGACAGTTAGATATACCACTCTACAACAAGACCGCGTACGGTAAAACTGTAAAAAAAAATAAAGTAATAAATAACAAAATAAATATTTCACAACACAATAATTTCATCGAAAATCTTAAATCCGTTTCACCTTTCTACATTTTCTATATTCTCCTTAAGAGTATAATCCTTAGATAATGCCTTTTCAGATTATTTGTGGAAGCTAGAAAAAAATAAAATCATTGATTATAACTGCACTTCAAGTGACCTTTTAAATAACAGTAAAGGGCTCAAATGATTTTATTATTACGTCCGTGCCTTTGCATCTTTACAAGACTTGGGCAAAACATTCTGTAGCGGAGTATAGATTTCACATCTGAAACATAATTAAAGAGTTTATTGAAAATAGAACACCAAGGTACGGTTAGTCAAAAAACGTACAATAAAGTTAATTCTGGGAAGAAATTGTACAGTTGACATTCGTCACAGGTTCACTCCCTCCTCCTCAAAAAAGACCCTCTATACAGCATTCTCAAAGATGACACAGGCTCTGAGAGAAATTATTTTCTTCAGGGCCTCCTTCCGACAAAAAATAACATCACTGAACTAAATTATATTCTTGTATTATTGTAGAAAGCAATCACTTTGTGGTTTGACATATTTAATAAAATAAAATACTTTTATGTTTTAAAACCACGATATTTATTAATTTAAGAACCGACCGGTTTCGCTTTACTTAAGCATCATCTGGGTACAAATTAATACTATACAAGAAGTACATAATGTGTGCATATATATAACAAAATATAGAGGGAGACAACATGATACAAATATAAGCAACACAAAGACGGTCATAAAATACATTAGCATAAGTGCACAAGTAATGGAAAAACCGCTAGATAATTATGTAGACTAATGGGTTATACGAATAAATCGGGAGAAACAAAACATCAATAAAACCTCAATAATAACGGTTTTTCCGAATTCGCAAATCATTTGATCGATAAAGATCATACATTCTGTCATAGCACCGGTGCTAACATCTTACATAAAAACGGGCATGGTAACAGACTAAACAATTTAGAGGCACTAGAAATTAAAAAAGCTGTAAAAACCAAAAGTCAGATACTTAATAATCAATTAGACATATCAAGTAGTCCAATATTAGGTCTGTTTCCAATAAACCCATAAAAAAATCCCAGTTCTCCTTACCTCCTTACCACCTTGCCAGTTGATGTTTTGTTTCTCCCGATTTATTCGTATAACCCATTAGTCTACATAATTATCTAGCGGTTTTTCCATTACTTGTGCACTTATGTTAATGTATTTTATGACCGTCTTTGTGTTGCTTATATTTGTATCATGTTGTCTCCCTCTATATTTTTTTTATATATATGCACACATTATGTACTTCTTGTTTAGTATTAATTTGTACCCTGATGATGCTTAAGTAAAGCGAAACCGGTCGGTTCTTAAATTAATAAATATCGTGGTTTTAAAACAAAAAAATATTTTATTTTATTAAATTATATTCCCCACAGTTTCAGAACTTTCAATAGCTTTTTTCGCTCGCACGCTTTTTTCTGGATTCCACGTTCGAGTATTGTTATTTGAAACAGGTGGCCCATATATTATTATTACATACTATATTTTATTTCGGACATCGTTGCATTGTGAATCATTAGAGCAGATCTTCAAACGGAGAACAAAACGACCGTCCGCGAAGCTCTCTAAGCAGTGACTGAAAGGCAGATAGCGTACGCGCGTAAGGAAGTGAGAGGGGCTGAAATAATCATGCTTAGAATCATAAGACGTAAGCGACTGTTGTGAAAATGTTTAATAAATCACGGCGTATTTCAAAAATAGCAAAAATCACTTTTGGGGTCTATTGAGTAGCATTAAAAGAAGCATTGTGATTTTTTTCATACATATAACTTGTAAAATAACAGAAATAAAAGTGTTAATAATATTTTTCGGAGCATACTTTGCGATTTATTTCTATCGAGGGAATTTCAAATAATTACCGTTTCGGCTTTTGGAACAAATAGATACTATCTTAAAGAATAACATATATTTTTTTAAGAGCTTAAAAACTTCAAACTTTTAAGGAAAATATCTCGGAAATTGGATGAAATTCGAATAGTGGGCCCTTAAAGTAAATAATTTTACGTAATTTTAGGAAAAACTTTGGTTTTTTTGTCAGTTAATTCGTAAAAAATTTTTTTGCTTTGATCTGCTGTGTTAATATTATGAAAAATAAAAAACATCGTAAACAGGGCCTTTTTTGGGGAGAAATTTTAATTTATCTATGACAAATTTGTGTTCCAACGTAAATCGGTCGGTTGTACTTTAAATTTACGCCGATCAAAACGATTTTTTCAATAAATTGGTACAAATAACAAAAGAAGCACATATTCGTTCTTGACATTTTCTAAACGTTTTGATAAAAAAATCATTTTCGTGGGATATTTTGGCCTCAAAGTTAAATTTAAGTTTTTTACTTTTTTCATGCGCAACCGTTCCTTTAAACACTTACTTAATATTCAATGCTGATTTTTTTAAAGGTATTTTTTTGTTTTTATGTGACACTTCACAAGAACGCTCCTGTCGCTTCAGTGTACAATGAGTTAAGTCGCTACCCGGTTAGACACCGTTATTAGTCGAATTATAGGGACTGTAGGAGGAGGGATTTATTAATGTGGGTCTGGAAGAGACCCGGATTATATGAAGGAGGAAAAACAGATGCCAGTTACTCGCACCACATACGAGCCGCCCTACACAAAACGAGTCGAAGAAGCGGCCCGTTCTCAAGAAGCCAACATCAACCGTGAACGGGTGTTCCGCATAGGTACGTCGAATTTCACGCACGTGCACCGGGGATTGATGATGCTAGCTTCTTAAAGCAGGCTCCATTCAAATAGCACTAGAACGGACTAAGCATGCCCACATTGCGCCTGGGAATCGTCTGGAAGATGGTAATCTTGGGATGGGACTCTTAAGAATGGATTGTCAATCAGACAGAATGCCCTTCTTTGCACAGAATCGAGCAGGTTTAACATTATTGTGGGACTCCAGCTCAGAGGTGGCTCCCAAACTCAATTGTTTGATGTACTTGAGAGTTGTTAACTGTTTTCAGTTGGTTACTATTAAATAATCTGCTAGCCATATACAAGACGCCTAGCTTCTTGGAAGCCAGATTTACTCGGGCTTCTATAGATCCCCGGTACTTGAGCCGGTCTGATATACTTACTCCAAGCTTTTTAATGGAGTCTTTATTATAGAGGTTATCCAATAAATGGTTCCTGGAGCGGCGTTAAAAAAAACCCGCCTCTTACGTTAAAAGAAACATTAATCTTTAATTTTAATAGGGATATTTTGAAGAAGCATTTAATACTTACTGTATCATTTAATCATTAAAGAAGATGATACATCAATAGCGCTCAGTGAAAATACGCAACAGACATAAACAAAAAAATGTTAATGATCGCAACTGTTAGCTCAATTAAATGTAAGCTTCTTAAAGCTCAAATGGAAGAGACGCCAGTCTCGATAAGACTAGAGAATCTGAGTTCGAGTCCGAGTTGCAACCATTGCCTTTCATATTTCTTCTGAAAATCGTATTTTTATCACCTTTTTCATTGATTAAAAATTTATTTTCTATTTTGTATTTTGTAAGTTTTTCATTAAAATCACATTTTCAAGGCTTTTAAAATAGTAATGTATACAGATAGGGTCAGTGCTCAGCCCTCTCGTCCGGTTTCTCACCCAGACATCGTGAGTTCAATTCCTCGACTGGATAAGTCCACTATGATGATACAAGCAACATTTTTTCGCTTACCGTGATGATGATAATAGGATTAAAATCACATTTAATAATATTATTAAGTTCTGCAAGTGTTTTTTTTGTTTTTGTTATTGTAACAGCTGTTTCGGCTTTCAAGGCCATTTTCAAACTGTCTACTAACTGCTTTGAAAGCCGAAACAGCTGTTACAATAGCAAAAAGAAAAAATACTCGCAGAACTTAATAATCACATTTTTTAAATTGATTTTAATTAAATTAAAGAAAATAAATAAATGGAGTTCTACGAATTAAAAACAAAAGCAATAAATGATAATAGAAGATTGTCAGGTTAATCGTAATACGAGAATGTATGTCTTTCCTTAAAAAATATATGTATTACACTAAGCGATATCATAATTTCTAAGAGTATGTACATAATGAAGTAATTTTAATAATAATAATTAATTGAGTTATTCAGACTTCCTTCGAAAATTGTTCTGTTTGTATTTTACGAAAGTTGATTGCTTTTATATGGCATAAATTGACTTTTTAATGGAAGTGCTTATTGAAGCTTTGAAATATTTTTTTTATTCAGGAAATGCGAAAAGTGATGAATTAAATGGAAAATGTTAAATAATTGGTTGCTTGAGTTTCCAATAAAAAGTCCACATCATTTCTGATATATTCATTTGAAGGGCTGATATAACGTATTACTCGGCTTCACGTATTACAGAAACGTACGCGAAGATCGTGTTATTATTATATCCCAATGATTTTTGTCTACTTATTATTTTAGTATTTATTGAAGTAGATTGTTCATCGCACTAAAAACAATTCGCTACGTGAAATATACGAATTGGTTGGGACTGATGGTAGATCAGAGATGTGGCGTGTCATGGTCTGTTCGGTATATGGGAAAAGGAATATTACTTTTTTATACTCCGAAATCGATTATTTCTGCCTATCAGAATTCGCCAAAGAGCAGAGTGACTCAACTGCTTAACGATTCTGCATTGACAATCGACATTTTTGACGTCAATTACACACAGTTTAGACTTACTACCTATATGACAAAATAGTTATATTGCCCCCGTGATCTTTTATACTTACGTGTACCTCCTTAAATTTGTGATATTTTCCATAGTATATTGGTGTTTACCATTTTGTGGAGAAAATTAAAAAATAAATAAATAAATTTTATTATTTTGAATTTAATATCTAGAACTATACTTAATCCACATTTGCTAAAAGAGGTTTACTTATACATGCCTAACTATAATACTATACAATAACAGTTTGATCGTAAGAGATCCCAGGCACTTTTGAAAGCGAGGACTTCTACCTATCAGAATGCGCCAATCAACAGAGCGACTCAGGCGCTTTACGATACCATCAGGGGGGACTCCATCCAGGCAACCATGGCAGTGATTATTATGTTATTTGAATTGCGTAGTCTTGCGTCATAAGCTTCTTGATGAAATTTCGCACACTTGATTTTCAAAATAAAAGGAAAATTACTATCCGTGCAATGCCAGGGACTTCAGTCAGAACTATATTACTTTCAAAGTAATCGCCTTTTGCTTTCTAATATTCCACCACAAAGTTATGTACTCACTTAAAAAAGTCAAATTTGTGTTTTTTAATTAACTTTAATAAATACTGATATGGTTTGAGATTTTTATTTAAAGTACTGATCGTGATTATTTTTGGCAACGTATTGCCATCTGACCAAATGATAAACACTGCAAGGCTTTTAAACGTCGACTAAATGGAGGAAGCACAGAATGGCATAGTTACCCAAAAATAAATCGATAGTAAAAATAATATTTGAATTTTATTTTTTATTTTTTTTTATTTTATTTTTTTTTTTTTTTTTTTTTTTTTTTTTTTTTATTTATTATAAATTTTTAAAGATACAGGTATATGCAGTCCCACAAAGCTGTCACACATGACGGCTTGTCTGTAGGTTCTACAAATAATATATATAAAACATTTTTAATTTTTAATACATGTATGACACAAAATTATACAATAAACAATATCACAAAATAATATATATCAAAGTACCTACCTATATACAAATTATTTAGGCAGGTACGTTGAGATGTTCAGGAATACATCAATAATAATGTTCAGAGATACATTGATTCATCGCTTATTAGCCAACGCTTAGTGTTTTTGGGGCAGGGTCTCTCATTATTCTGAGGTTTAAAATAATTATTAAATTTATTGAAAATCTCTGGTATTAAATATTTAAGCGTTCGGCTTCCATACTTATTTGTTACTCTTGGAATAATGAGGCCCTTATTTTCAGTGAATCTTGTTGTGTGATTATGCACCGGTTGCTTTTTATATTTGCTATCTCCCTCATTATCCATTATAATAATGTACCAAAGAAGACCCTTTATTGGAAGTAGGCCCTCAGAACCATACAGTAGTTTTAGATTACTTCTTTGTCTGTAGATATTCGGTGGTACAATTTTTTTTATTATAGCAATTTGTAAGTTTTGTATATATTTAATATAAATATTGCTTGAGTGCCCCCAAGTTCGTATGCCATATCTGAGTATGGATTCGACCATAGAAAAATAAATCATTGATTATGATTTGTATAGCGCCGTTTTTGTGTAAAATCACCTCAAGGGTGCTGTACAAATATATAATACATTATTTCTACAATGATCTATGTTATTACTAACTATATATGGAGATAATATACTGTACCATACTAACCTGGTAGGTCACTTAAGATTAACATTAACTGATTTAGGCCAGTTCAATTAGCGCCAAAAACGGGTTTGCGATCGTAATTATTCGGGTAGTCCCAATTTATTTATATGTTGTATAAACTAGTCCCCTGATGTAAAATCTGAGTTTCCGACCTTGGCGCACCTGTGCTCGCGCCGCCATTTTGAAAAAAACGGCCGAAATCGCGCTGAAATCTAGTTTTTCCAAATATCTCATTTCCAATGCAAATTTAGGCTAAAGTAAAAGATAAAATTACCTACAAATTTTGTGAGAGCAATTTTCTTCTATCTCTAATAGATACCGAGGTAGAAAGTCGTAAAGGTGCGTATATTTTTGAAAAAACAAGTTTTTTGCGGGACTAGGTTTGCTTTTTCGTAAATACCTCGTTTCCAGGGGAATTTCATGAAAATTTTATTGATATCAATTATGTAGAGCATAAAATTTTCAAAAAGGTTTACAATTTTTATGTTTAACCACTGGAACGATTTCGGTCGAAAAATCGACCACTTTTATTTTTCTGCGATTGATATCGGTCCAAAAATGGACCGATTTTTCTACCATTCGTAAAATATTTATTGTAATTATTTAAAACGTTTCCATGGCCAGCTACTTGTTTTATCGAATAGCTGATAATATATTCTCTTTGTCTATGAACTTATCCGTTGTCTTTGAAGTGTTATTTAACGAGTTTTCGCGGTTTTTTTATGGCGTCCTGTCAAAAACAAAATTATAAATTTTCAACATTCACGAAATTTTGGACTCTTCCTAAAATGCCGTAAGTAATTAATTTATTGGGTTTTTAACGCATAATTATATATCTGTGTAATCATGATTGACTTATCTATCTTTGAAATGCGTTTTTAATTCGTTTGTTTGTATTATATTGTTTTGGTTGAAGTTTTTGTGTAAGATTACGTCAACTGAAGACGTCATCTGTTTTTGATTTACAATAATGTCTTAAATACTGCACTCGCGCATTTGAAATATAGATATTCCATCACAGTGATTCAAAACAAAGAGATATATATAAGTTTTATTTGAATTGGTTCATTATTAATACAGATATTTGCTAACCAATTATTTTAAGTCATATGTCAAAAAGTTGACTCTTTTTCACATGTAAAATGGTGTAAAGCCTTCGTCACACAATAAAAATTTAGTAATTTAGTTGTATAATTAATTAATTTGTTTACTTTTACCAAATTTGTGCAGAAACAGCTGTCGTCCAGGGAAAGGGATCACTCCACAACCCAATAATTATTTTCAAATTTTATATTAGTGCAATATTTAACAAAATTTAAACATTTAAGTACTTACATTAAGTGTTTTCAATTTAAAATTTATAGAGCGGTGCTGACTGCAAGAGGAGGCAGAGGAAAAGGGAGACGTGGGGTACGAGCTGGTGCCGGACTACCTGCACGTGGACGTCAACGCAGAGCTGCAATTGCAGCCTCGTCTGGAGTGTTAGTATTTTTTAATGTTTTTTTATGAAAGTACTTTGCTGTGGCCGTTGAACTCATCATATATTTGTATTTATTTAAACAGCGACCCTGCTTTGCTACTGGTGCGAGAGGATCGCGTCAAGGCCCTAAAGGCTGTTAGGGCCCTGCCTGCTTCCTTCCGGCTAGAGCTGGAAAGCCGAAAATTCAAGAAGCAGGCGGCGCGCATTTTGCTCCCTACCGCACCTCCAAGAAAAACTAAACAAAAGTAAGTAATCGTATTTAGATGCTTGGTACAATATTATTGTTTTTTCCTGACAGCGTTCCACTCTTACAGTGAGAGTTGGTAAGTTCAGCGCTCTGTGCATTTGGCACATTCAGTGCATATTTTACAGAGTTCTTATTTTATTGTTTATTTACATACTGTACTTACTGTTTCACACGTGAATGAGAACAATTTTCTATGATTTATGTAAATGTTTTCAGAATTCCATCTCCGGAGAGAACAACGTGTCCCTTTTCACAAGGGACGCCTTCACCGTTGCCACGACCCGTACCACCACCGTGGATGTCCACTCCCGCACAGACCCAATCAACGGCTCCCAATGCACCAATTATGCCTATCCGTGCAGCATCTCCCGAGCCGTTACCTGGGACATCGCGGAGTGGGGAACTCTTCTCTCCGGAAGCCGGCTATCACAGCGAGCTGTGGGTGGACGTACCATTCTACGAAGAATTGTCGGCGTTTGGGAACGGTGAGTTTATTTTTTGAAATGTCATACCAGGGGCTCAATATAAAATCAATTATCTATATTTTATATTGATATCCCTAGCACAGTTTCACTGTTGGTATATTGGCAGGAAATAAGCATAGTACTTAAAAATTCCACATAACAAACATACAAAATGTATTGTTGTTATGTCGTGGATGCATCATTACACATCTTTTTTCTGTAACGGGTATTGCAGAGTGAGAAATAAGACATGCCGAACTTCTTTGCGAGGATTACATTTGATTCACCGGCTTCTAAACGGTGTAATACAGCATTTTTTTCTTAAATTGAAAAAACACTTTCGCTTCACGGGACTCATTGTGTTGCGAGGCTGTATTGGTAGGTGGGTTTTGTAACCGGACAAATTATCATTAAAATAGGTCGCTTTACGTAGTTGGTCACTTTAAACGGATACGTTTTCCTACTAAAAGCTATGAAACCTTACTAGAGTTTACATTATCGTCACTTAAAACAGTAGACCGTTAAATGCAAAGTCATTATATCCAAATTCTACTGTAAATTTGTGTTTTCTTTTATTTCAGAGTCAGACATGGGCAGAAAAAGTAACGTGGACGAGGCAGCTGTACTAGAAGAGTCTGTACTTGGAAACCGTGAGTTATAAAACTAACTAACTTACCTTCACGCCATTTCGGTAGGCAGAGAGGATGAACCACCATGCAACTCGATCTTGGCACACACACTCTTTTCTTCATTCCATACCTACCTGACTGTGCTATTCTGACTCCTGACATTGCCCGCCTCAAGTATTTGATTAACTTTTTATATTTTTTTTTATACGAATACCTCACAAGAGCCTCAGCTGGAGCCAGTGAGACTATGGCATCCCCAATTGGGGGATGTTGTGAGGCTGAAGGTAAGTGGGGAAGGGAAAGAGGAAGATGGGGAAGTACCTGGCTATTCAGATCTAGTCACTAAACACGGCTAAAGCCATTTGGAGCAACGTTTCAATTCTGAATGGTGGTCTTACACCAGGGCGATACTGGTAGTATCTTCCACTCTGGAACGTGCCGCAAATATACTATATATTATTTTAATTATTATTTTAATTAATTAATTGTGAAATAACACAAATCAATCAAATAAAATTTATTTGCGCACGCCGGGTTCGAACCGGCGACCTTCGGAATGGCAGTCCAATGCGTTACCACTGGACTATGCCGGCCGTCAAAAGCCATTTCAAGCAACGTTTCAATTCTGAATGGGGTCTTACACCAGGGCGATACTATGGGTATCTTCCACTCTGGAACGTGCCGCAAATATAATATATATTATTTTAAATGAATTTTGTGTGAAAATAACACTAATTATTCAAATATAATTTATTTGATTTGATCCCGCGACCATCGTATTGCGAGTCATAAGCCGTACCAGAGGCAGTGGGTTATCGTAATATAGACACATTAAATTAATTTGGGTTTTCTGTTGTTTCAGAAATGGACAGATCGAGCGACGAGGATGACGAAGCGAGTGACGTCGACCACGAAGAGAGCGATGAGGATACCTTCTGCATGCCGCCAATACCTTATCATAATATTATCAACGTTTCACCTAACTCCGCTATGGCCATAGACTTTAGTAGACAAGACCAGGTAGATAGTGAGGCAATGCGTTTGATTCTGCCGCCTGAAGGTTACTCTTTCGATTGGTCTAATGATATCTTACGTTTTACTGGGATAAGGGAGACTTTCACAGGCACGCCGGGACCAACTTTCAATACCGACGAAATGGGCAAACCTGTGGATGCCTTTCTTAAAATCTTTGATGCAGATTTCGTTGAACTGATCGCGAGAGAGACCAACAGGTATGCAGATCAATGGATTGCGAAAAAACAATTTAAGCGTCATGCGCGTACCAATAAATGGGCTCCCACGAATAAAGAGGAAATGTATGTATTCTTGGCAATTTTAATGTATCAAGGTATTAGTCTTTTCCAGATCTAGTCACTAAACATAACTAAGCCAATTCAAGCAATGTTCAATTCTGAATGGTGGTCCCTCACCAGAGCGATACTCAGAATCTCACTCTATAGCGAGGCACAATGATATTATTATGTATTGATTTTCTTAAATTATGAATAAACCAATAAACTGAATACATTTTTATTATGACAAAGTGTGTAAACAATGTTTAAATCAAAATACTGCTCTTTCATTGTAACCATACAACTGTAATATTGATTTAAAAGGATATTAGGGCTTAATAAATAAATCAATTATTGGTTCCATCAATTATTTTCCCCTCATCCATTTTTTTTCGATACCTTTGCGTTTAGATATAAAATTATCACTATGATTTTATTTGCCATTCTACGGTCATACAAAGGTTTGATATATATATACAAATTTATCATCATTTTACATATTCCGATATACCCTATGTAGATTGACCTTAAGGTAGCTGTCAGTAGTGATTTTTCGTCAAATATTGGTGAATTTCATCAACTTTCAAAGTATCCCCCTGAAATATTGGCAATGTTTATATCTATGATGTATATCTCATTTTAAGCCTTATTTCCTCGTTTTGCACGTTATATAAAAACATGGTTACAAATCTCCAGTTCTAATTTACAATTATTTAAAAAGTAGCACCATGATTTTGACATCGTGAAATAGGCTCTCTGTATAATTCATCAAATGAATAAAATAAAGCCAACACGGCGACTATGCTTATTAATAATTGTAGACAGTTAATGTATCTTCCTAACGTAATACCAGTTTTTGTGGTAAATTTATTATATAGTATAATACAGTGATTTCAATTTTGACACGTCACGCACTCAAATTTTAAAAAATTATTTTCTAACCAAACTTTTGAAGAGAGCATAACGTACAAAAAATTATTTTCCCATTATATTCTTGCATCTGTGGTTATCAAACAGGCCATAGAGAACATAAAAACGTAGAAAATATTCTATAAAGATATTTAAAACTGCCACTGGCGGCAATTTCAAATCACAAAAACGCTAATTTCGCGCATTCATAAAGTTTAAGATTTTTTAATAATTTATCTATCAATTCTAAAAATATAGAATAATTATAAAAATATAGGTGAATTCATTGGCTGTATAGCACTACAATCAGTTTTATGTCTCCGTATTAAAATTCGGAGGTTTGATTTTTTTAATGTTGGCGGAAAATATTCAAATTCGTCGCCAAAAAACCGCGAGCAATCGGAGAAAAAAGTTTTTTGACGCGCGATCGTTCGAGTGGTTATATAGTTTTTTTACCGATATAAAGTATAAACAAATCTAGATAAAGTACGCACAAAAATCTATCACGGTTTATTATCACGTTATTAGATTTTTGTTTGCATTTTCAAATACATACATCTACAAATTTACTAGAGGGCATATCGGTATGGTGGGAGATAACCCCCCCCCCCCCCCTTTTTACTCCGATTCGTTTATCTGCATAGCATTTGTGAGGGTATCGAGTCATTCTGTGGGATTGAATTAGGAACGTCTGCGCAACATGTAGAGATGAGGCCTACAAGAATTAAGAGGGATTATCAAGACGTTCAAACTCTCATTGATTGGTTTGCTTGCCATGAAAAATTTCCTAAAACAAACGTGATTATGTATATTAGCAGTGGCACGATCGGGAATAGCAAAGTCGCTTGTCACATGGCTGAAAAGATGGGGAAATTTGGTATGTCTAAAGTTATCAACCAAAACTTTGAAAACTTACACTTAAAACGTAATGATTCGATAGTTTCTCTTGCGACGGTGACCAGCCGTGTCAAAAATCAAGGTGTGACTATGGCAATAGATCCATGAATGTTATTCCATCGTATGTATATTGCCAAAAGGTCTGAAAGTGAACTTAAAGAATATTTCCAATATGAAATCTCTCCTGTCCCATTGTCTCTTTTTTCGGAGGAAAGCAGGCGCCAAGAAATGAAGTCTATATTTTACTCATGATATAACTCCTACCAAATAATACAGAACTGAGAAGCAGTAAAATACACGCAAGTGATGGAGGATATGCACAAAATTGTATGGGGTCATGCTCAACCTTTTTCAGTGATTTTCCAGCAAAATGTCAGGTGTGTACAAAATCATTATTGATCCAATGCTGTAGTGGTCTTTGCATCGCATAATCTTTGGTCGGGATATTGACCTGCTGGTATGCCTCACAGCTTTCTCACCTCCCAACGTATATTACCAAAAAAGTTGGTAAAGGTGAATCACCTAACGCGTTGTACTCAAACAAATGTTTTAAACACATTGAAATAGTTGAAAACATTTTATTCTTGCATGCCATTAGTGGTTGCGATACAACTTCGGTCAAAGCAAACACAAATTTTGTAGTATTTTTCTCAAGAACCACTCAGTGAATGAACTTGTTCGTGTATTTCAAGATCCAAAAGCAAAGCCAGAAACGATCACTTTGGCTGCTGAACAATTATTTGCACTTTTGTATGGGGGCAATGAGATATCAAATTTGGAAAATTATGATACATCATTTTTGTCAAACAAAAAAAAAACAAATTCAATTTATCCAGGCTACCACCCACCAAAGATGCAGTCCAGCAATACGCTTCAAGCACATACTTGCAAGTGCAGACTTGGCTTGGTCACGATAAAGATCCAACAGAATGGGGGTGGAAAAAGGATGCTGTTGGGTTACTAACTCCAGTATTAATGTTGAAGGAAGCTGCACCACAGGCCTTGCTGAACTTTGTATCATGTCAATGCGAAAAAGGTTGCATTAAAAAGTACACATGCAGAAAGTCGGGTTTGAAATGCTCCCTACTCTGCTTTCATTGTAATGGCAACTCCTGCGAGAATGCTGTAGAAGCCCGATGAAGTTGATGACGATGACGAGGAATGTGATGACCATCAATTTGGGTGATGAGACAGATGAAGAAGCTGTTCAGGGCCAGGAGTAAGAAACTATAGTCAAGGGCTCGTACTTCTTTCTAAACTGATTTACCATTAATTTTAATTTTTGTTACGCTGACAACTTAAGTAAAAAAGAAAAGAATGTCAATAAATGTTAATTTTACAAAAATACAATTTTTTTCTCTATTTTATTAACCTTATCATCTTAATTATATCAATAATCTTAAATTTATATTGTGATTACGTTGATAGGCATAGGCGAAGTGACAGAATGGTTTCTTTATCCTTGAAAGAATTGCAAAGATGTAATTTATTACCATGGTAAATTTAAATAACATTAGTAATTGCATTCAGAACAGATGAATGGTTTCTTTCGGGACATCACAAGTCTGAGATTCTTTCCAGGGCATTCGTTAAGCTACTTTAGCCGAAATTTGCATTGGAAATGAGATATTTGGTAAAAACTGGATTTTGGCGCGATTTCGGCGGGTTTTTTTTAATGGCGGCGCGAGGGAACTCGTGGGAAACTCAGATTTTACATCAGGGGACCAGTTTATAAAACATATTAAAAAATTGGGGCTACCGGAATAATTACGATCGCGAATCGCTAATTGCAATGGACTTATTGTTTATTAGCAAAATTTAGATAGAGGATTTAGGACCTAATTCGAAAATTGAATATAATTGGACTTTCTCTCAGGAATGGTATATTTAAATTATTATAAGCAATAATTAGTCGCCTGAAATATCCATACAAATTAAAAATATCTCCCGATTAAAAACAAATGAAATTGAACCCGCACCTTCTGATGTAAGGTCAGGTGCTCTGGACCACTGAACTACGTCGGCTTATTTCCAACACGCCAAATAATTCAATATGTACTATTACTTCAATAAAAAAATACTGCGTATTTTTTTTCACCTTTTAACAACCAACTTTATTTTCTAGGAAAGGCTTTGTTGGTGCTAAATTTTCCACTAGATGGCGTCGAGACATATTATATCTACATTTGTTGGTGAAATATTTTGACCTGTCAAATATTATTATTATTTTTAATGACTAACTAATATTTATAGGACAAGGTTTTTTATCCTTTGTGGTATGCATAAAAAACCTTGTCTTATAAAAAATATTAAAAAAAAAATAATGGTCTATTTAATTTTAGGGTATGACCTTAAAAAAGTAAGTTTTTAGTTTTGATCTGAATTCCGTTGGACTTGTTATAGATTTTAGTTCTGGAGGTAGTTTATTCCAAGCCTTCGTCCCAGATGAATACTTACTATATCATAAAGAATGCCTTAATAACCAAAATTTTGTAATGTATTCGATACATCTGATCTAAGTCTACATGTTACAGTGATTTTGGGTTTTGTCGACCTGTTCAACTACAACAAATTATTTAATCCAGTATACCTTTCAATCCAACAGAAAATATTCCGTCCCACGTGTTGTTTGATCCTCGCAATCACAATCCTTCCTCCTTTCCCTCTACACAGACCATTCCTGCCCGAGTTTCCAGTTGAATAATTAAAGTGAATGTTTCTCGTTATTGGCGCAGCCCAGATTATTATTGTTGCGTATAAAGTGAGCTACCTTAACCCGGGCTTAAATTAAATGAAACATAGTATCGGGTTAGCCACCGGTAGGGACTTGGGAACTGGCAAATATACTGTATTCGATAAACAGCAAATTCTAAAACCTTCACCGTACATTTCTACATTAACTGAAGTCACGGGCTTTGTTGCCCTGGCTTAAAACAGAGTTTTTTCAGATATTTAAAACAAAAAATAAATTATTATCTGAATACTCGGAATTCCGTCTTTCTTTTGAATAAAATTGAAGCTAATATTAGGATACAAAACCAAACTTAACGTGGGAAAGGATTGTATCAAAAGCAAGCGCTGCGCTGGATTAAAGGTTAACACACATTGTTAAAAAAATATTATATTTATACTGTTAACGTTTTTGTGTGTGCAAAATGTATTCAAACACCTTTTCCGCTGTAATAGTTTAACTTCTCGTAAAAGATTAAAAAAAAGTCCAGCAAATAATGACTCACAAACAGCTTGTATGATATAAATAATATGATCTTCTTCAAACCGTTTGTTGACAGTGCCATTTATTTTAATACTCAATGATCTATATTATACTAAAATAATGTTGCTATCCGTGTCCGTCTGTTTTTGCGCTTAGTTATTTTAAACTACGGGGAGGGGTTAGAGTCCGTATTCAGTGTCCTTTGGCCTGAGGATGCTCCTCCGGCAGACAGAAGCGACGGTGTTCGTGGTCGAGGGGTAAGGTTCTCAACTAGCAAGATAGAGGTCGCGGGTTCAAATCAAATTTTCTGTTTTTGTTTCTTGTGTTTGTGTGACTTGTTGCATAGCTTTTATCAAATGTAATTTTATTCTTATTTTTTATGTTTGAAAGTATTTGTCAAATTAAAATTATACTACCAACCATGTAAAAGCCCTCTGGGCGTTAAATAAAAAAATAAAAAAATAATAAAAAATTGTAAAATTGGGAGCAGTTGGGACTTGTTACTTTTTTTCACTCCCGGGACTCTTTTAAAGGTTTCAATTTACGCAAATGATGCGATTGACAATTGCTAATTGATCGTTTCTGGGACAATTAAAGCAATTAATAATTGAAACTTCCCATTGGCGGGAGAATAATATGTTTTATATTGTGCTGGTAGAAACCATGAACAAGCGTCATTGACGCAGCGGTACGATCGTTTCGTTGTGTGATTGACAATGGTTCGTTCAATAATTGTTTCATCTATCGAGCTCTTTGAAAATCTGTTTTAACCCCCATCAGGATTTGTTTTACTTAAAGTTGCATCATGTTGCTTTCGTTCAGAATGACGGAAAATAGAATCTAAAGATTAACACTTATTCGCACACTTTAAGCACAGTTTTCGCTGACGTTAACCAAGCAGCTGGGTCGAATATATTAACAAATCGTTTGAAAATCCATCAATCGCGATTCTATGCACATTGTCAATGACATTAGCACATTGACAATTCACATTGATCATCTCCGGACCACTTGAGAAGGAGGCTACAACTTGAACAGAACAATGTTGTGACAATTCATAAGTGAGCTACATTCACAATCACATAAGATGTTTAGTTACATAATTCTCCGACCCATTAGCTCTGGAATGGGGCGCAACGCCCACTGGGTCTCCCACCAGTTGTCCGCGCCCCCCCAATCCCCCGACTGCTCGGGCGCCCCCCTACCGCCGGGGGCGATATCTCGCCCGAGAGGAGGCACATTTTGTCGACAGTCCGGAGATTTATCGAGCTCATTTTTTATTTCGTATTTCACGCATTTGGAGCTCACTTAATACCAAATTTTATAACATTGAAAGGCAAGAACTGGCATTAATCATATTTCCAGTCTTGTTTTAATTTCTTAATATTTAAAAATAAAATAAACAGGCCCTAAAAGGCGTTTGTTTCCAAGAGAATATTAAAGTCCATTTGAGCATCTTTTTTTTTTTTTTTTTTTTTTTTATAGTGAATACCTCACAAGAGTCCCAGCTGCTCCCGTCTGGAGCCAGTGAGACTATGGCATCCCCAATTGGGGGATGTTGTGAGGCTGAAGGTAAGTGGGGAAGGGAAAGAGGAAGGTGGGGAAGTACCTGGCTATTCAGATCTAGTCACTAAACACGGCTAAAGCCATTTGGAGCAACGTTTCAATTCTGAATGGTGGTCTTACACCAGGGCGATACTGGTAGTATCTTCCACTCTGGAACGTGCCGCAAATATACTATATATTATTTTAATTAATTAATTGTGAAATAACACAAATTAATCAAATAAAATTTATTTGCGCACGCCGGGTTCGAACCCGCGACCTTCGGAATGGCAGTCCAATGCGTTACCACTGGACTATGCCGGCCGTCGAAACATTAATCAAAGGCAACTTTTGGAATTTACAAATCTTTTCACTTCTTTTCTCACAGACTATACGTTAGTTGTTACATAAATCATTATCCTTTAATACTGACAAGGGAGAAACAACTTTCCTTAAAAAGGTTTACGAATACATAAAGTTGTTTAGAAAAATAACAGAACCATAGCAAAAATAACTTTATGTGACAGAACGGTAAGATCCTTGGCTCTTGGCCAAGAGATCGCGGTTTCAAACTCAGCCTAGCGTAAAATAATATACAGATTGTAGAAATAAGTTCCTCAAATGTACAGTATATTTTTTTGCTCCAGAGTATCTAAATTGTCTACTAAAGTGAGATTGTGGGAACCGATAATTAATTTACGTATTTTCAACTCACTTCAAAAATAGGAGATCTTATTTTTCGAGATTAAATTTATTTCCTGCCGCTTTCACTAGCCCTTAACTGCAAGGCTATAGAACCAACATACTTTTTTTATTAGCTGAAGTCCCGGCGTTGTCCGAGTTTTACACAGAATTTTTTGAAATAAGATGTAGACAGTAAATATTAAGTGTGCAAAATTTTATTCAGATGTATGTTATTACTGCTTTAGGGGGGAGAGGTTTTTTTTTAAATTTTCTATATAAACAGTCACCGTTCCTTGTTCCGAAAGTCAAGTCAGCAAAATTTCAATAATCTCTGAATAAAACTGTAGATTTGTATAATAAAAGAGTCACGCCGCAGCCAAAGATACTCTTCCTTCTACAAATGTAGAAAGATTGATATAGATTAGATCTAAATAGTCGCTTACACGGAGAAATCTCATTGACGTAAAATATTGGTAATTTATTGAAAATCTGGTTAAACTATTGGTATTACTGTTAAAAATGGGACTGCAGGCCTTCAACAAATTAATTGACAGGTTTCCTAGAAAACTGTTGGTAAAACATTGATATCATAATATTGTAACATTTCGTTAAAATATGTATTGGGAAAAAGACACCCGCATGAACACGTTTTCCGATATATTCTGAATAAACTAATATTTTATTTGGAAATGGATTGCAATCATGTTTTTAACCGGATTTCAATAAATCAGCTGTACCTAATCATTTATGTACTTTTGAAATAATTTCTTACCCAAAAGGTCCCGCCCATCAATTCCTTTCATACACAGTATTTCCAAAATGGTGCTGCTATGGAACTGGGAATTCACATAAAAAACTGGTACATATTATTTTCAGTAAAATGACATAATATCAGAATACTTTACAGTCCACAAGGAGCATTCCTAAAATTATGGTACACTTTGTAACCACGGATAGGACATAAAATCCTTTCGCTTTAAATGTAGCGATATTACTAACGACTTCACACCCGCCAAACAGGTTCCCAGTATTTGCGAATATGTTCAACTTACAAAAAGGGTACAAATTTAAATATTCGTTCACAATTATTGAAATTTTTACCCCATTCGGCCTGATGGCCCCACTCGACGCTAAATGTCATTATTTTATTTGGAATTCCTGCGGAAGGGGCGAACTGTGGATATTAGGTACAAAGGACTGCCATCACGCAGATGTGACACGCCATCACCATCATCATCAGCCATAACGTCTTCCTCCCACCAACTTGTCGTGAAAGGAGAGCATTCCAGCGAGATGGCGCGATGAATGTAGGCAATGTGTTCAAGGCAAGAATCCAGGGGAGAGCGAACGGTCTAAAAATACTTTCAAACAAACCATTTTTTTGTAAAATAAACAAAATAGATACCAAAGTTGAGTCATTTATCGGAGTGCGTACCTATTTCGATAAACCATGGGGTACTTTTAAGTACTTTGGAAGTGTCTCTTTCTAGTAGCTTCAACATGTTTCAAAACCAATGGTTTCTTCGTCAGGATAAATCGTATAGTATAATTATGATTTAATAGTAGTGTATACAACATTATTTTAAAACGTCACCATAAAGGGAATTTCTAATATTATTATTGAAAAACTAATATTTTTTTATTCATTTGTGTTATTTAACAGTTCATTCATTCAAAATAATACACAGTTTTTATGCGGCAAAATTAACAGAGGTAGATATTCAGTAACGCCTCGGTGAAAAACCACTCTTCGAAGAATCGAAACGTTGCTTGAAATAGCTTTAGCCGTGTTTGGTGACCGTATCTAAACAGAAAGGTACTCTCTAATATTGTCTTCCAATCTTCACTACTTTTTTCCTCACAAAATTCTCCATTAGGGGGTGCCATAATCCCACCCTCAAATTATGTCCGCGCTGAAAGGTGGTTAAAACAATAAATATCTTAGATGTATTCAAAATCTTTTAAAACAGTGTTTAAACGAATCCTTAGATATTTTGACTTTCACGTGTTCTTAGCACATAACCTCTGACCTCCGACTTCGTCACATACCGCCCTTCCAAAAAGGTCGTCACGTAACTAACATTGCGTCTGAGCCAGCGCAATTACGACGCGTTTTGAAGTGATGTAAGTAAAGCTTAGCTTTGCCAAGAGACAACGCTGTCCTGCGTGCCCGCTGTCCCGCGTGCCCGCTGTCCCGCGTGTCCACTGTCCCGCGTGCAAAATTTTCGGCGACCTATTTCTGTTGAACAAAGATTAATGATGATTTTTGTGTATGAAATTAATAATGAATTTAAGTGTTAATTGTTTTGTCAAATTGAAAAGTGTGAGAGCTAAAATGCCAAATGGCCCGCCATGCGCTAGCTGATACTTTTTTCGTAATAACTTGACGGCCTCCGTGATTGTTGGGTAATGCGCAAGCTGGAGGTCGCGGGTTCAAATCACATGTTATTTGTCACGTTTCCAAGTGGCAAAGACCATTTGATATTTTCGTGCCGCACTCCCTTGCGTTGCGTTTGCATTAACTTCGCTCGTGTAAAACGTAGAAACGTTGTTTTAATATTTCAGAGTGTGAAGTCTAAAAGTCTAAAAATACTTTTATTATCATTGATATGGCTTAAAACTTCTAACACCTACTTGTTACTGTCAATATTAGATGTTGTAGCTTCACATGGTTTTTTCGTCATTCGGGTATATTTTTACGCATTTTCGACAAAGGTATTATGCAAACATATTGAGGAACATCACACAGATCGTTTACGCATCGTTGTGCCATCAAAAATCCCTAACGCCTAATGCCGTCCCATACCGCCTGCAGGAGACACTTTTCACGCTGTAAAGGACTCGTTAGCTAGGGAGCGTGTGGCCTATAGGCTATATAGGCAACCACCCCTAATGTCACGGTTCCTAACTCATATTTTTCCACCAGGTGTACCACTGCCGTAGATAATATAATGTATTAAGTTTTCAAATACATTTTATTACTGATTCCGTGATGTTTAATACCCAAAACTTATCCTCCAGACAGTTCTGTTGATCTCTCTGCCAGTTGACCCCTCGGACCCTTGATCCCCCAAAGGATTATTTCTGTTTTACTTCCTCCCGTGAGTGGTATTTTGTTAAGCGCTGGCATACTCCTTCGGGTATACGTCATTATTGTACGACATATTTATTATACGTTGCTAGCAAACATATTTGCTAAGCAGACTAGAGTAAATTTGTAAAGACAAAGAGTTTATTAAAATCAGACGTAGACATTAATTTTCCTATTATTTTGAACGTTCAAAATTTCATCATGAAGTATAAAAATCTACATATTTGTAATAAGCCTTTACTTTGTGGCTCGTCATAATTTACAATAAAAGATATCAATTTGTTTTAGACCACTTTAATTTTAATTGCACTCTATCGGTTTCGGAAGCACCCTTCCTTCGTCAGGAGAATATTAAAACTAACCTATGATACAAAATATTGACAGATATATACACAAAAAATATAATTTAGGTGTTTGAGTGGGAGGTTAACAAAGGGGGACGGGTAATTGCGGGAATTCCGGCAACAACAGAGCGGTTTACTGGAAATATATCTAGAATGGGACTAAACGATTAATTAATTTGGTTATTCAATATATTAGCGTTATTATTTAGGGATTTTTTGATTTCAAGGGCTTCTAAGTTATCTAATCTTTTGCTTTTATTATAAATAAAATAATTATTATTTATTATAAGTAAGTTATATTATTTAAATTCATTCGTTTACCAACTATGTTGCAATGATTGTCCATCATTCTACGTAGGTAAGATAACCAGAAATATAAATATTAGAATCACGGAACAAGATTTTTAAATAACAATAATTTTTCAGAGTTTGCCAATCACCTTTACCTTTACCTCCATGACGATGTCTATAGGCATCAAAAAAAAAATGAAAAGTATGATTTTTTTTCACTGTGAATAAAGCTATATTTAAGTTATTATTCAGCATTTACAGATTGGTATGTTAGCTTTCAATAATTAACATAATTTAATTAATTTTATTAAAAATTATATTTTTAATTATTTTTTTACTAAAGCCCTAAAAATAGACCCATTTTGAAAATGAAAAAAAAAATTTAAACGGAAAAAAAATTTAAAAAAAGAATCACGTATTGTTATCAAAAGATTAAATAGTCGGCAACACTGTTTCAACATAGAATTATACGCATAAGATGACCGCTGGATGTCACTGAAATCAGGTGATGCCTGCGCAAAACCTTTGGAGGTTAGCTGTGACTGTGTTTACACACGTTTTTGCCTAGCTTGCCTTCAAATAATACAGTTTTTTTGAGTATTTATGAGTGATTTTTAGGATTAAGGTGACACGATACCCTGATAACGGGGATTTGCCCCAACGCTCACATTTTAATTATTTCTGATGAGCTTATTACCAAAATCTTAAGCGTTTCTAGAGGCATTCCTAGGGATGCAAGTTATTTATATTTAATATTAATATAAACAGGACCTTACCATTAAATATATTATGTAAAAAGGTACGAACAATTTATTAAATGTAAAATGTTGTAAGATAAGCGACAAGCACCAGATTTTATTTTTCTAGACGATGAATTAGTAACGAATCCCTCTAGAAACATTAGAGATTTTATAAATGTATTTATAAGAATTAAATAAAATATACCACTCGGAAATTTCCAATTTCTATACCCCTGAAGAAAACACCGCCGTAAGTATTTTAATACTGCAACGCACGTAACTGTATTCATGTGCAGGTGCTGAAGTACTTACACCATTATAGTTCAGTATCGGCCAGAGCTAAAGCCGGAAAGGTCGTGTCACTCCCGGCCCGAATGTACGGTGATTTCTTTAACGTATTTATTTATTTAATCAAACGATTACTTTAAAATCTATAAGGGAAATTTTCTGTTTTTTATAATTTGACTTCTTCCACAATTAATTAAAGGTTTTTTGTATGTTTCACCAATACAAAATAATTCATTATTTTTTAGAAATGAAATGTACTTTAAATGTGCACAGTGGTCAAGTTCCAGAGAAAATTGGACATTGATAAAAAAATATGATAACAGTTTATTTTGTAGAAATTTTTAAATTCTTAAGTTTCTTTATTTCAAAAGTTAAATATTACCTTAAATATTATTTTCAATAAAAAGTTTCGCTGTTATGTGTAATTGTTATTTGTAACTGTCACGCCTAAAAATGATTATAAATTAGAACTTTTTTTTCATATAAAAAGTATTTCAAATATAATCATTATAAATAATGTACATATTTTCTTTTCAAATTATATTATTTCGCTTTCAGTCATGCCAATTTTTGGGTACTGAAAAATTGGAAGTGATGCCATAAATACCTATCTATAGGTAATATAATATTTTAACAAAATAATTCTTTACTTTAAATTGCAAGCTGATTTTTCAAGAATTCACAGGTTCTGCCCTAGTATAAGATATTACACAAAGTGATAGGTATAAAATTTTAGATATTCGAAAGTTTTTTAAGTAAATATGGGAAAGCAGAACACAAAAGGATTTTTATCCCGAACAAAATTACGGCACCAAGGAAAATGCTTAACGGATTGGAGAAGGTACTACTGAAATACACACATAAAATAAGATTTTTGGTATAAGTTTCCTACAGAACATAATTGTAAAATGTCAGTTTAAATAATTTTATATATCTACATAATATATATGTAGTTATATACATATATGCGCAGAACTTATACTTACTTATCGAAAAACTTGAATTAAGCAAATTGAATTTGGAGAATAAGAAGTAGATTAATTTTGGTTTCCGGTGACATGTTTTGATTTTTACCGAAATGCTTTTTTTACACCAAATAGGTAAGCTAAGGAATTGCTGGGGAAAGTAAAGTAAGCGTTTCATTTGTAAAAATATTAGCTTTCATTGGCTCCTATCAAAAGTGTCTATCAAATAAATATACATTTATTAACCAAAAAAGGATTTTGTGATTTATAATTTTTTGGGATCTCTTACAAATTTTTTCACTGTACGTAGATACCATGTATTTCCAAACACCATGCAAATTATGAAATTCATTAACTAATGCTAACAATAATAATAATTATTATTATAGTATAGAAATTTATATTTATAAAACTTGTCCATGTGAAATCAAACCATGTCACATTGTGCAATATTTGGTCCGGCGCGGCGAGCAAATGAAACATGATACGAAATGGTTAGGTATATGGCTACGCCCACTTAAAGCGCATTCACGCCCATAACTGATATTTTTTTGGCGTCTTATTTCGCCTTAAGAAAATGAGTCATGCCATGACGAGCATGAACCAGATGAATTCACTAATGACCTTGACTGGAATAAGCCTTTGACATCGTCTGGTGCGAGTCGTAATAACTTGCAAATATCTATTTCAAATGCACCACCAGCCAAAAAATCAAAACTACAGTACAAAAAGAAGTCTCACTATAAACAATAGTGGTCTAAGGCATTAAAAAGAAACACCAGCCATATCTGTAGCGTTCCTGAACCGCTGAATGTGATGCATAAAGATATGTACGAAAAGTTTAAGTCTTATAATGCTTTCCAATTGTTTTCATTATTCTTTGATGACGAAGTGCTTCAATTCATTCTTACGATCAAATTCGCTCGATTTAAAAGCAATACCGAATTCCAGTTAGATATATACGAATTGAAGAGTTTTATTGGTTTCCTTATGTTGACCGGCTCAATACATTGCCATCTACCACAGATTATTATTTGTTATTATTTTTTTGGTAAACTAATGTTTTAAAGACAAGATTATTATTCGTCTGACCTGACATTGGGTGTAAGCATCATCAAAAAAGGAATCAAATGTCCACGTTTCGAGCTTATAAAGCGCTATATACATTTATGCGATAGCAATCTAGATAAAACGGAAAGAATGGCTAAGGTAAAGTAGCCATAAGATTTTTTTTTTATAATTATTATTCTTCGACTAACATTAGTCGTTCCATCTTTCTTTATAGGTTCGTCTATTGTTCAACATGCTGAACGTGAAAAATCGTCAATTTGGTGTTTTTGCACACAAACTTTCCATCGACGAGCAAATGGTGTCATATTTCGGTCGACATTTTTGTAAAATGTACATTAAGAATAAGCCAATCAAATTTGGCCACAATATTTGGTGTCTTGCTTCCTCCAAAGGCTACTTGTTCCAAGCAATGCCGTATTCCGGAGCATTTGATACATATGACCCCTAATCAGCTTAGGGATCATCCGTCGTACTATCTATGATGGAATATATAGAGTTCCCCGCACGCTATGAGCTATTTATGGACAATTTATTCACATATCACCGTTTGATGTGTATCCTGAAGGATAAGAGAATGTGCGTTTCATTTACCGAGCCAAAGTGTAACTCTCATCGCTCTTATAATTACAGGTGAATTTGATGCAGTGGTAGACGTAGAAAACCAAATCCTCGTATGCCGTTGGCAGAACAACGTGAAGTAGCAGTGGCCACGAACTATGATCGAATGGAGCATGTAAGGCAAGTGCAGCGTTGGCAGAAATCGAAGAAAGACAAAAAAGGCAAAGTTTTGAAGGACGCATGCAAAAAAAAAGATTGCCCGGCGCAGGTCTACTCCACGCCGGAAGGGGTGGAGTAGACCTCCATGATAATAGTATACAAAATTTTCGGGTCAACTTTTGGTCAAAGAAGTGGTACCGGCCTTTATTTGTATCTTGCCTCAGCAATGCTCTTATAAATGGATAGAAGTTGTAATGCTTCTGGAGGAAATACGAACATGATATGGGAAACCAGATAATTAGGCAATAGAGAAAATCTTCCCAGAAGGCATTCCGTGTGGAGGTTACCCGTACTCTTTTATTTTTTTTTCTTTTTTTCTTTTCCAAATCAGGTCAATGCCGAATTCGGAGAATCTCGTGTGAAGGAAGAAGATCATGACACAGAAGATGGGAATCGTGTGCCTCGAATGCAAGAATTTCATTTGCCATATAGTGTCGAATCTCGTATTCGTTGTGTTCTGTGTAAAAAAAATCCAACGGTCTATCGGTGCCGGGCCTGCAACCGCGCCCTTCATTCTGACTGCTTTGAACGGTATCACTTAAAGAATAATTTGCTTAGATTTTGTTAGTTTTCATCATTCTACAATGTGTTTTTAATATTGATTCTTTGTTATTTTGCGTATTTTCCATCAATATATTTTTTTTCATTGAATTATAAACAAAGTCAATTATTTATTTTATATTATCAATATAAATCATACAGTTCAATGTATTTTTTCCATAGTTGACATAAATTTTGCTTATGCGGGTTTCCTCCAAGTGTTGCGTTTAGACATCAATTTTCTAGACGCTCGCTCTGGTGATTTTGGGTTCTCCTTGAAGTCTTTACTATCGGGTTATAATGATGATTCAAGTTTATAAAAATAAAAAAATAAATCATGGAGGTAGTGGGTTTAAGGACACAAGGGTTAAAATTCTTCACCGTAATAATAAAAGCAAAAGATTAGATAACTTAGAGGCCCTTGAAATAAAAAAATCCCTAAATAATAACGCTTTTATATTGAATAACCAAATAAATTTATCGTTTAGTCATATTCCAGATATATTTCCAGTAAACCGCTCTGTTGTTGCCGGAATTCCCGCAATTACCTGTCCTCCTTTGTTAACCTCCCACTCAAACACCTAAATTATATTTTTTGTGTATATATCTGTCAATATTTTGTATCATAGGTTAGTTTTAATATTCTCCTGACAAAGGAAGGGTGCTTCCGAAACCGTTTGAGTGCAATTAAAATTGAAGTGGTCTTAAACAAATTTATATCTTTTATTGGATAAAAATCTGCTTTAAAGTGTGGGAAATAGAGGTGGTGGTGGTTTTCAAAATCTCTGTGTGGATTGTGAACTTTCTCCTGTTTTAATAGTCAAGTGTGTCAAATTCAATCAATCTCGTAATAAAACTGTTGATATGTTCAAAAAACAAACCCACACCGGGCCATTCTTCTTTGGATATAAAAATATGGCGAGATTATTAACATGTTGGAAATAAAATGTTATTTCAAATAAAATTATCGTTTGAAAATTTGTATTCTATAACAGTATTCATCCTGCGCTAGAACATCTGATCTGCTGTATGGCACCTTGAACAAGTTGTGGTGACAACTACGGCAGAAATTTTCCTCTTGATATATGACATAATATATCAAGAGGAATGGGCTATCAATAGAGTTATGCAATGTATTGAAACTGGTTATTCCGGTTATATACGAGTAGACCAATTTCTCACGCGAGTCCAAAATGAACAGTTTTTGAGTTCTGATAATGTAAAGTTTTTCTAAACCAAACAGTTTCACCGCACTCGGTGAAACTTTTCCCGCCTTGATGATCATTTTTTAACGACCTCTCGGGAAAGAGTGAAATATCGAGTGTTGAAAAATTTACCACCAATATTATGCCATGTAGGAATAACTTTTACGCTTATAAATGTGGTTGATTTTCCAAACATTGCAAAAACCGTGTGTAATATAATGTAGTACGAGGCTATAAGTGCATGGAAATATTTTATGACTTGTATTTAATTATTTTAAATTTTTAGGTTGGATTGCTTAAAACTCATTATTTTATTAAAACAACTTATAATTCTTCTAATTTAATTTAATTTGTATAATTCGCAAAGGCGTCCCACTGCTGAATTTGGCAGCCACAAATTACTTGAAAAAAAAACCCTTGTCTTTGTGCAAAAACGGGCGGTCCGTTTGATAGATTCCACTATAGTAACAGATAGATTGCAATTTTTAGAGCAAAGGCGTCAGATAGGAACGTCATTCTTATTCTCTTGGTATTTAAATGGATGGTGCTCCGAGGAACTAGCGTCATTGGTCTCTTCGACACCGGGGCATAGACAACGCGCGCTCAAAATATGTATTCCGTTTACATTTGTCACGTTAGAACGGGTCGCTTCTACGATTCGTTCTTAAATTCAATAGCTCGGCTGGGGAACGATTTGCAGAACTCTGTGTTTTATTCCTCCTACAACATGCACAACCTTAGACTGAAGACTCTCCAAAGATCCTTGGCACAGCATTCCCAAAGGTGATATTGGCCCTGAGAGAAATTACTTTTCCTGTAAAAATAGATAAATATGAAAAAAAGAAATCAATTAGGTAATTCTGAGGCATATTTTAATGAAATATACAATGTTAATATGGAAAAAAACATGTAATATGATAGTCTGTACACAGTGTAACTTACAAATGAGGTTCTGGTTTAACCCGGCGATGACATTTAACGGTCGGTTAAGTTGTTGACAGTAACAGCTACCAGGGACTAGGAAACATCAACAGACGCTGCCTGATTTAACGCTCAACAAATATTTGGCCCTAGAGGATGTCCCGTAAAAAGGGTTTTTTCTTTGTACGAAAAACGTGATGGATGGGATACGTGTTTACGTTAACCCTTTTGTAAGACAAGCATGCAAACATATTGCTATGACACAGAATAATGTTATATTCTGTCGTCGCAGCTTTTTTCCCATCACTCTCAAGGCTCGTAAATTTACGAGGGTACCTTGGAACATGCTTCATAGCAACCTTCGCGGTAGAGTGGTGAGTTTCTTAGAAAAAGGCTCAGAGGTCGCAAGTTTTCTATCTGAGCAGGTATCGCACAAGTGTCTCAACTATTCCAAACCATCTGAAGCCAGTGAGGATGTGTGATCCCCACTTGGAGCATGTTGTGAGGCTGAATTTAGTGTTAACTGATTTTTCGTAAGCTAAAAGTAAAGTTCAATTTTTTTTTATTTTTTTTTTATAGTGAATACCTCACAAGAGTCCCAACTGCTCCCGTCTGGAGCCAGTGAGACTATGGCATCCCCAATTGGGGGATGTTGTGAGGCTGAAGGTAAGTGGAGAAGGGAAAGAGGAAGGTGGGGAAGTAAAAAAAAAAAAATCAATGTAAAAAGATCTTAATTTTCATTTGATCGTAAACTGTACAATATCTCATAAAATAAATTATTTCAAATCTTTTACCTTATAACACCAAGACACCATTATTTGCTCACAATAATTTGCTTATTATTTGCTAAAAAATCATTTGATTACGACCATTTTGTAAACGATCATTATGTTTACCATCACTTTCCCTATAACTGAAGGTAGTAAGGAGAGGAATTAGATGTCGTAGATAGAGATGGGGAAGTACTTGGCTATTCAGTTCTGGTAAACCAAACATACCTAAAGACATTTTAAGCAACTTTTAGATAATGAATGCTGGTCTTTCAGCAAGGCTAAACTAAAAGGATTTACCACTGTGGAACTCGCCGCAAATAAACTACAGTTATAAATATTGTCCGGTCGGTGGCCGAGTTGACATCGCGCTTGGGTCTCACTCGGGCGTATTGTGTTCAATTCCTCGGCTGGCTAAGTCCTCCATCACACCACAAGCAACATTTTCAGCTTCCTGTGGTGGTAGTAGGAGATTTTCAAATATTGTCAGGTTATTCGTAACCCGGGAATGTTTGTCTATACTGAAAAGATTTACCACTGTGGAACTCGCCGCGTATATAATACAGTCATATAATGAATGCTGGTCTTTCAGCAAGGGTAAAAGGATTTACTGCTTTGAAACTCGCCGCAAATATACTAATAATTATACTAATATTTTACATAAATAACTTGTGGAATAGCACAAAATGAAATATTTTGTTGCCAGTGCTCGCTGGGATTTAAACCCGCGATCTTTGGT
The DNA here is from genome assembly GCF_061612785.1 of Hesperophylax consimilis. Classification (NCBI taxonomy): domain Eukaryota; kingdom Metazoa; phylum Arthropoda; class Insecta; order Trichoptera; family Limnephilidae; genus Hesperophylax; species Hesperophylax consimilis. Next base: position 46,929,206 of record NC_142837.1, read on the forward strand.
TTGGTATCCGTGAATAGCCACTGAGATCGTCATGTTTGGGCAGTTTTGCAGTAACTAAGAAAATTAATATTTAATAAAATTTTGCAGATTTGCATAGATTTGTGAAAAATCACCTCAAGTGTGCTGAACCTTAACAAAAACAACAAAGTTATTTGATTCCCGGAGGAAAAATAATAGTTTTTAATGTACAGCTTTCTTAAATTCATCCTCTAAGATGCCATAAAAATAAAGTACTTGTGTTTTTATTCCTATAACTTCGATAAAAACATTTTCTGAAATTTTCAATTCGATTAGCTCATCGTTATTTTCCAGTTATTCTTTTCTTAAGAACACCAAAGAGAACCATCTCCATTCCATTTAGAAAAACGTGTTCTGAAAAACAAAGTGTAAAAAAAAACAATTTCTAGCAAACCTTAAGGGAAATATTAATTTTCCCAGTAGAGGATAAAAATATCAGACTTGTGAAAAGTTGTTTTTTTATCCTTTCGACTTCGTTCGATATTTCATAACTGCCTGATGCTGAATAACTAACTAAATAGTGCATATTACATAATTTTCTTTGTTCACTACGGTGTAGAACACTCTCTTATACTCTGAGTATCGCCCTAGCGAGGACCAACCTTCACTCCCCTGCTTGCTTCAGCCTCTCATCAATCCCCCAATCGGGATGCTACAGTCCCAAGATGCAGGGTTTGAGTATGTGTTGTACGCACGATAATTGCACAGCGCCCATAAATATGAAAAATCGTTTTGTTGCAACTTGAGCTAACATATGGAACCGTCTCAAACGTTATTTTATAATTATCTCGTTGGTGCGACCAAACAGAGTAACGTATATTATAATTATACAACTATAATATCGATTGTTTTTTTCAAATTCACTTCCGATATTTAAAAGGAGCATCGTGTCAATAATATAATGCGCATACATGTCACTTCACAAATCACCTCCTCCTCACACTTAAAAATACATTCATGCACATATAAACACGACTTATACACTACACAAAACCATCATCACATAGAAGAAATTACCTGGAACCGCATCACGAAATGTTTAAATTCTGTAAATGTTTTCTTCACATCAAAAAACAAGTCCATTTTACCTGAAAAAATACATGAAATACAACGAACTCTTACGAATATCTAAAACAAATACATAATTTGAACAAAGAAATTTCAAGTTCGCTGATACTAAAATGTACAATAATCTACCTGAAACGACAAGACAATTAGAAAATTTAAACATTTTTTAAATCTTGGCTAAATATTGGATCATCATTGTGCAAAATTTACAAGAGATAAGGTTTTCTTTCTTTATTTCAACGAAACACAGTATGACGTGTACTTACGATGAAGCTATTTTCGTAAAGGTTAAGGTCACATTAGTTTGTGCAATTGTTATTAAGGTGACTAATTATCGTTTTTGGTACTTTTTGTTTTAAAATGGATATTAAACAATTTGCTACTTTGTCTTTTGGACAATTAAGCACTACGGCGACGAAAAATCGTGCAATAATTAATCAACTCTTATAAATATAAATTAAAAGTTCTCTACTCCACTTTTTGTCAACAAAATACCAATTCTAACCTTAATTACACAATTTTAACAAATATTTTTGCTTCCAACTTATGAAAAAAATGTAACTGTCGGAATTTCTCTTTGATATGTGCCTAGTTTATAAATAAAATATTTGTAAGCTAGCTTGTTTCAACACACAATAGCCTTAGTGAGACAGGCGTAGTAAAAATATTTATAAGCGCGACTAATTGTATATGTTTTATGGGATGAGTGGGATTGCACAAACCTCCTCAGGTTCCTGAATTATTTAAATAAGTATTTTTTTCATGAAAATAAATAAAAAAAAACACAATTGCGATATATATTGATTACAGCGATGTTTTATTCTTTATACTTCTATTTTGTTAACCCATTGGGCGCATTTTGCACCCGTGTTCTAAAACTAATTACATAAACACACTTAAACACTAAAGAACTTCCTTCTTCTTTTGGTACTAGTAAAATTATATTGCTCAAGTTATTTTTATTTTATTATTTATTTTTATGTTAATTGGTAAAGTTTCTTCATATGTAAATATATATGCCATTAAGATAGTAGTAATAGGCCTTAGTCATATTTAAATAAAATAATAAATAAATTTGTAAACACCACTGTTTAATCAATACACGTTTCAAAACCAATGGTTTCTTCGTCAGTATAAATATATCATATAATATAATTAAACACAAGTATAACGTATAGAATACGTTTATCATGACAAATGAATCATTGGTTTTGAAATATGTCAATCCTGTTTGATTAAATTTATGTGTTTACAAAGTTATTTATTTTATTTAAATAAAAAATACGCCACAAAGTGAATTTGCAATTATAGAAGAAAAAAATAAATTTATTAACTGTAATAAAGTAATAAAATGACTCAGTTGAAAGCGAGTAGTTAAGATAGAGATAACCATAGCGGAATGTGACGAGCCGCCCCTGCCCCCATCACCGTATAGCTTATAGCTTGTCCCACATCCCCCAGCGCCAGTGCTAATAATGCGGTTACCGAGCAATTCAACAACAACAACATACATATATTTGTTTGTTTTTATTTTAATAACCTTTTTAACCAATCAATATAATATATCTTTAAAGATTAAGATACTACTAATAAATCTAAACATAATAAGAGAAAGAAAAATAAAAAAGCTAACGGTCTCAAATGTGAATCACACCAAGGATTTTGGATGACCACTTTTCCACTGAGACCTAATCATTTTACTATCCAATTTTTGTTGATCTCATATTTCATAATTCTGAATTAACAATATTAGCCTTAACTATTTTTTTCCACATTTTTGTCTGCTATCTTTTAGAAGAATAAAAAAAAATTCTAAGGAATTGCTTTGTAACCTAAATCAGTGCTCCGCAACCTTTTCTCACCTAAGACACACTAAAATTCTTCCTGAAATTCCGCGGTACTCCAAAAGCTAAAATATATAGGTATTAAATTGATACATTTTTTTTTTGTTTTTTATTTGAAAAGTATACATACATGTAACTATAACATATTTATTAATTATTTAATAATTATTATAAAATAATAATAAATTAATGTGATGACTGCGCGTGTTTCAATGAACACAAAAGTTTTATATTCGGCTCGATTTTCGACAGTGCGACTTTTAAGCATGACCGCTTAGCATTTTTAATTAATACAAACGTTGAAAAACTTTGCTCACTTAAATACGTCGTTGAAAATGGAAGTCGTGCTAAGATTGCTGTGTCGAAAATGCGAGGATAAACGTAAAGGATAATTTAAATCCAGAAAATATCTAATGGAACTTCGGAGAAGTGAAGTTTTAAAGTCATGTCATTATATAAATCTGTAAATTCCTCTCGAATTATATAGAGGCAGTGCTTCCGTAAAATTTATTGCATTGGTTGCAAAAGGATTTCGAATTCAATCTTATTGTTCCGTATTAATGGAACAAAAATACAGATCAAATTTGGGCTGAAACATACTTAAATGTTGTTGGGCCAGATTCACAATTAATTGTTTGTTTTCAATTGTACTTTGGTACATTTCCAAACATCCTTTTTGCAACTCTTTCTGCCAAAGTTCGAGTTTTTTTTCAACCCTCGTAATTTGTCGGAGCTCGTCAATATAAATATTCTCATTTGGACATTGCATTTTTTTATTAAGTTCATTCAAATGCTCGAACATATCAGCCATGTATGCGAGTTTAATAAATCAGTAATCATCATCGAGGCGGTGATATAAGTTCGTGCTTATTTTGATTTAAAAGAAACTCACACATCTCGTGACGAAACTCAAACAATCTAGCCAAAACTTTGCCTCGGGATAGCCAACGATTTTCAGTATAAAACAATAAAGATTCATATTCGGCTCCCATTTCAGCACAGAATATTCGAAAGATTCTATACTTCATTTTGAAAAAGAGACTATATTATGAAAAATAATTTGTCATTGTGTATTAAGGCGATGCACTACGTCATGTAGTATTTTAAATTAAGCCGCTTTCAATAACAACCCTTACGTAGATGGCGATAAGGTTTAAATTCCCGCTTAACACCATCCGCCTGTTTTGATTTATGCAAGAAAAAAACATGGCCAAAAAGTGCATTTTATTTTATTTTGTGGATGTTCAGGCAATTTTTTTTTTGATCATTTTATAAATAACTTAATTCGCCACATTAAACAATAAAATCGTAACCGAAAATGGGTTAGTAAGTATGAGATTTTGAACTTTAAAGCAGTTTTCATAGGCTTTTACATTATTTTTTCTGGGCTTATAAAAAGACTTATCTAAAAAATACTCTATCGTTTCAAAGGCCAAGATGTATTCTACTCGCAGTATTTGATAAAAACATCTGAAAAATTTCTAGGCGACCAAATTTTCAAACCAAAAACACATGATTTTGCTTTACTACGTATGGCATCGCCTTAATACATAATGAAATTTTGTAAAATGTCAAATACCTACATTGAATTTGACCGCGGCACACTTGTATCCGGATTACGGCACACCAGTGTGCCAAGGCACACCGGTTGCGGAGCACTGACCTAAATGATGTCATGAATAAACATATGTGATTCTTATTTATATGGGACACCCATTTACTTTTTCTTAAAGTCGATATGAATTTTAAATGTTTATTGAAATAACTCCTATTTCGTCACGACGTCTGAGAATACACGATTCACTAATCCATGGTCAAACCTCTACTCCCCACTAATCAATATTTTGATAATATGTATTTACTAATTATTTATTTATAATGTTAGTATATATTTTGCCTTGAGGAAGGAACGATTGATTCGAAATCGGCCGGTGTTAATATAGAAAACAATACAGTGGTTCAAACGAAATGATATTGTTTCATTTACGTGTCGCTATCATTATGTTTACTACATACCTACTAGTTTACGAGAGATGAGAAAGCAGACAGAGATATTGAAAGAAGGATAAATGCAGGATGCAGGTAACTCCATTAATGGAGGACTGAACGCGGTTGGCGCTAACAAGTAAATTTCCATAGAAGCGAAGCTAGCAGCCCACAATGAAGTGCTGGTAGCTACCCTGATATGTATGGCAGTAAGGCATGGAACTGACAGAGGAAGGATGCAAGTATAAATGAGATCCCTGAGGCGTATGTGTGGTAAACCCATGCATGATCGTGTGAGAAATGTGGAGATTCGCAAAGAATGAAAAGCTGGTAAAAACTAAATGAGTAAGATAAGAATGGGACGCTTACATTGTTTGGGCATGTAGAGCGAATGAGCGAAGACACGAGTGTAAGGAAAATATATGCCATATATGTGAATGGTAGCAGAAGTCGGGGACTCCCGAGGAAGACATGGCACGATCAAGTAGATCAGATACTTGAGTCGGGCCATGTCAAGAGTCAGAATAATAGAAAAGTATGTACGAGTCGATGTGTGAATTAACAGGAGTGTGTGCTAAGACCGAGTTATTTGATCTACCCCTGCGGGGAAACGGCGTGATGGTTAGTTAGTTATTATTACTTCTAGTGACTTATGAATAGGGTTTTTTTAATATTATTAATATCAATAGCAAAATTTGTACATTATGTAGGTTTAAAGTATAATATAAGTATATTTTTTGTATTTTTTTTCACAGTCCTCCTCACTTATAACTTGTGACTTCCAACTAATACTAAGACTTCAAGGTAAGCTATTATAGTTGTTCTTCGTGAGGGTTTTTTTTAAATATGTACATAGTTTTTTTGTGTAATGATGTTCTGTCTTTACAAAGCATTCAACTTCATTAAGTTATTTAGGTTGGTCGTCCTCCGAAATTTAAAAACTCGTTTAATTAATTTATTTTGTAACATCGTTCTTTGTCCACTTATTTTTGGGTAAAAAAATATGTTTTACACAAACGGTACAGTATTTTTCAATTTGCTTTCCGCTGAGCTGTTTAAAGTATTTTCCATCCTACCTTATTTATCTCGACTTCTCCCGCGAACCGGTAGAAATTAATTAGTTATTCTGAGAAATGTTTTTTTCAAGTTAATGTTTTATATTACGTTTCGTAGATACAAGTTCAAATAAAGTTACTTAATATCAACATTATTGGATATTTCATTTTGGAAGGCGGGTATGGGTACCGCTGCCCGGGAACCAGATCATCCCCTGTGGTTCTCTACGTTTAATGACCTTGCAGGAGTGCCCGGATTCATAGGGTGCCCAGTAGCTGCGTGGCGGGTCGGATTGGAATCAAGATCCTTTTACCTCTTTAGCCGGACTCTCTCGACTAATCGCTTTACATTGCAGTGGGAGAGATGGGTTCATACGCTTGTCATCCTGGCACACTGATTTTTGGATTTCTACCCTTCCTCATACCTTTTCTTCCCAGAGCCTCTTCATGATTTCCTTAAAATACCCTTCACCCAGCAAGATGACATAGGTCCTGAAGAAAATATTATATATTTCTATTTTTTTTTTAAACGCTACATCTTTTCAATGTTCTACTGTCATGAAATTCAGAACTCTGTGCAGTTCATCAACGTGCGGGTAATTTGCTTTGTACTGACGGAATAATAATTTAGAACTCTGTGCAATTCATCAACGTGCGGGTAATTTGCTTTGTGCTGACGGAATAATAATTCAAAACCCTGTGCAGTTCATCAACGTGCGGGTAATTTGATTTTTGCTGACGGACTAATAATTCAAAACCCTGTGCAGTTCATCAACGTGCGGGTAATTTGCTTTGTGCTGACGGAATAATAATTCAGAACTCTGTGCAGTTCATCAACGTGCGGGTAATTTGCTTTGTGCTGACGGAATAATAATTCAGAACTCTGTGCAGTTCATCAACGTGCGGGTAATTTGCTTTGTGCTGACGGAATAATAATTCAGAACTCTGTGCAGTTCATCAACGTGCGGGTAATTTGCTTTGTGCTGACGGAATTATAATTGTGGTGCGATTATCACAATTCGTAGAATAATATTAACAGAGTATCACGGAGAATCGATTAATCATCTCCGTTGTCAATGAGCCCCCTCTCCGCACCTCTCACTCCCACAACACCCTCCACTCTCCACCCCTACTCCAGTCCTAGCGCTGAGATCCCGATGCCAGATGGGGCCTCCGCAATTAAATCGCGAACAGATCCTGCTCTAATGAAATATTCTGCAGTAAAGGACTTAACAGCTCGAGCGTGACTTCTGAAGTCTCTTTTACTGCTTTTGCCTCTCGGGTTTTGCAGGTTTCAAGTGTGCGGTTTTCAGATTTAAACATTTGTTTCTTAAGAATGTTATTTTAAACTTAAGCTAAACCGTAAAATATCTTTGCACTGTTATTCGATCGTGAATAACGTACACTAACTCCAGGATAATATGTTGAAAAAAACCTTATCAATCTACCGTGAAAATCAACAGACATCAGTCTATTATATATTTTATTTAAACGAGTATCGAAGCTACAACGGAAATTAGAAATCAAAAATACTTATTATTTCGATTCGTGTATATCCAACAATGGTCAATGATTTTAAGGGTCATCTTCAAAATAAGTCTGTTTGGGTGACGAGTTCAGACAATCGATAAGGTTTTTTTTGTTTTATTTTTTTATTATTTCAATATATATCATATGGGTTACATTAATACATACATATTTTGCAAAATATAATATTTAGAATAAAAACACATAAATTTGTTTTTGACCACTATTGTTTTATTTTCACTCTACCGGTTTCGGAAGAACCCTTCCTTCATCAGGAGAATATTAAAAACTGATCTACTACACAAAATATTGACATATAAATACAAAAATGTTAAGTGTTTGAGGGAGGGGTGGACAAAGTGTAAGGGGTAATTACAGGAATTCCAGGAAGAACAGAGCGGTTAACTGGAAATATGTCTAGAATAGGACTATAAGACAGCTAATTTGGTTATTTATTATACTGGAGTTATTATTGAGGGATTTTCTGATTTCAAATGCTTCTAAATTATTTAATTTTTTGAATTTGTTACTACGGTGAAGAATTTTAACTCCTGTATCTTTACTAAAAGTATGATCGGTGGAAATGAGATGATTGGCAAACTCTGAAAAATTATTGTTATTTAAACATCTTAAATGTTCCGTGATTCTAATATTTATATTTCTAGTTGTCTTACCTATGTAGAACGATGGACAATCATTGCAACATAGTTGGTAAATGCCCGAGTGGCTATTTTTATAATGGAAGTTTGCTTAAATATATCATCAATATTTGGTACTGGAAACAATTAAAAAAGCAATTTTGTTGGAAAAGTACAGTTTTTTTAAGTATTACCTTTATAATATTTTTTGCGAGACTTTTACTGAGTTAAGGTTGTTTTTATAAGATCCTCCCCACCTATGATTCCGTAGATAAGCAGGGAGTGGACAAGAGCAAAATACACATATTTTAGTATTTTCACATTTACAATATTTCTTAACCTAACAAATATATATATTCACATTTCCTTATTCTCTTTACTAACTCCCTAATATGGCTTTCAAATTTTCATCGATGATCACACCAAGATATTTAATTTCAAAAGATGAGTTGATTACAGTACAAATAGGATTAAGTAGTTTACAGTTGACATTGTCACAATTTTCATCATGGATTATGATATTTACTTTGTGTTTAGGTATTTTTTGTAGTGAGAATAATACATATGTTGTTTTTTTGGCATTAAGTGTGAGTAGGTTATTATGAAACCATGATTTTAAGGTATTAATACATTCATTTGCAAGTTTGTTAACTAGTTCCCATGTTTGACCTTTTATTAATAATACAGTATCATCAGTATAAGAGATTAATTCACCTTTGATTTTCTGTTGGAAAATGTCATTTACATACATTAGAAATAGTAATGGTCCGAGGACCGTGCCTTGAGGAATGCCAAATGTATCTACTTGTTAGTGGTGTACTAAAAGTTTGGTTCAATTTTACAATTTGAGGTCTCTCTGTTAATTAGCTTTTTATCCATTTAAGGGCTAAGTGGTCAATGCCATTTTCTTTTAATTTTAATATAAGTCTTTCACGGGAAATATTTTCAAATGCTTTCTTTAAGTCAATAAAAATTCCTATACATTTATTTGATTTGTCCAGGATACTCTGAATACTAGATGAAATTTTTGCAATGGCATCTTGGGTACTTTTTCCCTCTGTGAAACCGAATTGATTTTCATTTATAATCGAGTTGTTTTTTAAGAATGCAGTTAGTCTTTTTTTAAGCAATTTTTTCAAAAATTTTCGATATATTAGATAAGAGTGAAATGGGTCTATAATTAGAAATTTCCTCCGGGCTACCGGACTTAAATATTGGAGAGACTATGGTTTTCTTATACGTGCTCGGGAAAACTTCTGTCTTAAAGCTATTGTTTATAATATGAGAGATTGGTATAGAAACATAAGTTTTAATGATTTTTAGTGTTTTTACGGCGAGACCGTCAAGTCCCGGAGCAGAACCGTCTCGCATTTTTGATATAATTTGTACAATTTCAGACGGATTGGTTGGTTTGAAAATTCAAGTTTAGTTTCTATATTCGGAATATTTTCAATATACATATTATTTATTTTTTTCACGGTATTTTTTTCTGCCAGACTCTTTCCGATATTTGAAAAGAAATCATTAAAAGCGTTTGCTCCTTTTTTAGGTTCTTCAATACAGTTAATTATGTGATTGTTTTGTATTATACTCTTACTATTATTACTTTTGGTTTTTTGTTTATTTTCCATGATTTCATTGATTATATTCCAAACTTTCTTACTGTCATTTTCAGAATCATCAAGTTTATTTTTATAATAATTTTCTTTCGTGTTTTTTATGACCGTGGTTAATTTATTTTTGTATTCCCTAAAATGAAAATTTAATTAAATGTCTAGTGTTTTTTTTGTTTCTTTATAAAGCCATTATTTTTGTCTTATGGACACAACAAGCCCATGTGTTATCCACGGTTTGATTTTACGAAATTTTGCTGAATTTCCTTTTGGAATAATTTTTTTTGAATCATTTATAAAGTTCGTTAATCTATTTTCAAATATTTTACAGCACTCGTTGACGTTATCACTTCGGAGAATATCTAACCATAATTCAGATGACAATTTATTTTTCAAAGATTCGATATTGACAACAGATATTTCTTTCTTATTATTAGTAGTTTGTCCGCAATGTTGATTTATCGCCTGAGGTATTATTGAATTGTAATGTAGCAAAGTCATGTAATGGTCGGTAATTGAGGTTTTTATAATTTCCGAGTTTAAATTATTTATATCCTTGATATTTGTGAAAATGTGATCAATGCATGATGGACGTTGCCCATTGACATTTCTGGTAGAAGAGTTTATACACGACACATAATTCAATTCCGCCATCATATTTAAGTAATTATCTTTATCGTTCGATGTATAATCGTGCGATATATTCAAATTAATGTCACCTAAAACTATTGTATTCGCGTTTCTGTAGTTTAATAACACATGTCTTAATTCTTCTATAAACAAACAGACAGTAGATGAGTGCGTTCTGTAAAGAGAGATAATATCAATTTTTTGTTATAAAACTTCATTTGTACATGTAGGCAGTTTGTTCCATTCATATTAATTTCTTCTTCGCACAATATGTCACAATTATTTTGTACGAACAAAACGATTCCACTGTTTTTGTTAATTCGGTTTGTAGTAGATACATATGTATATCCCGGTATATAGTACGCCACTTCGCCACTTGAGTGTGTTTCTGTTAACACAATGCAAGCCGGCTTCTTGAGATCATTATTTACTGTTGTCAAAAATTCATCCATGTTCCGTTATATGCTACTTACGTTCATGTGTAGAATTAAATGGCTGCGATTGAGGTCGTTTTGGTGGGTACGGTATTCTTGATAGCTGTCATGTTTTTTCTTCAATATTATTTTTTTCGTCTAGTGCGTAATATAAAAAATCTGCCATTTTTCTTCAAAGTCTATTCTGTCTCTTGCTACTTTAAGCATTTTATTTTTGTAGGGACATAAGTTACTGAAAGATGTGTGGTCTGTTTTATTTTTCTCGCCATATTTTTTATTTTGCGATGTGCAATTTGCACAAACCGGTGTTTTTTCTCTTTCAGGGCATTTAGCAAAAGTATGATCACCCGTGCAATGTGGGCACACCGATGGATTTGTTCGATTTAGGCATCTGGAGGCTGTGTGCATGAATTTGCAGCAGTGGTAGCACTGGGTTAAAGGATCACAATCCACTATGTTAACCCTTTGGTACTGGATATTTATCTTTTCTAATGATAGCAAATTTTTCGTGTTGTACCGCTGGTTTCCACGATATAGTTCGATAATTTGTTTTGTTCTTCATCTTCTTGATCACGAGAACCACATTGGTATTTCTTGGAATATTTGTATTTTATTTCAGTAATCAAATTTATTTTATTTTCTTCATTTTTCGTTACAATGTCTTGAATCCCTTCGTTTTGTGTGAGTATCCCATTTACTGTTTCCTTTTCCGTCAAGTTCGATTTGAGTCCTTTATACCTTTCTAAGGTATCTACCTATAATTTATTAATTGAACAAACATAAAAATTGAAATGGAACTGATCAAAAATGCAGACTACCCCGTGATTTTTAATGGGTCTACGCTAGCTATTATATAATGTCCTTATCTTTAAACATCTCACTTTAGTGCTGACTATTTCAGGGGAAAATCGTTCCGGTCAAAAATAATCAAGTGGTAAAAAGTAATAAGGCATTAAATTTGAATGCCAATGATATCATATATTCAAAAATGACCAATTCTAACACCTTCTGGATTTTTTGTAGACGTGGCAATATGCAAATAAATTTTGAATGGAAATCATTTTGTTTGCCACTAAATCAATTTGTCGGATATGAATCTTGACAAGCGCGGAATTTTTCCTTCGCGTTATTTCCGCGCTGGACAAGGGATTAAGTATGGAATAGTAAAAGTAGTAACTTTTCCAGTCATTCGTGTTTTCTGCTTTTGATGGAAGGCCTAAAATAAATTATCACCTGAACATGTTTGGTGCGAGCGACGGAGGCTCGAGTAGCCCGCTGCCTCCCAATGGACCTCACACGCAAAACTCTAATTATAAATCAATTAACGAATATTCCACATTATATAAACATTGAAAGCTTTCAGCGGTAATCGCCAATTGGTGAAATATTTACTTTTGTATCGCCAGCAAGATTGAAACGTTCGTGACCACATTACTTGTTTTTCTTCATTAGGGCGGGGATTTCAAATCAGTTGAAGCCTAAATTGGTTATTCTGAGAAATTCTGATTTACTGAATACCGTTTTATTTATTTTTGGAAATCGGATAAAGACATCACCGATCCCATTAGTTTTGCAGTAACAGAGTTTTGGGTTTTTAGAATGCGGAAAAAATTGTGGACATCCCAGCTAGTTATCATTGTTGGAGAAGATAATCAATTAATGCATATTTTTATCAAACAATGAACTATAATAATATGAGATTCGTGGTTTCTTCTCCATACTGCAGGAAGATGCATTAATGTAATAATAATATAAGATACGTGGCCCCCTCTCCACGGAGAAGATAATGCATTAATGACTATTCCTGCAGCACGGGAAAGCGGCTACGTATCTTATTTTTTTGTCTTAAATACCTTGACTTAAAATAAGCTTCGTTTCCTGTTTCATATAATTAGGGTGAATTTATCATTTCATTTTATCAATATTCGGAAAAATGAAAGCACTTATGTGTATTACAAAGGGTGTTAAGGGACGAATCTGATATACATTATCACGGGGGGCAAAATAATTATATGTAATTTAAGTCTCCGTTGACGCTTTTTATTTTTCTATTTTTGTTTACCAGTTATTATTTAAAAGCCATTGAATAAAAACATTCACATGTCGTCATTAGTGAGTCAGGCAAATAACCACCGACCCTAACTGTTCAATTCCCATTGATTTTTTTTAATGTTTTTAATTGAACAAAAATGGATTCTGGTATATTTTTCCAAAATTTCCAAAATTCTATAACATAAGAGAATAAAACATATACACGCAACACAAAAAAATGTATAAGGCAAGCGGCACGCACAAGCACATAGATCATTGTAAATGCCGATTTCCATTCTCTTCTAATGTTTTTATTTTGGTGTGAGAATTGGATTTTGATTTCTAATCTTTATTTTTGATGTAAATTTATCTTTATTTTAATGTTGTTTTTTGTTTAAATGTATAAATTCGCATATTTTAAAATGGGGGCCTCAGCACGGGTGAAAAACCCAGTGAGGCCAACGTTGCTGAATTGAAATGTAAAGTACTGTAGAGTAATGTATCAATAAATAAAATAAATATCTCTTGGAAATAAATTTTAAAACATTCCAAAAATCGGCCAGTTCAAATAATGCGTTAACTACTCAAGAAGCATATGTGATTATTCTACGCTAAGGCTTGGATTTAACGAATAGAAACATAATTACCATATTGAGTAACGAAGCTACTTAGGTGAACGTGTTTAATTGATATTTTTTAAATTAGTTATTGCCGGGATGACCCTAGACTAAGCTTTAAACATGTAATAGTTTTAAAAATCTGTAACCGAAATAGGTTAATACTACTGTGGTTCTTATTTTACCTTTATGTATTCCATTTGTATCCGACGAGATATCTGTTCGTTTCACAAACAATTCACAAGGCTCAGATAAGCCAACGGATTCATAAAAAAATCTCATAAATAAACATACTCCCATAAAGTTTATTGGAATATTATCCGGATGTTTGCAAGTTTCGTCTGTCTTGAGCCTTCAAAACTGGAAAATAAAACAATTACTCAATACTTGTATATCTTTTATATCCGCGACTGTTTTATACTGAACAGTGGAATACGTAATATCAGGAGGCGAGGAAACCATCACTGGGAAGTATTCTGAAAACTTGAGGATGTTGACGGCAAACGAAGGACGGGAAGGGAGACGGTGTATTTGCTCAAAATAACGAAACAAGACTTTACAAAAGTATTTTTATATGTTGGTTTTATGTTTAATTTACGTAGATTTCTTTCTATATTTATTACAAGTTGAGTTACTGTAGTTGGTGCTGTTGGCTGTAATTTCTACGTTCCCTCGGTAAACTTGACTAAACGACGTTTCAAAAAATTATAACGTAGAATAGTACATATTACCACTACATATATAAAAATTACATATTACCAGTGCATATATATGTAGTACATAATTCACTCTCCCACGGCGTTCTAAGGAAACAGATGGTGTACTCCTTCACCGTACACGTCAAGACTCTAATGCTAATTCTGATGACTCTAATGTGGGACCAGAGCCCTTCCGCCCGGCCTCTGGTGACTCGATGCTCACTTTTATCTCTAAGTCTTCGGGCTCTTTCCCCGTGATCCCAATGGATTCTTCCACGGCCTATTTGGGAAGATGGCTAAGTACTCGGCGCGTACGGCGAGTCTCGTTTGCTGCAGGTCCAATCGCTCCCCGCTCATTCTCGGCAGGACTGCCGGACGACTTCAACTTAGCTGCTTTGGTCGAGTCACAATCTCATCTCGAATATTTCTCTTCTAATTTTTGTAACTTATTTCTCTTTATTTTAACAAAATTTTAGCGGTAACACCAATTGGCGGGGATTTAAAGTAATCGACTTATATATCCAACAACATGCACTTGCATTCTACCTACTAACACTCTATTGCTGGAAATTGGGGATCTAGTTTATAAAAAGAAGCTTCTTTTATAAATAAAACAGTCAACCGGTCAATAGATAAAATGTTTTTGTTCTCATTAAACTTATTTAATCAAAATATTGAAGTTATTAGAACTATTAGTGCAAGCTGCCATCCTGAAGTTATGAGAACTATTAATAGGTACACATAAAAGCCGCTTTCAATTAACATAATGATATTTGTTGTTAAAACAAAATTAAATTCTACAATAAATGTTTCACGGAGAAAATTTACTGAAATAAAATATTGCTAATTTATTAAAAATCTCATCAAATTATTTATAATACGCTTATAAACGGGATTGCGGGCACTTTAACGAATGAATTGACAGGTTTCTCAATAAGCTTTCCGTAAAACACAAAAGTGTTATCGCGTCGTCAGACTCGTGTTTATAAAAATTAAAATGTTTTCGCATTTCATCACTGTACATTATGAGGATAAATGTAGAAGCATGAACATGTGTTTCGATATGTTATGAATGCACTAAAAGTTTAATAAATCATTTTTATCCGTGTTGCCTGTGAGGTGATTTTACAAAGAGCATTATGTTTAAAGTCCAAGTACTGTGCTAATCGTATGTATATACTAACCATTTGCAATTAAACAGAGAACTTTTTATTTTTTGTATATATATATTTTTTTGTTATAATATTGATTACATTTTATGCTTTTGACTGTCCAACTAGGAAGGGTTCCCGTTTTAGGACAGTCAATTAGCCATCATATCATGTTGTATTAGAACCACTGGAGTGATTTTTAAAAATATTTCACAGTGAAAAATGTTTTTAGAGTTCGCTTGTCGTAATGTGCCATATTTATAGAACCTAAAAATATGTGATAAAAATCAAAATTTAGGTAGATTCATTGGCTTTAAACCGCAGTAAGCAATTTCATATTAATATTTTGGTGGATTCATTGGCTTTAAACCGCAGTAAGCAATTTGATATTAATATTTTGAGGAATGGCATTAGTTAAATTTTATGGTAAAAGTATATATATATGTGACACCAAATAGATAGTACGATAATAATAATAATCCAAGTTATAAATGCGTATACTAAATGAGAATGTGTTCCACTAGGCTGGTGCTATCGGCAGACTGGCAGGGTGGCTCTATTGGCAGACTGGCGGGGTGGCTCGCCGGCAAAGGCAGACGGAAACACGTGGTCGGCTTAGTATGTTCTTGTTATGCATTATGCTCGCTTCCGGTTTCGGCTGGCTTTATACATCGAGTTCCTTCTTCCTGTGAACAGCGAACAAGCATCTAGCACTGCACTCCCAACTCACCCATATCCCCGAGACCGCACTTTCTGTATAATTATTATTCAAGACTCCATCTTAAATAATTGATATTGCTAATTCGCAGAAGCTCAGCTTCAAATAATTACACGCGAATAACAAACCTAATTCGTGCTGTGCGTAATATATACATGCCGGCAATAAAGCTTAATTTTTGGTTAATTCCTAAAACGATGCTTAATTGCGTTTATTAGTATTGAGTGGTATTGTTTTATCATTTCTTAACGTGCTTAACGACATTTAACTATCTTTGACAATCTTTCAATATATTTTACCAGGTTTTAAATTCAATTTTTTACTATTATTTTTAATGTTAAACTTATGTTTAAGAGACTTGTTTTTGTACGTATAACAATAATTATTAGCCTGAAATATATACATATTGAATAATTTTTGGGAGAACAAGTACATGCCGCATTATTAATTTATCAAATTAAATTTAAATAACAATATTTCACCAATAAATGGAGATATAATATGTCTCGACGCCATCTAGACGCATTATTTATTTATTTATTTTTATTTAAGTACATAAAACAGGCATGGTGCCCAAAAATTTACATACATGGATGTTTAAATACATAATAATAACAAAATGATAATAACAAAAATAGTAACAAAATGAATAAGCTAAATATTCAGAAGTAAATAACAAATAAGAATAGTTAAAAGGTAAATACAAATATGTTCATAAACGATTTTTTAATGTCACACCTGTACTGGTGAGACAATGATTAGGTAAGTACAATGTTTCTTCTCTTTAAATAAAGGGCTTCATTACAATATCAGCTTAATATGATTAAAGGTAATACATTTTAAGTGTTTAAATTGTTCATTAAAAATGTCTATTTCATTATTAGAGCCATGTATAATGTTATAATTTCTTAATGTTCGCGGTGCAGGGGAAAAATATCCTGTATTTGTGTGGTAGGCTTTAATATAGAAAATGTCTTTCATCCTCCTTGTTCATTTTCTTTATGGTATATTGATGTTAATTTGGGATAAAATGTTTGGTGTATCAACTGATGCATGTATAATTTTGTGTAGGAGCAGTACGTCAGAAAGTTTACGTCTGACCGTCAGTGAGTGTAGTTTATAGTGCAAAATTCGGTCATTATATGTTCCAAATTGACCAGATAAACTTTCACGATAAGCAATTACACGGGTTAGTTTCCCTTGTATGGATTCAATCCTATAATTATAAATCTCATAATTGGGAGACAAAATTGCTGATGCGTATTCGAGAATACTTCGTACAATTGATTTATATAATGTTAAAGTTAATTCTGTACCTTTAAAACAATTTGTGATTCTTAGCGTTAATCATTATACTTGTGATGCACTTTTTAAAATTGTATCTACATATTTATTGAAGCTAAGTGACGAGTCAAATGTCACGCCTAAGTCTTTGATTGAAGTTGTGTTTAGTAAAGGGATATTGTTAATGTGATATGTGTTTGAGAATTTATTAATGTTGTTTGTGAACGAAATTACGGCACATTTGTTTTCATTAAAATATAAATCATTTAGTGTGCACCATTCATGAAGTGATGATAAGTCTTTTTGCAAATCGGTGCAATCTTCTAATGATGTAATTTTTTTGTACAACTTAAGGTCATCGGCAAACAGGAAATATTTTGATGTTTTTATTCTTAAAATTATGTCGTTGATAAAGATTAAAAACAGCAAAGGTCCAAAATGCGAGCCCTGCGAAATTCCCGACGTTACAGTAAAAAGATCACAGTAAAAAGATTAATGCATTTCAAGTTGCAAGTTGCAATGCGTTGCAAGTTGGTTGTTTTCTTGTGAAAAATCTAAAATGCAAAAATTGTTGAATGAAAAATACCAGTACATATTGAATAATTTGGCGAGTTTTGAATAAGCCGACCTAGCGCAATTAAGAGCACCTACATGAGAACGGGTCGTTTCTTCGACTCGTTTTTCAGTTCAACAGCTCTGTGCTTCCTCCCTCCCACAAAATAGGTATTTTCAAGACACATCTTCACTCCTCCCCCTCCTCAAAAAGACCCTCCACAAAGCATCCTCAAAGATGACAAAAGCCATGAATTTTATATGACTATTTCGCTCACGGCATCTGTGTAGAATGTGTCACTACGAGATCAGAAGACGACATTGTGGATTAGTAGCACGTCAAAGATTGTCATAATTTTTTTAAATAAAAATAAAGAAAAACATTCCCGGGTGACCAATATCTTGACAATATTTGAAAATTTCCTATTGCCAACACAGTAACGGAAAATTTTGATTGTGTTGGTATGGAGGATTCAGCCAGCCGAGGAATTGAACAGAACACGACTGAGTGGGGCCCAAACGCGATGTCAACTCAGCCACCGACCGGTTCCACCACAATTTACTTTAGTGAAACCATTCTCTGCACATATCACAAAATATATTTAAATATCATTGGGTGACGTCCATGGTTCTGAAAATGAGATGGATCACTTAAAAATGAGATGATCTGATTACCTGGTAAATTTCCACCTTTTGGAGGCAATCAAAGATGAACGCCGTAAGATTAATGAAGAAGAAAATAACGATTTGATAGCATCCTTTAGAAGTCCGAACAGAGTTTCAGCTAGTGTTAAATCACCTGAACTCCTGTAGGTTCTGTATAATAAACCGTTTTATCGTTATTACACCGCTAAGAATATTGACTCTGTCTGGAAAGTTCTTATAAGAGTGAGTTATCTAGATAAGGTTTATTAGTAAAGTCTAAGATATAACAATATTGTTTAGTTTCTTCTAACTGTCAGCAGAGAAACAAAGATTAATGGATTAGATAAGGCTTGAAATATATGTTTTTTAAATTGATACTTATTTGCTTCAAAGATTTAATTATTATGAATACGTTAGGGGAAGATCGGATAAGACAGGGAGGGCCGGCATTCATAATAATTTCAATATCGAACCCGTTAAAGGTGTAACAGGGATAAACATAATTTTTCTCGATGCTTCAGTCCCGGCCAGTCCCCATTAATCCGCTAAACGACCTATGGTTTGAACATGTTTTCAACATGCATCGGTAACCGGTTCTCAGGACAGTGGCAATTAGAAAAACACTTTTGAAAAGTGATGAATTAACGGTTACTTTTGGTTAACTTTATAGGCTCGTTTTTTTCATCACCTTATGATTTTATATCACTATTCCATTGTTTTGTGTTGATTTGTCATGTCAACAAATGTTCTCCGCTTGATTTCAAACAGATACGCTGTTGTTGAAACACTGTTTTTTAAAGCAATTGAAATACTCATTTGCATGCAATTTCAAATTTAAATATCACAAACGCACATTATCGTATTCATAAATCGCAGCCATAAATAATGTATGTACCAATCTATACGAAATCAACAATACATTTAATTACTCGAAAGGATCAGAAGGTGTTTTCCACTACACTTTTTTTTTCGTTTTACATAAAAATAATTATTTTGAAACCTAACAAACAGTCAACTTTAGGTGATTTTCTGTTTCAATTTAAACCGAAGCGTCTATGGTCATCTTGCAAATGGAAATAGAGGTTTTGGTGTTTTTTCTTTTAAAAACAGGTCATATTATACGAGTTGCAGACCCCGGCGTTGTCCGGCCATACACGAATTTAAAAAAAAAAATTAAATGTAGACAAAAACTTTTCTCTTATTTTGAAGTGTGCAAAATCAAGTCAATAATCTCGTAAAAATAGTCTAGATTTATATTAAAATCAAAATCACGCCGCGCAACTCCCACCGAGACTTTTCATTATATAATTAGAAGAAGAAGTGCGATAACAATATTAAAGGATAAATAACAAGTTTAATGAGGACGTTTCATTTGGTGACAGATGTAGCACTACTCTATTAGAGTGTTTTTAACGGACTTTTTCTCATGTTTTCATTAATATGACAAATATTTATTTTTCCCAACCACGAAGGGTTGATTTCTAACATTCATATTCAAAGTATTGCGTGTATGACTTAAGTGGGGAGAGCGCGCAGGTAATGTTAGCTACCTTTGATAATCATTAAATAGGAACCTACCTATGTACCTATTTGCTTTCACCAGTTTTTTCACTTTAGAGATATGACCTTATTATGGAGAAAGATTATATGAGGGACGTTTAGCGTTAAAAGTAAGGTTACAAAATGTGTATGAACAATTTTGTGTAATTCGGGAGAAAATTTATTGTTTTAACGTTACCTGTTTGACCAAAAATAATATCAAATGATAACCCAAGGTACCTAATTTGTGAGTGTATGTTTCATGTGTATGCACGACCTACTCGTATGAATGTTTATCTCACTGTCGTGTATTATGTATATTTTGATTACCTATAGAAGTCAATCTTCCATATAAAAAGTCGGCTTTTCCAATAAAAGGTTAGTAAAGTATCTGTAAAGGTTAAACGTGTTTACTTTCATAAACTTTTGGCAATTAAATTAACCAGAGTCAGGTAGATTATTTCTTTAATTAAATCACGCGCTAAACTTAAGTGGAATTCTGACATCTATTCGGAGTTCCACGACTGATAAAATAAAGTATGTTTTATTACGAAAAGTTTAATCCAAGAGATTGCGCAGATCAAAATTAAAACAGAATATTAAATTGGTTTCGTTATATTCGCTTCGCTGTTTGTACGAAGTTTGTGGAAGGGGGGGTCTATTTTTTGAATCGCTGGAAACGGAATGTCAGGTAGATGCGATAAAATCCGTTCACGACTCATAAAGTCCTATCATATAAAGTATATTTGTGTTTCGTTTAGGGAGAAATGTGTTTGTGTACGAAGCGACCTGAGCGACCGTGGGCGGAGACTCAGGGATGAGTGGATGCGAAGCGGAGGAAGGTAAAATATACCAATTCCTGATCGGTTATATTATATCATTTCCCTGAATTATTCTGGGTTGTTTTTCGTTCGGCAAATTGGAAACAGTCATTAATCACGATTACCACTGGCAGATATTGATTACTAGCACAGTGGTCAAACTACTTTAGTCAAATGGCCGCTCGCTTCTAATGGGAGCAACTGACTACTTTAAAACGCTTTCAATTAATATTAAATTTCTGCCACCGCACATTAACACGTAATCACATAATGTGGCGACGGGTGCCTTTAATATCGCATCGGTTAAATTGCTGAATTCTGTTGCTATCGCAACCCATATATATCTATCTCCGTAATTTGTGTGGTTAATTTATAATGTGTGAAGATTGAAGTATTATTATTGCTCATGATGGAAACAATTAATTAATTACATCTTATTATATTTGTGTATGTTGGATGTGGCTAGATTCGTCCTCGGCAGAACTCGCTTTAGAGAATGGAGTCGTATTACGGAACATCTAATCGTGCCCCAAGTTACTTGATATGGAAAGCGAGGAACATTATAAGCTATTGTTAAAGGCGGACGCGGCGGTGGAAATGAATGTAAGGGATAATCCACAACCCTTTATTATACTTGTCCATTATACATATAAAATATTGGTCATTATTGTTCCGTTTAGATCTGCGGGTAGGAGTGGTATAAAGCCGTTATTCCATTGAAAGCATCCCGGTGAAGTTATTTGCCAATAAGCACATTGAATCACTTCGCAGTTGGCTGGACTGAATTTGCCTTTAGCGGTACGTACTGCGGCAGCGTGTTTCTAGCGAGCCTTAAACAAAAGACCAATTCTTGGAAAACGTTATAGCTGTGTTTCTCACAATTTGGATTACGTAAAAATGTAGGTATTCAACGTATCGTTTGTTTCGTGGAATACTGGTAAATGAATAATTTCGTTAACAATTTATTTGAATAACTTTTGAAGGTTATGCCCACCAACGTAATATGTAATAATTGAAGAAGAAAATAATACCCACTAATAAATTTCAAAAACATGAGACCGAACAAGTCACAGAAAATAAAAAGTGAAGGTTTGCAACAGGGGATTGAACCCAGAATTTCTGTCTTACCAGGACAAAGCTATAACCAGTAATATATGACTTCGTATCTCAATTTAAGAATTACCAATATATTTCTCATCTTATTCCCATATTTTAGCTGCTATATTTGAATAATTAGAAAGTTATTTTATTTTTCGCGTCTTGTTCCGTTTCTGATTAAATATACTGTTATTACTAAGTAATTTACCATTGAAACTGTATTCCACAAGACAAATGAACTCCTAGCGTTGAGGACAATATAAAATATATTTGTATTATTAATATGTTACGAATAATAAATTACAAAATCTATATCGATAAAATTGCAAATGTTTGTGTGTTCATAATCTTAAATCTCCGAAAGATTTTATGTACCTATATTGCATAGATGTCACCTGTGGCAGGTAAAAACATGTTTTTTTTTTAAAACAGAGCAAACTGTTTGACAAACATGTTTTCTTTTTAAATAGCGCCACCTGCATAGACATACTGAGCAACAGCAATGCAGGGCGGGGTAGAGCAAGTAATAAATAAATTTGGGAGATAATTGGTACAGCGCCGTGACATTGATTAATTTTTTGTTTTGGTTTATTTATTCATTATAAATCAAATAATACTGTTTTAAAAACTTAAGGCGATGCCATACGCAGTAATGCAAAATCATGAGTTTTTGGTTTGAAAATTTGGTCGCCTAGAAATGTTTCAGATGCTTTAATTAAATACTGCGAGTGGAACACATCTTGGCCTTTGAAATAATCGAGTATTTTTATAAGCCCAGCAAAAAAATAATGTATAAGGCCTAAGAAAACTGCTTTAAAGTTCAAAATCTCCTACTTACAAACCCATTTTCGGGTTAGAATTTTATTGTATAATGTGGAAAATTAAATTATTTATAAAATGATCGAAAAAAAAATTTTTTATGCCTGAACATCCACAAAATAAAATAAAAGGCACTTTTTGGCCATGTTTTTTTCTTGCATAAATCAAAACAGGCGGATGGTGTTAAGCGGGAATTTAAACCTTATAGCCATAACGTAAGGGTTGATAGCGGCGCAATTTAAAATATTACACGACGTAGTGCATCGCCTTAACTCAAGGATTGTTTCACGCTGTATTTGAAGAATCGCTAAAATTTTTCCGGTGTTACTAAAAAACCTGGAGAAAATTTTATTCAATTGATAAACGATCGTGTAAATGAAAACATCACTTATATAGAAACTGACTTACAGTAGTTCGTGGAAAGGTATATACATTGTGTACACAGCCAAAGGGGGTTGTTTATTTGTTGTATAAACTTGAATTTTCTCATCGAATTTCGGAATATTTCCAAGGTATGTGCTATATATATTTCTTATTTTTGAAGATGTAAAAACAAATACCGTTAAGAAATCGGATAGCAATTACATTTTAGATTTTTCTATTTGAAATAGACTTTAATATTTTTAAATTGGAATACATTCTAAAAGTCGTATAATTGACAGAATGTAATTTTTTAAAAACACATTTTTTTATTTAAAGAATCTGCAAGAAAACTGTCACTTCACTTTTAATCTTGTTAATACAATAAAAAATATTAAACTGATTCCCAGAGAATGACAACAAAAAAATGTGATTTTGAATCCATTATTAGCGCAATACACGTTGATTTCTATGATTTATATTTACATACACAAATATAAAACATTATTATGCTATTACAAACATCACTTTCATAGAAGTCTCATTAAATTTACGAGGTAAGAGTGAATTAAAAAGTAATGTGTCCGAAATAATCTAACTTTTTCATGACCGGAATTTCACGTATTGCCAATTCTTTCGGAGCCCAGTTAAAGATATTTTTTTAATAGTACCAACTTGAATCTAAACTTTCACAGTCTTTATACAATGTGTAATAAAAACAGCGTTTAAGGAATGTGTCGTTTTTCGTTAGTAAGGCTGTTAGTGTTTGCTGAAGCACAATTAACAGTATTGCAGTGTCCCCTTGGACGGACAAACAAATTCAAAAGCTTGATTGTTACTTTTGTTTTTGAATTTGGTTTATCATCTTCTTCACTGATTTAATAATAATAATGATGATAAAATTTATTCCAGAATGTATGCAGGGGTAATGCAATGCAATACATTCCATATTTGAAATAATATACAAAATTCTGCTGAATAAACTACAGCGAATTGGGATACAGGGTCAAATTTTCAAGTGGTTTGTTAGTTACCTAGAAAACAGGAGCCAAAGAGTGGATATTAACGGTACTCTAAGTGATCCAGCCAATATTAAATATGGCGTACCGCAAGGAAGTACACTAGGTCCCATATTGTTTAATGTTTATATAAATGACTTATGTAATACTTCATTTGCAGACCACATTATTACATTTGCTGACGATACAGTACTTTTATTCGAAGGCAAAACCTGGAATGAGTCTTGCATTAAAGCTGAATTTGGCATAAACAAAGTTAAACAGTGGCTAGATAGTAATCTCCTCACTCTAAACTCGGATAAAACGAAATTCATCTGCTTCAGTTCAACTCAAGCGGGTCAACCACAAGAAATTATTAACATTAGAATACACCATTGTTACGACACTATTACATGTAAATGCAATACCTTAGAATGTGTGGACAATATAAGATACCTAGGAATTATCATTGATAAATTTCTGAGATGGGACAAACACATAGCCTTTACTTCCACAAAGGTCAGGAAACTTACACATCTGTTTATAGCAATAAGAAATATTCTATGTCTAAATGATTTGAAACGAATTTACTTTGCAATGTGCAATTCCATACTAGACTATGCTTCCTTAGGTTGGGGAGGTTGTGCCAAAACCATACTCGATCCCTTAGCTAAATCCCAGAAATCGCTTATAAGAGTCATACTGAAAAAACCTTTCAGGTACCCCAGCGATTCATTGTTCGCAGAGTTTCGTGTTCTTGATGTAAGACAATTATACATGAGGAAAATCATTTTACATACTCAAAAACAGAGGCACTACTTAGCTTCCGTAAACCACTGTCATAATACAAGACATGCAAAAAAAAAACCAACAGTTCCGCCCACCACTTCCTCATCTTTAGCACAGAGACAATTCTCATACTTAGGCCCTAAACTGCTCAATCTCATACCTGATGCATGGAAGGCAAAGAGTACTAATATTCTGCGTATGCAGGTAAACAATTGGCTTCTGGTCTTGGGGAGAGTTGAATGCGAGAATATGCTAAAAAACAGTAATTAAATTGTAAATTTTGTTTTTCTTTACATTCTTCTTTACATTTTAACTTATATTGGTATTATATTAGCATTACAGGAACTGTATTTTTACATAAAGAAAGTTCGAAAATTGTTCAATTCTTCGTGATATTTTTCCTTAAAGGAAAAGTTCCTTCTTTACTTTCATTTTTTATTTTTTGTTATTTTTCATTTCCTTGTTTTATATATTAATATTTCTTTAGTTTAATATATCAGCTAAACAATAGTAAAAAAAAAAAAAATGAATATACATTTGTATTACCTTACCAACAGAATTTCTTCAATTCAGTTTCATTTTCAAATTCATTTTCTTGTTTTTATCTATTAATTCAGCTTATGTTATGTTAATTCAGTTATTATGTCAGCTAAATAATAGTAAAATATGTCGTGATATAACTGGAAGTATTCTAGAATATGAATATACATATGTATTTTTTTTTTTAACAACAGAATAGTCAACACTATAATGTACCATATATTACATGTAAAAACTTTATCATACTGGAATGTCCTAAAACGGGCAATCGCCTAGTTGGACATTTTAAGTTCATTAATTGTATTATGTAATATTTACAAACAAACAATAAATAAATAAATAAATAAATAAATAATTAGCTTAAGAAAAAAAAAATAATACATGGGTAATTCAGGCACAAAAAGCGTAATTTAAGAGGTGATTTGATAATTTGATTTTGAAATGGATATTTATTTGTATGCTTTATTTTAATCAATCCCATTTCTGCGGTAGAAGTTCTCATTTCATCTTTTTAAATGAGAATTGAAGTTTTTAACAAAATCTTAACCAGTTTAGCTGATGGAGTGGACGTACAGCCTGCAATGTTTTGTAATGTATTTTTAACCCTTCAGGACCTAGAAGTTTTACCCTTTCATGACTAGCGTACTCTGACTGGCAGAGGGTGGTGATAGAGGACACAATACAGGGGTGCAGTAAGAAGGAAGGAAAATTAACCGAAAGGGATGCCGCGATACTTGTTTGCCTAACAAAGTCATTATTCTAGGAGATTTGAATGGAAAAATAAATAAAGTTTAACGTTCGGAATAAACAACATTACCTCGGTTACCGGCTCAGGAATAAATAACATAGGGTGTTGATTTGCGAAATATGTTTTATTTTTAAAATATTCATTGGGATAGACTTTAGATACCCACGTTTACAGTCACAAATAGATTAGGTACAATGCATTAATTAAACAAAAAAAGTAATAAAAAGACCTTCTACAATTACTGACCTCTTACTAACTGGCGTACTTATTTTACCTCAAATATCAATTTAGGAGGCGGGTACGGCCGGAGCTGGCCCTATGCGGGCGTGATAGGAGTAGCCGCTACAGGCGCTAAATTTTCTAGGCGCCAAGGCACTGATAATACCTAACAAGTAACATCTCCCATTTTTCACGTAAACGGCGCTACATATAATACAAATTATCCAGATATTATTGATTAGAGTGATCACCTAACTAGGCGTCTACTGGTTTTGACAAGGAGCGTCATGATTTGACTCGCGTCAGGCGCCGTTTAGTTCAGGGCCAGCCTTATGTAGATTCGCTTTCCGATTTGATTACTGCTGACTGAGATGCATTACACGAGAGGAGTCCCTAAGGTATATTTGGTTCCTTCTTACCGAGAGGTTCGACTGCTTTCAAAGCTGTAATATCTATGTGGCCTACATTTCTAATGTAATATTATGATAATTTATTAACATTTGTTGACAGTAGCAGCTCACCCTGTAGATTTATTTATAGTATCGCTCTCGTGGGTACAACTATTCTAACTTAGTTAGTAACAACGAACTAAAATAATGTGAACTAACTTGTAAATGGTGGAATACATCAAGCGGTGGGAACATTAAGCATGTATCCAGGGCCGGCTCTTTATTCATATGGTTTAGAGTCGGTAACGAGGTAAACCCGAAGGTAAATCAAGCTAATAGCCATTGAATTAAGCCGGGGTCTTTTATTGCCATCATACACACAAGTACAAGTGCAGACTGGCCGTACATCATTATTGTTTTAATCAACATTAAAGCGCCCTGCCATTATTGTTTCAACGAACACGTAAATTTTATGTTAGACATGAAGATATACCGTGTAAACCCCAATATTCCGCGATGTTTTGGGGCGAATCACAAATTGTATCGTTAAAAATTAATTTGAATATGAAATTTTGGTAAAACAAACTTACAATTAATTTAACATTGATACAAAAATTACATATACAATAAAGAAAATCTCCATACAAAATGCCTACCCAATAGTACCCACGCAGGACGTGCAGAGCACAGATGACGTCACGCACCCATCTACCTCTTACGCTCGGGCTATCCAGTAAGATATAGATAAAAAAATTCTAACTTGGAGAATTAATATAACTTTGAAAACGAATGTTAAAAAAAATACTGGTATTTAAGTTTGAAGGTGGAAAATGGTAATATTTTATTAAAAATTGACTCAAATTCCTTATTATACGCTCAAGTTTGTATACAACTCATTGAAAATAATATAAAGGAAGCGGACAGGACAGATGCGCGCTCGGTGAATAGACAGAAGCGCTAGCATTAACTAGATCCTCAGGTTTATAACTTCTGATTTCAAAATAGTGATTTAATTACGTACATATTTACAACTGTAGCTTAAAGTTAGAGACTTACAGAAAACGCACTTACATTAAAAAAAAAAATACATGTTTTGGGTTTGCCCGAGTTGTCAGTCATAACTTATATAAAAAAATAAAATTCTAACACAAAGGTTAGAAGGAAGTTGTAATAAATTCATTTTAATTCATTTTTTTACAAATAATTAGCATCAGTTTTAAAAAATTTGTTGCAATAGTAACTGTAAATATTTTGGGAGTTGTTAAAGAATTTATTTGTGATTATTAAAAAAGTACTTAGTACCTAAGTCCTAGATATTTGGAATGCCCTTTGATTAAACGAATACATTTTCAGATTGGTGGGGTATTTCAGCATCAAATCCAAATTTAAGCTTTTTGTGAAAAAGCCGCCCAGCCGTTAAAATTCTGCTTCAGGGGGATTTTGTCTTCAGTTCCTCGCTGTTTTAATTTCTATCTCTTTCTATGTATTTAGGTATTAGATAGACCGCCGCGTGGTTTTCGTTTCTGACGGAATTTTCAGTCCGGCTAATGTGATCCTGTTTCTTGTCAATTAATATATTTACTAATATGTATACTATACCTAATATTTTACACAAATGACACATTTAAATTTTTTTGTAAACAGATAGTACTAGTTTGGAATAGATGTTTAGCAAATCATATCAATTTCGTTTATATTTGGACTTGCGATTCAATTCGAAAATGTTATTTTTATGTTTTTTTTTGTTGCATTCCTCAGCTTTCTAACAAAACAAACATTATGATTAGTTCAATTATTTTTTTTAATCCATCCAGTAAATCCCCGCATATGCTGAAAAGCAGGTACTTATTTATTATTTAAGCTCTTTTTAAATTAATTTATCAAAAAAATATTCTTAAAAAATGTTTTTATTAATACTTTCATATCAATAAGTTTTAAAAGGAATTTTTGATTTTTTAAGAAAGACAAACAACCCCGGCTACGAATAACTGACATTATTAGAAAAAACTTCCACTACCATCTTTATATTGCTAAAAATTGTTCATTATATAGTGATGGAGGATTAAACTAGTAGAGGAGATGCTCACGCACCAACTCACGCCACCTGGGTGGCAATTCAATAATTTGTTCACAGAGCTGTTGACCGGTCAGAAAGTGTAAATAATGTCTTTTTTAGTTATAAGCTTTATTTATAAAGTTTTTATTTGTGTTTGGGAAGTACGTTTCCGAGAGATGGGGAGGTTTTTAGAGACATTAGAGTAGAGATATTCAAAAAAGTTAAATGCAGGAAACTTCAATGACTAAACGAGGTTAGCACTTATAAAAAAAAGTCCAAAGAAGCTAAGGTAGCCGTCCACAAGAGGCATGGAACTGGCAGACGAAAGATGAAAGTAGACCAAATGCTGTAGAAATATATCTGGAAAAACCACGGATGATCGTATTTAAGCGTAATAAGTAAGATTAAGAGAGGGACGCTTAGATGGTATTAGTAGGCATTAGAGCGAATAAACGAAGAAATAAGTAAAAAGAGAAAACATGAGAATAATAGAAAAAATCAACGACTCCGGAGGAAGACATGACACGATCAAATGAACCAAATTCTTGTCAAGGGCCATAATAATGGAAGAGTAAATATGAGCCAATTTACGAATATGACTGAAACAATGGGTTTGTGCCAATACCCAGTTGTATGGCATTTAATCCTTTGTCTACCCTTTTGAGGAAACGGCGTGATGGTTAATTCCTTAGTTTGTTAGTTTTTAGCGGACATTGATAATAATCGTTGTAACGTAGCAAGCTCAATAAGGTGTTTAAAATAATTTAAAAAGAATTAACGCGTTAATAATAAATAAATAAATAATGTGAGGTGTTTAACAGTAATATGAACATGGCTCACTGTACAGTAGTTTCCAGGGTACACGATACTTAAGTAGTACCTAGAGTGCTCGAAACGAAGACGTTAACATTAAACCTAAACACTGAATGTTATAGTTATAGGGTAGCAGGTAGCACTGCCTCCTAACTCTCAGGCCTTTATGACCCCATCTCCTTGTGGAGTGTGTAAATCTCCTCCTGAACAGGTCAACACGAAAAGACGTGGCACTGAAATGCTTGTTTTCTTTGTTATTATTCGTGCTAGTGCTCAATTTCGAATAAGAATGGCAATAGTTTTGTTTGCAGATTTTCAGCTTTACGCTGAAAATCTGCAAACGTTTATCTATGGAATCTCCATTTTCCCTTACAGTCCCAAACAAAAATAATCACCAGATATTTAATAAACTACACCCTGAATATCCCTTTAAATTTACCACCGTTAAGAAAAGACATTTTAACGCTAGAAATATAATCATATATATATGTAGGGTCAAGTGTTGTACCTACGGACGATTTTGAATTCTATGACAAGACATCGTTCTAAATTAACTTTAAAAATAGTATAAATGGCATTTTGATGAAATTACAATACTGATGTATCAAATCATCATAAATTGCGTTTAACTTAATTGAAAATTTTAATATTATTGATGCACATTCGAATACTTTGAAATTCTCAAGCCAAGAGGGAAAATCGCACTGAAAGAAAGCAGGAGGAACTATGCATTCACATTTCAGATACATAAACACTGTTGACAAATACTTTCAAATCTAGCATAGCCAACTCCATCAACATCATAAGCTGTGCAAAAATGTCAATGTCTATCTCGAATTGGTCCTCCCCTTCTCTAAAGCACCTGAAATGAAAATGACTAACCAGTCAAGGAAGGCGGAAGGGAAAAACGAGAATTTTGCACGGAGTGCCTTATAAAAGGTAAAATATTATCTTAAATGAAGCGTTAGTAATTCTCTGAATGCATTTCAAATAAGGACCGGACACCCCTGTAAAAATATTTTCACAAAAGTCTTACCGTGATGATTCCGAGACTCATTTGACTCATTAATTGATTATGAAGACTCATACATGTAGTTTACTAAGTAGTAGATATTTTAAAGGTTGTTTTCTAAATAAAATTAAAATTTTCATTCTTTGGTAAAAATCAAGTTTGTCCAAAGGAACATTGTGCTATCCAAACGTTAAAAAAACATGTCATAATATACATTGTGCTGTCCAAAGGTAAAACCACCCCAGTCTCAAGATACATTGTGCTGTCTAAAAGTGAAATCACCCCTGTTCAAAGGTACATTGTGCTGTCCAAAGGTAAAATAACCCCTGTACAAAGGTACATTGTGCTGTCCAAAGGTAAAATAACCCCTGCCCAAAGGTACATTGAGCTCTCCAAAGGCAAAAAAATCCCTGTCCAAAGGTAACATAGTGCTGTCCAAAGTTAAAATAACCCCTGTCTAAAGGTACATTGTGCTATCCAAAGGTAAAATAACCCATATCCAAACGTAGAAAGCATTTACTTCACCTCTGGAAATAATTGCACTTTTTTCAATTCCGATTAATCAAAATTAATTGAAAAATAATAACGAAAAAAATTGTATTAGTTGCATAATTGATCGATTCATGGAATTTAAAAAAAGATAAGCCGTTGTCGTGGTCCAATTTAAAGAAAAAAACATAATGAAGTTAAAAAATACATAATTTTTCAAAGGTATACAAAAGATACGCTTAAAATTGACCCTTTGACGAAACTCTAAAGAGAAATCAGTCATCAACAGCTTTCGCATAAAGTCAATGTTTTGTTTTCTCGTATGACTCTTTGCACTTGCCTTTCGTCTTATTTTGATTAGGCAATATGAACAGTAATTACGTTTTTGGGTGAAAGCTGTTCTGGAATGTCTTCTTGCGAGTAAGGGACGTGTTTTGTAAAATTGAAAAAACTTTAAATCTTAAAGTTTAAAGATAATCATGCATCATTTTGACTCGCACGGTTATTTAATTTCCGAATTTGTGGGATTTACCTCCATGACGCTTACGTCTTCTGAAGGGCGGGGTAGGTACTGACTGGGATGTCACGCCACAGGCGCAATGATCAACCTCGCTCGCTTACATCATTGAAACAAACTACACCAATACATAATTTAATCAAACATTAATACTAATTAATTATGTTATTTACTGTTAGTGACTTTTTTATGTTTTAAAATAAGACGAATTATTTGTTTGCACTCGTACAAACGCAATATGAGTATGAATGAATAGTTTTATCTGTATAAAAACTCAATTATTTCAAGAAAGGCATAAATACAACATTGGATTGTATAACCGATACAATTTTGTATTTGTGTCCCTTTCTTGAAAGAATTGAGTTTTTACACGGACCAAATTATGTTTTTCATATTCATATTGCGTATGTAACGACGTAAACAAATAATTCGTTGAATATTTTAGAGCATAACTTGCAACTTGTATTTTCGCCATCTATTGACTCGGAGATTATAACTTACGTTATGTCTACCTTTAATATAAAATATAATATTTTGACATAAAACAATATTGTATTAGTGATAAATGACAACCAATGAGATAAAATAAATCTAATGACAGTTAAAAATAAATTGGATAACAGTCTAATGGACTGGATTTTAAAATGAATAAAATAAAAACATATTATAAAGCACTTGCCGTTGGTGATTTTATAAAACAAAAGCATTTAAAAGTCCACTGCTTTTCGTGTTAAGCTTTTTATAAATGATTCAACTCAAAGCTGTTATGTTCTCATTCCCCTTTACAAATCCATCCCATACGTTATTATTAAATCCGCATTGAAGGCTTTCTTTAATAAAAACTCTTTTTCCAGATCCCGATTGACGTATTTTCATCGCTCCAGCTCAGACCAGGTAAGAAACATATTTTGATTTATTCAATGGCTTATTTAGGCTGTTCAGTACAGAGTTAACTCTGAAGAAGAGTTTACGTTGAAATATTCATGATGTGTTATCCCGGGCTTCCACTCCTCCGCACCCGCACCCCCACCCCCACCCACAGCCCTCCTGTTATCGCCCATTGTTCGGAAAACAATCATAAAGACATTACGCGCGCAAAGTCATATTATTATTTGTATGTTATCTTTTATCTGTTCGCGTGAGATAATTGTGTTTATCCAATGAAAGAAAAGTAAAACCTTTTACATCCCGCGAACAAAGTAGGTGTTTTCCTTCGTTAGACTGGCGTCTAAGATTACACACACAGTTGTAGTAATAATCTAGAATGTTTTTTGAAGACAATGAACTGTAAGACGGAATTTCGTCTCGAGGGAATGCTACATCACGCTGTTGACACGCTACGCGGTACGAGTTACGAGGAACTCTACGAACTACTGAGGAATCCTAGAGTTCCATGAATCTTTTAGAATTTCAGTCTAATATAAATGTATCTAGTATCTATTCTAGCAAACGTGTGACTAAAGGGTTGATTATTTACTTGTTATTCGACTTCCTCTGATCGTCTTCTCCGACGATGGTAAAAATAAGAGAAAGGGGTCACATTATGTACTACACATGATATTAGTATATGAGCTCACCCATAGATTGGCCTAGGTTAGTCTATTGGTTAATGGTTACCCTCAAACGACGTTAGCTGTCGAGTATTGTAGAGACTGAGGGGATAGTAAATAATGGGGGAACCTCAAAGTTGGGGTCCATATTATTTCAACCGCCTGCTAATTGAGATCAGAACAATGTTTATGTTTGGTATGTTACGATGGTGGAATCTCGACTATAGCGGGATTTTTTAAATTGTATTTTTTTTTAATGGGTCACGAATAATCTGACAATATTTAAAAACCTCCCACTATAACCACAGTAAGCGGAAAATGTGACTTGTGTTGTGATGAACGACTTAGCCAGCTGATGCGCAAATGATGCCAACGTGATGCCAACTCATTCACTGACTGGTCCACTAAAGATTACACGATAACGACATTTCTTAAGTTTTTTTCATCTCTATTAAACCTGCCACATGGTTTTTGTGAGGGCTGCAAAACCTGGAACTCGCATCTTTGTGAGGTTCGTGCATTATAATAATCATGAAATCTTATATTGTAGGTACATTTTTATTGACATAACGGTGGCTTATAAATAATTCAACTCATTTTATAATTCTGTTTCCGATATTGTGTTGCTTAGGAAAATTTATTTAATAATTCATTCGTGTGTTCATAATAGTATATAGTCCATTGAAGTATAGAGTTTCACGCGCATTAAAATATATTCTTGATAATATACCTTACATCCTGATGAAGAAACTATTTTTTCTGCAACATGTTGATAAATTTGTGTAAACAAGCTTTTTTTTATTTAAATTAATAATATCTGGACTTCTGCACTTCTATGGGATATTCATATATTTTATTTAATTTATACATAAATTGCATACAATATTTATGGAAAAAAACATAATACAGTACGAATGAGGTAGGTATCACAATCATTTTATTCAATTTTAATAATGCTCTCAATTAAGGTAAAAAGAATTTAATTACGAATATTATAAGTTTTTATATAATTAGTTTAATTTTCATAACAATATATGTCCCCGAAACGTAATTATATATTTCGTAATAATCGGATGATTTAAAAATTACTTTATTTGTATGTTACGAATAAAGATTTACTAAGGAGGCTACATTTGAATTTGTTTCGTTGTATGAATATTATTTCTAAGCAGTCGATGTAAAAGAATGCGGAAATGATATTATCGGAATCTCCGATCTGCAGGTCCCCTCGCTGACTAAATGGTTGGTATATAATGGATAATGAGCCGGTCTCCGTATCGATATTGTAGCATTGGATTGGATTCTTGCCATTGTGGATTAAAGTTATCCAATTGAGTATTCCAATCAGATATCTCCTGAAATGGAAGAGTTGCCCGCTCTCATTAAACTCTTCGTTTATCTCTTATTTCTGCTCTTTCCTTTTCCTCCCCCTCCTTTTCTAGAGGTTCATCCCTTATTCTCCGTCTTTCCCTACCTTTGCTCACGCGGACAATAAAAACCTTATGTCCTTTTCTTCGAAGCTCGACCATTGAAAGGTCCAATTATTGGACGGAACGTGTGTGGTTTTATTCCTTGATTTAACGCACAAATCCCTGCCCAAATACGTCGATGATTAGGGTTTGGACGCTTAGTGCACAAATTTACGGGGTTGTATTTTTATAACTGTAGACCGTTTTTGTACGTTTTATTATTTGCCCACAGCCGGTAGTGCCTATTCAAAAGTTTTCAAGTACACCGTCAAACAAATACTAAAAAGCGTCGAATTTTAACGCTTATTTCGATTCCGGTAAAAATGAAATATTAAATTGAAAACTCATTGATATGTTTTTAATTTCGTTATGTTTTAATTTTGATAAATTATGTATATTTTCATCGCAAATTAAAAACAATTTTCGCCAATGTTAAATTATGTCCCACACGCAAACCCGGTGAACACAGAACGATGTAATTTTAATTTCCATTCAAATGTTAAATAAATTAATAATGTGAATTCTCGCTTTATTGTACCTCAAGGACATTTATTGGAAAATAAAAAAATCTTATAACCAAATTATCCAACCGGGTTTTGTAGTATTGTTTGTAGTTGTCACCAACTGACACGTCAATATACAACAACTCGTTCTTTCTTTTTTTTTCTTGTGTTCAGTTATATTATGATACTTACAGTTTTAGAAAGAGAGAACATCAAGCATTGTCTTTGCATTTAAAACTTTGACATAATATATAAATTCAAGCATTTTAAATTGAATAGAATCAAATTAACTTTTCAATCTGACAGACTTTGTTACTTACATGATAAATAACTACGCACTGACTCACCGAGCCATACTAATAAACGTATTTTAAAATTTACACAATTGATAAACAACCATTGTATGGTAAATAGCTGTTTATTAGTTGGTAAGGGATTGACGGTTGAAAATAAATGTTATTGAAGAAGAAAATAATACTAATAAATCTAAACAAAACATGAAACAGAACAAGATACAGAAAAATTAATACTTAACGGTCTCAACTGGGAATCGAAAGCAGATAGAAAACTGAGACAGTCGGAATTCTTTCAGCAATAATTTCAGATTGGAGCATATTGTGCATCATCGTGCCATACGATACAGCTAATGGCGTAGGCGACTGCTGGAGCATTTTTGGAGGAGGCCCACCACTTCCCCGCCCTGTTTTAGGTACTGATGGTACCCCTTCAGAGCTCTCGCAAGGACGCTAATTTTTTAAAAAACGAATCTACATTTAAAATTTCAAAACAAGACCTCCAAAATGTCCATGCATACGATGTTATTCGCAGTATGCAAGTGCTGTGTTTTAATAATTTTAGTAAGTTCTATTCTACTTGGTTAATATAATAAAAACACATTTACAAAATGTCAACAATAGGTAGAGAAGAATTAAAATAATACACAGCCACCTACAAAGAGAACAAAAAAGAAAAATGGTAAAGTATGCGCCTCTTTCTGTGGTGAAGGGGGTGTCGATACCCACTAACAGGCAGACCTAGGGAGAGAAAGCTGGGCGTTGGATTGGCTTCACGAGAATCAGGTTCCGCGCCCCTAAGCCAGGAAACCGGTTGTGCCTCGACGAGAAGTGTGAGTTGGGGTTGGGAATATCCCGAAGACCATGAGGAGAAAGCGTCGGAATACCTGGAGGCAGGGCGGAAGGTTGCCGATCCACGTTCGGCCCATCCTCAGTCCAGTTCCTGACCTCAGGGGAGGCGCTGCGAGCAGACGATGACACAGATCCCTCATCGTGATTTGATCTTGAAGTTTGATATGCACGGACGAGGTCTTCTGTCACCCCAGAGTTGGGGTACGCCGGACTGACACAAGAAAAATATAAGTTCAGTGCTACTACCAGCAAGCAGGTCACTCTATAGTAGAAAAGAAAGAACAAGATACAAAGCAGTGTATAAAAATAAAAGAAAATCTTAAAAAAATTATAAGCAGAATCAGTCTGTTACAAAATATCCAAAATAACCTGCAATAAGAGATAGAAAGTAAACATTAGATGCAAATAATAAACATTAGTATAATCAGGAACAGAAAATTTGTAGAATGCTAATTAATACAGTAAATAAACAGAAAGAAAAAGAAAAAAAAAACAGTTATAAATATGTACATGAAAACAATTGTCTCGTAGTCCATTGTGTCCAGGAGCAACACCTGGCGTTAAAGCTATCGATTTTAGTCTAGTACTCGACTCTAAGATCAGACCATCTCTCAACCCAGATCTTTGTATACTTCCTCAGACACTCGAAATTCACTTTGTTCGAGACGAGATCGGAGTTCCAAACCGGTCTCGTTGTTACTTCCAAACCGGCCAATAATTCATCTCTTGCATCCATCATAATCTCACAGTGCCACAAAATGTGCTCAGCGGTTTGATCAGAACTACCACACGCGCAGTTTGGATGTGGGGACAGGGAGAGTCTATGTAGTCTCCCCCTGAACTCACCATGTCCTGACAAAATTTGGGTCATGTGATGATCCAATTTAATGTGGGCTCCTTCCATTCTGATTTTAACTGATGGGAAGAAGGAGAAAGTCCATCTTCCCATATTCGACCTATCCCAGCGAGATTGCCACTCGTTGAGTGACAAATCACTCATTTGTCTAAGCAGTCCAGGAAGAGTCCCGACACCGCCTGGCGTAAGAGTTACGCCGAGATGGGTAGCGGGGAGTCCCCTGGTCAACTTTTTCTTCGTTAAAACCTCCCTAATTTCTAGATCGATTGGCAAAATACCGGCCAACACGGGCAAAGCGTCTGAAGCAACGGTTCTATAAGCACCGGAGAGCGCCAGCAAGGGGGTTCGCTGACCCCTCTTGAGAGCCGAGAGTATAAGCGAATTCCCCAAACGGTGCTCCCACACAGAGGCAGCATACGAGACTTGCGCCACGTATGTACCCCTATAAAGTAGTCGCAGCGCTGGGGATCGCAACCCCCACTCAGCTGTAGAGATTCTTCTCAGTTTCAAGAAGAGGGCCTGGGCCTTGCTGGAGACCTCTTTAACATGAGTTAAAAAGGAAGACGATCGATCTAGTGTTACACCAAGATATTTGACAGAGTCTGCAAATTGAATAGTGGAGGCTCCCATTCTGATGAAAGGATTTCTTCCTCTACTGAGGGTGCCTTTCATCAAGAGTCCCACGGTCTTTTGGGGGGCAAAGTTCAACTTGTTCCTCTCACCCCAACTGAGGATTGCTCGCAAACCTTCTTCAGCCTTTCTTTCCACTTCCCTTCTGCTGTCCCCCGAGACCAGATACAACTTATCATCAGCGTAGTCGACCGATGTGCATCCTTCAGGAAAGGGTAACCTGGAGGAGTCATCAAAATTTATATTCCAATATTTAGGTGCCAATATGGAGCCTTGTGGGCATCCCTTATCAACCTTACGCACTATTTTCTGATCACCATAAACGATCTCTATTGTGCGATCATTTAAGTAATCGCAGTTGATTTTAAAAAGGTCTGGTGGGCAGCCTCTATTTTTAATTTTGGTGATCAACATCGGCCACCACGCGTGATCGAAGGCACCAGTTATATCTAAGAAGATTCCAATGACATACTTCTTTGGACAGACCTTCACCCATTCAAGCGCATACATAATGGCGTGCTCGGTAGATTTCCCAGGGACGAAGCCAAATTGTCGCTCACATGCTGGTGAAAGATATTGCTGCAACCTGTTATTTATTAGTGTTTCCAAAATTTTGCTGAAAACAGGCAAAAGGGTGATTGGACGGTAGGCCTTCACGTCCGTCCTGAGTTTGTCGTTTCCCTTTGGGATAATCTTGAGCACACCTCTCTTCCATTCCGTAGGGAAAACTCCTCTACGCAGACATGTTTCCATAACCTGGAACAACTCTTCCTTGGCATGGATCCAGACGTTCTTCGCTATTATACCATTAAGACGATCGTGCCCTGGTGCCTTCTTCGGACCCAAACCCTTAATTATAACATCAATTTCAGCCTTAGTTACTTTTAGCGTTCTATCCTCACTGGCGAGGATCCTAGGTTGAAGCCGTGACAGAGCTCTTATCTGTTTGTGGTGGTCGTTTTCCCCGATTACTGAGTCTAATGGAACTAATTTATCCAACAAGGTGTTTAGTGTGCTGGTCACATCGGTACTCTCAGAGTTCCCAGAGGGATTATCCGATATGACGCTAGTCAAATACCGGTCAGAACCTTTTCCCGTTTTTTCGATTGCGCTGTGGATTTCCCACGGGTTGGCGTTACCCACTTGTTTTACCCAATTGTGCCATGCAGTTCGTTTTGCCGAGAGGATAGATAATTTGAAAGCTTTCCTGGCCCTACTGACACGAGTCTTAAGAGATGTGAGCATCTCTTGCGTGCCACCAGTCCTCTTTAGGGATCCAAGTGCCCTAAAAGCCCTCTTATAGTCCCCCTTCAGCAAAGTCAACTCACTCGACCACCACGGCGTTCTAATAGCGGTTTTTGGGTTTGATCTTCCCAAAGACCGTTCAGCAGCTGACACAACGGCTGCGTTAAAGTAATTCCCCAAATTATCCGGATCGTTTGCTGCTACGTTGTGAAATCCCCTTAGAGTGTCACGTAGAGCCTCCCCAAAGTTATCCCAATTCGCCCCTGTGGTTTTGAAGTTCCAGGAGGTTTTCGGAGCATGGGTCTTCTGGACCCCCACAGCAAAAGTAATTAATCTATGATCGGAGACAATTGCGCTATCATGGACCTTCCAGTTTGACATCCTGGTCGCAACTGATCCAGAGCAAAGAGTTAGATCTATGTTGCTCTCCCCATGTATGTTTGCGAATGTGGTTAAGTGACAGTTTTCATTTAATAGTAATAGACCTTGCGCAGCAATTAGATCCTCAACGGCGTCTGATCGTTCCGTTCTATGATTATTATCGTCAAACCACATTGGGGAGCGAGCATTAAAGTCACCTCCAATAACTATGTTACGGCCTTTAAGCGCGTTAAGGGCGCGCGTCAAGCTCAGAATGTGTGGTCCGACAGGGTTGCTATATTTAAAGTAGACTGAGATTAAAATAATCTCTATCTGGCCAAAATTAATAGATACACAGGTTTGGTATTCGTTCGACAGGCCAACCAGGAGGAGGGGGCTGATCAATGTGGTATTGACCAGGACACCCGCCCCCGGTGATCTGCCTACTTCAAGCACCGCCCCTGGATGACTTACTGGTGTTCTCCCTTGCCAGGTGTATTGCTCCTGGATGAGCATAAGGTCGATTTTCAGGTCGGACATGACCTTCAGCGCCTCGAGCGTAGCTGCCCGAGATCTCTGGAGGTTGATCTGACCTATGGTAAAGAGAGGGTTAACGGCCATAATCAGTCATTCTGACCTGAGCGTTTATGGCAGCCAACTGGGCCGGGCATTGTCTGTCACCTGTTGTGTGGTTGGACGGCTTCTTGAAACGGCTACAAGTAGCACAGACAGCCGCTTTGCCTTTGTTGGGGCAGACTTCGAAATCATGTCCAGTTGTTGCACAATGTCTGCAGATGGCAGCTTCCTGTGTACAAACCTTCGAAATATGACCATACAAATGGCATTTGAAGCATCTAGTGGCTCCAACGAAATCTCTAACCCTACAAGAATTCCAACCAAGGAAACAATGGCCACTGTCGATTAGAATTTTCCTGGCCTCGGGATGGCAGGTTAAGATCATGTTCATATACGGCCCGTCCCTCTTTCCGAAGAGCGAGACTCGTCGCATGGTCCTTATGTGATCTTCCTTGGTGAGGCTACCTTTATCTGAAATGTTATTAGTATAAATTTCCTCAAAAAGGGCCACGTCTGAGCTTGCTTCTCCTCTTGGGACGTCATACAAAACGATTTTGGGTAATCTGCCTTGGGGGGAGATCATCTTAATTCCTTGGGCGCTTAGTTTTTCTTCAGCCTTTTTGATGTTATTTAGACCTCCAAGAGAGGTGGTCTGTAAGGCCAGGCCAGCTCCCTTTATCTTACGAGTGCGCACCACTTGAAAGCCGTCCTTTTTAGGATCTAGAATTTCTGTGAGCGCTTTCTGTAGTTGTTCAGAAGTTTTACCCTCCGCGATCGAAGGGTAAAACAGCACCGTAGGTTGTTTTTGAGGTGTTGGTCGCTCTAACCCATTAAGTACAATGGTCTGTGATGCTGGGGCTCCCGAGGCTACACTGACATAACTCCTTCTTTGTGGTACAGTGACAGGCGGTTGTACTATGATTTTGTCCATTTTATCTGACATCTTTTGTTGAGCTTCCAAAAGTTCCTCAATGGTTGCACCTCTCGTTTTTACTTTTGTAAGTTCAATCGTCATGGAGGTCAAATCCGTCATGAGTGCATCTACCAAGGTGGTAATTTCCGTTTTGTCGGTTTTATTTAATCTATTGCTGCCATCATTAATAATTCTAACAATCCTCATCAGTTTTTCCATAGAGGGGATAATCCGTTCTTGTTCGCTATTAGGTGAATCATTAATTCTGGCACGTTTCCTATTTTCCTGGTTAGGTGAGTTTTCGATCGAAACTATGGTAGGGTTTGGTTGGTCATCAAGTAGCACGACTTGCTTGTCGCCTTTGTCTCTTTTATCACTCTTATTTTTTTTTCGTGGTTTCTTGTTTTTTGCTGGAGCAGTGGCCAGTTCAATTGGTAGCCAGCAGGAATCGGCCAGCCTCTAGGCTGTCAATGGCTTATTCAGTCGGTAGCCAGGAAAAATTGGCCAGCCTCTAGGTTTTCAGCATCAATGGCTAATTCAGTCGGTAGCCAGCAAGAATTGGCCGGCCTCTAGGTATTCAGTGGCAGTGGGCAGTTTAGTCGGTAGCCAGCAGGTATTCTTCAGCGTCTAGGTTTTCAGCATCAATGCAGCAGGCATGGACCAGCCTCTAGGTGATCAGCGGCAGTGGGAAGTTCAGTCGGTAGCCAGCAGGTATTCGTCAGCCTTTGGGTTGTCAGCATCTGTAGCCGGTTCAGTCGGTAGCCAGGAGGAATTCATCAGCCTCTATTTTGTCAGCATCAATGCAGCAGGGATTGGCCAGCCTCTAGGTAATCAGTGGCAGTGGGCAGTTCAGTCGGTAGCCAGCAGGAATTCAGCGGCGGCATTGTCATTTGATTATAAGAGCCGGCACACGGAGACGCCCCATTATTGTAATGATGACAGACGCGTCTGGCTCAGCTGATAGAGTGCCGGCCGTAAACAGCTCGTTGCAAATAGTTTTAATCTTCAAAATTATTGTGCCGTGATTGAGGAACAGAAGCGACTACAGATTTCAGTTGACACTCAGGAATTTATAATTAACAGATCGCGTTTTAACTGAAGGTGTTCCGTCCACTCGTGTTAATTTCTGAAACTTGACTGAGCCAATATTGTGTTTTAGTTGCTATTTATAATTTCACTTACAAGTTTTTGTGAAGTCAATATCATCACCACAACTTGTTTATCATTCCAGACGCATGTGTAGGTGCCGACGTAGGTGCGAATAATATTTCACCCGGCGACTGGTTTTGTTAATATTTTGCCGCCTGGTAACAGATTGATAGATTTTTCAACTGGTAAATATTACAATTTGGAAAAAGGGGGTTATCAAACCTTCAGGTGTTTCTTACTTCAAGATATTAATACAGTGGTTGGCAACAACTTAATCTAGTTGTATGATATGATGTTCGATACAAATAGGATGCATGATTTGGGCAACATGCTTGGGGGTACTATTGATATATTTAAATAACATTTATAGAAACAATTGTAATTAATACCAGCACTTTGTTGCCACTACAAATTATAGTAGCGTTGGTATTGTAGTTTTAGTGATTTGTATTATTTTATTTGTAATATTTTTATAGTTTCTTTTTTATTTTATGTTACTGTTACATGTTTTAATAATATTGTTTCATATTCAGTTTATCGTTTTACTGTTATATCATGCTTTAATTTTTTTTGTAAAATTTTCGAGAGCTCACTTAGTAAATTCTGTTCTCAAAACCCACGTTAAAGCACTGCTGGGCGTAAAACCAAATTAAAAAAATATATAAAGTTAAAGTTTTAATATTGTACTCAGGTTTAACTAATATAATGGATCTAGAAATAAGGACTCCCTTGAATCAAGTAACTGAAATATGAAGTGGAAATCGACTTTCGAAAAGCAGGTGTTACGGAGACAATGCACGAATTATCTTTAGTGCACACGCTACCAGTTACTATCGCATGTTGCAGTTGCCTTATCAGACAATACTGCCATATTGTAAGGAATATAAACAGATGACCCGGCACCAGATTACAGCGATTTAATATCAGAAATGAACATTGTGAACATTGATTTAGTCAGAGCTTTAGCTAAACTTTACCTTGTGCTGTAACCGTGAACGAGAAAATATCTGATTAATTATTTGATGAATGCAAAGAGGTGATTTAATAAAGTTTTATAGAACTTTGTTACCTCATTGGTTGGATAGTGAATTAATCCACTGCCTGCAGAGTTCCATCCCTTCTCTGGCGCCGTTAGTACTGTCGTACGAAGAGATTAACTCTTATCCGGTTAATAAACTTTAAAGGAGGAACTCTGAATTTGAGAGTGGTTTCGGGGCGCCCATTACTGGCTACCCCGTAGATAAACGCGGTTAAGAGGTAAATAAATGTTCTCCTGCTTGTCGGGATGAAAAAGTACGGATTTATTTTGTGGTTAGAAAACAATCACAAAAATTATCTAGATAAGTAAAAACGTGAAAAAACTTTTCCATTTTAAGAGATTTTTCAGAAGATTAAAAATCCTTTTTGAAAAGGTAGTTAAAACTTACAGATTGTTTAGATATGCAGAGCAGATGGAAAGAGAAGTATGAGTCGGGAGGATAAAATATATTTATAAAATATGGTACGCAAGTGGTTGGAAGAATACAACGGGGATACCTCGACAACAGATGGCACGATCAAAGGAATTTTAAACGCTGATTTAACGTAAATATTTTAAAGAAGTATTAGTTAAAAGCATTAACTTTGTGGCTCGCCATAATTTACAATATAAACACCTTAAGTTCTTTTGACCACATTATTTTAATTACACCCAACTATGTTTTATTATGCTCCTGATGAAGGAATGGTGGTGAAACCGGTTGAGTGTATTAAAAATAATATGGACAAAAAAAATATTGGTTTATGAGAAGTGTTTAAAAGACAGATAGGATATTTAAAAGGTATATTTATTGAAAACATTCACAAAGTAAATTAGAAAACCCACGCACAAAAACGCTCATTATTTTTTTACGTGTCATGGATGCATTTTTGCACTTTGATTCAATACGATAAAATTAGTGATGAGATGTTGACATTTTACTTAGTGTTCTTTGGTGTTAAAAGCGGGTAATCATAAGAATATTTTAAAGAATACAACGGCGGTTTAAAGTAAAAACGTAGGCTTTTTGCGACGGGTTACTGGTGACATCACTAGTCACCTCCACAGATTAGATGTGTTTTTTAGCAGACTCGGAAAATTAAAACTTTTAAAATTATTTAAACTATTTTAACTAATAACAATTAAAAAATATATACATCTATTTAAATTAGAAGGTACTGATTTTAAAAAAAATGACTAGTTTCTCATTATTGGAAATATTAAATTGGAAATTGGATTTTTGTCAAAAGTACCCATTTTACGTAATTTCAATATGGACCTACTTGAAAACATTAATTTTCAATTTGATAATTATAAATGGAGGTTTGTTGTATTGATGAACAATTGTTTATTTTCTATTGTATTGATAACAACTATTTATCAATGCTTAAGCAAGCCAGTCTGTCAAATCCACCCGACAACCGAGACACTTGAGTATTAAATGGCAGCTATTCAATAAATTAATTATTAGCTGGTGCGAGTGTCATATGAAATGAAGTTTTGGTTTTGCGAACAAAAAAGATTAAATTTAAATAATGACTTGTTGGCGCAGCAGCCAACTCAGGCTATTCATCAATCAATCAACTCTCACAAATTAATTTATGAAATATTTGTAGATAGGTTATTTTATTTACAAAACTATCCAATAAAACTTTATTCATCTATTTGGAATGCGGCGCTTAACGCGTAACAGATTTCAATATAACTTTGGCTGAAGTATTTATTTATCTGTGAAAGGGTGCGGAGACAAACGAACCGACAGATGAAGGACGGACGGAACGAACGCCGGTTCCGGGGTTACAGGAGACAG
Organism: Hesperophylax consimilis; assembly: GCF_061612785.1. Taxonomy (NCBI): domain Eukaryota; kingdom Metazoa; phylum Arthropoda; class Insecta; order Trichoptera; family Limnephilidae; genus Hesperophylax; species Hesperophylax consimilis. The sequence goes on from NC_142837.1 coordinate 46,974,146, forward strand.
GAAGGCCAAAACGACAAGCCTTGTTGTTTCAGATTTATTCCTTTCTCCGATCTGTCCACACGTCACTGACTTCTTTACCAAGAGGACGCTCGACTTATTTTCACCTTAAGAGGAACTGCTACATAGACTTATATAAAAGGTTAAAATTTTTGAATTTGAGGACAAAATTTTCAACCAAAATGAATATATTTTTTGAAAATCAGTAGTTAAAATTAGTTTCATGTTTAAAGGAAAATTAGCAATTTATTTATGTGTGTTTTAATTTTTTAAATAATCATTAAATGCTAAAAAAATTCAAATACTTGTGATTTAATGAAAATTAAAATTAATGATTTAAGCAAAACACCGTGAGGTATTCTATCCAAACCATCATAAAAGAAAGACGATTCCAATCAAAATTCACATTTTAATTACAAGTATTGTACTGGTATACAAAAAGTACAAAGAGGTGTAGCTTATAGGTACTCCCTATTTTTTACAGCCAACCCAATTCAAAAGAAATAGTTATATGTATTTCAATACATCTGGGTTTTTATACACAGATAGAAAACTGAGACAATCGGAATTTTTTCAGCGATAATTTCAGATTAGAGCACATTGTGCATCATTGCGCCATACGATACAGCAAATTCCGTAGGCGACTGCTGGAGCAGTTCAATTGGTAGCCAGCAGGAATCGTCCAGCCTCTAGGTTGTCAGCATCAATGGCTAATTCAGTCGGTAGCCAGGAAGAGTTGGCCAGCCTCTAGGTTTTCAGCATTAATGGCTAATTCAGTTGGTAGCCAGGAAGAATTGGCCGGCCTCTAGATTGTCAGCATCAATGGCTAATTCAGTCGGTAGCCAGGAAGAATTGGCCAGCTTCTAGGTTTTCAGCATCAATGGCTTATTCAGTTGGTAGCCAGCAAGAATTGTCAGCCTTTAGGTTGTCAGCATCTGTGGCTGGTTCAGTCGGTAGCCAGGAGAAATTCATCAGTCTCTATTTTTTCAGCATCAATGCAGCAAGGATTGGCCAGCCTCTATATGATCAGAGGCAGTAGGCAGTTAAGTCGCAGAAATTTAGCGGCGGCATGATCATTTGATTATAATGTCCGGCACACGGAGACGCCCCATTATTGTAATGATGACAGATGCCTCTGGCTCAGCTGATTGCCGAGTGCCGGCCGTAAACAGCTCGTTGCACATAGTTTTAACCTTTAAAATGATTGTGCCGTGATGTAGGAACAGAAGCGACTACAGATTTTAGTTGACTCAGGAATTTATAATTTTAAATTATAATTTACAGATCACGTTGTAACTGGAGGTGTTCCGTCCACTCGTGGTAATTTTTGAAACTTAATACCAAATATTTTGTTTAAATGGCCTATTTATAATGTCCTCTACAAGCGTTTGTGTGACGTCGGCTCGCAAAAATATGTTAACGTTTTCAAAAGGCAGGTATTTTTAGTGCCAATAATATTTCGCCCAGCGACTGGCTTTGTTAATATTTTAATTTCGTTTTAGAAAATAGGGTTTTCGAACTGATTCATGTTAGATTCAGTTTTTTTGCGGCCTGGTAACAGATTGATATATTTTTCAACTGGTAAATATTATGATTTGGGAAAAGGGGTCATCAAACTTGCAGGTGTTCAACTTAGGCCGCAATTAAAATTAAATGCAATAAAATAATTGTTAATTTTCGATACGCCTACTGTATATACATGATAACAAAGGGGATAAAAATGAATGTTGGTGGGTTTCAATTTAAATTAAATAGACTGGTTTAATTTGAAACACATATTTATTTAATTTATTTATTTATTTATTTAATATCGACGGTATAAATATACCATAAACAATGATAATATGTCACAGTTAAAATCGTAGAAATATTTAAAAAAAAGAATTACAAATATATGTGGCATTTGATTGAAAAATGATATTAGAGAGTAAGTAAGTAAGTAAACAAGAGATTTTTTTTTATTTTTTTTTTATATTTACTCCACACAGGAGGCCCTGAAGAAAATAATTTCCCTCGGGGCCTATATCATCTTTGGGGATGCTGTGTGGAGGGTCTTTTTTTGGAGAGGAAGGAGTGAACATGGGTCTTGAAGAGTCCCATGTTGTAGGAGGGAGGAAACACAGAGGCCGGCAGTTCGTTCCACAGCCGAGCTGTTGAACTTAAGAACGAATCGTAGAAGCGACCCGTTCTCATGTGACAAGTGTCAACTGTGTACAAATGTTGGGCGCGCGTTTGGCGTGTATCCCGACTACGCACCGGTGCCGAAGGGATCAATGACGCTAGTTCCTCAGAGCATCTTCCATTGTAATACTGATAGAACAAGGACAGCATACCTACCTGACGCCTGTGCTCTAAAGATTGCAGTCCGTTTGCTAAGATTGGGGAATCTATCAAACGGACCGCCCGTTTCTGCACAGAGTCAAGGGTTTTTTTCAGGTATTTTGGGGCTCCAGACCAGAGATGGCTGCCAAATTCGACAGTAGGGCGCACTTGCGATTTGTACAGGGTGAGCAGTTGTGTACTATTAAAGTATCTGCGGGCCCTGTACAGTACGCCCAGCTTCTGAGAGGCCAACTTTACTCTGGCTTCGATGGAGCCCCCGTACCTGAGCTGGTCACTTATAGTTACACCAAGCATATCAATGGAAGGCCTGTTCGGAAGATTGCTTCCGTTGAAGGAGACTAGATTATCATTTGGATCCCTTTTAGACGTAATCAGACAGGATTGGGTCTTTGAAACATTAAATTCGACGAGATTATTTTACCCCAGGAGGAAATACTCTCGAGATAACCGTCCATTCTCTGCTTCAAAGCCCTCCGAGCCGTTGGAGTTTGTGTGCCCTTTGGGGGCTTGTCAAACAAAAAGCTATCATGAACTCTACTGTCATCCGCGTAACAATGAATCGGTGCACATGTCAAAAGGTCATTGATGTGCAACAAAAACAAAGTCGGAGACAAAACCGATCCCTGTGGGACGCCAGTATTTACGGAGTGCAAGGAAGAGGTGAAACCGTCAGCAACCACCTGAATCGACCTATCCCTTAAAAAGTCAGTAATCCACGTACACAGGGATGCGGGAAGTCCGTAAGAACGCAATTTGTTGACAAGTCCTCGGTGCCAGACCCGGTCAAAGGGCTTGGATATGTCTAGTGCGACCGTTTGGGTCTCACCGTGACGTTCCAGACACCGCCCCCAAACATGCGTCACATACGCGAGAAGATCACCGCACGAGCGGTTCCGCCGGAATCCGTATTGACGGTCGTTGATAATTTTGTTCTTCTCGAGGTATGTGAGCAGTTTTTCGTTGATCACACGTTCCATCACTTTGGACAGAACTGATGTGATCGCTATCGGGCGGTAGTTGGCCGGGTTGGAGCGGTCACCTTTCTTGGGAATAGGGTGAATGACCGCTTTTTTCCAACCAGAGGGCAAAGTGCCACACTTCAGGGACATTTTGAAGAGCTTTGTCAAAACTGGAACTATTTCCGCAGCACACCTCTGCAATACCAGGGCAGGTATTCCATCAGGTCCACTAGCCTTGTTAACATCGAGCCCCCGTATGACGTGGAGTACATCCCGATGCCGGATCCTCAGCTTTTTCATATAGAAGCCGCAGTGAGGAACCGACGGCGGAACAGCACCCCCGTGGTCGAGGGTCGAGTTTTCCGAAAACATTTTCCCTAATAAGTTAGTCTTTTCGGTGGCGGTGTTTGCTAGTGAGCCGTCAGGTCTGGTAAGAGGTGGCAAACTGGGTTTGCAAAAATTTTGACCTAATCAGCCCGCAAGCGACCAGAATGCTCTGCTGCCATGCGGGCAGGCAGCCAGCTTTTTGCTGATCTGCAGGTCGTGTTCGAATTTTGACCTATTGATGATTCTTTTGCATTCCTTTGCCGATTTGTTGTATGCTGATCTGCTTTCGGGCGTTCAAGATGTGTTGTAGGCTCGGTAAGCCGCGTTTTTTCGTCGAACTGCTTCGGAGCATTGTCGACTGAACCACGGCTTTGAGCCCACACCAGTTTCTTTAGTAGTCGATTGTATGAAGCCATCCATCGCCGATTTGATGACTTCACCAATCTCCTGGGCACATCTTGAAGGGTCCGAAGTCCGAAAACAAACAGCTGACCACGGAAAAGCGTTGAAATGGGCCCGCATACCGAACCAATCTGCTGACCTATACTGCCACACTTTTCTCCTCAGCCTCTCATTGGTTGGTCTGAGGCTAACGGGGATTGATGTCGTCATTAGGCAGTGGTCAGATGATCCCAAAGGCGCTGTGACGTCAATCTTATAACCGTGTGGCACAGTAGTTAAGAATAGGTCTAACAGATTGGAGCGGTGAGTCTGGACATCAGGAACCCTTGTAGGCTCCTGAACCAATTGCTCTAATCCGTAGCAAATGGCAAAGGATTCCGCCTGTCGGCCAGCCGAGTCCGTTGGGCCTGAGAACTTCAACCATGGTTCGTTATAAACGTTGAAGTCCCCCAGAACAACAAACTCGGCCGAAGGGTAGCGGGGCAAGAGATCATCAATAGTATCGCTCAAATGTTTGAAGAGCTCGGAAGTGTCTGATTCGCTATGGTTCGGTGAGCAGTATAGACATGCGTAGAATCTTGCCGTACTGGCAAGATTGACGCGCACCCACATTACGTCGAATCTGGAGTTTTCCAGACTCAATAGTCGCACACAGTTGACGTCAGCTCGACTATAGAGGCAGACTCCTCCTTTCAGTCGGAATTTGCTTGCGAGGGTAAAGCCCGGGCAGTCCAGATAGGAGGAGTCTGGCGGCTCGGCTATCTGAGTTTCGGATAGAAAAAGAAGGTTGGGACGTTGGGACAAAAGATGGTGATGGACGGAATTTAAATTTGTGTGCAGGCCGCGAATGTTGGCAAAATTTACCAACAGTTTTGGCCCGCACCGGGGACGCCTGCTACTCGCCGCTGTAACGATGTTAAAATTTTTGTGTTGTATGTTCATGAATTTTTTTTTATTTTTATAAGGGTAGGAGGTGAAAGGAAAGGTCTGGAAAGAAAAGGTATGAGGAGTGGGTAGGAATCTGGGGTTCAGGCTGTCCAGGAGTGATGAGCGTTTGGTTCCAGCCCATCCACTGCGGTGCTAGGCGATAGGCTGGGAGAGTCCGGCTGGAGAGGGCATCCAATGCGCCCCAAACGCTGCTGCTGGGTCCCCTCCGGTCACGAACCGGCACAACAGCAGTGGCGGGGTTTTTTCACTCGCTGATGGGGCAGCTTACCCTTAGTCGTGTGCCTGAAGGTCGGGCCCCTGTACTATTGAGCGGCCCGGACAGCGGTAACCGGTTGTAAAGGGTCTCCCTCAACCAGCATCTCCCAACCGGCCCGCCACGCAGAAGGTGGGCCGACGCACCCGCCACCAAGACCCGGGCAAACCTTAACCCATGAACCCGGGCACCCCTGCTAAGTCACCAAACGTAGCGAACCACTTGGGGTGACCTGTGGCAGAGGTGTTGGTAATCCAATAAATGGTTCCCAGGGCGGCGGTACCCATTCCCGCCTACCAAATTGTATACAAGTACATAAGTTTCTATAGTGCAAATAAGGTAGAATTAGATTAAATTAATATTGATTGAAAAGATTTGATAGCATAGCCCTCTTGTACCTCTACCTTGCGTGCAGTTAAATAGATCTGCCACATCTGCGTATCTATTACTAACTTCATGCAACCTAGGTACAAGCGAGTGTTTGGAATGCTCAGTCCTGATATTGTTGCATTTAAACAAAATTTTAGAACGAGTAGCTCTCGTGGGTATATGAAATTCAATGAGGTTAATGAAATCAGGACTGTCTATACCACCATTTACAATTTTGAACATAAATATTAAGTCGGATATAATTCTTCGATCTGAGAATTTTAATAAATTTAGATTTTTCATCAAGTAATTATAGTTTATATTTTCAATAGGAATACCGAGTTTAAAATTAATGTGTCTTAGGAATTTATGTTGATTTTTTTCGATTGAATCTGAATGTAATTTGTAGTGGGGGGACCAGATCGAGGAGTTATATTCGACTTGACTACGAACCAGGGATGTATACAAAATTTTTAATGTTGAAATATTCTTGAAACCTCTGGAATTTCGAAGAATGAAGCCTAGCATTTTCATTCCTTAAAATAAAAATAAAGTTTAATTTAGAGTCGAAAGTTATCCCCAGGTCATTAATTTCTTCGACAAAGGTAAGGATTGAGTTATTGAGTTTATATGAATGAATAATTGGTTGATTTATGCTGTAAAATATTATTGAATAACACTTATTTATTAGGGCGGAGTGAAAAAACTTTTTTTCAAATTTCGTGTTTCCTATATTACCAATGGGTGCCTTGGTAGTATCCTATAAAGTACACAAAATATCATAAAATTCCAACTTCATCTTCAGGTGGCGCACTGACCCTAAAGTTCTACAAAAAATGGTGTTTTTTCAGATTTTGTTAGTAAACAAGCACATCATCTAATCCAGCTTAAACGTCACAAAATGTATTTTAGTTTTAGCCAGCTAACTTACTTCTCTTCCCCCCACCCTTTGACACTATTTTGCGTAACAACAGCTGCAGTCAATCAGTAATTAACAGACATTAGCACGTTCGTTGGAACAGCTGCGAAAACTTGATTGTGATTTCTTTGTAATATGCCTAAAACAAGAAAAAATTCAATGTGTTCTATGTTTGGTGGCCCAGAAAAATTAAAAGACAATGTGTTGCCAACTTATTCGGATGTAATAAAGTATTATTTGTGGATTAGAAATGACTTGCAGTGGTTATCAAATGGAAAAGATCCTTCTGTGAAAGATATACGTGAAATAATTGCAATTGATCTAATTACGTTGTGGAATAAAGCGTCTATTTCTATTGTAACTGAACGTCAAATTGTAACTAAACTAACCCGGTATTATCACAAGTACAAATACTTGAAATGTCGAGTACCTAAAAAGAAAACTGAATTTTATGAAGATGCAACAAAAAAACTCTTTGATATTGCTGTTTGCAAGTGCATTTGTGTTGATTTTTGTAAATGTTTAGTGAAAATACCCAGAAAGGAGCTTAGAATTCCTGCAAGATCAGAGAAGTAGCCGCAAAATGTATATCGGCTCAAAAGATATAGTGGCATCCAAAGCTTTGGAGCGTACGCAATTACGACTGATGAGGCAAAATAAATTACTTCAAAATCAGACTGTTGAGAAACCTCTGAGCCCCTCACCAGAGACTTCAGAGACCTCGGATGGTAGTGTAAGATTATCAGACAGCAGTCAAGATCCAGACTTTTATACACCTTTTCCGACATGCTCCACGCCATCCACATCGAAATCACAAACAAATCAGATGAGGCATCGATTAAAAAATCTTGCCACTGCCTGTGACAGGACTGGTGTCTCCGACAGATCAGCATCAATCATTGTCAGTGCAGTTCTTCAAGATATTGGTTTTATTTGTAAACAAGATTTCTCAAAAGTAATAGATAGAAGTAAATTACGAAGCGAGCGCCGAAAAGTTCGAGAAGAGTTGCAAAGAAGGCAGATTTCGAGCTTCGGGAGTTCTGACGGTAAAATAAGTGGGTTATATTTTGATGGTCGGAAAGACAAAACCATTGTGCAGGAAAAACGTGATAACAAGTACCACAGGAGAACCATTACTGAAGAACACATTGTTTTGCTCTCCGAGCCAGATTCTCAGTACATTGGTTACGTCGCGCCTCCTTCTGGAACCGCTAATTCTATTAAGGATTCAATTGTAGAATTTTTAAATTTGCACTTCGGAGATTTATCAACCATTGTAGCCATTGGATGCGATGGAACGGCTGTAAACATGGGCTTCAAGAATGGAGCAATCGCATTGATTGAAAGACATTTAAATAGACCATTACACTGGTTTATATGTTTGTTGCATGCCATTAAATTACCACTGCGTCATCTTTTTAATACTTTGGATGGCAGTACTCCAGGTCCCAATACGTTCGCAGGAGTCATTGGCAAGATGTTACAGCACTGTGAAGACCTCCCTATGGTGAAAATTCATAAAATTACGACAGTCTTACCCGATATCGAAAATTCTAAGCAATGATCAAAAATATCTGTATGAAATTTGTCAAGCTGTAACACAAGGTAGCGTAAAAACTGATTTGGCTAATAAGCAACCAGGAAAGCTGGCACACTCTCGTTGGCTAACCTGTTCAAATAGAATATTGAGACTATATGTAGCAACAAATTTTCCAACTCATAGTCTGGTTGAGATTGCTACGTTTGTGATAAAAGTGTATGCGCCAATATGGTTCACCATAAAAACAAAACCTTCATGTAAAGATTGTCCGAAACTTGTCCTTAGTATGATAAAAAGATGCTCCTATTTAAAATATGAGTTGAAAACAATTGTTTTTCGAATAATCGAGCGGAACTCTTTCTTTGCTCATTCTGAAAATATTTTATTAGCGATGCTACAAGACTAAAGACAGCATATAAAAGAATTAGCAGTAAGAAGAATTCTTAAAGCCCGACAAAATGTAAAGGAGAAAAAAGTAAGGACATTCTTGATTCCAAAACTAAACTTCGAAGCCAACGATTATTATGATTTGATAAACTGGAAGACAGAAAAAATATTCTAGCCACCATTAAAAAAAATACGATGACAGTGAATTATGGGACAAAATTATGAGCGAACATATAAATATCCGTATTGAAAATTTTTCCTGTCACACACAGGCTGTGGAAAGAGGTGTGAAGCTGGTCACTGAAGCTAGCTTGGCTGTTTGCGGAAGTACAGCACGCGATGGATATATTCGAGCAAGAATAAAATCGAGAAAAGAAATGCCGAAATTCGAAACAAAATTATACTTTTCCTCTGGAATTCAGGGAGCTACCCCATACGCATATGACACGACTGAAGGCTGAAATGATCAAAAAATATATATATATTAGTAATGTTCCTTATATTTTAATGCAAATAATAAAGTAAAATATGATAACAATTTTGTTTTAAATTTTTAAAAAATTTCTAGAATCGATAATTTTTTCAAAATTTTAGGTTCTCTGCGCCACCTGAAGATCATATGTCAAAAAAAAAATAAAAAATATTTTTCAACAGCTATTTATCTACAGCAACATTAAATGATATTGGGTTTTTGAAATTCTAAGAAAAAAAAATTTCGACCTCTTTCACTCCGGGCTATTATTTTTGTTCAGATAAAGTTTGTTAAGAGAACACCAATTAATTAACCTATTCAAATTATTTTGTAGACAGATACAATCTTCAGCGCTTTTGATTATTTTAAATATTTTTAAATCATCTGCGAAAAGTAACGCATTAATATCTTCATCAAATATACAATATCATTTATAAACAGTAAAAATAATATTAGGCCTAAATGAGACCCCTGTGGTTCACCACTGGTAGCTATAAATTGATTGGAAATGAATAAATTGATTTTTACAAGTAAAACTCTATCATTTAGATAGCTAGAAAACCATTCTAAAAGTTTTCCGTCAATACCGAGCTTACGTAGTTTGATCAGGAGAATTTTATGGCATACTTTGTCAAAGGCCTTGATAAAGTCCGTATATATGGAATCGACTTGAGTTCTGTTAGCTAATGCGTTTGATATATAGTTTTCATATAACGAGAGATTTGTCAGAGTTGATCTACCCGACAAAAATCCGTGTTGATTCGGAACAATGAGATGGTTAATACATGGTGAAATTTTATCAAGTAATAGTTTTTCAAAAAGTTTAGGAATTACGGATAGCTTATATATTGGTCTATAGTTAGTAACATCACTTTTATTACCCTTTTTAAATATAGGAGTTAGATAACAACGTTTCCAAATATCAGGGAAGCACCCTGTGTCAAGGGATTGATTAAACAATAGAAAAATCGCCTCAGCCAGTGAAGTAATGCAATTTATCAGGATATTGGGATGTACATTATCAGGTCCAGCCTTTTTGTTTTTGTCTAGGGATTTGATTTTACTTATAACGTCGTTTATATTGATGTGTATGGCAGGGATATGTATGTTCTTGTTAAGCGACGAAAGTGGTATATAATTGTCTGGGATATCTTCGTCATAGACGCTTTTAAAATAATCAGCAAAATAGTTAACTTTTACATTCATGTCAGTACTACTCTTTTCTTTGAAGTACATTGAAAGGGGTAAACCTTGTTTATTTTTTCTAAGAGAGTTAACGTGAGTGAAAAAGTTTTGTATATTAGAAGGTATAGAGTTTTCGATTCCATTTATATAATTGAAATATGAATTTCTTGATAGTTTTTTACATTGAGTTCTATAGTTGTGAAATATCTTGTAGTCGTTAAGAGAGTTCGATTCTTTAAAGTTTTTGTGTGCAATTTTTTTACAGATAACTAGGTTAATTAGCTCGCCACTGAACCATTTTGGGAACTTCGCTTCCTTAAGTGTAAAAGTGGTACAAAACTTTCAATGGCCTTATTAATAATTTTGTAAAATAATTCTAGATTATAGTTAATAGTATTATTATGGTGAAGAAATGACCAGTCTTCATTTGCAAGATATTGATTCATGTTAGAATAGTCAGCTTTGGAGAAATTATAAGTTAGGTTAAGAAGAACAGTTATGTCATCTGGTGAGTTATTAGAAGTGATGGTTATGCTTAGGGCGGGGTGGTGGCAGTCTAGGGGGAGAAGCTCGTCAGCTGATTTAGCAATATGGACTGAGGTATTACTGCAGAATACTAAATCCAGCAGCCGATTATTGGTATTGTAGACTTGATTGACTTGATGTAGAGAGAGTAAATTCGTCATATCTATTATTTTGCGGGCATTTTCTGGTAGGTTTAAGTTGTTATAAGAGTCCTTTTTCATCCAATAAATGCAAGGTGTATTATAGTCACCAAATAAAATTGTTCTGGCATCGGGGTATTTATTTTTAAAGGTTTTGAGGTCATCTATGTGGTTTCTGTAGACTGTGATATTGGATCCAGGAGGAATGTAGACACATCCCAGTAAAATTTTGCCTGATTTAGTTTTTAGTAAAACGAATACCTGTTCCACGTCCAGATGTTTACAAATTAGTCAAATGGATGGCAGTAATTTTGTAACGAATATAAGAACTCCTCCTCCTCTGGTTTTAGTACTAGTGGCTGGATTTCTGTCAAGGCGGTAGGTGTTGTAAGATGAAAATCCAAGTTCCTCGGTGTGAATATCAGGATCAAGCCAAGTTTCGGTAAGAAGAAAAACTTTAATGTGTTGGAGTTGTGGAAGAGTAGTTTGTAGCTTTATGAGTTTGGTACGGCAGCCTCGGATATTTTGGCCGTATCCGATGATGTATTTGAGTTTTTTGAAGTTGACCTTATTATTGTGGGCTTGTTATTCATATATTTTATTGTTAACCCAACTTCTCCTCCCTTTATCCGAGTTTCCAATTATTGGCGGAGGTCCGACAAGAATTTTCGTTGGTTCGGTGTTTGGTCGGAAAAGATTTCAACAGTGGAGTTGGTCAGATAAAAGTTCTTTCTCCTGAGGATATTTATTGCTTCAGTGGAGTTCTTTAGAATAACCTTAACGGGCCTTGGTTTATCCGGCCTCACTGTTCCAAGGCGTAAAGTGTTGATAAAGTTAATTTCAATGTTACTATCAATCTTATTCAAGATATTTGTAATTTGTATTTTGTCATCTTGTATTTTTTTCTATTTGGTTGAGCTTAGAGCTTTCAGGAAAATTTATGATTATTAGATTATTTGCTCTTTTTTTTCTTTCTTCGAGTTTGTCGGCTGCTTCACAAGTAGATACTACTGAGTAAGGTTGATTGAATAGTGCTTTAAAAGTTCACCCTCGAGTGCTGCCATTTTGGCAGCCATTTGAGCAATGGTTCCGAGAATAGCATTTGTTTTCGGTACCATTTTTGCGATTTGATCTTTGTTTAATTTGCTTGTTGGGTTAATTATTAATTCAGTGAGGGCCTCAACCGCGTTTCTCGCCAGTTTGATGAATCCTTGGGAATCCATTTTATAAACTTAAAAAATTTTTTTTTTTTTTTTTTGGAAAAATTGAGGATGGGTCAGCCTGTATTTAAGGTGGAGTGATTTGAAGTAGATACCAGGGAACCAGCCACGCGGTAGTAGTTTGGGTGACAATAATACCTAATGTTTTGACTTTTATTTATATTGATAATGCTGACTCAGTTATGAATTTAGGAACCAGCAGGATTGCTCTCCGACTTCCTTAAACTTGCAGTCTCTCAATGACTCGTTAAATTGTTAGTTTCACTGTTTAAAAATACTGTAAAATATTAAATTGTGTTAAGCGTAAAATTGAGTGTGCTCTCCGTGTCACTATACTTTGATACTGTATATTAAGTATATGTTGCGTTTAAATTAATATTTCGAATAAAAAAACATTTTTTAACTAGCTTTTATTTTATAGTTCATTTTATTAGCAGGAAATAACTTTTTAATAATTACTTATGAACTCGCAAAAAAATTTCCAAAGTTGACTCTAAAATCATGAATAATATATTTAACAAACAAATAAATAAAAGAGCACATATCCGTTAAATTATTATTTAACTACTAACGGATATTGTTCAATTATTGCTTTGTAGTGATTAGATAAAAACGCGTAGCCAATGCTCTTAAGGGGAACATGACGGGTATGAAGAAGGCCGCGCAGTCGTTCCTCTTAACTCATTCACCAGTACATGGTACAGCGTCAGTGTGAGGCTACGATAGCGGTAACCGATAAATTCGTGTTCCCGATTCAATTTTCTTGGTCATTTTCGTTTTCAGTTTAGCGGTTTTTTCAGCGTTCAATTGGTTGGAAATAGATTGCATGAAGCTGTTCTATCAAGCAGAATAGTCTGTGTCAGCCAAGATTTATATGTTTATTTTATGTTGGAAAGATTTTCAAAACACATTGCTCTCTGTAAAGTTACAAGTTGTGGCAATTTCAAAATAAATTGAAAAAACATTGATAGTGCGATATTATAGAAATTAGTTTAATTATGAAGCATTTTGATGAATTTGTTGCAGCGAGGTGGTTTAATGAGAAACAATCTGCTTCCTTTAATTTTTGAAACACGCAGCGTTTAGTACGGATATTTCTTTAGGCGTTTTAGCATTTGTTAATTTTGTTTTAAACGTTAAAAAACAAAAAACGTTTTTAAACATTACTGGCTAATATTCCTACTTTAAATATAAACAACTTGCTGAAATCCTGGCTTTTCTCGGGTTCTTCACACAGTTTTTCAAAATCGGATGTCAGCAATTGTCCTCTTATTTTGAACATCAATTTGAAATTCTGCTTTATAAAGGGGGCATAAATTGGATTGGGGTGATTTAACGGAATTTTCTTGCAGATAGTGGTCTTTTCTTGTTTTCAAACTCCAAAGTTCAAAGAAGTGTGCATAATTTTATCAACCTCGGAATAAAAATGTAGATTTCTAAAAAAAGGCCCAGCCGACCGCTCCCTCGCCCACCACAGACCCTCTTCTTTATTTATAAACATATAGAAGATTTCAAGAAAACATCCTTAAATTAGCATTTTTCATGCAAACCCATGTCTTATTTGGTATTGCGTCATGCGATGGAAGATAAATTATTTTCCGGGTTCTCAAAGGTCACAACCAAAGATATTAGAAGAACGAGATGTGCTATGCGCAGTTCGTACTGAGTGGAATTGTTTTGCCGAGTGTCGCCGGTTTTGTTCACCAATACTACTGCACACCTTCGCTTGCGCTAAGGTATCCGCACTAATACATAGAACAGATTTCTGTGCGTACACGTCCCGATACCGTTCAAAGTACCCTAATTAGGTAGTACTCCGGCTACGGTCCGGCGGCCAACATAGCATATCTCGTTCTTCTAATATCTTTGGTCACAACATTCTCTGTTCAACTGTGGCATGTGTTTATATAGCTCAACACGAGTACTCTGTAGGAATGGTAGAGTGAGTTTCCATTTCAGTCTACAAATCTACATAGCTGTTCGTTCGACGAATCATCAATAATGTGGCAATATTTGACTAACACCTGCCCATAGTGCAAACATGGCTGCGAACCAGGGGTACATTGACATAGAATATGTTATGCGTACTTACTGGTCTACAGGGGTAGTTAGTGGTTTAAAACCGGCTTATCAAATTATTTTAGCAGATTGTAAAAGTTCACTTACCTGCGAACGCAGTAAAAATTTATCGACTACTTTTTATGCAGGTTTTTTTGGAACTAAAATATGCTATAGACTCACAAAGTATTATTATAATAATTTATTCCTTAACAATATCGATGAGTTATACAACTAATTTTATGACGGAGGAATATGTAGATATATAAATTGGAGTTAATAGGTTAAATTTTAAATACAAAAGTATTTTGATTCCAAAGGAAAAAGTGTCAAGTACATTATTTGTTATGTTTGTATCTTCTTCTTTATATCTATTTATAAGATATTTATACCCTACGCTACAATTATATCTTTTTATAGGACATTTATACCCCACGCTATAATAATTTCTTTTTACATGATATATATACCACACGCTACAATAATATCTATTTAAAATATTATTTACAGGATATATATACCACACGCTACAATAATATTTATATCCAAATATTATTTTTTTTAATTTCCGATTTTATGTCCGGGTTAAATCTTCCCCATAGGCAAAACTAAACCCTTCCACAAACTTTTCCACAAATGATCAACTAGTCAATCAACATTATGCAAGTGCATTATATAAGCAAAATAAATACAAAACAATACAAGAACAAAACGTCAACTCACCAGAGATCAAATGGGAAAATAATTCACCGACTCTAGATATTTTCATATCAGAGGGTTTGGCGCGGTAGAACTCCTAACAGGGCCTTTAAATTCTACTGATCCCTCAACATAAATATTTAAAAAATCTTTCGTTATCCTACATGTATTCAAAATGACCGACTTTTGCATCTTTAAATGTATTTTTTTTGACAGATCTAATACGCCTAAATTTTTAATGAGAGAGCTAGGTATAATGCCAGTAGCCAAAATAACGAATGGTATTATTTTTATAGTTTGAAAATGCCAAATTCTTTTAATCTCATTTCCTAAATCTGTGTATTTTCTTATTTTTTCATTAACAGATTTTTGAATATTACAGGAATTTGGAATAGCGACATCAATGATATAAGTTATTTTTTTAATTTTGTCATGTAAAACTATATCGGGTCTATTATGACCTTCGATCATTGGATATTGATCAAAGATCATCGGAGTAAATATCTTTCTGCGATGTTGTTTTAAATAAACAAATAATGCACGTTTCTTTACGTACATGTAACAAATTATTAATTTTATATTACAAGCTGAAGACGCCGATGTTACTCAGGCTTTATTTTACTTTGAAAGGTGGGAAAGTGGGATAAATGTGGTTTTTTGAAAACTCATGTGAACAGGGACTTTTTTATTATTTGGAGGTCATTTTTTCAAAATACGGTGGCTTTATGATTATTATTAAAAAACATCTTCAAAAAACTACTCCCACATGTTGCCACTTGTCACTCAGACCAGTAACAGCCCAACCCTCACATTGACCCTCAATGTCCAGTACCAACTGAAAAAACATCTAAAATGTCATTGAAGATCAAAATCATAAATTTTTAAAATAATGTCGGGAATCACTGGTTTAAAGTTAATCAAGTAGTTCCTCAACACCCTGTAAAATATTTACTTAAATATATTTATATATAATATATCGATTGTGGTTTGTTTAAACCCTTCAAGCTACAGGTTCAAAACTCTGCAAGAGACGACAAAAACGAATGTTTACAAATTCGAACGATTTTTTTTTTCTATGAAGCTTTTTATTTGTTTTTCAAAATGTTGTTATTCCATTTCTAATTATTAGTGATTTGAGGATTGAGTAATTTTACCTACTGTTTTCTCGAAATAACCCCTAATTTATTATATCCAATACACCGAAACCACTGAAAAGTAATATTTCTTAAATATGTGGCTTAAAAGGTTTCACCAAAACACATATATATCAACTGTTCGATATATAGATAGATTTTCCTCACTGGAATGGATTTATTCTAATTAACATATAGTAGATTACTGTAATAATAATAATTCGATAATTTATATAGCGCGGTTTTTGTGAATATCATCTCAATAGCTCTGTACAATTTATTACGAGTTTCTAGGCTCTATTTAATTTTATTATTAACAGATTCATAAAAACATACTTATTATTTTCAAACAATCACAGAAAATCATACTTACTTGGGAAGTCACTTCAGAACACACTGCACATTCATAGCACTGTTAGTGCTATCAATTAAATATATCATAATTATTTAAACAAATGGGATCATTGAAAAGTACGACTATCGTCATAATTTAATAGCTAATCAATAGAACAGAGCATATTTGGTGAGGACTTACGTAAATAATACGAAGTCTTTTTTAATTACTTCGATAAAATTGTTTAACCTATCTTACTAATATTCGATATGTATTTCCGCCTCGATTCACAATGTCGTACACCTACTCCCTTCATTGTAACCACAATCTTATATAGTATATTATGTTATGCTTGGTAACTCAAATGTTAGTACGGTAATATTATTCCTTAAACCCACATTTATTGATCTACCCCGATACTGAAAATGAGAGCTTTGAATAATTTGGGAGATAATAGTTATTTCCTTCAAACGACAGGATCTTCCCAGAACTTGTGGTATTCCAGGTCGTAGAAAAAATGACCCAATACCCTTCGGCCCACATACACCGAGCAGCTTTGATTTTGGTGATGTCATGCGACATCGTTCAATCACGAATGCGTACAGAATTTGTATGTTTTATTTTTCTAGAGTAATTTATTAAAACTAGCCGTTTTGTGAACAGAAGAGCTCGCATCCAAGAAATTATTTTTATAATTTTCTCTTATTTAAATCAAAACCAAAATATCTTCGAAAATTATAAGATTTACAAGTAGGTATCAAAATGCCTATCTACTTAATCATAAATTACCTATCTTAAGTGTGTATATATATTTTAATTTAAAATAAGGGATATATTCAAGTAGGTAAATAATAAAAGATGTTAAAAATAGTACGAAAAAACACGACGATTTCACATTTGAAAAAACAATCTTTCAAACGACCTCCATTTTAAAACCGAAACTTTTTTATTTGAATACCGTACAAGAATCCCAACCTCTTCCAAAACCGTCTGGAACTAGTGAGTATATGGGATCCTAATTGGGGTGTATTGTGAGGCTGAAAGTAATAGGGAGGGGAAACAGATGGAGAAGAGGGACGTGGGAAAGTTTCTGGCTATTCAAATAATGTCACCAGATACGGCTTGAGCCGTTTCAAGCAACGTTTCAATTCTGAATAATGGTCTTACACCAGGGCGATACTGAGAGTATTTTTTAATGACAATTATAAAATATAATTGATAATGTTTTTGTCTTTCCTCCTCACTCGGGATTCCTGTATGTGTGAGGCGGACTAGCTTTTATTGAAATACTCTTTGTTTCCAGATTTTAATTTATTTTTATTTAAATCACTTGCATAATCCTCTTTCTTTATTGTTGTCGGAGGTGAATTATAGAGCTTAGTGGAGAGTTATTTGCAGTTCCTTAGACCTAAAGCAATTTTAAATATGAAATATTTCACAATGTCATTTAGGCCAGCTGTTGTGTTTTTTTATTTATTTACCAAATGTTTTATTAAAACATTTTTAGCAGATGTTTGAATGTTTGGGACTACAAAAGACTTGAAGATTTCGTTTGTTGTCGTCTTCATGGAGAGCGTCTAGTTAAAACAGGACTTTGCTACTGCCATATTGAAAAAATCTCAAGCGGTAACATGAAGTTGTATTTATTTTCCGAATGAGGAAATCAAATGTTATCTATCTTTCGTATCAAATATCTCAATATCTATATTTATTTTCCCAATAATTTAGCTTCTTAAGTTATATTCTATGAACACAATTTTTTTATTGTTTTAATATTCTTATTGTTGTGATAGTGTTTTATTTTTTTTTAAATTTATGTATCACGCAA
This sequence comes from Hesperophylax consimilis, assembly GCF_061612785.1. Lineage (NCBI taxonomy): Eukaryota > Metazoa > Arthropoda > Insecta > Trichoptera > Limnephilidae > Hesperophylax > Hesperophylax consimilis. The sequence continues at coordinate 46,992,184 of NC_142837.1, forward strand.
GAGTCCCAACTGCTCCAAACCATCTGGAGCTACACAAAGAAAACTTACCGATAAAAAATGTTGTTAATTTTTTTTTAAATTTGCTCAAATTATTCGTTATCCTGTAAAAACGGAACTGAAGGCCTTTAACAAATCAATTGACAGAGTTCCTAACATAGTACATATCAGTTTTAAAAGAACATTTTATGAGGGCAGCGGAAAACGTGTTCATAAAAATATTGATATTGATATTGACATATGATATTTATTAGGAAAGAAAAATTGTTCTCTTTATATTCTGAATGACTAATATTTTATCAGGAAATTGACAAGCTTTTATATCACTGTTTTAACAGGATCATTTTTCTCCGTGTAAAGACTATGGCATCCCTAATTGGGGTATGTTGTGAGGCTAAAGGCAGAGGGGGTAGGGAGAAAAGGAAAATAAGGTTGGAAAGTAAGTGGCTATACAGATCTGATTACCAAACATGGCCAAAGCCATTTTAGGCAACAATCCTTTCACTAGCGCGACACTGACCACTCAAGAACGTGCCGCAAATAAATATTGTATATATGGTTGTAAATGAATAAATTTTTAAAAAACCCAAAAAATCGTGAACTGCGATTTTGAATCCAAGGATCATAACAATTCGGCCACATAATATTTATAAGTCTTCCTTAATTTAAATAATTATATGAAACTTTTAATATTCATCGAAATCAGAAAGACATGCTCTATTACTTCCAAATCTATTATTTTAATTTATTCGAGAAAAAATCAAGTTTTACATAAAAAGATACATAAGATTCTAATTGAAGGTCAGCTTGGCCGGCAAATCAGAATAGGTATCAATCTAATAACGGACGAAGGAATAGCCCTTGTCAGGCGGGACGCAAATACGGGGAGTGGTGCTTAAATCCATCGGATCATATTATAAAGCGGAATTTCTCCGCCAGAAGGACAGTGTAATGAAAAAATGTCCAGGCTTAGCATTCATTATGCAGATTAATGAAGGTAAAATAACTTTTTAATTATCCCCTCTACTTCTGTTATCCTGTCGACCCGGACATCTCTGTCGCTCTGGACGTCCACTTTATATTCTCCAATCCACTCACTTAATGTTCATTTTCCTCCTCTTCCTCAACACGATTAGCCAAGCTTAATGCTACGACAGATTAGATTTGCTCAACTTTGATTCAGAATGCTTTTACATATTTTGCAGACTAAAATAAATTTTGAATCATTGAAGAAGAATATAATTGCTTGAGCGTAAAAATGTCTTGTTTTTACTCGATCACATTTGTTTGTGTGTTCTGTGTCAATCCTGTCAAGATGGTAGCCGTGTTTGATAGTACTTTTTTATTCCGTTTGAGAGCACGAGTGAGTAAACAACATTACGCGAAGTCTACTATTTACTCAACTACTTATATGGATTAATAATACATCTTAACGAAATGTGAAACAGAGCAAGACACAGAAAATAAAAAGGTAACGTTGGAAACTGGGGATCGAATCCTAAATATCTCTGTCCTAGAGAACCACTTAACTATTAAGACCTGATTTTTTTCCGTATATTTTATAGATCTTATATCTTAATTTAAGAATTTCCAATATTAATATCTATTAATTCTCGTAGTATTAAAAATAACTTTCATTGTCATAGTTGTGAAAAGCGTTGTCCGGGTAAGATAAGTTCTGTTTCGTATTTTGCTTAGATTTAAAAAAAATGATATATATGATTATTAATGTTATCTTCTTCCTCGATTATCATATATAACCTTTAATCAATATACACTTCAAAAGGTTATTCCGAAAAATTGAATAACAATAATTTAATTATAAACCTTCATTCATGTTTCTCTCATTCATAAGTTTATTTGTATTACACGTCTATGTAAATTGAATGTTCAGGGAACTTTGGCAGCAAAACGGTATTACATGGATATAAAGTAGTTTAGATTTAATGGATGCGCTAGGAATAGTTTTATGATATGATATGTGGTTGGATTGGGGAGGCGAAACAGCTTATAAATAGTCGTAGGTTGATAATTTGTTGTCAAAAATTATTTTATTACTAGCCCAGGTTGGTGAATAATCACGGGATATTATTTTTGTATATCTAGTTAGCTAGTTAATAATATTTTCTTTTATTTTTTTTTAACATTATTTCTGGCTTTCACCCTTCAAGGGTGTTCTTGGCCATCATTTAAAATTATTGAGAAATGAAAGGTGAATTTAAATATTAATTTTATTTAAATGGGCAAATTTCAAAATTATAATGAAAATTGGAGTCGAGTTCAGACTTAGAAGAGATGAGATGTTGAATGGAGGGGAGGCAATTTTAGATAAGGCTTGATAGAAGAGAGGATATTTGTTTAGAGAGGGACAACCAAAAAATATGTGATTTAAAGTTCCCACTTCTAGACCACAGAATGTACAATCTGAGGAGTCAACGACGTGAATTTTAAAAAGATGGGAAGGAACGGAACAGTGTCCGATCCTCATTCGAATGAGTGAAGAAATTTCTTTTTTGGAAAAATGGGGGAATTGCTGAAACCACGGTTTTGATGGAATAGTCCTTTGTATTGAGGCAAAGCAGGCTCCCTTGGATTGACTAGCAATGTGCCAATACTCTACCCAAACATTGCGGGATCTATCTTTGATGATGGAAAAAATGTCAGATAGGGGAATGTGGTTTACGAGGGTAACAACAGGGTTAGACGCTCCTTGTTTTGCCAAGGCATCCGCAATATCACCCATGATACCAACATGTCCAGGAATCCAAATCAGAGTTACAGTTTTACCAGAGCTTTGAATGGAGGCTATCATCTCTCGAATAAAGCATACAAAGTGATCATCAGGATTAAGAAGAGGACTGGATTTAAGTTTTTGGAGGGAACTGAGAGAGTCAGAGAGAACGAGGGAATGTTCGAAATTATTTTTGATTATATATTTGAGAGATTCTATTATTGCAATGCACTCGGCTGAAAATATTAAAAATTGATTTGAAATTGAATGAAATATTCTGTCATTAGAATTATTGTGGTAAACGTTAATACCTACACCACAGTTAGGAGAGTCGGGAGATTTGGATCCATCAGTAAATAAAAGAGAAAAGTTGGGCCATTTAGATGAAATAATGTCATTGAAAATATTATTGACAGTTCGGGCCGGGAGATTGGAATGACTTTAAAGGATTCCGATCCCTTCAAATATTGTTGGGGATAGGGTGACGTGACTATATTTTAATTTGTATAAGGGAAGTTGATCATTTTGGATGATGTGAAGCTCTGAGAGAGACTTAAAATTTTTACAGATGTCAGGAAGAGGTTTAGTTGAAGCTCTGATTGTAGATGAATGGGTTGAGTCAATGAACAACGAGACGCTGGGGATAACCTGATGACATTTAGAATTTAAACATTTAAGAACAAATTTGTCAGCAAATAGTTGACGCCTTAAATAAAGAGGAGGATCAGAACATTCTACTTGAAGGGAATTGATGGGTGACGATTGCATTGCTCCAGTTATAATTCGCAAAAATTGAGATTGAATTATGTCTAATTTATCAAGTACATTTTTTGAGGCAGTACTAAAAAGTGGGTTTAGCTTTCCGAATTCTTACTACTTTGGAACATTCCTCATCCCACCAGAGAGTTGGAGGGAGTTTTTTTAAAAGAGATTTAGTTTTAGGGGGAGGATTTGATTTATTTATTGCAGTTATGAGCATTGATTTGAAGTTATTATAGTCATCTTTAACGGAAAATATATTGGTGTCGGGTAAATTTAGTAGGAACTTGTCCATATGAGAGTTAAATTCATCCCATTTGGTGTGTTTCGTTTTAATCTTTGTCGAAATATGAGACTTGTCCGATTGGAAAGAAGTTTTTTTTTTATATATTTTTTTTTTATAGTGAATACCTCACAAGAGTCCCAACTGCTCCCGTCTGGAGCCAGTGAGACTATGGCATCCCCAATTAGGGGATGTTGTGAGGCTGAAGGTAAGTGGGGAAGGGAAAGAGGAAGGTGGGGAAGTACCTGGCTATTCAGATCTAGTCACTAAACACGGCTAAAGCCATTTGGAGCAACGTTTCAATTCTGAATGGTGGTCTTACACCAGGGCGATACTGGTAGTATCTTCCACTCTGGAACGTGCCGCAAATATACTATATATTATTTTAATGAATTAATTGTGAAATAACACAAATTAATCAAATAAAATTTATTTGCGCACGCCGGGTTCGAACCCGCGACCTTCGGAATAACAGTCCAATGCGTTACCACTGGACTATGCCGGCCGTCATATAAAGTTATATAAAGTTTGATAAGTAATGGTGATCGGGAAATGATCACTGGATCAAGGGTCGGGGGACACCACCCACGAGGAGAGAGAAACCAGACTAGTAGAACATATCGAGAGATCCACTGCACTGGGGTTTGTGCTGGGGCGTGAGATCCTAGTAGGAGATCCGTCATTCAAAAGGAAAAGATTGGATTGATCTAGGAAAGCCATCACACTTCGACCATCTCGGTCGGAGAAAGCAGAACCCCAGACGGGGGAATGGGCATTAAAATCGCCTTATATAAAGAAAGGAGGGCTTAGTTGACTTACAATTTGCAACCAAATTTGTTTATTGAAGTGGGCTGTTGGGGGAAGATAGACTGAAATAAAGGATGTGTCCTTTATTTTAGCTGTAACCATTTGGAAGTCAGAATTGGGGGGTTTGATATTATTTATTGAGGAAAATGATATGGATTTCTTAATAAAAAGGGCAGCACCGCCGCCCGAACCTTCCGGGCGGTCGTCGCGGAGACAGGAATACCCTCCCACATTAAAGTGGGTGGATGGAGTAAACCAAGTCTCCGAGATAGCAGCCAAAGAAATAAAGTTGGAATTTAATAGGTTAAGGAGATCAGATTTGTTAGAAATAGCACTTCGGCTATTCCACTGAAGTATTTTGAAATCTTGAAGAGTCATTTTGAATAAATGATTTTAATGTGGAAATAATAGTAGCAGCGTTGGACGGTAGATTAGTTTGAGAAGAAATAAGGTCAATTAGAAGCATTATGAGAGTTTGGATAAATGAAGAATGGTCTTGGGAGAGTTTTTCAGAAAATTTTAGAGAGTTCATTGAGGACGGATTATAATTATTTGCACACCCATTTGTGGCATTTGAAAGAAGTGAACCATTGGGATTTAAGAGCAGTGAGTTGTGTTGTTGCTGATAGTATCCAAGAGCCGGTTTAGAGATAGCGTTTTTGTATGTGAATTTAGTTGAACGTGAAAAAGTTGTTGTAGAAGAGGGAAAATGGCTGGATGAGGAGTTGCTGGATAAAGCCTCAGCAAATGATTTTTTGACGACAGGCGGGAATAGTTTAGAAGCCTGCAGAAAAGACAAGTTCTGAGAGGCCATAGAAATTTTAATATTTTTTTGGCGAGATTCTTCTGGGCAAGAAGTGTTGATAGCTGTATGTGAGCCTGAGCAGTTAAAACATTGGGGTGAGGAGGAAGAAGGACATTGGTCAGCTGCGTGGTTTTCTCCACATTTAAAACATCTGGGTTGAGATTTGCATGCAGCTTTGGTATGACCAAAACGGCAGCAATTGAAACATTGAGTGGTGGGATAAGTATACATTTCAACTGGTAATGAGTTGAAGAATAAATATATATGGGAGGGAAGAGATTGACCTTCAAAGGTGATAACTACAGATTGGGAGGGCTTCCAGAAAATTATACCCTCAGAGTAGTCTTTGTAATTTAGCCTCCTGGCTTTTATGGGATTGCCAATGTGTTGGGGGGTTGAAAGTGAAGACAGAATTTCTTCGATGGACAGATCGGTCGAGATACCTCTGACCAGACCCATGCGAGTGACATTGAAAGTAGGGATATATGCCTTGAACTTTGAATTAGATGAAATGAAGATATTTTTGATGAAACTGTTGGCAGCTGACCCTGAGAGAAATTCGACGGAGATCCGGAAGCGACCCTCGGCTTTTACACCTCCAGGCTTGATTGAAAGGTTCTTGCTATTTGATAGGAATTCGCCAAATTCAAGAGGGTGGATGGTTTTTCCTTGCTCAGTTTTTTGTGCGTATACTATGAATGGGCCACGGGAATGAGGAGAATAAAAGTTTGTTGGAGGAAGTTGAGAAAGTGCTGGTGGGGATTGTGAAGTCGAAGGAGAGTCAAGTTTTATTGGGGAAAAAGGAGTAAATTTCCTTTTTTTGGTAGAAGTCAAAATGACAGAATCACTGTCAGAAATTTCTCCATTTTCCCCGTCTGGGGGGTCTGGAGAGGGATCTGGGGGCCTTGTAGGGGGTCCAGGAGGGAAATCTTCCTCCATTATTCACAACAGTAAACAAGTACAATAATAGTATGGAAAATGACAGAAGTAAAAAAAGTTTATAAATATCTGGAAATCAGCAGCGAAAAGTGACTCCTGGAAGATCAGGAGGGAGAAGAAACCTCAAGGCACAACACACTACACTTTTTTTTTGCCAGAAAACAAAAAAGAATGGTAAAAAATTATTTTTAGATAGAGCAAAACAAAACAACTGATGACAGCCAAATGTTATTCATAATATTTTCTTGAAAATGGAAAAAAACGTACAGCTTTGAAAAATCACAAAATCTGACTTTAATTGTCAAGATAATTCCGAAGAAACTTAAACGATATAAATGCACATTTCGAATAAAATCACAATACATTTCTAGCAAAAAAATGATATAACATGCAGGTACTTAATCGCTAGTCTGAATTCTTGACGTGATGTGTTAAAAAATTTAAAATGACGCTTAAAGCCAAAACAAATCCTGGTTCATTGAAAGAGAGTGACAATCACACACAGCCACACAACCAAAATTAGTAAGTTTGTTGATAAAAAAATGATAAATTTTTTTTTTTCTTTATTTATTACAAGATAATACATTACAAGATAATTAAAAAGTTATAATGTATTGTTTCCAGTGAGTTTACCAAACTCATTTCGGGAAAGACAACATTAGATTAAGGACAAGTCAACATTAAAATAAATAAACGCAGATGTTATTATAGAGTTTCAAAGAAAGATTGTGTTAGTCATTAATGAAACTGCTGAGGAAATAGCTATTAAGAGCTTTTGCCAATGTTTTTTTGTTCGTTGCTGGAAGTTTTAGATTACTAAGTAATATTGCTTATGTGCAATGTATTGTAAGAAGTTAATTCTAAATTTAATCGTGTAAGTAGATGACGATAAGTGTATTTGATTTTGTGATCGTGTTTTGTGCCGGTGTATGTCAGAATTAAAGACTGGTTTAGTATTGGTGTGTGAGGAGTGTTGAATTATTTGTAGAATGGCAGTTGTTTTTTTTTTTTATAGTGAATACCTCACAAGAGTCCCAACTGCTCCCGTCTGGAGCCAGTGAGACTATGGCATCCCCAATTGGGGGATGTTGTGAGGCTGAAGGTAAGTGGGGAAGAGAAAGAGGAAGGTGGGGAAGTACCTGGCTATTCAGATCTAGTCACTAAACACGGCTAAAGCCATTTGGAGCAACGTTTCAATTCTGAATGGTGGTCTTACACCAGGGCGATACTGGTAGTATCTTCCACTCTGGAACGTGCCGCAAATATACTATATATTATTGTAATTAATTAATTTTGAAATAACACAAATCAATTGCGCACGCCGGGTTCGAACCCGCGACCTTCGGAATGGCAGTCCAATGCGTTACCACTGGACTATGCCGGCTGTCAGATTTTGCCAGTTGTGATGTTATACTTTGGCAGGATCGTAAAAGAAAGTATTTGTGACTGTGAGTAAATATCTTTGACATGTGTATCCCATGGCAGATTATATACATTCCGTATGGCTCTATTTTGAATGATTTGTAATTCTGAACTTTTTTTTGGTAATGGTGCCCCATATACTAACTAGATAACTCAGGTGGGAGTGGATCATAGCATAATATGTGACACGCATTAGAGATGTGGGGAGCACACCTTGGAGTCGATAGAGTACACCGGTTATCGGGGAAATTTTGGATTTTACATTCTCAACATGGGAGTTCCGCGAGAGGTTAGAGTCTATGAGTAACCCCAAATATTTCGTTATTTGAACATATTGTAGATTTTCATTTCCAATAATGATATTTATACCCATGTTATCTTTTTTCGAAAGTAAGGTAATGGGTTTTTTGAATATTGAGGCTTAATTTGTTTAATCGCAGCCATTTAGCCAGTTTTGCGAGATTTTTATTCATTAGAGCTTCAAGTTCCTTCAGATATTTACAATGATAGTAAATCATAGTATCATCAGCATAAAGTTGAAGTTTCCCGAGACGCCACATTTAGTTATATCATTGATGTATCGTAAGAAAAGTAGAGGTCCAAGAATCGAGCCCTGTGGCACTCCACATGTGATTTTTCCCTCATTTATCGACAAGGCAAAATCTATCAGCTAGGTAACTTCGGAGCAGATTTAAAGATTTCTCGACAATTCCCAAATGTTCCATTTTCTGTAGAAGTATTTCATGATCTACCGTATCAAAGGCTTTTTTCAGATCTATAAATATAGCTGCCACATATTTGCCCTGGTTTATGTATTGCTGAATGTTAGAAATGAAATCGAAGGTGGCACATTGGGTACTGGAGTTTTTCCGAAAACAATATTGCTGTGGTGTTAGGATATCATTACTAGAGATGTATATTATCAGTCTATCTTTGATAATTGTCTCGAACACCTTTAAAAAGACCGTTAAAATCGATATTGGACGATAGTTAGAAATACACTTCTTGCAGTCTTCTTTAAAAATCGGTAAAATTTTTGCTAGCTTTAACTGGTTTGGAAATATTCCCAAGCCTATGGAAAAATTGATAAATTTGGTTAGGTGCCCCGTTAGTTTTTCTTTATAAATTTTAAGGATGCACGGTGTTACTCCATCGATTCCCGCCGCTGAATTCAACTTAAGTTTCGGGATGACCTTTATTACCTCATCCTTTTTTGTCCAGTCATATATAGGGATTGTCGTGCCTTTTGTTCTACATATATTGTATTTAAGTCATCCGGAAATGATGGAATGGCAGCTGTCAATTTTTCTTTAACCGACAGGAAAAACTTATTAAATGCAAACGCTATTTCCTGGGGTTCCCTAATTTCACAAGGTGTTGATAAAATTTAAACAAGTAGGTGTGTTTATGGAAGTGTCAATGATGGAATCTCCAAGTATTAATGTATCTTGTCTGCTTTTGTTCAGTATTTTTTTCAAAATGTGTTAAGAAATCGTGCATGTTGTTTGAGTTAGGTTTTCGATAAATGGCATAAATGTTGACTGGTTTCCTATCACTGCTGCAAACACTAATACCTAAAAATGAATTTTCGTTGGAAAAAATTTCAATGATAGAGCACTTCATAGAATCCAGAAAATATTTGGCCACACCTCCTCCTCCTTCATTTGGGCGAGAAGAAAAAGCACTGTTGGGGACGGAAAAGCACCGTCGCACCGCGGAAATGATAGGAGTGGAAAAGTTCGGATATGCCGACTTACCTTTTCTATTATTCCACGGTTTTCTTTCCTTTGCGCTGGTTCATAAACAAATCACAATATTTCACCACAATGCGCGAGCTCACGATGGCTTTAATTTTTCGACACGGTCGATAAAGGGGGCTCCGTAATCAAACGTTGTTGACAGGACGATTTTTTCAACTCAACTAAAGTCCAACTAAGTCGGCATAGGAGGTAGGAGTTGGGTCGATGGGCAACAATAATTTTACAAAGGAGATCAAAAGGAAAGGTGTAGGTAGCACGATGCTAGGTGCCAACATTTCCGCCCACCTAATTTGAACGAATTAATAATTATGATACAAAATTTAATAATTAGTAAATTTAAAAATACATAGGTAAATTGTTCATTCAAATTGTATTCGTAATGCTTGTGATGAAAGGCTTTAAATCACAGTGAAAGAAAAAACAGATAAACCATAGCTGCAAGAAAATATGCAAATTATTTATGAAAACGGACATGCTAACGACATCTGGCGGAGAAAGAATTGATCCAGCTTGCTTGCAGTAGACTCCTGTAATAGTTGAAATTAAATCAAGGTTCCGGGACGAGAGCAGAGATGTCGTAAAATCGTCTAGGACGACTGGTACTTCCCCTTTTCCTAGGCCTATAAATAAATATTGAATTTTGTCAACCAATAGATCTGAACAAAAAGCTATAAAATTTTGAGTAACCAATCAGTGAGCGGAGGGAGGTGTGTCTACGACGGACAAAGGAATAAACTTTGGGTCGGGCAATAAAAAAAGATAATTAATGGCTTCTTCTTTCCCACAGAAATTAGAGGTGAACGCACTTTAGGGTCAACGTCGACTTTCAAGGTGACAAACTCCTGGAAATGTTTACAATAACTGAGGCATTTAGGTGATGGCGAACCATTGAAATCGAGTGCTTTGAAGATTTTACAAGTTGAAAAACACACACACGAAAATGCAATGGAAAAACTATAAACGTGATAGTATAAAAAAGGACGGGAAAAGCGAAGGAAAATCACTGGCAGAATTTTCAACTGTAGTACAATTATTTATGATAGAAGGAGGGTGTCATGTTCGATAAAAATCGTACTAAAGAGAGGTGAGAGTTTTGGAAACAATGGAAATTAATCGTTATCAATTTAAGATGAAACGGACATATTGGTAAATCAATTTTGAATGAAAAATCTCGCAAAAAAAATACACTTTTAGAAAAGTGCGGCGATCGAATGGAAGGATAGTACAGGGATTTTGGACTGCTACGAAGGTTCTAGGAAAATGAAAATTGAGTATTAGAAGAAGACAGTAAAACTAAACATAATAGCGATAGATTAGATTCAGGAAAAGTAGACATTTTACATAATTATTAGGTTAGATATATATTAGAGTTACCCAATATTACGGAGGGATCGAAACAAGATAAAAGGTTGGCGGTCTCATGTATATTTTGAAGGGTAAACAATCGAAATCCGAACATGATTTTTATTTACGTTAAGGTAATAAACGATTAGAAAAGCGATTAACTTTAACGTGGACCTTATGGAAGTATTTAGATTAGTCAAAAGAGATTAAAATTAATAGGTTTGAAATTAAACTAAATTTACGAGTCTGGTACCAAAATTTTAAACGTAAACAGGTGTCCAGACATATAATTTATGTGAAATCTTGTAAGTGAGGGATGGAGGATGGGGCGGAGATTGGATCAGGCAATAAAAGTGACAGATATCCCAGAGTCAAATTAGGTATATCTCCCATAGAAGTGTGGAAAACTATATATTAATTAATAATAAATGAAGTATGAAATTTCCCAGGAGACCACACACATCGGGAAAAGTGAAGAAAAGATAAAAGGAAGGGTAAAGAACGGAGATAGGAAATGATCCATGTGGAGAAAAGCGATACAATTCGAATTTATCCGTGAAATTAATAAATACGACTTGGAAAATGAGTAATTATAAGAGTTATGAGAAATGACATAAGAATCAAGAAGAAATTGTGCAAGAAAACGTCGCGGATAAAAGAAAATCCAAGAAGATAAGGAAAAAATCAAATCTGCGGCATTAAGAGAGAAAGTACTGGTGAAAATGGAAAAGCCCATATAAGGGACAATAAAATTGAGTAGAATTCAGACGAATCGAAATTCAAAAATGCGTAGTAAAGATTTCAGCATGGATTTAAACAATTTCGCACGAGATGCATAAAATTGAGATCTATATATATGTTATTGAGGACGGACCTATCGCGAATTGAGAAAAAAAAGGAACGCAAAATCATGAGATTTTAACTACATTTTTGTATGAACAGAGGACAAAGGGAGCTTGGGCGATTAACACAGACTTACCCGATTCGGACCCTATCGATTTAGAATTGTGAGATGGAAACTGAACACCGCCTTGAGCCGGAAAACAGAAGATCGTATGTAGGAACGATCGATATTGATGGAAGGGGTGTTTGGATTTACGAGTTGATAGGAGATAGAATTAAGCATCAAGAGAAATTCAGATACGTCTTTTGGAACCTGAGAGGGGTATAAAGTGACGGTACACACCAGTTTTGGGACAGTCGCGCCGAGGGTTTGAAAAGTTGTTACGTGGCAGTACTACGTCTATTGGTAAAATTCTAGTGAAATAATCTAAGTGTAAAATTCTGAACAAGTCCCCGGACTTTGTAAAAGTTTTGTAAAAAGTCTTAAATTCAGTTTCTAAATTCTGAAAACCCCACCAGTGAAGTTTTGTTAAATCAGTTTAATTTGGTTAAACAGTGAAAATAAATATAATTTAAACTCAGTGCTTAAAAGTGTTAAGTGAAGTGCAAAAAGTGAATTGTGAATTAATTAAAAATTTAAAAATAATTATTTCATTCAAAGTGAAAACATTCAAATTAAATTTAAGAGTTTGTTATCGTTAATCTAAAGTGAACGTGATCGCGTATTGATATTTAAAAATAGATTATAATTTAACGTCAATTTGGTTAAAAAATAATAATAATAGTAATAAATACTTCATCTTAGGTTAAAAGAAACACAAAAACAAAAAAAAAAGGATTCGATAATAATAAACGTTTAAATCTTTGTTCTAAAATTAACAGTTAGAAAAAATTTAATTTATTAATAGTCGAGTAAATTAAAAGTTTGCACAATTTGGAATAAATTTTCTTATAAAAATATATAAAAAGAAATTTAGAATTAATAAATTGTTCAATTAAAATCCATCGTGCGTATAGCGACAGTGTTAAAAGTGTTTGTCGTTTTAACCGGAATTTTAATCATCAGCCTATCATTTCGAAAAAGAATTTGAAACAGCTATCATTCAAAAGCCTAAACTAGAAAGGTGTTATTAAATCAACGGGTTTTCTGAATTAGGATTTCGTTCGGAAGAAAAATTAAATATCAGCTAATTTATACGATTCAAGCGAGAATAAAATATTAAATAGGAATAAATAGTCGAAAGGATTTATTTTGAAATTAGTTGAAAAATACAATTAATTAGGTAGGATTTCTTAATCAAGGTTGTTGTGTACTACCCGACCGGAAATACCTTGACTTGGGTGAGTTTTCCTTTTATAAATAATTTTCAGGTCCCAGGAGACACAGAAGGGCTGTGAAGTGGAAGTATATCAATTGAATATTAAATTAAAACAACAAAACAAAGAATTACACTTTAATATATGTATATTGTATATTTGTATATATATTTATCTATATAGAAGTAAAGTAAAATATTGTATATAAAGTATATATATATGAGTAATGTAATTATATATATGTATTTTATTTATTAATCGAAACATCGAAATGGTAGCGATTTTTAATACCTACCCGAGGACATATCTATATTATTGAAAAAGAAAATATGTATTTATTAATATTCAAGACCATGTAGAATCATATATTTTATATTTATTTATTAATATATGTACTCTTAGTTAACATATTTTGATAATCGAGATATGTGTACTTATATATGTATATTTATTCTTCAATTAAACCTAGTAAGTTTACTAAATTCGGAAAATGAAATAAATAGTTTAACTTCAATAAAAGATTTAAAAATATTTTAATAAATAGTGCGCAATAAAAGTAAAGAGGCACAAATGACTTCTAAGGAATTTTAAAATAAACAAATCTCACATTTAGGTTAGTGTGTCAGGAGATGTTTATATTATTTGTTTACAAAACAAAGGATCACTGGAGAATTGGGTCAACCGCATAGTTTGAAAACGACCTTGGCCATAATTAGTTAGTCACAAAGGATTTTATTAATTACCCGAAACAGCTGGAAGATGCGTGTTCTCAAATACTTATCAATCACAAACGACAATTGAAAAATCACGGGTTAGCCAGATTTATATCAAAAAATTACATGAAACATTTGAATACCATTGATTAGATAATCGCACAGTTTTTATTGGTTACCTGAAACAGCTGGAAGCTGCGTGCTTACAAATACTTATCATTCACAATCGACAATTGAAAAATCACGGGTTAGCCAGATTTATATCGAATAATTATACGAAACATTTGAATTTTATTGATTGGGTGCTCATACAAAACCCCATCAGTTGCCTGAGATATTTGAGGGTCGAGTACTCTCTAATGTGGCAATCAACCACTTGAAACAATTGGAAAATCACGGGATAGGATGAACAAAAATTAATGTTGAACCCTGGAGGTAAAATTTAAAACAAATACAGTTCATCAATAGGAGGCAGTGGTCGCTCCTACAACAAGACCATTAACCAAACCAAATAGAGATGACGATTCTCTTAAATAAAAACGTCAAAACCAAACAAACAAAAGCTTGGAGTTCGATAGCTCTCCAAAACAAACTATCAAATATGACCTTATTCTACTAGTATTTATTAGTATCACCTTATTAGTACGTATATATTCGGTTACCAGACCTAGAGCTTCGCAGAGTTCTTGGCGCGAGATCCGAGCTCGGGATGCGAGGTAGATAGCCTCGTATTGCGAGTTATAAACCTTTCCCAAACTGTATGTATACATATATTTATTCGTATGTACTGTTTACTGGAGAATGCGGACCTGCATACAGCTTGCATTTTAGGTCTTATAGACCACCCTCGCATTTTCTCTTAAACGTGGAATGAGGATTCACGACCCGTAAGTCCACACCAACCGTGAGTATATGATTGTATATAGGACGAAACCGGTTCGCCCTAAGTAAATTGTAGTCCAAGGAGGGGTCGGAATTTGGGGGTATCGGGACCCGGGGGGAAACTTGAATGCAGTACATGATGACGTGGAAGGCTTCTTGGGACACGATAACTTAGGTATCAATCAAGGAGCCGTGTCAAAGGATTGTGCAAATTTCTAGTCCACTCCCGATCATCTCGTTTACTTGATGGAGGATTGGAGCCAAATTATGCCAGCAAATGGGCTATTCCGAGTTCGTCAAATATGCAATTAACTAATTACATTAACCTCCTAAATCAATCTTTACATGTACCTTATAGCAGCAGAATCATAAAGGAGTGGTGCCACACAGACACAAAAGTTCACCAAAATCAAATTTACTAACAATTAACCATTTGAGTTATATTAAATTACCTGTCCAAATAAACATGTATAATATCTTTTATCAGCGTTTAACTACGATTTTGTTAGGGTGCAGGGAATCAGAATAATTACAATAGGAAAGTTAGCTCATTCAGAAAATTCATTTAAGTCTAGGTTTGCAATAGAAAGACTAATTCAACTTTGAACTCAACACCTCGATCAGAACCAAGAGGGTTACCACAAAAATGAAAGTAATTAAAATCCTATATCATAAATCAAAAAAATTACACAACGTTTGATGGAATTTAATTACAATATAAATACGGGTATATTTGCGTTCAAGATCGTAAATAACGTATTAATTAGTTAAGTACATATGTCTATAAAGATATATAGTACAAGAGAGCTTTAAGTAGCTTTCTGTAGATATCAAAGAAGAGGGTCCAATTTTCATGGAGGCTTATGTGTTGTAGGGGAGGAATTTTCCATCCCTGCGAACACATATGCAAAGCCTTAGAAAAAAAAAATTAAACATCGGTCATAGCCCAGAGAGAAGAAAATTCTATATTGTTTGAAACAAAATAAAAGAATGGCGAAAAGGCGAAAACATTACATGCTTCGCAGAAAACAATTAAAAAAATAACCTTTTATTAAATTAAGAATAACTTTTCGAATAATGGTTCCTGGACCGTAACAAAAATTTTGGTTTTGAAAAATATTTAAAATTGGTAATAACTCCTTTGGTCTAGAATCTGAGTAAGAAACAAAACGAGAATTAGAGTAAAGGCATCTAAATAACAAAAAAACAGAAAATATAGATCCCAATGGTAAAAAAAAACAAAAACCACAAAACAAAATGAAAACGTATTTCTATTTTAGATGTATATCTTAAGATTTATCACTAATAATAATTTTATTCTTCCGGTAACGGGCAGAGCTTTATCACTGGTCGAACCAACGAACCAGTTTTAGTTTTAACAGGAGCTACCCTAACTATTCCATCCTTACCGGGATGAACGAGGATAATTCGTCCTAATACCCACTTCATCGGTGGAAGACGATGGTCCTTTATTAACACTAATTGACCTTATTTAATGTTTGGATTAATTTTGCACTTCTTTTTTCCTGTCAGTTGTGAAAACCATTTAAGAAAAAAAAAATTTCTTCTCCAACATCAAGCCTCGTTTCAGTAATGATAAGGACATGAACAATATCGCATAATCTTCTGACCTTTTCCTCAATTTCGTCAAACTTTTTCGTATACTTACTAACAAGCATTCATACAGACAGTTCTTCTTGGGAGTATAGTCATCGATAGTTAGGCACTTGCATTCTTGTATATTACACTCCATAGTCTATTATAGCTAGGTCCTTTTTTAGGGCAACTATGTAAGCTGGGCAGTTGTCCCTATCTCCGGTTGAATGGTCAGCAGGCTTACTAAATCTGGTGCATGTCGCGCAAACTGGTTTGATGGTTGCATTTGGGCAAGAGTCACGGATGTGTTTTTCTTGAGCACAGTGTCCACATGTAGGTTTAGTATCTCTGCAATATTTGTATTAGTGTCCAATCATATGACATAGTGCAGACAGTAAGGCCAATAAAATCTCTGACGCGGCAAACAGTCCAGTTCACAAATATTTTCTCCTGTTCAATAAGTAATTTACGCACGATAGCTGGCATTTCATAAATTCCATGATAAGTGTTTCTTGTACGAGCACCAGCTAAGTGACTTAATTTACAGCACGCAACAGTCCCCTCAATGTCTTGAATGTTGGGAACCCCAGTTAAGGCGATCCTTAAGAATTCTTCGATAATTTTTTTAGTACCATCACTATCCTTGGTGGCGTCTGCATCTGTTGAAAATACGCATATGGCAGGTCTTGGTGCTCCGACACAATGTCCATATTGGGTAAGTGGAGGGGGTTGGTGAACATCATTATCTGATGTCAGAAAATGAGAGGCTAGCCTCCGCCATTTTCCGCATTACAGGTCCAAGATCAGACTCTAGTTGAATGATTTTTTGTTCAAGTTGTGTTTTTTCGCTCTTCACATGGCGTACTTTGATTTCTGTCATTCTCAGTTGGGCGGTCACTATAGCCAGATCAGTACGCATGGTCTCGCGCTCCAACAGCAGCTGAGATACGGAACTAAAAAATTCCGATACGTTTCTGGCAATTCTCAGCTGCTGGTCTTTTGTCTGGTCTTTCCGAAGATGCGAAAACACATCTTCGGATCTACCGGATCTGCCCTGATGATGGACACTGCAACGCTGTCTGAAACGTTGGCTAAAGAAGGAGTTAGCGCAACACGGCATAACACCCCAAAAACAAACAACAAAAATGCTTTTGGCCGTGAGAATCTTAAAACTTACCGAACTTCGATTATTGTCTATACTGATCTTCGGGGACATGTTTATAGATAAATTTAATGGATATTAGGTTTTGTAGGCTTTAGATTTTGTATAATTTAGTGAAGCTAATTTTTGACACGCGCTCTGTTGATAAAACTCTTAAATTTTTTATTTATAATTTAATGCAGAACAAAAAGATATAAAATAATGTTTTAAAGGACTTACGGGGCTGAAAGGCTGGGGGAAGAAATCTTTTCAGTATTTTACTTTCCTTTTAGGGACTTTGGAATTTTAAATGTTCATCGTTGTTTCATTTTAAATCAGTTTTTATATCTTGTTAGTTAGAAATCTTTTGAAATATATTTTACCTACCTCTTAGCACTTTCTATGTACCCCATCTTGATGTTAAGTAAGTTAGTAAGTTCAAAATCTTAAATCTCGGAAAGTTCTTCACAGATTGCTTTTAAATTTTGACACAACTTTGCATTTAATTACACGTGTGTTTTTATATACTATATTATATAGATGTCACCTGTGACAGGTAAAATCACGCTCTTTTTTGAAAAACAGCGCCATCTATGGGATGTAAAAGAAAAATGCGCTACTATTTCTCTATCTGCACAGAAAGACTGAGCCACATCAACGCCTTGCGGGGTACAGCTAGTATTATATAAATATGTTTATATCATTGCAAAATATTATTAATTAAAGGATCTGTTTGATTTGTTATTTACATATGTTTTTAAATTCTGTTTTCCATTATTTGGTATTTTACACGCTCATAAGGGCATTTATTACATACACAATTCTCATTTACACATATTTTCAAATTGATACGTACACTACTTAATATGTATCTACCAAAAAGCATTTACCGTGAACCTCATCTTTATCTTAAGTTAGTTACAAATACTTTTGTCTACACAAGTATTTCCTAAATATTTTTTGGCTTTCTAATTACTTAGAGAGGATCGTATTTACATTGTTATTTTTTCATTATAGTCTTAACTTCTGTTTTCTTTCCTTAGCTATTTTACACGATCATAAGGACTTTTAATTTCGTATTCTAGTTCATGTCATATTCTTTCAGTTATATTATGCAAAAGCCAAAATGCATTGTTTATATAATTCAGAATAACTTTGTCGATTTTAGCTGATGACAGATAGCGATTTTTATTTATTATTGTATTTTAAAACATTCTGTAAGGGATAGATTGAAAAAGTAGTCCCTATCAGCCAGCTTCTTCATGCATCTCCATCTGTGGAATTTCTTTGAAATTTCCTCTAGTTTCAGTTTTAGCTTTTCAATTTCATATAGATAACCTCGAGGAGAATTACATTTTGTGGTCAGTAATAAAATTGAATAAATTAGGTACTTTGAATCCAAATAGAAGCAATGGTATATCTAAGCACTTATTTTCCAATTGTTTCCAAGTCCAAAAACAGTCTTTTTTATCTATCCGTGTGGATATCGCCTCCTCAGGAACCATCCACAGGATATCCAGCACCCCTGGTATAGGTCACCACTAGTCCATAGGGGTGTCCGGGTTCATTTCATCTAAAAACATTCAAAAACAGAAGGTATCTTACAGCTAGTGTCGGGGTTAGGTAATGTTAGGTTAACAAGTTAAGTGGAAAATAATACGTTTGTTTTTGAAAAATGAAATTGAAAAAAAAAACATCATTAAAGTGAGAGCTCAAATAATGTAAGGAATCACTGTTTAAAGTAACTCAAATATATTTCCTAAGAGCTTGGGCTTATTAAGAAGAGTGTCGGTGTTGGCGAAGTTTTGTTTTTTTTTTATTATTTAAATCTACAGTTTTATTCCGAATTTGAAAAAAAGATTGCACACCCGACCTATAACTCAGGAGAAAAATGAGATAGAAAGATTACTTGAGATTTTGAAAACTACCCTACTCTCTTAAGTCACCCCACTATCCCACCCCCTTATTCCATCCCTCTTAACAGAATTTTGATATTCCTCGATGAAATTATACACACTTTGTCATCATTCTGTCTTATCTCGTTTTCATACAAGACATACGAGAAGTAAGATTTTTTCTCGGTGACGTAGGTACGTGCGACTTTTCTATGAGACTACTCTGCATCTAATTTCGAAAAACTCTCTTTTAAGCCCGGGCAACGCCAGGGACTGGTTACCAATAAAAAACACCAGACTTGAAAGAAATACAGGTTATATAAAACGATAAAGCGATAAAAGTAATCACCTATAAACGTTTTTTTTTTCATAAAAGTGATGCAATTAATATGGAGACAGGATTTATGTACTTAATTATCTCAGTGACAGTCTTAAAATTAATGAAACGATTCTGTCAGCTACATTTTTGGGTTTTTTTCTCTGAAAATTGGTAAAACCTGATCATTTGAGGTCGAGGGAATAAAAGTTTGTCTTTCCGCTCTAATTTCACGGCAAACAATACGCACCGAAACTTGTCGTCTAATAATTTTGTTTTGGCTTTATTTTCTAAAAAGAGATTCTTTGGTATCTAAAAACTTTTTATTAGGTCGAATTGACGATTAGATATTATATATTACGTTTCTTTTCGTGGCACCACAAAAGTATTTGCCAGTTTAAATAAACATCCTCAAATTCGGATATATTTTACGGCTGTTACAGCCTTACTATTGTTAGTAGTAGGATATATTATAAAAACGCATAGCCGTGAAAATTGCGGAATAGTTTGAATTCTTTGCAAGCCAGTTTTACATTTTAGAATGACAAATTTAAATAATTTTCTGTTAAAATATTATATGATTGGCAGGTATTTTATCGCTTGTCTGAATTTTTCGCCCAATCAGTTCAAATTTTAGAAAATGCCAATTAAATTCAAATAAATGTTAAGTTCATAAAAGTAGGGTTACACAGGACACACAGATAACCAATATTAGTATTTTAATTATTTTATAATTTTGCAAGAGCTTTATTTCCAAATTTCTCAAAATAAATTATCCAACACCAGGTGACATAAAATAATATTTCAGCAAAGAATACTTTTTCATTGTTATAAGTAGTGACCATGGCCTTGTCTCGCATCGATGCGTGATATTTATATTATTATACATCAATTTCAATACATAAGCATAGTCTTTTGAAGTTTTTTTCGTTTCGTTAGTAGTGGAATATTTTAATAGAGGTATTTAATTTGATTTGACTAACACATAATAATTTTAAAAGTGAAACAGAAAAAAATATTTCGGATTTTTTATGTTTTGTGCCTACATACTGTGTAGTTCAAGTTCAGTGATATTTTGACTTAATATTTATTTTTCTGCAATTGTTTTACATTGTCGTTTCTTGCACTATTTTTGTGTATAATTTTGTAAATATTTTATATATATATATATATATATATATATATATATGTTGGTAAAAGCCTTAATAGGCGTGAAATAAATAAATTATGTAATAATAAGTGCTAAAACCTGGCGTCCCGTATTAGAATCTTCATGTACTGAAACATACGCACTTATTTTTGATATTATTCTTTGTAATTATATTTCAATATCAAATAACTATAAAAATATTAAAAAAAAAACAACCACAGATCTCAAATGGCTTAATTGTGTCTATTAAAAAAGAAGAAGAGTTATATCGCCTGACAAAAAATTACCTGAAGATAAAAAAAAAATCATCACATATCATAAAAAATTTAGGAACAAATTAACCTATTTAATTAATACAACTGAGTTAAATTTTTACAAAAATGAAATTGACATGGCTAAAAAAAATTAAAACATTAAATTAAATAAAAAATAGAAGAATAACAACAAAACGTAATAACGAAAACCAATATAATATGCATTAATCCAGTCCCTATTGCAGTATTGCATTATTGGGTGGGGATGTGGCATTATTGGGTGGGGATGTGGCATTTAAGGCTACGTTACTACCCGTAAAAACAATTCAAAGAATAATTACTAAAATTATTCTCAGAAAACCATATGACTCCCAACTTTACAGATATTTTGAGAATTTTATGAACTTAACATAACAGAATTGCATTAAAGAAACGCCATATTTGAAATTTATAAATAATTTTTCATCAATTTATTCACGCCACAAGAGAACCGACAAAATATGCTGATGCCTTTAATAAATATTTCGCTAAAGTCAGACAAAACTTAGCCACTCGAATTGATGAAAATAATAAAATAGATAATTTCGGAAACGAATCTCTGAAACTAAATAATATGTCAGTTTTCCAACTGTATATACGATATTATATGTTACAAGTATATATATACATGATATTTAAAATGTTATAACTGATTTAAATGGTGAATCTGCATCAGTATTTGATGGAGTCACAGTAGAATATTGAAACGTTAAAACAATTTTTTAAGTAGTCCAATTACACATATAAGTTTGAAAATTCCCACCATTTTATAAAAAATCTATTGTAACACCTTTTTTTAAATCAAGCAACCCTGACGAAATGTCAAATTATCGACCTTTCTTGTCTCAAATTGCAAAATTGCAAAAGATTGTCAAAAATAACTTATTTATTTACTAAAAATAACCAAAAAAAACTTCTTCCTAAGCAATTTTGAATTTGAGAAAAACTAGTTACTCATGATGCCATTGCAGAACTTACTTCAACTATATACCATGCATTGGATAAAAACTAGTAACTCATGATGCCATTGCAGAACTTACTTCAACTATATATCATGCATTGGATAAAAACTAGTTACTCATGATGCCATTGCAGAACTTACTTCAACTATATACCATGCATTGGATAAAAACTAGTTACTTATGATGCCATTGCAGAACTTACTTCAACAATATACCATGCATTGGATAAAAACTAGTTACTCATGATGCCATTGCAGAACTTACTTCAACTATATACCATGCATTGGATAAAAACTAGTTACTCATGATGCCATTGCAGAACTTACTTCAACTCAGAATTGAAACGTTGCTCCAAATGGCTTTAGCCGTGTTGAGTGACTAGATATGAATAGCCAGGTACTTCCCCACCTTCCTCTTTCCCTTCTCCACTTACCTTCAGCCTCACAACATTCCCCCCAATTGGGGATGCCATAGTCTCACTGGCTCCAGACGGGAGCAGTTGGGACTCTTGTGAGGTATTCACTATAAAAATAAAAAAAAACTATATACCATGCATTGGATAAAAACTAGTTACTCATGATGCCATTGCAGAACTTACTTCAACTATATACCATGCATTGGATAAAACAATGCCTTGGCATTTTCATAGATTTACGTAAAGCATCTGATAGTATCTCAGTACTAATTTATAAATCAAATGATATTGGCTTTGTTGGCAAGGTTAAGTGTTGATAAAAAAGCTATTTAAAAGGTAAAATTAAATAAAACTCTAAGTGAAGAGTAAATTTTAAAAAATTGAAATCCCGCGAGTGACTGTAATATGATCTATTTTATTTTCAATTTACGTTAATCAAATGTTTAAACTATCACTTCATTGTAAACTCATATCTTTTGCTGACGAAACAGCAACAATTATCAAAAAAACACGGATCAATATTACCAATGCAGCCAATCAAGCCACGAAGGTTTCCAAAAAAAAGGTTCGATGGCAATCTATTATCACTTAACACAGAAAAAACTTATTATATTCCCTTCTCTCTACAAAAAGATATGCCAAACAAATTAATCGACAACACAATAATTCTTTTTTAAATGTATAAATAACATTAAATGTAATACGGACTGCGCTAAATTAAGTCATCAATTTAATGTTAAATATCTCGGAATCGTTATATGTAAAAATGTTAAATGGAAAGATCATACCAATCTCACAGTTGAAATAATAAGAAAACTTATCTTTGTCTTCTATAAAATACGTGACATGTTAAAGAAGAAAACGTTAAAAATTGTCTATATATTATTTATTCATCCAGTCTTTTTGCGGTAAAGCATTATTGGGTAGCAATTTAGAGTAATTATTTAAATTATCCTTAGAAAACTATATGACTTCCCAACTGTACAGATATTTTGTAAATTTCATTAAATTATTAACTAACACTACTAACAGAAAAAAAAAACTCACCCCTTAGATAGAATTAGCAATAGATTTAAAATAAATATCTTACTAGCCATCCCAATTATAAGAGTGACCACAGCTCACACCACTATTTGTATTTAGGTGTTAGATGATAAAAAATATTAGTATCCAAAAATTAGTAACCGAAACTTTGAAGTATGAACAATTCAAAAAACAATTTGTCTCCCTGAAATTAGATGAGAGTGATATATATTGTACCCATAACATACCTTTACTTATTCTATTATATTTGGTATTTAAAATCTTTGGCTATCGTTATTTTTTTCTAAAACGAATTGGCTTAAATTGAGTACTTTAAATTACGGTTGTAGTTAATTTGAATTATGTTAATTTAAAGCCTTCTTTTCTCGAGTAGTAGAATAACTAGGAAAAAATATTATTGCACATTTTGAAATTTTATATTATTTTTCAATAAAAAAATAAAATGTTCATTTTCAAATTTCATCAATAAGTTTCCCTCACAAAAAAATAAAAAGTTTGAACTTGATGTTTTTTAGGTTTATGATTGAATTCTGTTTTTTTAGCCTGCCTTTGACGTGTTGTTTTTCCTCTTGATTTTATCTAAATACTTAGAGCACCTTCTCTCATATGGTTCGAGTGAAACTGACAAGTGTTCTTAGGAACAGGAATCCAAGGCTACGAGAATAGTGTTACGAAGTTAATTATTTCCGAATACAATGTCAGCGATATTCTAATCTTTAACTTCTGTCTGTAATGAATACAAATATACAACTTTATCCTTTACCTACCTGAGCTTCCATAATAAAATTATATGAGTTTTACGTATTTATTGAAGTGTTATTGGAATTTCTCGGGATATTTTTTCTTCACAATCCAATTTTGCTCTATTCTCTAAAATATGGCTGAAGAAACGACTGCGATGGAAAAAAATAATGCAAATATTGTGGATTTACTTCTTAACAGAAAACAAAGGCTTTGAAGTAGAAATTTGACGACTTTTACCCCACTTTTAAGCAAATCTAATGTCACCGACCAGGATTAATACCTGGATTACTTCTGAAGTATTGATAGAGGTAAAAATACATGGGAAATATTTTATTTACAGTTACAGCTTAGGGAGGCCGGACACCTTTTCAATAGGTAGTTCGCTCCGTTTGGTGACCAAGAAGGGGTGCCCAAGTTCATGGGCGACGTTTTCACCGGTCTTGGTAGAAGATGCATCTGCCCATCAGCTGCGTAGTGGGCCGGATCACGAGAGACTGGTTGAGGGAAACCCTTTGACAGCTGGACGTTCATGGCACCGCAATGGGAGGGATGAATTCATACGTAACATCCAAATTCCTTCCCATTCCCCATATGACGGCCTCCGTGGTCGTAGGGTTAGGCTCTCGACTAGCAAGCTGGAGGTCGCAGGTTCGAAAACCGGCTAAATTTTATTTTACAATTTTCTCATTTAAAATAACATATAGTACAGATATGATTTAAGATTTTCACGGCCAAAAGTATTTTTGTAATTTGTTTTTGGGGTATTATGCCGTGTTGCGCTAACTTAGTTAATTGTATTAATTGTAAATAACACATCTGCCTTGATGATGGACACTGCAATGCTGTCCGAAACGTTGGCTAAAGAAAGAGTTAGCGCAACACGGCATAATACCCCAAAAACAAATTACAAAAAAAAAACATATAGTACATTTGCGGCACATTCCAGAGTATAAGACACTCTTAATATCGCCCTGGTGTAAGATCATCATTCAGAATTGAAACGTTACCTGAATTTGGTTTGGTCATGTTGGGTGACCAGATCCGAATAGCCAGGTAAAAAGACTCATCACACAGCACCTCCAAATGACGTATCCCCTGTAGGATATTATTTTCCGCATGGCCTCCTGTTTGGTATTAACGCAAAAATGATAATTTATATAATATTATTAAGTCAATTTTTTTCTCACTTTTTAAGTTGTATGCTTGTAGAAACTACTAACAAACTTGTTACCCATATCGTTTTCTTATTGTTAAATTTTTCCTGTATTTTAAATTTATTACTTGTTACCCAAAATAATTTGTTTCTCGTCCAGTATTCTCCGTCGTTAGATATATTCTCCTTTGTTTCTTGAAGTTGTGGATGAGGTGGGGCTGTAGGCGAGGTGATCCACATTTTCCACATAATCGAGAACTAAAGGCCATATTAGCCGAAGTGCGGTCATCGCCGCGGGTCAGATAACATTATTTAAAAACCTTCCTCGGGTCTAAAATAAATCTCTTTTCTATCTCTACCTATAAATATACTCGAGTGAGGTAAAGAGTGATTCTGCCAATCGAATAAGAAACCCTCCGAGGAAATTTATTTTTCTCATCCATTTATACTGAACAGAATTGGGTTTCGTAGAAGAGAGAATATAATCGAGTCGCTGATTTGACAAGAGTTGTCTTGTCGTATTTCAATTCCATCAACTGTATACTATCTTCAGTAAAGGCAATGTTGAAAATAATCTTTCGGCAGTATGTGCATTAAAACCATTTTTATTCTTTTGATGTCTTCTTTATCGCAGTGTAAAAATTTAAATACATAAATATAATAATAAATCGGAAAATGCAGTCAAGGGTTGAAACTCTTGTTCAAATCCCGGCATGGGCAAGTAAATTTTGAGTTGATTAATTTTGTGTTATTTCACAATTTCTTAATTTAAAACATTGTGTTTTATATTTGGGCACGTTACAGAGTAGAAGATACTCTTAGTATCACCCTGGTGTAAGACCACTATTCACAATTGAAACGTGTCTTGAAATGGCTTTAGCCGTATTTGGTGACCAGATCTGACTAGCCAGGTACTCCTCCACCGTCCTCCTCCACATCTATTTGTTCTACTCACTACCTTCAGCCTCACTAAATACCCCGATTGGGAATGACATAGTCTCACTGGGTCCCGACGGTTGGGAGGAGTTAAGACTCTTGAGCAGTATTAACAATTATTTTTTTTAAGTCACCGGTCAAAATGACTCCCTAGGTTCTACCTAATTATTTACAAAAATTAACTTAAAAAGCTTAAAAAAATAACTTATACTTAAATAAAAAATTATCAATAGTGATTTTCTCACGAAAACGGCTCTATACAAATTATCCAATAATTATTATTATGTTTTATTTTACATTTTAAGTAAAAATGTTAAGTAGGCTACTAAGTGTTCGCTTTCGTTGCAAGAATTGAAATGTTCGTTGAATGTTATTCTTGAATTTGGAGGTAAGATATAATTTAAATTTGTTTTTAATACGTAAAATGCAATGTGTGTGGGCAGTTTATACCGTGTGTTATCTAAAGAATATTTTTCTTCTTTAAGAATCTATATGTTTGTATTTATTTACGCCCTATTATAATATTCTATGTATAGAACGATGATTTTACATTGAACAAAAAAAGCATAAAAGGCTTCATACAATAAGTATTTTGAATTAAATTATATTTGCCGTCTATGGATAGAAAATGGTGAATTTCATTATCTATTGAAGCAGATTGTGAATAGAAAGCGGTAAAGTAGAAACTGGAAGGAATGGCGAAAAAGGTTCTTGTGAAGGGAGACTTTTGATGGCTAAGTTGAAAGGACATCGGGAAACTATACAGGTTTTTAATAAAAAACGTTTCATTAAATATATACTACGATTGATTTTAAAATTATGTTAAGCTCTACTTCAGATGTTCCGCTTTACAGAAACCTCTGCCAATAAGAATAATGATTCACCCTTTCGTATCGATTCTGAGACTGGTTAAAATTCTTTTAAAGTTCAGCGTTTTGTGGGTACTTTTCCATACTGAAATTTAGTCACATTTATAGGCAATTTTTTCGCGAAATACAAAAATGAATAACTTACGATTTAAAAAAAATAATATAATAAAAGTATAATTTAAAAAAATTTAAAAAAATTAATATAAAAAATAATAAAAGCAGAACTTGAAGAAATGGGACTAGAATTGGAAAATGTTCCTCATGTAAAATGAACAAATGATCATAATATCGTTTATATATATTTTTTTTGTGATATTTCACTGTATCATCAAAAATACTAATTTTGGCCATGGGTCTGTCTGTGATTGCAATTTCGCTACACAAGGAATCCTTGAGGTGCCCTGTGTAATGAAATTGCAGTCATACAAATATTATTTTTACTCGGGAGATATTCTCAATTTGTATTGATATTTCAGGTGACTAATTAATTTATTTATTGTTATTAAGTTTAATTTGTAGAACTCCATTTTAATTTTTATTTTTTATATATTCAATAATATTGTTATTGGGTTTATAAAAACAGTTTATTTTTAAACAAGTTCTGCTGTGTAATTATTATTACGCGTGACAGCTGTTTCGCCCTCTGAAGGCATTATCAAACTATCAAACGCCCTCTGAAGGCATTATAAAAAAAAAAAAAAAAAAAAAAAAGACTAATTAATTCTTATAATTATCTGTTATCCTTTATGCTATGCATAAAACCTTGTCTTATAAACATTAATTTATCATTAAAAAAATAACATATATCTATCTATCTAACAGTATTATTACGCTAGCGTCTGGACGATCTAGGCCCTCTGATTGGTCGAATTCAAATCGTATGTTTCGGGTGAATCCCGAATAGGGGGTCTGCAGGCGAAATTCAACAACTCTGCCCCTCAGTTTTAACCAACCGTAAGGTTCATTTCGGTTTGCAGGCGACCGGATCTAAAAAATTAAGACTTCAAAATTAAGACCGGATTTCATACTGCAATAGGATCGCTTCATGTAATACGAGATTTCTTCAAAAACATCGTTTCTGCTCATATAATTTTTAGATAATATCAAAAAAAATATGTTTTAGAAAGTTCATAATCCATTGGATTAATTACATTACAATGAAAACTGTACACAATTACGTGATAATGTTTGACGTTTGTAAAAAACACGCGTTCCAAGGTCCTTGAAAATGGCCGATACGCACGCCAGCTATAGTTTCCCTGATGGCCGACAGAGCGCACCTCTGGCGGTGTAAGAACGAACCAAATGACTGGCGCTAATATTTAAATATGCAGCTAACAATACGCATAGTTATGCAAAATCACTTGAGCATTAACAAGCTTTTAATAAGAAGATTTCATCAGGAAGCTAATCACTTTGTAATGGCATTATTTATTATATTAAAACACAAATAACTTTGTTTACATCACTTTATTACATACAACCTCTACATGTTTTATGAACGAAGTTCACTTCATCAGGAGTAAGTATACATTGAAGTCAAAAATTAAATATACATTATATTATATTATTACAATAAAAGCCCGGGTTGCCGGCAATTAAAAAAAAAAAAATTGGAAAGAAGAAGTAGAAGCAGGGGGGAGGAGTAAGAGTGGGCGTAGTTAATCAGATTTAGGAACTACAATATCGTTTGACGGGAAAGACCAGTTGAGTGGGAAAATATTTGAAAGAGGGTTCATAATTTTTTTTGCTTATTAATTATATCTGATTTTATATTGACATGTTTTCTTATTTCTAAAATTTCAAAATTATTTATTTGCGATGCTTTATATCCTGTGTGAAGTATTTTAAGACCTGAATTTTTTATCAAAGTGTGATCATTATTCAAAAGATCATCTGCAAACTCAGATTCACTATTTCCATTTAAAGCTCTGAGATGTTTTTTAGTTCAGGCTTCAAAGTTTCTATTGGTTCTACCTTTGTAAAAAAAATTACAATCATCACAATTATTGAGTTAATAAAATCCTGATTTTTTTTTTGTTTATCGCTATCTTTATTACTAAGAATATATTTCTTCATTTTGTTATTAGTGTAAAACGCCGGTTGAATAGTACCATTAATGTTTTTATTTATAATTTTGGAAGTATCGTTATTCACAAATAGAAATCTACGCCATTGTTTATTTCTATCTTTAGAAATAGGGTAAATATACCGTGTGAAGAGATTATGTGTATTTTTTAAAAATTTAGTATTTCAACTATCAATTTATTAGAATAACCGTTATTAAATGCTATTTGTTTTATGATTATATTGTTTTATAGTTATATGCTATTTGTTTTTTTCAGGTCTTAAAATACTTCAAATAGGATATAAAGCAAAGAAAATAATAATTTTGAAATTATAAAACATGTAAATATAAAACCAGTTATAATTAACAAGATTTTTTTATATAAACTCTATATTAATTCTGATAAACCCCCCCCCCCCACTCTTACCCCTCCCCCTCCTTCCACTTTTTCTTTCCAATTTTAATCTTTATTTAATTTTTGACTTCGGTTTATACTTATTCCTAATGAGGTGAACTTCGTTCATGAAACATGTAGTGGTTGTATAAAATAAAGTGAAGTAAACAAAGTCACTTGTGTTTTAATAGAATAAAGTTTAATAATATTACATTATTTTATCTATTTCCGTTGTATATCAATGCATATGTAGGCAAAAAAATGTAAAAATAATATTTTAATAATCTATTATTTCATTATTCTTTACATTATTAAATACAGTAACAGTTGTAGGTAAAGAATTACCATCAGTAGGAGTAAAATAAACATTTTTTAACTAAACGACTGCTAATTTTATCGCACAATTACTCATTTTATGCATAAACACGGGTACAATTAATCAATATGTAATAATCTATTATTTCAGTCAACTTTGTTATAACTATCTTTAATTTTTGTGACAAACTATACGATATTGATTTACCTTATAGACATTGACGGTTGTAACACATATTTAAGCACTGCAAGTCTCCTATGAGCAAATTATATTACATACGGCAACAGTTAATATCAGTTGTAGAATGTGACCGGATAAATAGTCACAATGATAATTCATAACATCTTTAAAAAGTTATATAAAGTCATGGAAAGTGATGAAACAAAAACTTTATTAACTGGGTTATGTAGGGTAGGTTAGGTAAGGTTAGGTTTTTTTTTTCATCGTTTCCAATGACTTAATATCACTTTTTAAAGGTGTGTTGAATTGTCACTGTGTTGAGTTATCATGGAACCTACAACGGTTCCACTTCTACATGTAGTGAATAAAAGTGTTTTATTTGAAATAATCCATCACATATACGTAAAATTTCATTTATTCAAACAACTGTTATTCTTATTATGCCTAAATTAGGCATTTTATTATCCATTAACTCCTTCCGGTTCCGTGTTTTAACAATATATACTCACCCTCTCTCTGTTAATGACCTTATATCTACCTATTAAATATAACTGTTTTTAGGATCACTTAAACTGGGCAAAGCCCAACCAGGTGCCGCCCGCAGGGCCTAGCAGCAAAAAACCCGCGGAGCGAGTTTTTAAATGCTATTTTTATTATTATTATTAATAAACGAACTTCGATTTGTTTTGAATTTAAATGTTATTTTCAAAATATAATAAAGTACCTACCTAATTACAATATTATATTTTTTATCAGAAAATTATTTAAATTCTGTAACATTATTTGAAACATGTATTTTTTTTATTACTTTGGGTTAAAATAGAGTAAGGTGTTGTGATTTTTTCAAGGGTCTGCAATTTTTCCATTTTCAAATTGTTATTTACTATGTAACTAGATTTGACATATTATACCGTTTGCACCTTATTTTTCAGATTTATAAATTACATTCGAAACCAAGGAAATGATGTGATTGTGAAAATTAATGAAATGAAATGATTGTGACCACCCCAGATAATAATATTTATTTAGATATATTTTCTTTAATTAATTTTTGACATTGCTTGAGATTGAATGGAATGTTGATATAAACTTCTGAATACAAAGAGATGAAGGTGTCGTATTCCAAATCAGTGGCAAATGGCAATTTTTCTAGTAAATAATTAAGTATTACTGATCCAATAAGTTGCACACGAAAACACGATTAATAAGTTTTCATCATTGTTCTCCTCTTTAATCTGTTCTAAGCATTGTTTGACAAGCTACTAAAAGCTACATAAAACCAAGCACAAGTTTAAAAACTGCAAAGAAACTTTTATAATTAACAATCTCAACGAAACCTCTCGGAAACAAAAAGTGCCAGCGCAGACCAAAACATATAAAATGAAACACCATTATTTATAGTGCGATGATAGCAACTGGCGGAGGCGTCTCCCACCCACCCCTTGAGTTCCCCGTTACGAACCCCCCGACGCGAAGCCTCGCTACTAAGTTTGTCACTGAATGAACGGTTTATTTGGGCGCCGATTTCCATCGCAACAATCCGAAGCAATCTAGCAAACCGAGTGTCTAGCCAACCAAGTGTCTCTCATGCGGCTATAAAATACTTAAATCAAATAAAAATAACTTTTCTAGAAACTAAAAGAAGGTAAAAAAAATTCAAGATACTCGATAAATAATATCACATGCATACAAAAAGGTTATCATCTGGACAGACAAGTTGTTCATTTGAATATTTGTTAAGTTCTCATTTCACACATTAACTTCTGTGAATAGTAGGAGATTTCGCCTTCAAAAGTAGTTCTGTGAATAGTATGAAATTTTGTCTTCAAAAGTAGTTATGTGAATAGTAGGAGATTTTACCTTCAAAAGTAGTTCTGTGAGTTGTAGGAAATTTTGCCTTCAAAAATATATGTTTTTAATTGATTATTATTCTATAAATCAAAACCAAAATTTCCTCTGAAATCAAGATTTGAAAGTAGGTTTTTTTTACATTCCCTGCTCACAGGAGACCCTGAGGAAAAGAATTTCCCTCAGGACCTATGTCATGTTTGGGGATGCTGTGTGAAGGGATTTTTTAAGGCAAAGATTAATAAGATGTAGATGAATGTTTAGGAAGAAAAAAGGTATGATGGGTGGGTAGAAATCTGGGGATGAGTGTGGCGAGGTGCGACGGACGTTTAAAATCATTCCACCCACTGAGGTGCAAGGCGATGGATCGAGAGTGTCCAGTTAGCGTAGGTAGAGAGGTAAAAAGATCTCCCTCAATCAGGCTCTCCAAATCTGGTCCACCACACAATAGGCGGAAAGATGCATCCGCCGCCAAGACGTAGACAATCCTCATCCCATGGACCCGCGTACCCCTGCTAATTTACTTAAACTAGGGTAGTACACTTAGGGTAACCTATTGCAGAGGTGTTGATTATCCATTTAATAGTTCTCGGGGCAGCGGTACCTATTCCATCCTCCCAAATTAAAACTACTACCAAATAGCCTATAATATTAATAATACTAACAACTCCATTTTATTATTATAAAAAGGTCATATTTAAGGATGCCGAAAAACGTTATTTGTCTATAATTGTGAGAATCGAAATGATTTTTGATATCAACATTATACGTTTCACAAATAAAACATAACAAACATAGAAAAATTATCGTGATTTTCACATACAAAACAGTACAAAAATAGAAAAAGGGAAGTTAAGTAGAATAAACAAGACGAAATGAAAAAAGAAACAGATATTTATGATCATTAAAACGTCAAAAACAGTTAACGGCGCACATTGGGGCGACTTCATGTAACGCGTTGGCTGAAATTCAGAAAATCAAATGTTCTTTAAAATGAAGCAAGTATGCTAGTTTTGAAGTTCATTAAGTGTTGCATAATTACCCCGAAGCGTTTCGCCCTAATCGCGATACTGACGGGAAGAGATCAGTTTGAACTTGACCTTTGTGCGGGTCACTGTGTCAGTTTTCGAAAGCGCGAAAATTTCAATACTTTTCAAGTTTATAAAAAGCAAAATCTATCAAGTGTACAGATCCAATTCAATATGGATACGATGTCTTATGGTATGTACTTTAATTATATTATAGTAGTTATTGATACCCTCATACTATATGTCATAAATTTAAATTAAAACAAACACCTATTTGAATGAAATATTTTCTTGTAAATATATTAAACATAGAGGTATATAGTTTAGAGTTCCACGAGATCCCGTCATATTTTAATTGTTTTTATATAGTTTAGTATCTTAGCTACAAGATTTTATTATAAGTAGTTGCAAGTATGCACAATTTTTTTAATTATAGTACTTGAAAGTGAGGACTATCAGTTTTCATAAAAAACAGTTGTAGTCTAATAATCAATGTGTTTTGTTTTAGATACAATTTCTGACGTGGTTCTAACGAGATTCGAATTATACATGATTATGGAGAATTCTGGCGTTAAGAAATTTGACGAAAAAGTAAAATTCGTGAAAAAACACCTCTTAGAACTTACTCATTGTCAACTCTTTAATCAAAAATAACTTTTTAATGAAATAGCTGTATTCTGTTCTAAATTGAAAACCAAATGGTTGAAGTGTCACAAAATCCATGACTTATTTTTATTAAATAATAATTTTTATTAAAAGAATGGCTCGAAAGCCTCCTTATGTTTAAGAATTATAAACCTTTACCAGAAATAGTATAAACGAAAAGAGGTCGACCCACACTGTCATTTGATATGTCGTCTGAGCGTACGAAACGTCATAAAACTATACTATTGCGATCTAAAACATCTAGTACTGAGTTAGCCTTTGCTACCCACATGAGTTTTCGGTTGGCAGGTAAAGCAGCAGCATCGACTGTAGTCAAAGACGTCACGTTAAGTACGCCGACCAGAGCAAATAAGTACAGAAAAGCTTTTACCGATAAAACCCAAAACAAAAAGGTATTGAGTGGTGATGAAGCACTCGCTTTGATTGTAGATGCCAAACTTAGTCGCTACCAATACAATTTAATAAAAGAAAAGGATAAAGAGGTATTTCCTTCATACAAAATTGTACAAGGAGCTAAGAAAAAATGTTACCCATTAAGTGAATTCATAACGGTCACGGAATCTTCAGCGGAAGTGAAATTGCAACAATTGCTGGATCACACTGCTGAGCGTTTAATACAAGTTCAGCAGCCGGACAATGAAGACAATTTCAAAAGAAGTACTGAAAATGCTAAAGACACCAGACCCTAATACGACTACCAGGAATGATTCGATAGTTGAATCAAGTAGTGATGACGATAGTATATTGTCACAATATGATGAAGACGATTTATTATGTGTATAACTGTCAATAAATAGCACGAGAAATAAAGTGAGCATTTTGACTGATTTAATTTATCTTATATTATTCAATTTTATATTTTTGTACTAAGTATGCGTGACTTTTCGAACATTTTTTTTCACTTATTTTTATCAACATGTCTATACGGAACTAAAAATCGAAAAAGATTTGATGTCATTGCAACCACTGATTTGATGCCAACTTTCGGGGTCATCGGCCCCATTGTGCGGCGGCTTTAATATTTTTATGTTTCCCAAAAACAGCAGTAAGGTCGTATGTGTGTTACTTTTTCTGAAATATAAACATTTTCTCCACACAGTATCCCTAGATATAATATAGGACCAAAATAAAGCTTCCGGGCTTCCAGTGATAGTATTTACAAAAAAGTAACTGCAAAGGTTTGCTGAAATGGTCAAATGGCTTGATCAGGTTGCACAAATGAAGATCGGGGAACTTTGATAAATGGCAGAGTTCTCTCCATTTTACGGTTCCTGACATAAAAGTTGTAACGAATCATAAAACTAGCTTTGAATGCTAAACAGCATTTTGTGATGTCCCTGTACTGTTACTACGTACGATAGAATTTGACGATTTATTTGGTAAATTCAAAGTAATAATAAAGTTTTGGTGGACTGTTTATATTACCTCTTCAACTATGAGCTCTATAAACCTGAGTTATGAACGCTGTGGGGTGAGATCCAACTAGGAGGATTACTAAAGAGTCATGAAAGGATTTGCATTGTATTATTTCCTCCTAAGAAGGGAAATTGAAATAATTTTATTTTTGACCTGGAGTGCAAATCTATTACTATGTTTCACTCAATCCGCATGATGTCAGAAAAGTATAAATTCAACTCATTCATTCACCAAGGAGAGTAACAATTTTAAAGTTTTCTTTCATTACTATAAAATTTGTATGAAAAATGAAGTAGAGATAAGTGTGCCTAATGGAAGAAAAAACATCGACTTCCATGAAAAAGTAATCTTTTCAATTAAGATGACTTAGAACCTTTGTGTTCCATTGGATCATTTTCTACTTACTGCTAAAAGTATAAAAATAATTTGCTATCAAAAAAATACGGTCATAAATGAAATAACTTTTTTTTTATTATTGAATATACAATCACATTATAATAATTTACAAATGTAGATATTTCGAGGCTGATTGCGAAAAAATTTGAAATTTTTTAACGAAAACTGCCCAACTCAATTGAGAAATTATTTCTCGTGTTTGAGTTGGGGAGTCATTATGGTTTAAAGGTTGTAAAATTTCACTAGTTGATGTAGCTAAAAATTAACAAATAGTTATAAAACTAGATGATAAATTTGATAACACAATATAATTTAGAAAATAAGAAATTTAATTACAAACGAAAAAATATAACTTAAATAATTTAATAGTTATTAAACTCAGAAAAAATAAGATATTTAAATAAAAATTTACTTATTAGGTACGAAATAATGAACAAAAACATACGTATTTACTATGAATTTTAATTGTACGAAAAGAATCTACTCCAAATAAACTAAAATTTCTATTCCTGAAAATAAACTACATCCAAAGGTCTATTACTTTCGACAAGCGCAGTATACCAGGTTGGTTTAGAATGAATTAATTATGGTTTGTATTTAGAGCGGTAAATATTTTAAGTTTCACCCTGGTAAAAGACCACCATTCAGAGATGCGGTGTGGGGGTCTTTTTAGGAAATAAAGGAGAGGAAATTCTGGGAAGGAAACGTATAAATCCATTTCTCTCACCTTGGTGCAGGGCAATGGGTCGGTAGAGTCCTGTTCCAGTGGTCAAAGGGTCTCCTAACCAGGGGTGGGTAGGAATCTGGGGGTTAGTGTGTCCAGGAGTGACCGACGTATGAATCCATTTCTCCCACCGTGGTGCAGGGCAATGGGTCGGTAGAGTCCTGTTCCAGAGGTCAAAGGGTCTCCTTACCAGGGGTGGGTAGGAATCTGGGGGTTAGTGTGTCCAGGAGTGACCGACGTATGAATCCATTTTTTCCACCACGGGGCAGGTCAATGCATCGGTAGAGTCCTGTTCGAGAGGTCGAAGGGTCTCCTCACCCCATGAACCCGGGCACCCCTGCTAAATCACCAAATGTAGTGAATCACTTGGGGTGACGTACGGCAGAGATTCCGATTATCCTTTAAATGGTTTTCGATAGCGGTACCCATAGCCGCCTCCCAAAGTGACCAGTCCCCTTTCTGAATATCCCACCCGACTAGCTTCAGACTCACAATATACTGGTTCTAGACGGTTAGGGCCAGTCGAAACTCTTGTGCGGTATTTAAATAAACGAAACCTTGCTTTAAGTCAGTCTTTTGACAGTTTTAAACCACTGTTCATTTGAAATAAGGCATGAAGGAATTTTCATTAATACCTCTTTATACATTTGCATATTTGTCTCTCACCATCCCAAATCATCAAACATACTAATGTTGGCTATCCGTGATGTGCGTTAATTATTCCTGCGTGAAATCTGGTTCAATGAACTCAAATTGAATTGAAGTGTCATTTTCGATATTGCAACTGATTGTGTGATGAATAATTCAGAAAAGCTATAGAGTAGGTATCTGTCTACAGTATAATATATTATAAATATATATTTAAGGTGAGGAGGGGAAGAATAGGAATTTAGGATGAGGATAGGAGATGCTCTGGATACATTCCAAACTATTGTATTAATTTTCGATCGTACGTGTTACTTCTAATCGATATTTGTGAGGTGTATTGCTAAAAATGTCTATGTTTTGAAATTTAGTATTATATTGGGCACATATACGTGGAATTGGTGATTTTTTTCTAAAGTTAGTTCTATATGTAGGTAAATGAAGCAAATGGGATTGCCGTGTTGATCTTGTTGGAATAGGAATATTTATTAAATTGGTTAGCTCTGGTGAGTTGAGGCCATTGTTAAGAATTTTAAATAATAAGATTTGGTCAAAAATCAAACGTCGTGTATGAAGGGAGTTGAAGTTGTGGTAATTAATAGAATCGGTGTAATTCTTTCAATGTGAGCTTGGTAAAAAGGAGTCCAGATCGGTGTGCAGTGTTCTAGGTGGGGACGGATGAACGCTGTGTAAAGGGAATATAGAGTCTTAAGGTTGCGGAAAGGTTTCGTTAAACGTATTATAAATCCTAGCATTTTGTTGGCTTTGTTGATGATTGCATCAGTGTGTTAAATGAAGTTTAATTTCACATCCAGTATTACCCCAAGGTCTCTGATAGATTCTACTTCTTTGATATGTGTCCCGTTTAATGTATAATCAAAGGAAATTTTATTTTTGTTACGTGTAAATGATAATTTTTGCACTTTGAGGTATTTACTACAAGTTTATTTGATTCACAGTAGTCAAAAAGACGATTGAGATCCTCTTGAAGTTTAATGCAATCTTCGATTGATTAACTAAGTAGATTTTTTTTATCGTCTGCATATGCTAGGTAATTGGCGTGTAAAAAAAATTTGTGAATATCATAAATATAATAGGTTACATAGGTTAACTTGAGATGGCGATATATAATGTTT
The DNA here is from genome assembly GCF_061612785.1 of Hesperophylax consimilis. Lineage (NCBI taxonomy): Eukaryota > Metazoa > Arthropoda > Insecta > Trichoptera > Limnephilidae > Hesperophylax > Hesperophylax consimilis. Next base: position 47,030,117 of record NC_142837.1, read on the forward strand.
TATGACCCACGCTTAGTTCCAATAATTTATTATTTTGGAGTGGAGAAGTATCCTTTTATTTACTTATTGTTTTCTTACAAATTAGAAATTAATAAATCTGTACACCATTACAAGGTGGAAAACGGATACAAGTATTTAGTTAATTCAAAATTTTATTTATCAATTTTTTCCAACATTTCTAAGTAATCCGAAAGAAGTTCATCCCGATAAAGAAATTATTCAAAGTTTAAGTGTGTTATTTCAGAAGAAAGGTAAATAATGATATTACGAAGCATGGTAATAAGTATTATCATTTTGTATTTTTTAAGGAAAATTTATATTTTGTGAAAAATATTCTTCATGGCACAAAAAGGCTAATATAGTTTTTTTTTTCAATTTTTTTAATATGAAACCGCAGAAGAGTCCCAACTGCTCCCAACCGTTTGAAACTATGGCAATTGGGGTATGTTGTGAGGCTGAAAGTAGTGGGAGGGGAAAGAGAAGGGAAAGAGGAAGGTGGGGATGTACCTGGCTATTCAGATCTAGTCACAAATCTGTCTAAAGCTATTTTAAGCCACTTTTCTACTCTGAATGGTGTTTTTACACCAGGGCGATACTGAAACTTATAATTCTGGAACTTATAATATCTCAAGCCTGAGAACCTGCGTCCTCCAGATTGCTAATCGAGAGTCTTACCCCTCGTCCAGAGAGACCATCAGCTTACTAAATACTACATTGTATTTAGCAAAATTGATTAAAACAATACTTTTAAGTCACTGGTTGCAGTAGTTATACGTTTAAGTTAAAAAAATAGTAGTGATTTGAAAGAGATGTTTTAAATAATAGTTGCAGGTTAAAAGATTGGTTATAATTAGTAATTAATATTGGTTATAAATAGTTTCAAATAATAGTAGAAGGTGAAAAGATAGGTTATAATTAATAATAAATAACAGTAGAAGGTTAAAAGATTGGTTGTAAATAGTTTAAAATAATAGTAGCAGGTTAAAAGATAGGTTATAATTATTTATAAATAACAGTAGAAGGTTAAAAAATTGGTTGTTAATAGTTTAAAATAATAGTAGCAGGTTAAAAGATTTGTTGAATAATACACGGGATAAATAATCTGATATGCATGGATTGTTGATGACATATTGCAAGGATTCATTCGCTACCATTTACAGGAAAAAACGCCAGAGATTTTTTGCAATATCTGCATTAAAACAACATAAGTTTTGAACTGATGTAATTAATGATGTGGTAACATCCCTTGGCGTATTAGTGTTAACGGGCCTCCGCTACGAATACAGGCTAGTAGGAAAGTCCGGGGGCTACTGCATTGCCGCTGCAGTCGAATATATTTATACTACAGTTGAGTTTTAATAGGTCAACCAACACAACAATGATACTGCAGAAAGGTAGCTTTTTTTCTCGTTTTGAAGCCCATCCGCACTGGGTTATGTTTTTATGGTTTGCTAACCTCTGGAGAATGCCGGGAGGCTAACAAACAGAATTTGTCAGAGTATCAAAATGGTTTAATTTATCGAAATTTCGTATTTATTGGCGTATTTTTTTTTAAGTAGGAGAAAAAATATCTGGGGTTCATACTAGATCGATTTATGTAGCAGAAAGTTATTTAAACGTTCTTCATTTGAATGGTATGAATACCCTTGGTAGCTGTTTGAGATTGATGATATTTTGGCTTATCTAATATACCTCAAAATATTGTTTCAACGTTTTTTACGTCAGGAAATCGAAAGACTATCTTCAATCCTGATTGATTCGAATTTGATATTTGCACTCTAGCTTGGGATGGACGCAAGTAGATGGAAGAAGTCGCTAATTCTCTAATACAAGACACGATCAAATTATGTAAACAGCCGAGCCAGGCCATTTAAAGAGTCAGAGTCATATTTCATGACATATCAGACAATGCTATGTATGAATATAACTAAAGAAAATGTTTGATTTTAAACTCAAAAAAATTCAAGAAATTTTCAGATATTCACTTCTTGCTGAGAATCGTAACTAAAGTTTCTTATGATAAATTGATCTGTCACAAAATTTATTGAAAGAATAATTTTTTCTATTACATTTTTTTAATATTTGTCTCAGTTTTCGGAAAGGACTGGTATATTTATGTAGGCATTTGTATATACATGTACAGTAGATTAGTGATGATGTACTTACCACGAAAGCAGTTCTCAAGTAGGAATAATTAGCCTCGGGCTCACACGCGGGTTAAGGGAGGATTGTTTAAAAGCCCTCGAGCCCGGGCCTGTGAGGGCAGGAGAACAGCCCACGAGTGAAAGGGACGGAAATGGAGGAAGATCACGGCTAAGTGTTAACGAGCATATATTTAAATAAAGTACCGGGAGATTGTCCCCGAATAAAGCATTCTACCTTTTCCGGAGTTTTTAACCCATTACCATCAGGCTGTGGTAGGTACCCGAATACCACTGGAGGGGAGTGGAGGGTCATTTATGTGTATTAACGGTATTAAACATTTTTTTCCATATTACGCTGTTGACTTTTCACAAAAAAGACAAACTGGTTAGCTTTGTTTTTTGTTGTTGTATGTGAGTACGGCACAAGAGTCCCAATTAAACCCATCCGTTCGGAGCCAATGAGATTATAACATCCACAATTGGAGTATTTTGTGAGGATGAAGGGGGGGACGCGATTAATGAATAAGTAGGTGGGAAGTGTCATACTACTTAGTTCTGGTCACCAAACATGTCTATAACCATTCCAACTGACGTTTCGATTCTGAATGCTGATTTTTCGGCGATAATGAAATCTACGATCTACCACCATTTTTAATGCATGAATAGTTATCTTTACATATGCAACAATATTTTGAAGTGTTTAGGTAATTTATTCTACTTTTATCCTACTTACTATACTTTTTTATTAATTAAACTTTTGAACATAATAATTATTACAATTCATATTTAACATAGCTTCTGTTTTATATTTATACTACTCTTCCAGCTTTTGCTTGTGGATGGAAGACGATTATACATTTGCGAAAACATAATGGTAAAGTAATATAATGCATTATTTGGTGATCAGATCAGATATCACGTTGTATTTCTCCTATGAAGCAAACGGTTAAACACTTAAAGTAGCATCTTTTTGTCATTAAATACGTTTCTAAAGGCGAGCACTCACACATCACTGAAATATTACCTACTAAAAGAGAAAGGTAACATTATTTTTTACACTTCTTAAACACGTTATTAGTTTCAAGAAAATAAACACTTCTCTGTCGTTTAATATTCATATTTTCCTAGAATCGATTTAAGGTGTACAATGATCTAACAAAATACAAAAGATCTCTGAAGAAATCACCCGACATTAGCACCTTGAATGAAATCTGGTCAGGTCAATATTTCGTTTTACTGGTTTCCATTTAGTGGATAGTGATGAAACTTATAAACAACTTAAGATTCGCAATTTTTTGTGTTTATTTCCTTGCTAAGCTGACGATACGCCATCACTGTATTTGGTTAAGCACTGTAATATTCCTTTCATTTTTAGATTTCAAAATTGCATAATATAATATAAATATCTGATACAGATAAATCCAGGATGTTAAATGACCTTGTATTATCCAACATATTAGATTTGTAGCGGTTATGCAAATGTTCATACAATGAACCGAATCAGCGATCCTGCGGGTGCGACGTCCAGACGCTACTCCAACCCGTGGCAGACAAGAACAAAGGAATCAGCAGCTACATAAGCGGTGGAAGACCTAAGTCCATCGTTATTCTATTCAACAAGTTCGATCCGACATCATCTCACCCGAGAAGTCCGACTCGGCGTAGCGGAGGAATCGGCCATCATGGCCGGTTCCCCCCGCGTCACGCCTCGATCTTTCTTCACCTCATCGCTACACGCCTACACCGACTTTGCACGGACTACAACCATAGACTCATTGAGATTTCACCTCAACGCCCTGGCCCAGGCTATCATTCCTGGCCAGCGCTGACTTCACGCGGCTAGACCCTGCAACCACATCATCGAAGGTCTGCGCCTCGGCCCCGCGACCATCGTCGCCGGCCTGCATCTCCCGCTCATCTGCCGACCAGGTCTATTGCCGGCTACCTCGTTCACACTGGAGTTCCCGGAAGACCCCACGTCTTCATCACTGCTGAACACGCCCATGAGTCCGGTCTCCATCAACGTGGTGTCGACCCACTGACCCGCACCTCGACCATCGTTTCGCCGTAATCGCCATCTACACCTGTTGTCATCCTCATTGGCTCAGAGTCATCTTTCAACTGCACAATTATACTGACTCGCAATAAATGCCGTGATACCACACAACATCATCTTTCATTGAGTATTTGCAGACGATAAAAAAAATGTGAAAAACAATAAAAGATTACTGAAAACTGAAGATAAAGGGAAAATAAACTGAAGATTCTATGTTTTGGACGAAGAGTATAAATTAAGACCTAAAAAATATGGCAAAATTGCTGAAAATAAATTAGTTGGAACTTAATGTAAACAAAATAAAACACATGGAAAAGGGCAATAAAACGAAAGACGCTGAGTTAAATTTCACAATTGTTGATGAAAAAATATAAAAAGTAAAGGAAATCAAATATATAGGTGTAATAAATAAATAAATTAAGTAAGTTTTATCCTTAACTTAGCTCCGTAGTAAACACTACAGAGCTATATACTTATATAATAGTTGTGCCATATTAAAGCTCCTCGATATTGTATTTTGTCAACAAAGGAAACCTGAAGAAGTTATTCAAAATAGAGCAATGAGATGTTTACTAAGGAAAGGCAAATATGCAAAGGTTAATCGAATAAGAGAGGGGCAGAATTGGATTCCAATAAAAGAGAGACTGCTATACAATGTATTAATTTTCATAAATAAAATTATGAAGAGCTTATACTATAAACTTTAAGTATTGAATAGTATTTAGTAAAATTATTCATAATTATTAAACCAGAAATGTTAAAAGAATTAGATTGCCGCAAATGAAAAAAAGAATCACAGAATTCCTTAACGTATAAAGAATTAAAAATGATGAAAGTATGATTAAATGCCCGAAAAAAAAATATTAAATAAAATTACCGCAAAAGTATAATTTTATAAATAATGAAATGTAACAGCTATTTATACATATATTAGTTAAAATACGTAAAATTTTATATGAACTAACTCAAAATTGCACTTATAACAAGGTGTGTGGATCCTTTTTCTTAATTTATATCTAAGGTTTCGGTGTGTGGCACCTCTAGCATTTACAGAACATTGGTTAGATTGCCAACTCTGGAAATTTTGGGACACATCTGTTGCCACACCTGCGATTGGAACACAAATTTCTTGTTCGACAGTCTAGAATCATCAGACAGTCATTATTAATTAAAGACTTGAGCCTTCATCCTTAGACGATGAGTAATCAAAAGCATCTTCCGATCCTGCACTATCAAGGACTTTTATCTTTAGGACCACATTGACAAGGCACAAGATTTTAGAACTGACGAGAAGATTATTTGATGCATTTCAAGTCGAGGTGAGTTCCTGCCATCGGCTATCTGCCACGCTGCAATCGGTATCGCAGACAGTTTAACTTTAGACGCAATTTTTTATTGAACATAATTAAATGAATAAATCTTAATTTCTGTTACAAAAAAACCGCATCCGTTACGGAGCATTAATATTTTTTCTTATCAATTTTATTAATTGTTGCCATTTGATCTCGCTGTAATATATCTCAAAAGATTGTGATATAAAATACCTAAATACTATAGACTGCGGCGCTCGTAGTGGGGTTTTACCGGGATCAATTAATAAAAATACTGTTATTTTTTCAATGATTGAAATGCACTAAATATAGCAGAGGAAATGCTGCGCGGTCTTTTTTAGGCCAAAATACCCAACCAAACCGAATAGTTACGTTTTTAATCATAATGTAACGCAGTTAGTACGGATGTTAAATTAGTTAATAATATTAAATTGTGTTTTGAATTATAAAATGTAGTTAGGTAAGACGTCATGTGCGCAGGGAAGAAAGTCCAATATTTGCTATAAGTTATTTACACACCGCAACAGGATCTTCTGCGTATTTTATTTCAGTGTTTGTGAAGTATCGGGGCAGTGTAAGCTTACGTAACCGATATTCACTGTGCACTAAATTACTTAACGGAGACAAAAACCATTCCCGACTCTTGAAACTAAATCTAACCTTCGGAGAACGTGGAGTTGTACGGCCATAGGTATGGCCTATAAAATGTAGGCTGCGGCTTCAACCGAACATTGGTAATATCAACCAAACACCCTCCGGTGTGTAATTTAATGTATTTGGTGAAACTTAATTTCGCCTTCGCGGTTTCATTAAATCCTAATTCCGAGCAACTCGACTAGCGCTGGGATGAAACAATAATAATTATTGTAAAGCTTATGAGTCGGCGAGGACATAAACTTGGAATGTACCCTTTCAACAAATTAAGCACATACCAGACGCAAACACTAACTTACTGGCAAACCAGTTTCTTGGTCTGAATATTAGAATACGCACTTATTGCTTTTGTTAACGATGGTGAATGGTGAATTTAGATTTGCGAAGAATACCAGTTTAGTCATCTCCATATTATGAATCATTTGGTAACAGTCTAAAGATGGCTACAATAACCTGACAACAGTAACGGTGATAAAATAAAATAAGTGGTGTTTGATTCCCACGTGGTGGTGAAAATGGACTGTTTGTGAATGAAAAAAAGAAATTTATTCGATCATATTAAAATCACTGGGAATACAAGGAAAGATAAAAGGAAGCCTTACCTTGTGATGATATTGATGTTTGAGTCCAATTGAAAATTTCATCGCATTGATAACTTACAGTCTATAGGTGCACACCTCAAATATTCTCAATTAATGTTATACAGGGTGTATCGGCACTAACCCGACAAACTTTAACCAGCTATTCCTTAGCACATTTGGAGTAAAAAATGTTATGTGCACTTTGCTGTCCGGTAACGTTTTTTTTTAATAAAAAATTAACTAAACATATTTTCACCACATGTCACCACTGTTTTATCCTTTGTCAAAATTTGAAAGCAACGTCGCAACTGCTCGCGTGTCGCTACGAACGAAGCCCGTATTACATAATCCAGTAACAGAAAATAAATATTTTATTTAACAATAATGATTATTCACATTTTTCGTATGCGAATCACTGATTGTCTTCTTGTATTGTACACATCAGTTTTATTTTTGTATCTAAATTGTTTCACCTCTGGAATGCTCTGGTTTCACCTCTTACGCGTTTATTAAATAGTCTAATTTTGAAACTAAGAAACTAATTAGTAGATTTCCTGAATTTATAATCGAAGTCCAATAATTCTGAGCACTTTTAAAAACAATTTTCCTCACATAGATACTTATCAATAATAATAATTGGATTATTTGAACAGCGCCGTTGTTTTTTAAATCACCGTAAGTGCTCTGTCAAAATGTTACTTGCTAGGCTATCCTACAACGTATATTTTTTAATAAATTTAGTTATTTACAACTTCGCGGAATGTGATTTATGAATATTATTGCTTATGTTAAAAGCCTTCCAGAATTACCGGAATATAACGAACAGCTTGACACACTTAAGTTTATTTCCACTAATTTGAAGGTACAAAGAATGTATAGTTTTAAAAACAATCCCGATGAATCAAAAAACGGTTCATATAAAACAGCTGCGCAACACACTCACACAAAGGAAAGCACTCACACAAACGTCATGACTGCATTGGATTGACCCACCTGCAAATGAATGCTGCCAGATTGCTAATTTATTTACATAATAATTATTAAATTTTATTTAAAATATCGCAATTTTTTTAAAAAATCGACAATAAATTACAACTATAATTTAAAAAAATATTCTTAACCCCATGCTTTTTCGTAATTGATTAATTAATTCAGAATTTAAACGTTGCTTGAAATAACTAGCCGTATTTGGTGACCAAATCTGAATATCCAGGTTTAGAATTTAAACAATGCTTGAAATAACTAGCCGTATTTGGTGACCAGATCTGAATATCCAGGTTTAGAATTTAAACAATGCTTGAAATAACTAGCCGTATTTGGTGACCAGATCTGAATATCCAGGTTTAGAATATAAACAATGCTTGAAATAACTAGCCGTATTTGGTGACCAGATCTGAATATCCAGGTTCAGAATTTAAACAATGCTTGAAATAACTAGCCGTATTTGGTGACCAGATCTGAATATCCAGGTTCAGAATTTAAACAATGCTTGAAATAACTAGCCGTATTTGGTGACTAGATCTGAATATCCAGGTTCAGAATTTAAACGTTGCTTGAAATGATTAGCCGTATTTGGTGACCAGATCTGAATATCCAGGTACTTCCCCACCTTCCACTCCTTCCTTTAAAAACCATAAAACTTTCCCCAATTCAACATAAAAATTGTGTAGATATATCGGATGTTATGAAATGCATGATAATTAGACCCCGAAATACTTAATTATTCAGGGAAATAAACCCCTGAGTCATCAGTTGGAAATACCAACGACATTAAGTGAAATTTTAAACAATGCAATAATAGGAATTAGCAAATAATAATTTACGACAATTTACTCGGAAATCAATAAAGCCAGGATAATAAAAATAGAAAGTTATCACTTACGTCGTCTGTAAGTGGCTTCACCACAGTTTGATAATGCCGTCAGAAGGTGAAACAGCTGTCACGCGTAATAATAATTACAACTAGCAGAACTTGTTTATAAACACACTGTTTTTAAAAATTTAATAATAAGACTGTTAAAAATTAAAAAAAAATCTCTAAATTGAAATGGAGTTCTACAAACTAAACTTAAAATCAAATAAATTTATTGCGAAGGTTCAAAGTACTGTACTGTAATATTATATTAAATAATTTTTACGTGTTTAATTATTTTTTGAAGTCAGATTAAAGCGATTAAAAAACCCACCTGGCAATTCTTATTCGAGTTTTGTTGTATACTTACGTATTGGCGCGCTTTACAATCACAATGGTATGGCATCATTCGTCTCATTTTTAACTATTATTATTTAGTGTGTAGGAAAGAGCGAAGATGGTTTTCGACACACTTGCTTATAAAAGCCCACACGGGTCTTGAGACAGAATACGTGTGAAAGCGATGACAGTAGCGCGGCGTTGCCAAGTACTTTACCCCTATACTGGTGGCAGTAACGGAGTGTGGAAATTTTATTTATTTTTTGTTTTTAAAAGTAAAAAAATGTTACCGGACAGCAAAGTGCCCATAACATTTTTTACTCCAAATGTGCTAAGGAATAGCTGGTTAAAGTTTGTCGGGTACGTGCCGATACACCCTGTATTTCCTCAACGCGAATCTGTTTAATTTCACCATGGGGTCATGAACCCAAGAGCCCCAGCTCTGTATGGCCAACCTAAGCTCCATAAAGCGAATAATCCAATAAGGCCCGTAGTATCTTTTATTAACACCCCTACATCAAACCTGGCTAAAAGACTTAACTTCATCTTCAAAAAATTAACAAATTTTTCACCACGTTACAGTGTCAAAAACTCGATAGAACTAGTTAATAAAATAAAAAAATTTAATCTCCCGCATAACTGTAAATTCATTTCTCTAGACGTAAAATCCCTCTTTACCAACATCCCCATTAAAGAATGCCTAATAATAATTGAAAATATCTTGGAAAAATGTAATATCAATCCGGTAATAAGAAAAGAGTTATTCCAGCTCATAAAAATCTGCGTAGATACAAATTATTTCCTTTTCAATGACATCTATTACCAATAACATGATGGTCTCCCCATGGGGTCACCATTAAGTCCACTTCTAGCGGAGATATTTATGGATTATATTGAAAATATAATTCTTAAATCTCCCTTAGCTAAACATATAGTATATTATGTCCGATACGTAGATGACATCCTTATATGTTGGAATGGTACCAACCGACAGTTAGATATCTTTACTAATTGGGCCAACACCGTTAATAATAAAATCTGCTTCACAGTTGAACATGGGATTGAAGGTAAAATAAACTTTTTAGATCTGACAATTGGTAAAAGTAATAATAAACATACCTTTGAAATATTTAGAAGACCAACTTTTACAGATACAACAATAAATTCAAATTCAAATCATCCTTGGTCCCATAAATTATCAGCTTACCATTCAATGGTACATAGACTCATTAACATTCCCTTAGACAATAAAGCTTATGTAAAAGAAAAGGAAACGATAAAAACGATCGCAATTAATAACGGCTATGAGGCAAATAACATTGAAAAAATAATAAAAAATAAGAAATATAAAAATAAAATCAATTTAATATATCCGGTAAATAACAAAAATATAGAAAAATTTGCATGTCTCGAATTCCTCGGCCCAATATCTGAAAAATTTGCAAAAGAAATTAAAAAATGTGGTTTAAATATAGCTTTTCGAACAAACCATAATTTAGGAACAAGCCTTAAAAACTCTAAAAGTAAAATCCCTATACTCAATAACAGTGGCATATATGAATTAAAATGTGACCACGCCGATTGTAACGCCACTTACATCGGACAAACGGAGAGGGCATTCTCAACTAGATTCAAAGAACATATACGATGTTATAATAATAAAAACACATCCTCAAAATTTGCAGAACATCTCTTGGTGAATAATCATACCCCACTTAACAACAAGGGTCCTAAACCATTGCATATAGAAAAAAAGGGCATTAGATTAAATTTACTTGAACAATTAGAAATCAATAAACGAACAAATGACCCAAATTTAACACTAATTAATAAAGTACGGAAAATAATTTACTCACCACTTCTCAGTATTTTCACAAAACCCAAGCAGTATAATGCACCCAAATAATTCATAGCAATAAAGTCATTAGTAAAGAATTAAGAACTCATTACCATTTACTGAGGGGAAAACATAGGTTTAACCAACATTGGTTTAACCAACAATAGATCATGTCATCGGTTTAACCAGTAATAAATCAATGTATGCACCTTCAAAATTTACATTTGAAATAGTATAAATACGTCGTCTCAATGTGGACTAACCACAGTTTGAAAATGGCCTTGTAAGCCGAAACAGCTGTAACAATAATAAAAAACTAAAACACTTGCAGAACTTAATAATAATATTATCAAATTTAATCTTAATTAAATTTATTTAAAAAAATTAAATGGAGTTCTACGAATTAAACACAAAAACAATAAATAAAAAGTGGAAACATGTTTAAAACTTTTTCAATATATCAATATAAATACAATCAATATTATGCTGTACATTTGGAAGGCTTTTGCCAGTCAGACCGAATAATCAAATATCAGAACTTTAAACATCGAAATAAAAATGTCCAATTAAACCTTGATGATAAATCTCTCCCAAATTAGGAATACTCGGAATATTTTAATTTTTAAACTGTTGATTCTTGCTGTAACTTCATCGTATTATTAAAGTTTAATGAAACCAATTTGGAAACTTTATTCCACTTTTAATTCTTTCTGGCTGTACAGGTTTCAGACAATTATGTCTATGTCCTGGTTGGTACATGTTTTTTAAAACTGTGGTATTTAAACTAAGATGAAGTCTGAAGATGGACGTGATTGTCTGAAACTGGTCCGGACGGAAAGAAATAAAAGTGGAATAATGTTTAAAATTTGGTTTCAATATACTTTATTGTTGAACTTGTTGTAGAATTTGTATAACTGGAGGTTTATGTAAAGAACACATCAGACCAATGACGTTATTGCTTGCAAAATAACCGAGAAAGAATATTTTCAGCAGCAACCCTTTAGTATCAAAAAATCAGTTATTTAAGCATACGAGTTGCATTGAAGGAGAGGATAATACTAATAAATCTAAAAAAAATTCAAGACATAAAAATAAAAAGGTAACAGTCTCAACTAGGAATCGAACCCATGATCTCTCTCTTAAGGGGATACAGCCACTTGGCCATTGGGAACTTATTATTTTACGTCATTATTCTCGATCTCATATTTCAAATTCAATATCATATTCAATGTCATATTTTCTTCAACTAATTTTTCCAATCTTTTTTAATGATTACTGAGATCTTGTGAAGAATTTATTTGCAACCTAGATAGTGTCTCGAATAAACATATGTTATGTAAGTAATCAAATTAGGTTGCAATTTCCAAAACGTACGCGCAAAATGATTTCCTTTTAAAATATTATATTAAAAGTACGTACTTTATCGCTCGCCTGAATTCATGACTCAATCATTAATTAATTAATCACACTCAAATTGAAAACAATTTCCAGCTCATTGAACCAGAGTTACAACCACAGACAGACTTATAGCCGAAATTAGTATATTTGACGGTGATTGATGATTACTGAAGCATCAATACCAATTTTGAAAGTTTATTCTGAAAAATCAATTGAATACAAAATAAACATCCGAGATAGTACCAACCTTCTGTCACTGTCTCGTGTGTGGAAGTTGGAACTTGTCGATTTAAAGAAGGTATCGGTCGGTCTTGTATGTGAAATTACCGCCTTTTAGTAGAATATATTCCACTTTACAAAACATTGGGTTTGGATGAAAAATAAATGATGTTACCTTTGAAATATTATAAGCCGTAAAAATGATATATTTCCTTTGTTCCCAGTTCCGCAGCGGTTTTTAAAAACATTAAAATTTATATTTGCATTGTCGGCCTCAGGATTAAAAAATATTTTTTAAGTAAATTTGAATAAGTTCCGGCCCCGTTCGGGATCGGATTATGTTTTTTTACAAAAAGAGTTGTCATCTATTTAGGTTCCAAAACTAGGAAAACCTTTTCAAATTTGTGTATGTTTTACTTGGGTTGTTTTGGTGAAAGTACAAGAAAAAGATTCAGGGGTTCTGGTGAAGTTTTACTCGAGTGACACATATTACCACAACGGCATTTCGTTTCAAGTTACTGTAAAAACATTCATTTATAAACTCCAGTGTGACGAAGGCAAAGCAGTATATAATATGCTGGAGAAAAGCTTAAAATAATGTGTAAGGATGTCCAGCGTATCTGTATTTTGGATATTTACCATACGTTTCATTATTAATGGTTTTAAGAGATCTATAAAAATAGTTGGATATGTTCGCATTATCTCAGCCACTCTGACCCTACCCCCAGATATATTACGAGTTGGTGCGTAAAACACTGTGCGTTCGCTCCACGAAATATCTGTCCCATAACATAGGAATGTGGCCGATATTTTATCTGCTGACTACAAATAAATGTATTGATTGTTTTCCTAAATAATTGGCCCGATAGCCGATCGCCAACCCTCAGACGTCATTTTTAGTTTAATAACGCATTTAAAAGAAAACTAAATAAACTTTTTAAACGTTATTAAATTATTATAAGCACTAATTAGTCGCCTGTAATATCAATACAAATTGAAAATATCTCCCGAGTAAAAATAAATCCCGCCGATGGGAATTGAATCCGCGTCTTCTGATGTCCAGTCAGACGCTCTGGACCTCTGAGCCACGTCGGCTTATTTCCAACCCACCAAATAATTCTATATTTACAAGTACTTCAATCAACAATTTCTGCTTATTATATTTTTTCCACCTGTAAATAAACCAACTTTATTTTTGTAGGAAAGGCTTTGTTAGTGCTAAACTTCCCACTAGAAGGTGTCGAGACATATTATATGTACATTTGTCATTTGCTGGTGAAATATTTTGACTTGTAAAATATAATTATTTTTTAATGATAAACTAATGATTATAAGACAAGGTTTTTATGCACAGCTCCGATGATTATAAATTATCATTGCCGCAACGGCATTTATTTTTGCTCGGGAGATATTTTCAATTTGTATTGATATTACAGGCGACTAATTATTGCTTATAATAATTTATTATCTTTTGTGCTATGCATAAAAACTTTGTTTTATAAACATTACTTTTTCATTAGCAAATAATATTTAAACGTTGACTGCGATAGTAACATTAAAAAAATATATAATCCTAAAAACAGTAAAAGTTATTAACTGAAGCAACGAAATCTTTCAAACTGAAAAATCTGGCAGAATTTTGGTGCATGAAATTTATTCATTCAAATCATTCACTACTTTCCTTGACGAAACTTACAGTGAATTCATCAATGAGGGATTTTTCAGTCAAATAAGTAAATCTAGAAGTCATAATTTTTGTTCTTATTTTCCCATGAGAATATTATGATATTATATAATTACAGGTGAAACCGGGAAACAAAATATTCAAAGCTGTAAAAGAAATATCAGTTTTCCATCATTCCTTCACCAGAGGTCCGGAAAAAATTTACTCACTAGTACATAGTAGTATGATACGTGTCAGTACCGACTTTTGGTTTAAAGCGAAACACTGTGAAGTGATCCAAAATCATGTTTTGTATTTGAATATTTGATCGCTTAGAAATATTTTAGTTGCTTTTATTAAATACTACGAGTAAAACATATTTCGGCCTTTGAAATGATCGAACATTTGTTTGATAAGTTTTTCTATGAGTCCAGAAAAAAATAAAATATGAGGCATATAAAACTGCTTTACAGTTCAAAATCTACTTACTAAGTTTGATTGTATATTGTGGGAAAATTAAGTTCTTTAGAATAGGATCGTAAAATGTTAAAATATTTGTACCTAAACTTTTGTAAAATAAAATTAAACACACTTGTTTGTTTCTTGCATAAATTAAAGCAGGCGGCTGGTGTCAAGTGAGAATTTAAATCTTGTCTCCATCTATCTACATGAGGAGCATTATTGTTAGCGATCTGATTCCAAATGTTAGACGATGTGGTGCTTCGCCTTAAATCTTAACCTTTCAACATTGAGATCTATTTATGTACATGTAGGTGATATTTGCTACCCCTGTGGGTAGAGAAAACCAAGTGGGTATTTTCACTGTTCAAACCTAGGCGAACAATAGATGTCGGCCGACAATAAATATACACTATAACCGTGCGTGATCAGTGAATAAAAGTATCTTATCATTGAAATAGATAGCGATAGCAACTGTTTATCAACAAAACAAGCGAAAGATACGCATACAGCGGCAGCAAATATGGTTTATATCGGAATAGATCTTTATACTCGTGTCAGTTTTTCTAAGGGAGCAATAACTCCACAAAACCGGAAAAAATACTCACTTTTTAAGTTTTAGATGAACAACACTTAGTGAAGGCAATTTTTTTTTTTGAAAACAAATAAACATCAGCCAGAAAACCATAAATTACGGCCCATTGTCCGTAATACATGAGACTTGTTAGAGCATATAAAATCCCGCTCGTATATCTTATGAGGAAACTGTTTTTCGTCCTTGGGGTGAAGAAGAGGTTAACGAAAAGAAATTACGTTGCGTCAAATAAATGTGAGTCATAAAAAGGCGCTCTGGGATGGTAGCCAGGCACCATCATAGGCTTGGTGGGACTATCACTAAAGGATCTACTATTCATAACCATCATCAGGTAGTGCTTTCATCTTAAGGAAGGATGAAAGCAATCTGACTCTGCTTCTTATTTGTGTTAGACCCAGGAAGTTGATATTGGAACAAAATTTATGCTGCAAACTGCTGCCCATAAAGGGGCAGGTTAAAATATATATCTTGTGCATTTTTTCAATTCTACATTTTTTTACATCTTTTACCTTTTTTCTGGTATTCATTAACTGGGTTAACTTGTATTTGTCGCTTCTCATGATGCAATGGATTTCATTATTTCTTTAATTAACCAGGTTCGTTAGATTTAGAGACTTACCAGGGTTGCCCGTGTTCATGGGGGGACATTGCGAGCCGGATCGCGAGAGATAGGTTGACTGAGACCTTTTAAACTCTCCTCCAGAAGGACTCTCTCGATCCATTTCCTTAAACCACAGTGGAAAGGATAGATTCATATGCCCGTCACTCGTGGACACTCCGACTCCCAGATTACTACAGACCTCTCATACTTTTTTTCCTTCTCAGACCTTCTTCTACTTCCTTTAAATAAAATACCCTCCACATAACATTCCCAAAGATGACATGAGCCTTGAGAGAAATTGTGAGAAAAATTCATTGGGGTTTCCTCTGTGAAGCTATTGTAGAAAGTTTAGGAAAAAAGTAAATAACAAAATATAATTATTGAAGACAAGATAAGCGATTCTTAAGCTATAAATTGAAACAGAAAAATCAGAAAAAGATACGCTGATATTGTCTCCAATAATTAAATATTATCATTTGAGGTTTTACTCATTAAGTTATTCTATATATTTTTTAAATCTATTGATGACCGTGATATTAATTTCTGTATCAAAACTCCATCGTAAGAAATTTGTAGAGATCTTAATGTTAAAATAACGAAAATAATTGTCAAAAGCAACCCATCCATAAGTCCCAAGTTGTTGAAGCCAAGAAACAGCTGTGATATTCTCTATTTATCTCTTCACCCGCGCTACGCTAGGGGTGATCTGGTGATGGGAAATACAATATAATTGTAACGGTGTTAAAACCTGCTTTGTATTTCCAATAAACCTTTAGTCTGACGTCTGAAGGAGGTGGGAGAAAATAATCCGCCACCTTAAATAAACAGATAATTATTTCAGTGTAAATAAGATAAGAAATGGTCACTCATATTTAATCATTTGATTTAATTAACGAATTCTTTCACTTGATATTAATTATTGGTTTGTCTAGCCTTTATTCATGATGTTATGTATACATAAAATTCTATAGAACAATGACAGACACAAAACAAGAACGCGCAATGTAATTAGGCCACCAAAAAAGGAAAAAAGAATATTATAATCGCTGCCAAAAAATGTTAAGTATATAGTAACTGATTGTGGGACACATATTAACCAAATTATAATATAATAAGTAATAGAATTCTAAGTTTGTATTTATTTATTAGACATTTTGTATGGCGCCGTTTTTGTGAGATGTCACCTCAGGGACTCTTTAAAGTTGATGCAGGTATTACAAAAAATATAAATATTTCAAAAATAAAGTGAAGTTAAGTTAAGTAAAATTAAGTACAGGCACGGGTAACACGAAGATAGAAGATGGAGACTCTGCAGCAAGAACCCAAGGTGGTGAAGAAACTGGGCCAGCTGCTGCAGCGAAAGAGTCCACCGCGTCCACCAACAGTGCCAGCACGAGGTTCTTCATCTGCTAATAAAGCACTGACATAATATCCTTACATAGATAAAAAGTTTCTGATGAATTCAATTTAGTAAAACTGATAAAAAAGATGTTTCTTAAATATTGTAATTGAATTTCCAAAAATAGCATAATAATCTAATAGAAACCTATTGCTCTAAGTTATTAGCTGATTTTCAAAGAAAATCTAAAGGTCACGTTTTTCATATAGACAATTACAATACCTTCTATTCACTTTTTCATAAAATTTAATTTCTATTATTTTAATCTTTATTCCAAATAATTCTGTTAAAATTGTTATCCCAAGGACACGAATTTTTTTTATTTGATTCGTATTATTTTGCGTGAAAAATCTTCTGGCAGATTTTAAAAACAAATAAATTACCGTTCGGAAATGTATCTATCGGGCGCGCTAACAGTCGTCTGACTCCACCCTCCCTATCTCCCTCCCGACAACAGGGATAAGTAAACGTATAATGTAAAACAAAAACACGCACGGAATTATGTATGTAACAGTATTGAAATACCATTTCGATGGTATCGTAAATTGCCAGCGAATTAGAGAGCTCAGAACATCGCGGCTGGTGTCTTTGTAAATCGCAATGTCGGCAAATTGTAATTTACAAAGGTCCTGAAGCATTTTCAAGTATGACGGAATTATAGCAAATCATTGTATTCTGTGGTAAGAAACTAAAAAATATAAGGAAAAATGATCATGAACATCGCACTTTACTCGTAAAGGTTAACCCATTAAGAGCACCGTATTTAAAGAGATCATTCAGTGATGGAATTCCCAATTTTATTTACCCTAGTTTACAAATCAAAATTTCTCTAGATTTCGGAATAAGTTTGTATGAGGTGAATTACAAAGTTTCCAGAATGCCCCAAAATATTTCAAAATTATTAAAGATTGGCTAGGGAATTTTGATTACAAAACCATAATTTGAAAATTTCCCGATATTTCGTTCGTGTCCTTTTTCCATACACATAAATAAATGGAAAAAGGACAAGCTCTATATATATATTCCTAGAGCTAGGGAAATTCCCCTAGACATTCCATCACTGTAATATGAGATGCTTCAAATGTCTGATGTCCGCGTGTTCGATGCCGTGCGCGGATTTGCTCTGCGGACAGATTCGCCTAGCATATCCAACGTGTTATTGCCACAATTAACCCACAATTATTATTCAACGGTTTTATCTTAAATTTCATCTAAAAAACAAGATCTTGCAGAGGATATCCATTCGTGGTCCGCATTTGTCTGATATTTTATTCCAAACATAATCGAAATATTACAAAAAAATTAAAATATTATCACTTTCAACATAAATGAAGTATTTAATTAAAAATCTAAATCCAGTACTCTTATTATGCCTGCATCACAAATCTATTCAAATTGTTATATATTCAAAATTAATGAATCGGCAAGTTCCTTGAAATAGATTAACGAGATCTGAATAACCAGGTTTTTCCCACTATCTTCCTTAACGTCTTCTCCTTCACATTTTATTAAGAGAATATATATATTTTTATTATTAAAGGAAAAAGTACATATAAGTAATAAGGTTTACAATTACAATGACAATATTTAATACTACTCTTCCAGATAAGCATTAGCTTGTGGTTGGAAGAATAGTGTACATTGCTGTACATAAAATTATTGTAGATATTACATTATGTACTTTACGCAGAATCAAGAAAAATAAAATTGTAATTAAAATGATTATTCATCCCCAATTAATTCTCACATTAGTATGCCTTAGTCTTTCTTGCTCCAGTCAGTTAAAAAATATGTTCAGCATTAAATTTAATGTACAATAGTATTTTTCTTATTTTTAAATAATTTATCTACTGTAAATAATTTGATTAATAACCACGTAAGTATGAAAATTAAAAAAAAACACACGTCCAATTTTATTGAATTGGTCTTTAGGTCAGCAATTCGATGTAATAGTAAAAGTTTTCTCGATCTTTTCAATTCGATCTGAAATATTTTTAGAGCTTAAAGCTTAAGGCTTATGGCGTCCACTTTGTTCTGTATTCCTACGGTTCGGTGCTTCCAACGAAACACGTATTGGTTCGGTTATTTGTGCCCATATGCCACCGTTGTGTTATATATTGTTATGATTGCAGAACGGGTTATGTGAAGTAGGAAACCTTAAACATTGTCCCCGGGAAGTTATCGCGTGGGAAAGGTTTTCCATGAAATGGATGAATAAACCATAGATAACGAGAAACGATTCCACACGTCTAAAGATGTGAACCCATAGATTTTCAAACGAATTTTTAAACATTCAAAATTTATTACGCTCTTATAAAATCTCGCAAATACCTGAAAACGATCTTTATTTGCTGGATAAATCAGGAAAATAAATTACACAGGAGAATATTTTATTATAATGATAGCAGGTTAAAACCAGAAAATATTGCATATTCAATTCTAAGTGCTCAATTTATTTAGCGAGATTCAAAATGTTTCAAATGAACGGAGGATTGAATGCGGTGGTCAAAAATATGATGTTATCGGGGAAAAAGCCAGGCTGGGCAGCCGACAGAGGACGGATGAAATTATAATCATATAGTTAGTAACGGAAATTTTACAAAAAAAACAAGATTTCACAATGAGTTCTAAATAATTCCTGGGAAGACAGTGTTTTTCAAGTATTTTATTATTATTCAACAACCGATCAGATGCTCTGGACCGCTGAGCTACGTCGGCTTATTTCCAACACGCCAAATAATTCAATATGTACTAGTAATTCAATCAAAAATCCGTCTGGAGCCAGTGAAGCTATGGAATCCCCAGTTATTTTGTGAGGCTAAAGGTAGTAGGGAGAAGAAGAAGATGGAGCAGAGGAAGGTGGAGAAGTGCCTAGCTATTTAGATCTTGTCACCAAACACAGCAAAAGCCACAAATCCTACAATTATTATAATATCCCGTTATGTTTTAAGTTCTGCGCTAGTTTTTACTTATAACTCTTTATCTCATTCAGTGTGAATCGTGATTTTCCATGAAAACTGGCGCAAAGAATATACTCCAAACATTATCATTCGTGATGTTGAAAATATGAAATGTTGCAATATTGCCAAGTGCTCGTAGTTGTACCTTTCAGTGTACGACACTTCATCAATCCCGTCACGCTCGGCAAGGAACATGCGAATGACAGATTTATGGAGTTTTTAATAAATTGATAGTGGCAGACGGTAGTACAGTACTTGTACCGCTTGCAATGGAACCCAGACTAAAGCACTGAGGGAGGTTGGAAGGCCTTTGTATGCTTTGTAAGGCTTGCCATATTGAACATCAATTTCCCGAATGAGGGAGGAAGATTGATGATATTTCGCCACGTTAAACATAAAGGAAACATGCGAGATTTTTGGTTAAACTTTTTATTAAAACAGTTGGTAAAGCTATGACTTACAATGAGGTTTTTTTCCTTTCACAGACTATTCCGAAAAGCTACCCTTACGATTATTTTCTTTTGTTATACCTTCCTCACAAGAGAGTTTCTGAGCGTACGGTGTAAAAATATGTAAACCATAATATGGCATGAAATATGATTTCCAAATTTATTTAAGAAATTCATTGAATTATGATAAAGCATGATAATGCATAATTAACATTTTTTATTTATCTTTTACGAGAAGGCTTTGTATCGAACGTCATCAGCATCATCAATATAAAATGTACATCAATTATAAAAAACACAACAAAATGCCATCATATTTACCACTGTCGAAAACTATGTAAAACCTTCCATAAAACTA
Source organism: Hesperophylax consimilis (assembly GCF_061612785.1). Lineage (NCBI taxonomy): Eukaryota > Metazoa > Arthropoda > Insecta > Trichoptera > Limnephilidae > Hesperophylax > Hesperophylax consimilis. The sequence goes on from NC_142837.1 coordinate 47,051,012, forward strand.
ATGTTGATAAACCTGCCTTACATATAGGTAACTCATGTTTAAAAACCTGCCCTGCCGTTTAACGGTAAATTTTATCGCTCGGACCTAAAAGGCAGTTGTCTCGCTTCAACTCAAGCAACCATCTTACTCTGGCTAGGCAGCCGCTGATTGGCTAAGCACAAAACCTGCTTGAACGGCCCACGTGTATCCGAGAAATTTGTAAAAAAATACAAATTTGCAAGCCCTTCCTGTAATAATAGGAAACAATGTTAACTAAATAATTATATACAAAGATACTTATATGTTAATTAAATAAGCTCGAATAGAAATAAAATATGTTACACGTAAGATAATTATGTAATCAGCGAAACTCTGAAAATGTTACAGAGATTTGACCACTTATCTTGTAGAATATGTCTTATCATAACTAAATAAACAATATTGCGACGATGTGGTTTTGGCAGGGCGACAGAGGCAGATAAGGTCTAATATTATAAAATATTCCTATATTTCTGAGATAAACAGATTTTATCCTACAAACGTGGCGAGCTTCATAGCAAGAAAAAAGCAAGCTCGTTACGGGAATTTCATAATACAATCAAGGGTCGGAGGCGCGGTCCTATAGAATCTTATAAAAGCGCCGCAAAAACCGGTCCCTGCCCATTCCGCCATAAGCCCTGGACCGAGCAACACCTACCGCTGTCCGCTCTGCCTGACCCGCTTCGCTACCTGAGACCAACACGCTGCGTTTGATTTCAACCCGGTTCCCCCCCCCCGCTCCACTTCCACTGTCTACTGCAACTGCCTGCTGCTGAGCTCGCTGCTCACCGACAAGCCAACGACGCCCCGACGTCGCGGCGCCTCTGCCTCGGGCTTCACTGAGCCTTCCCAACAGCCAGCCTCGGAGAGGGGATCTGCCACTGCCTACTGAACCAGCCAGCGCCCCGCAGAGCCGTTACCGACTGAGCCTGGAAGGATACAAGAAGTTGCACCCGCAATAAAAACCAACCGCTTTTATAAAAGCGTTCTTTTCAATATGCAAATTACAAATGTCGAATATATCGTCTTTCTCAAGACGCATTCATTTATGCAAACATACAAGAGTCGATATTCCCTGGATCGAGGGGACTGAACGTTGCCGACTGAGCCAGCCCGCCTGCCAGCCCGCCTGCCAGCCCGCCTGCCAGCCCGCCTGCCAGCCAGTCCCGGAGAGCCTTCCCTCCAGCGTGCGGTCCTGCTCACTGGCCCCGATGTCACAGAGCCGTTACTGACTGAGCCTGGAGGGATACAAGAAGTTGCACCCGCAATAAAAACCAACCGCTTTTATAAAAGCGTTCTTTTCAAAAGCAAATTACAAATTTCGAATATATCGTCTTTCTCAAGACGCATTCATTGAGGCAAACATATTACAATAGTCGATATTCCCTGCATTTTTATGATATTTTAAATAACTCTGTAATGGTTCAAATGAAATACCTCAAGTGCTTTATTTGAATCATTACACAGGACAAAGGTAAATGTGTGCCGGTGCTTATATTTTACAGTTTTTTCTTGTGCAGGCAAACACGTCCCGTACAGGCTTGTTTTAGTGCACTCATCGAAAAAGCACTAAAATAATAAGGTTTATCAAGAAGTTACAAGGAATTTTGCTGTTGGGTCTATTTGGACCCGATATTTCATATACGTTTGTTGAAATGACAATTCAGGTTAAGAGCTAAATTCTTAACAAAATCGAGTTCATTAAAACATAGCTACAATCACAGACACACATTATACCGGAAGAAACTGCACCTCAATGGCTTTGGAACTTGGACAGTTCTACAGGGTTTTTTTCAGTAGAAAACAAACTTCAATAGAAGAAGACAATCAGAAGAAAAAACGGATGGAAAAATAGATGGTTTTATATATCATAGAAACTTGGGCAGTTCTACATGATTCTTTCGGTACAAGACAAACTCCAATAGAAAAGAACAATCAGAAAAAGAAAAGGTTGGATAGTGGGTTACATATATTATAGAAACTCGGGCAGTTATACAGGGTTCTTTTTGTACAAAACAAACTTCAATAGGACAGGAAATTCAGAAGAAGAAAAGGTTGGATAGTGGGTTATCCATATTGTAGAAACTTTACAACTTTAGGCAGTTCTACAGGGTTCTTTCGGAGGAAGACAAATTCCAATAGAAAGGGACAATCAGAGGAAGAAAAGCTTGGATAGTGAGTTACATACATTACAAAAAACTTGGTCAGTTCTACAGGGCTCTTTCGGTACAAGACAAACTCCAATAGAATAGGACAATCAGAAAAAGAAAAGGTTGGATAGTGGGTTACATATATTATAGAAACTCGGGCAGTTCTACAAGGTTCTTTTTGTACAAGACAATCTTCAATAGGACAGAAAATTCTGAAGAAGAAAAGGTTGGATAGTGAGTTATCCATATTGTAGAAATTTTAGAACTTTAGGCAGTTTTACAGGGTTCTTTCGGTACAAGACAAACTCCAATATTCGGGTATTATCACTGGTTATGTCCATCAGCCTCGTTGTTCGGTACCTTGGATGTAATTAGCCTCACCGATAGAAGGTAAACTGATTTTCTGATAACACATTATCTTTTTATTTTTTTTTATTTATTTATTGGCTCGCCAACAGAATACATCACATAATTTTAACAGTAATTTACATTTATACATGGTTATAATGATGTTTCTAATTATAGGTGAGCACAACATTCATCTCAATATTATTTGTGTAATAGTAATTGGTTAGTTACAGCAATAATAAATTTAATTACAAGAGTGTATATAAAAACAAGGAGGATCGAAATCAATTATTAGGAAGAAACTTACATACTCATTAATATATTATACATATATATATATACATGCATACATCTAAATACACATATAAATACACATACATACATATATACACGCATACATAGATGCGTACATACACATTTAAATACAAACACACTCATAAGTGTGTACACGTTACGCATATTGTATCCAAACATATATACACATATGCACGCATGAATCATATATAGTGGAGCTAATGCATAAGAAAATGAAATAATAAAATGGCTCTAAGTGAGGAGATCATCAGATATAAGTATGTGTAAGTTCTTTCTGAAGGTATTAATTGAGTTTGAAAATATATCTAAATCTAGAAGATTGCAGTATCTATTATACAAACGAGTCATTCTCGATGTTGGTTTGAAAAAACTTGTATTACTACGACAAGTATCTATCCAAAAGGTTACAAGGTTTCTTGTGGATTTCGGTCTTATATTAAGGTTAATTTTAATAATTAAAGATGAATCATATACATTATTAATGATTTTAAACAAAGAGATTATATCTGATATGTTTCTTCTTTTGGCGAGTGAGACTTCTTTAAAGTGAGTAAGTCTTTCAGCATAGTTACTGAGATTACGATGTACTCCAGATTTGTAAGCTAGTATTCTTAAGTATTTTTTTTGAACGGACTCCACTTTCCTGCTATGAATTGCATAATGTGGTGACCAAATCACAGAGCCGTACTCTAAGATGCTTCTTACATATGAATAGTACAAGATTCTGAAGCTACTGGTGTTCTTAAATGATTTAGTGACTCTGGTGATGAAACCGAGCATTTTATTAGCCTGATTGACAATGTTTTGGTAATGGTTTCTGAAGGTTAGCTTCGAGTCAAGTACGATTCCCAGATCTCTAATGGAGTCTACACGTTTTAGGATTTCATCACAGATCGTTTAAGGAAAATCAATTTTACGGACATTTCTCCTGAACGAGATGATATTACATTTGCTAATATTTAATTCCATGTTATTATCTATACTCCATTGAGACAATGTGAGGAAGTATTTTTTAAAGTTTTGCAGTCTTCTTGTGAATTCACGGGATGAAAAATTTTTAAGTCATCCGCATATAGTAAACATTTACAAAAAAGTTTTGCCGTTAGATCATTTATGAATATAATAAAGAGTAGTGGTCCTAAATGGGATCCTTGGGGGACACCAGATGTGACAAGTTTGGGAGAGGACTCATAACTATTAACTTGTACATATTGACTCCTGTTAGAGATATAAGATATAATCCATCTCAGGAGGTTGCCATGGAAACCTGTTCTTTTTAGTTTTTGGATCAGAAGAGGATGATTGACTTTATCGAAAGCCTTTCGGAAATCAGTATAAACTGCATCTACTTGTGTTCTTTTGTCAAAATTAAAACATTTTCTATACGGTCATATGTATTCCTGATACCATTTAAAAACTTGAGTTTTATGTTCCCGACAATTTCACGTAAAAATCAGAATAGTTAATTGTGCCCAATTTCCTTACTAGTCAAGTTTTCATCCAGTGTTTTCTAGATCAATGGGCTCAATATATTCAAAGTGCTATGATGTTCTTGGAAATTGTTTCTTCATTCCGATAGAATAATATACCCTTGAAAACGTATCTGCTATCAATTCCGTTTCCACCCTTCCCGGGATATCCGCTTCAGACAGAGCTAACTGGCTTTAGTTAATTTCTCTCACGAAGCAGTAGCTGTGATTTGCAATTGTAATAATGGTTTGTGTTGCTGAAATAAAATTTAAAAAAATTTATATGATTGACGCCATGTTGGATGAAAAACACGGGAAATGGGCACTATTAGTTTTATTTTGAATTGCGATCAATAGCCTTGTCTAGGTAGTAAAAAAATGTTTTAAATCCTTAAAATGAGTGTATTAAAATAGACAAATATATATTTTATTATTATAACCAATAACTATCAGCCTGAAACACCCATATAAATTGAAAAAATCTTCCCGATTTAAAAAAATCTAAGAAATTATAAGTGTCGAATAAAATACCAGTATTTTTTTAATAATTTGGCGGTTTAAAAATAAGACGTAGCATAATAGCTAGTGGACCTGACCGGCAATCTTTATTTAGGCATTTATTCAATTTGTGATGATTTTTTCAATGTGTACAGTTATTTCAGGCTAGTAATTATTGCTTATAATAATTTGTTATTCTTTGTGCTTTGCATAAAAACCTTGTCTTGTAAACAGAAGTTTATCTTTTTGATTTTTTTTTTCGAATCATAATATTCATGTACCTAAAGTTAATTTCAATATAATTACATGGATTAAACAGCGGTTAAAATGAAATTCCTTGAAATTAATTTGATGGCCTTAGTTTAAGTACAAATAAGTATGTCAAATCAAAGCGACAATGCTTTATATATTTATTTATTTAATATCAACGGTATAAATATACCATAAACAATGATAACATGTCACAGTTAAAATATTTAAAAAAAAGAATTACAAATATATGTGGCATTTGATTGTGAAATGACATTAGAGAGTAAGTAAACAAGAGATACAAGTACATAAGTTTCTATAGTGCAAATAAGGAAGAATTAGATTAAATTAATATTGATTGAAAAGATTTGATAGCAAAGCCCTCTTGTACCTCTACCTTGCGTGCAGTTAAATAGATCTGCCACATCTGCGTATCTATTACTAACTTCATGCAACCTAGGTACAAGCGAGTGTTTGGAATACTCAGTCCTGATATTGTTGCATTTAAACAAAATTTTAGAACGAGTAGCTCTCGTGGGTATATGAAATTCAATGAGGTTAATTAAATCAGGACTGTCTATACTACCATTTACAATTTTGAACATAAATATTAAGTCGGATATAATTCTTCGATCTGAGAGTTTAATAAATTTAGATTTTTCATCAAGTAATTATAATTTATATTTTCAATGGGAATACCGAGTTTAAAATTAATGTGTCTTAGGAATTTATGTTGAATTTTTGTTTTTTGTTCAATATTTCTCCTGGTACATGGCAATACAAAACATATAAAACATTTAACATAACTTATTGGTACTTATAAGTTCCCCCAGGAGTACAATAAAAATTACGCGGTTCCGTGTTAAAACAGTGTTTAGCCTATTTTTAAATAATTAATAAGAATAATTTTTTTAATGTTATTTTACCCCTTTAAAGCCATACGTCTAATATATATTTTTTATTTAACCTTAGGAATTAAAGGTAATTCAATTAACATAAAGTGATTCTCAGAACAGAGAGTCTTGTGAGGCGGAAAAAGAAAAACTTGTGATAATATAATAAAATATAAAAATAAACGCCCGGGTTGCTGGCACTACAAACGGAAACTAAAACTGATATAATTGCAGATGTTACAGGCGTTAAAAAAACAATTAGATATGTCAGTTTGTCTCTAAAAACGTGGGCAAAAAACCCCAAGAGCATTTAACGGTGTTCCAGTATTACTCTACAAATCAAACTTATAAATTTGCTTTCAATGAAATACAATATAGAAAAGCATTCGAAAAACACAAGAGAAAATAGATTATTTCTGCGACCGGGATTTTATCTTTGCACCTTTCTTTGTTTGTGTCATATACCTATCGTAGCAGCTCATCGACTTGCCGGACTTCCTCAATACATAGGAATGGTACCCATAAGTATATAATAATACATATTGTTATCGGAGATATAATATTCTCTCCATAATGTTTTTCCAAATGCTTGTGACTATTGATATATGCAAGGATTTACTCGATCTTAATTTTACTTAAAAGATTTGTTTATATTAAAACCGGAAGAATAAGTCATCGGTCGGAACCGTATCTACGTCGGAGCAATCATCGTTCTAACGTGAAGTTTTGTCGTTCAACGTGCCAACATAGTTTCAGTTAGTAGGTATACGCCTCAGCAAATACTAAATACCAACATATAAAGTACAATGGCGTGGCGATCCGTGCCTGACTTCCGTGTGAAGAGATCTGTAGGTCACGTACTTTGGCCACAACCATTGAGCGGTCAGGGTCCGCCCTAATCCCGAATCGGAGCAGTAAAATAAAGCGGATCGCTTCGAGCAACCGGTGATGAGGGAACTGGTGACAGGAAAACGGTGCCGGGGGAACCAGTATTGCCACGAGACGTCTTTACGGGGTGAAGTTTCCCGGCCAATTTGCCGATTCGTAGGAAATACAATTTGAAAGTTTGAACGGCTGGATTCGCGGAACGGTTCCGGGAAATTGCCCATGAAACAACAAACACCTTTTTATTGGAACTGCGACAAGTTACAATGGGTTTAGACGGCACAGAATTTACCCCATTCACCCTCGCCTTTTTTCCTTGCTATAAAGTTTATTTTTTATTTTACTAGTAGACTTCTAGTAGAACGTTAGATTCCGTATATTGACTGTTTTGGTTTCGGCAAATTAGTGTTGTTTTTATTACAACATTAGTTTTTTTATATTTTCTTAATAACGTCCACCTGATCAGTGTTTAAATAAAGTCACTTGCGTTCAATGTGATACTGAATAAAAATAAAGAAGTCTTGTTTGAATTAAATCAAGAAAATTTTGGTATTTCTCAAGAGTTCACCCTTGATCCGCTCCCAATACGCAATATTTTCACAATATTCCCTAATATTGCCGCATTTCTCCGATTTGTACAAATGAATTTTTTCATTTTCTGTCTTTTCTCATTAAATATCTTAAACGATTTCCCTAATTGATTTTCATATTCTTTTTTACCGCCCGCCCACCAAAGGGACTATGATAGGAATATTTTCCAGATTCAAAGTACAAGTAGGTACTATTTTTTTACATTAACTCCACACTGGAGGCCGTGAGAATTTAAATCCTTCAGGACCTATGTCATCTTTAAGGATGCTGTGTGGAAGGTATTTTTATGAAAATGAAGAAGAGGGATTTCTGGAAACGAAAAAGGTATGGGGGGTGGGTTGGAATCTGGGGGTCAATGTGTCCATGATTGACGAACGTATGAATCCTCGTAGCGAACCACTTGGTGTGACTTATGGCAGGGGTGTTGGTTATCCAATAAATGGTTCCCGGGGCGGTTTTACCCATACCCGCCTCCGATAGTTGAACTTATTAGTACGAATTATTATCGCTCATCGGTATAAATTAAATAACTTTTTTGTATGTTTTTATTTAGTCATATAAAATTACCCAATAATTAATTAAACCTTTTAACAAATTATTTCTACGACATTAATGACACTTTACAATACATCTTAAAGTTATTATTTATAGTGCATAACCCACCAAAAGCAGCAAGGCTTTTAGTGTCTTTTACATCTGTAGATAAGTCCTTGAAGTGTCCATTTCCTTGATTAATTTTTTCCATATTTCAGATACATAATTTTCCAGCTGTAGGATATAAGTCTTCTGCTGCTTTCGTATGGTGGGGATCAAAACATTCATATCGTGAGCCAGTCGAGGGAGTCGAGAGGGTCGAGGGCTACAGGCGTCACCTTGCAGACGTCTTCGACTCGTTTAGCATACTATGATAATGAGTTCAATGGTCTGCGATACACCGCATGCATGCATCGTGTGGGCGCAACGACTGTGGGAGCACTTTATACAGAGGCAGTGAAAATACAGACCGCCTTTCAGTGGGGTTAAGTGCGAATGGACATTTTTCTTGCCACCTGTTGCTGTCTGAAGTATGAGACAATCTCCTTCTTTTCTGAAGGTTTACAAAATAACGCTACTCTTTGCACAAAATTTGTGCTTAAATAGTACATAACTGCCCAACCTTTTCAAATCGCCAGTGGACCCAACGGCTGAATTTGGGAAACACTTTTTTTCTTTTTTCTTTCTCAAAATACCTTAAAAAACCCTTGACTCTGTATAAAAACGGGCAGTCCATTTTATAGATAATCCTATATTTAAACGGATTGAAATCTTTATAGCACAGGTGACAAATGAGAATGTTGTTCCTGTTCTAACGGTATATCAAGGAAAGATGCTCCGAGGAACTAAAGTCATTGATCCTTTATGTACCGGTGCATGGTCACAGAACACGCTAAACTCACGCTCAAAATTTGTACAGAGTTGAGATTTGTCATATGAGAACGGATCGCTACTACGACTCGTTTTTGAGTTCAACAGCTCGGCTGTGGAGGAATTTGGCGGAATCTGTGTTCCCTCCCTCTTACAATACGGGTCTCTTCAAAACTCAAGTTCACTCCTTCGTTTCTTAAAAAGGCCCTCAACACGGCAAACCCCAAAGATCCTGAGGATTTTTTTTATTCAGGGTCTTCTGTGTGGAGTCAATTAACAAAAAAGCATTCTTCAAACTCTGTAAATAAGAGTTTGGTTTTAATAATTTTGGCGACCCTTTACTTAACGAAACCAGCATATTTCTCATAAACGCTGTTACCCATATTGTTTATTAATTAACTTCTTAGTATCCCAGCTGAGTGTAAATAGTTAAAGGCCGATGATCGGTTCGTTGCCGATGGCATGTGTGTGTGAGTGTGTGTGTGTTACATTATGAGATATTTGACACGTTGCCGCGACATCCATTATGATCATAACGTGATTAATGGCGCTCCATCTCCGAAGAGTGGTTGCCATTGAAGAAGTGGAAACGCGGTGGGAGCGATGTGAGAGGTGGAAGCTGGCGGGGATTTTCCGCTCGGGTGGTCGCCTGATGAATGGCGTCACGCGGCCTAAACTACACCGCTCCTTATCGCATGACAAACTGAACTCTAATTGTGTTTTCTGATAGGGGAGTTATTCGAACTCGCATTACGCATGGTTCACTGAAGTCAATGTGAAAAGATTCGTACACTAATGGCCTTCCATTAAAAATGCTCTTGTTCATTGGTATAAAATAATAAGTTTTTTAGAAGAAAAACTAACATTCCCGGATTACGAATAACCTGACAATATTTGAAAATCTCTTATTACCACCACAGTTAGCGGAAAATGTTGCTTTTGTCTTGACGGAGGACTTGAACAAACAAGTCCTGGGTGAGACCCAAAAGCAATGCTAACTCAGCCACTGACCGGTCATAATGATATCTTCATTGACCAGATACAATGATATCCTCACGGAGGTCTCCCTTCTGATGGTTTAATTTACAAATTATTAAAAAATTTTACTGTACATAATATAAAGTAATTATAAATATATAAAAAAGAGTGTTTTTTTGTTGTAAATAAATAACATGGTTGTTTTTTGTTCACTGAGAGGTTTTAGTCTGTATTTGGTGTCAGTATTATCTATTTCCAATCTCTTTTTGTTTTGAATCCAGCTTTTTATATGAGATTTAAATCTTAAAATATTTTTGTGAGCTTTAAATGGGGGTGCGATTTTATTGTATAGTTTAGTACCATAGTGTAGTAAGATTTTTTGCCCAAATGTCGCATTTGTAGTTGCTTCTTAGATATGTTTTTGACCCTGAGATCTAGTGTTCCTAATGTGTGTGTAAGTTGTTATTACTTGGGTTTTGTATATTTTAATGTAATTTATTTATTTATTTCTATTCATACATTACTGTGTCTACCAAATTATTTTTATTTGTATACAATTTAAATATTTAAAGTTGTTGTTAATATGGTGTTTGTTTTATGCTGGGTGTAAGGTAGGTTTAAGTAGGTGATACTGTGGTGGGTAATGTTATAAGTTTCGTGAACACCTCACTAGGAGAACCTGTGCTGAGGTGTTTACGTTGTTATGATTAAGTGGTATTATTTATTATATATAAGAAAATAAAAATATTTTATTTTTATTAATGTTTTTTTTTATACATACGTGGATAGTTACATAAAATATTGAAAACTGTATAAAAAATATTGTTATAAATGTACGTAATTAAAAAAAAAAATCCGACGAAGGCGAAGCCTGAGTGTGGATATTGTAAGTATTTTTATCTTATTTCCCTGGTTTAAGTGGAGATACAATATCAAATATAAATTGAAGTTATTTTTAAAAAAGTTACAGTACAGCAATACAAGAAACTTAAGCATGAAATATGTAAGAGTTTTAAAATTATACAAAAAATAAGGTAAATACTTGTTTTTAAAGAAGACATCTTAAAAAGTGAACTAGCAGACAAAGTATTACAAACAATAAAAGATATCCGCTGTTTTGTATGTATGTGATATAATAAAAAATAATCTGTCTATAGATATAAATGTTACAGATAACTTTGCTAGAACTTATAAGAAAAAAATCTAGTTCAGTGTTTTTTAACCAAGATTTGATGTAGTTTTTAAAAAATTGAAGGTTATTGTACATTGTTTTTTTTAAAATAAGGCATTTATGTATGCATTTGTGTATAAATGCCTCTGAAATCTTTAATTTTGTAAACAGCTACTTGAATACTAACATACATAATTTTTAACCTTAAATATTTTACCACGGTGAAATGGGCAATATCGACAACTTTTTTAATTGTTCTATCGTGTAGAAACACCCCCGAAGCAAACCACAAAAACACTTAAAGTCGTTTTCAGGATGGCATAAAACACTGAGAGGTTAGTTGGTGAATTATAATACGATTCGTTAAATCCTAGCAAATAAAATGTTGTTGATTACCTCAATAGTGAAATCTAAAAATAAGAAATTTGAAAAAAAATCTTTCCATTATATATTATAGGTATATTTAGTATTTTATTACATTTCTAAGCAAACAAAGACAGAATAGCCGCATTCATAGTTTTTACACAATCGTAAGTACAAAGTAGGATACCTATTTTGTTAAGATTTCAAAATAAAGGATTTTATTTTTATAAAAATGTATGTTGAATTCCGGAATTGAAAAAAAATTGCACACTTGACCTTCAAAACAAGAGGAAGGTAACTGTTGACAAGAGATTTCAAAAACCACTTTCACCTCTTTTCCCATCCCTTAAAGCATATCTTTGATACTTCTTCAAGAAATTTTGCACATTTGATCTTTAAAACAAGAAAAAGGTCATAGTCGACGTGATATTTCATAAAATCATTTTCACCTCCGTTTCCCACCCTTTAAAGCAGAACTTATATAATGCTTGAAGAAATTTCGCACAAGTTACTTTAAAAATGATCAAAAAAATCACGGTCTACAATCTGATTTCAAAAACACTCTTTATAAATTCTGACTTCAGCTAGTATTATTTGATCATTCTTATCGAACATCGTTTATTAATTTATCCTCGATGAAGTGAATAATTCTGATGTTTACACGTTAATGTACCTTTATCAATTATTTCTTTTTCTGGCACTACACGCACGGAGAAAAACAAGTACTGCTACTTTATTAAGAACCCAATTATTGGCAATTCAGTTAAAAACGGTATTGCAGGCCGTTTCCTGAATTTTTTGTACATGTCTAATAAATCAGAGCAGTAATAAACCTGCATCTCTCTTGATAATATGTAATGACAAAATGCATAAATATTTGAATTTTTATGATCACGGGTTCGGACAACGTGAAAACACATTTGTGTTTTGCTGAAAGTTTATTAGGAAATAAATAAAAGCCTGTAATCTCGTTTTGCAATACTTATTTTATGATGTTCTTATAGTAATGTATAATGTCAGTTGGTATCTACCAACTATATGCTCGTCGATATTCCTGTAATATTTAACAGTTCCTACCTTCGTAACGAATAACTTTCCGGATAAAGTAGGATTTGTCAGATTAAACATTGAATAATTATTTACACTCAATTTTAGTATGGCTTTTCAATATTATTTACTAAATCTCGTTAGTGAAAATTATAATTCAATCCGCAATTCAAATCTCCTGTTGCAAATAAAATCGCCATTGCGCCACCAAAAAATAAGAAAGGTAAACAATATTCAACAAATAAAAAATTTAAAATATAGTTAAGGTACAATAGCAAAGAAGATGAAGATAAACAAGAAATAGCTCCAAAAAATTATAATCATCGTAAGTTCCTCTTGCAGAGGTTTTTGACGCAAGCAGTTTTTTGTATCGAGACGTTTAACCCACCGATCGCGACTTTTAAATTATAATCATAGTAAGTTCCTCTTGCAGAGGTTTTTGACGCAAGCAGTTTTTTGTATCGGGGCGTTTAACCCACCGATCGTGACTTTTATATTATAATTATCATAAATTCCTCTTGCAGAGGTTTTTGACGCAAGCAGTTTTTTGTATCGAGACGTTTAACCCACCGATCGCGACTTTTAAATTATAATCATAGTAAGTTCCTCTTGCAGAGGTTTTTGACGCAAGCAGTTTTTTGTATCGGGGCGTTTAACCCACCGATCGTGACTTTTATATTATAATTATCATAAGTTCCTCTTGCAGAGGTTTTTGACGCAATCAGTTTTTTGTATCGAGACGTTTAACCCACCGATCGCGACTTTTAAATTATAATCATAGTAAGTTCCTCTTGCAGAGGTTTTTGACGCAAGCAGTTTTTTGTATCGGGGCGTTTAACCCACCGATCGTGACTTTTATATTATAATTATCATAAGTTCCTCTTGCAGAGGTTTTTGACGCAAGCAGTTTTTTGTATCGAGACGTTTAACCCACCGATCGCGACTTTTAAATTATAATCATAGTAAGTTCCTCTTGCAGAGGTTTTTGACGCAAGCAGTTTTTTGTATCGGGGCGTTTAACCCACCGATCGTGACTTTTATATTATAATTATCATAAATTCCTCTTGCAGAGGTTTTTGACGCAAGCAGTTTTTTGTATCGAGACGTTTAACCCACCGATCGTGACTTTTAAATTATAAACATAGTAAGTTCCTCTTGCAGAGGTTTTTGACGCAAGCAGTTTTTTGTATCGGGGCATTTAACCCACCGATCGTGACTTTTATATTATAATTATCATAAGTTCCTCTTGCAGAGGTTTTTGACGCAATCAGTTTTTTGTATCGAGACGTTTAACCCACCGATCGCGACTTTTAAATTATAATCATAGTAAGTTCCTCTTGCAGAGGTTTTTGACGCAAGCAGTTTTTTGTATCGGGGCGTTTAACCCACCGAACGTGACTTTTATATTACAATTATAATAAATTCCTCTTGCAGAGGTTTTTGACGCAAGCAGTTTTTTGTATCGAGACGTTTAACCCACCGATCGCGACTTTTAAATTATAATCATAGTAAGTTCCTCTTGCAGAGGTTTTTGACGCAATCAGTTTTTTGTATCGAGACGCTTAACCCACCGATCGCGACTTTTATTTATTTTAATATCAACGGTATAAAATATACCATATACAGTAGATTATAAACAGTGATATCAGAAAATATATAATATTGTATCGAGACGTTTAACCCACCGATCGCGACTTTTAAATTATAATCATAGTAAGTTCCTCTTGCAGAGGTTTTTGACGCAAGCAGTTTTTTGTATCGGGGCGTTTAACCCACCAATCGTAACTTTTATATTATAATTATCATAAATTCTTCTTGCAGAGGTTTTTGACGCAAGCAGTTTTTTGTATCGAGACGTTTAACCCACCGATCGCGACTTTTAAATTATAATCATAGTAAGTTCCTCTTGCAGAGGTTTTTGACGCAAGCAATTTTTTTGTATCGAGGCGATTAACCCACCTATTGCGACTTTTAAAAGAGCATTTTGGAAACAATAACTTGCATCGGGAGTAAGCCAAATTGTAGCAGAAAATCAATTTATTTGATGCAAAAAAAAATCGCTGCGACCACAAAACCTCGGTAACCGAAACAATTGTCTATAAGCCTTGTTGTATTGAACACTTTCAAGATTCCGTTGTGCGTAGATAAAGTTGATTCACAGGTCAATGTATTGAATTGGCAACATCTAATCAAGACTTTTATTTTGCATAAAAAAGCTTAAAAAAACATAAAGAGGCTGGTGGAAGAACAGGTTAAAATTTCCTCGCGCAGTGTCAAAACCCTTTATAATTTCATTCACTTTGTCAAAATTAATTTTAAAAGCTCTTTTTAACATGTCCGCTAAAATTACCACCGTTAAACGCATCTTTGAGGAAGAGGTACCATTTTAAAACAATAATATAAGAGTAACGCTAAATAGGCACGCACAGTTATTCCTCCCGAATTCGTTTGGTACCGGAGGAAAAAACATCACTCACCACTATTGAAAGGAGAAATATTATGAAATTGTACTCGCTTGTGTGCGTAGTTAGTCAGGTTTATGAATAAATACCGATCAGTGGGTGAGATGGCATTGCGTTTGGGTCCCACCCAGGCGTAGTGTGTTCAATTCCTCAAAGTCCTTTATCACAAAAAAAACAAAAATTTTCGCGTACGTAGTAGGAGATTTTCAAATATTTTCAGTTTATTCGCAACCCGGGAATATATGTCCTTCTTTAAAAAAATGGGAGTATAGTACACGCTAACAAATCCCTCACAAATGATCCCTCAAAATTATAAAATATCCTCACAAAGTCACTTAATCCAGTGGCGATGTTATCCTGAGCTAGACGCCACTCAGAAAGGGGTGCACGATTTTGAATTTAAAAATTGAATCTTGATTTCTTTAGTAAATGTTGAAAATGACCTTGTAATCATCACACTAATTCAATTTTTATTTCTATTCAATATCAAGCTTTTCAAATATATTGTCATATAATGTTTAACACTTTAACCTCGGCCGGCGGACATTTTATGGACGATCAATCTTAGAGTAGGGTAATCTGGTAAGTAGTAATCCGGTGCGTAGTCGGGATATACGCCAAACGCGCGCCCAACATTTGTACACGGTTGACATTTGTCACATGAGAACGGGTCGCTTCTACGATTCGTTCTTAAGTTCAACAGCTCGGCTGTGGAACGAGCTGCTGGCCTCTGTGTTTCCTCCCTCCTACAACATGGGACTCTTCAATACCCATGTTCACTCCTTCCTCTCCACAAAAAGACCATCCACACAGCATCCCCAGAGATGAAATAGGCCCTGAGGGAAATTATTTTCTTCAGGGCCTCCTGTGTGGAGTTAATATAAAAAACAAAAAAAAGAGATTAGGGGTTCGGGCCATCTCTCAAGGAACCATCAAAATGAAAACATTTTAGAAATAATACTAAAATACCATTTACTGGCAACAAAGTTATGCATATTATTACTAAATTATCTAAAATCTATTGCATGGAACAATTGTACGCTAGAAGTTACTGGTTCTGTTTCACTACGTTTGTAAGAGGTACCGTATATTTAAAAGCGCTTTCTACTGTGCACCGATGTGGGACGTTTGTGTTGCTTCTCCGTGCCATAGTGTGGTTCAATCCTCCAGAGTTTAGATTAAAACAGCTTTCGGCCTTGCCGCTATGTGTGGGTGACCAATGGGTCGTCTCCCGACTCCCACAACTGGAGTCCACGGCTCTCTGGCCCGAAGTGCCGAGTTCTCTGAACTGAAGTGCAGTCCCGCTGTGTGTTCCCGTTTTCCCTCCTGTTTCGTCTCTCCTCCTCTTATTTCCCCCTCGTATGTAATTAATAATTCATTTTATGGGCATGATTTTTGCGTTAGCGCTTATGCCTCTTACTTCGATCACCATACAAGGTGATGCACTTCTGATTGCACGTGATCAAGGCATGTTTTACACTTTATTGCTGCGTTATCAATGTGATAGTGTATCCTCTATAATTTGTAGTCTTAAGGATGCTTGATTAATGGACGATATGGGAAACTTACAAAAACATCTACGTGTATTTGAATTTCACTTTTGTTTTCGGGAATGAATGAATATAATTTTTAAGTATTCTACTTCCCGCCATCCGATCGAGTTGAAATTCGACAGCGCGGTTGACTCTAGTCCCTGAGAAGGTTAGTACAAACGTAAGTTAAACTAACAAACAAACAAGTTATTGTAAATGGTTATGACTTTTTATAGCATAGTGAATTTAATTGGAGAACAAATTACTTTGTTGATATCACGTTTTGTACTTGTTTTGTTATCATTGTGTTTGAAAATTTATCAAATGGACCGCCCGTTCGTTCCTCGACAGTCAAGGGTTTTTTCAGGTATTTTGGGGCTCTAGAACATAAGTGGCTGCGAAATTCAACAGTGGGGAACTTTTGCATCTTTATAGGGTTAGCAGTTGTGTAATATTAGGTGTCTGCGGGCCCTCTACACGAATAGTACATAATATATTATAATTAATTAAATTAATTAGGGGAAAACGCAAAAACCCAAAAAACATTGAAGATTTAAGATAGCGAATGACTTTGTGTTAACCTTATACCTACCAAATGTACCGATATGGGAAGCACTCTATGTTGATATAGTTTGTTTGCTAAACATGGTTCCATTAGTGAGTGGAACTCTCGCCTTGAGGACCTCATCTGTGGGATTTAAAAAAAAAAAATTTATAGTGAATACCTCACAAGAGTCCCAACTGCTCCCGTCTGGAGCCAGTGAGACTATGGCATCCCCAATTGGGGGATGTTGTGAGGCTGAAGGTAAGTGGGGAAGGGAAAGAGGAAGGTGGGGAAGTACCTGGCTATTCAGATCTAGTCACTAAACACGGCTAAAGCCATTTGGAGCAACGTTTCAATTCTGAATGGTGGTCTTACACCAGGGCGATACTGGTAGTATCTTCCACTCTGGAACGTGCCGCAAATATACTATATATTATTTTAATTAATTAATTGTGAAATAACACAAATTTATCAAATAAAATTTATTTTTGCACGCCGGGTTCGAACCCGCGACCTTAGGAATGGCAGTCCAATGCGTTACCACTGGACTATGCAGGCCGTCGTAAGGGATTACTGAACACACCTTAGTAGTTCTAGTACTGCTACCTTTTTCGGTGTTCACTATTGTGCCCTCGATACTACTTGGTAGGGAAACTGACCAACTTCGTTATACTGCCGAACATTTTAATAATCAGTCGACAACAGGATTTAAATGTATTTTTCCGAAGAGTATAAAAATGCACATATAAATAAGAAATAATTTGATAAACTACTTGTATCGAACATGAAAACACGATTTTATTGCATTTAATGTTATAAAATTTGCAAGTTGAAAAATTCATAAAAATAATCGGTTACTAGGCGATTCAAGCCGGAAAAAATAACTATTGAAAACCTGACGCTGACTCATACAAACACATGCGTTTAGAACAGTAAACAAGTTTTTTGTTTCATGTTATTGATTTCACAAGAACGCTTGTTGGAGAAATTATAAATACCCAGTTAACACAATATAATGGGTCAGTCAAGTTTAAATATTACCACGAGTGGACGGAACACCTCCAGTTAAATCTGTAAATTATAATAAAAAATTATAAATTCCTGAGTGTCAACTGAAATCTGTAGTCGCTTCTGTTCTTCCATCACGGCACAATCATTTTAAAGATTAAAACCATTTGCAACAAGCTGTTTACGGCCGGCACTCTATCAGCTGAGCCAGACGCATCTGTCATCATTACAATAATGGGGCGTCTCCGTGTGCCCGCTCTTATAATCAAATGACAATGCCGCCGCTGAATTCCTGTTACTGAACCAGCCACAGATGCTGACAACCTAAAGGCTAAAGAATACCTGCTGGCTACCGACTGAACTTCCCACTGCCGCTGATCACCTAGAGGCTGGCCAATCCCTGCTGCATTGATAGTGACAACCTAGAGGCTGATGAATTCCTCCTGGCTACCGACTGAACCTGCCACAGATGCTGACAACCTAAAGACTGACGAATACCTGCTGGCTACCGACTGAATTTCTCACTGCCGCTGATCACCTAGAGGCTGGCCAATCCCTGCTGCATTGATGCTGACAACCTAGAGGCTGATGAATTCCTCCTGGCTACCGACTGAACCAGCCACAGAGCTGACAACCTAAAGACTGACGAATAACTGCTGGCTACAGACTGAACTGCCCACTGCCGCTGATCACCTAGAGGCTGGCCATCCCCCTGCATTGATGCTGAAAACTTTAAGGCTGACGAATACCTGCTGGCTACCGACTAAACTGCCCATTGTTGCTGAAAACCTAGAGGCTGGCCAATTCTTCCTGGCTACCGACTGAACTAGCTATTGATGCTGAAAACCTAGAAGCCGGCCAATTCTTTCTGGCTACCAACTGAATTCGCCATTGATGCTGAAAACCTAGAAGCCGGCCAATTTTTCCTGGCTATAAAAAAAATAAGCCATTGTTGCTGAAAACCTAGAGGCTGACCGATTCCTGTTGGCTACCAATTGAACTGGCCACTGCTGCAGCAGTTGCCTACGCCATTTGCCGTATCGTATGGCGCGATGATGCACAATGTGCTCCAATCTGAAATTATCGCTGAAAATTTTCCGATTGTCTCTGTTCTTTATCTGTGTATTAAAACCCAGTTGTATTGAAATACATATAACTATTTCTTGTAAATTGGGTTGGCTGTAAAAAATAGGAAGTACCTATAAGCTACACCCCTTTGTACGTTCTGTATACCAGTACAATACTTGTAATTAAAATGTGAATTTTTATTTCCATCGTCTTTATTTTATGGTGGTTTGGATAGAACACCTGACAGTGTTTTACTTAAATCATTACCCAGGTTGAGGACTGATGTGTGCCGGTGCTTATTATTTACAGTCTTTTCTTGTGCTGGCAAACACGTCCCGTACACTAATATTACATAGATTTTAAGTAAAACATGAATTGATTATTATAATATCGTTAGATATGTTGTTCTTTGTTTAAAAAATATAACGATTATATTAGCAGTGATAAAAAACGGTGTAAATATGTTGAATAATAAAATAACAATTTTTTAATTTCCTACAAAAAGTGAAATTAGGAAAATAAAGCACTATAAAGAATTTGACCAATTAATTGATTATCGCAATGACGACGCTTCGTCGACTTGGTGCTTATTTGTCCAAACGACCAATTACCAAATTTGATACAATATGATATTTTCTTTCTTTATTTCAATGAAACATTATAACAGGTGTTTAAGGTGAAATATTTTCGTAAAATAAAATATCATATTAGTTAAAGTAATTTATAATAAAGTGACTATTTATGGTTTTTATTTTAAATGTGAAAATGGAGATTGAACAATTTGCCAATGGTCGTTTGGACAATTAAGCCCTTAGGCGACGGTTTGCCGACACAAATAATTATTTTTAACAAACGCGCAATAAAAAAATACACAGATAAACAAAAGTTCTTTTTTTTTATTTAAAAATTTGATCGTTAAAAAATAATATGACTGCTTGAAAATTCTGCAAGTAGAACATATCTGCTTTTATTAGCCTGGAAAAAGAAAATATTAAGCCTATAAAAAAGGTTTTGAAATGCAAAATCTCCTACTTACCAACCCCTTTCCGGATGTAGTTTTATTTTATAATGTGGAAAATTAAGTTCTTTAGTAATAAAGGCATTTATGAAAGTTACTAAGATGCATTTTTATTGCATAGATCAAAACGGGTGGCCGGTATTTTTTTATTTTTTTTACTTTATTTATTTTCATTTCTTTACATATATTATATACATATTAATAGACAGTAAATAATAACATAATATATATTACCAAATTGTATACACAAGAAATGAAAAGGCACTGCCTGAGTGTGGGTAATGTAAAACCATTACTATATTTCAAGTACCTAAGTATTAAGCAGGAATTTAAGTCTTATCGCATCTGCAAATGTTACATGTCAAGGTGCTTCGGCATTGGATAACATTTATGACTGTTAATAAATGAACGGCAAAGGTTAAAGTAATTATCACGAAGTTAGAATATATTAGAAATTTAGCGTAGTTGACTATACTCAGTGGAAAGGGGGGAGGATGTAGTTGTGGTTTTCAGATGACGGCTGATCGCTCTGCGGCTTGCTCCGCTCCTCGAATCACCTTTCAGCACCTTATCTCGGATAACCAGGAAGTTGTTGATCTCTTGAGGCATTACATCAGATGTGAGGTTTCGTTTAATCTGGGATACGTCTATTGTCTGGCGTGGGAGCCCCATACAGGGTTGGGCTAGAGTCGACAGGCGCCTTGTGCTGTTAATAATAATAATAATAATAATAAAAATTTATTCCAGTATGTATGCAGGGGTAGTGCAATGCAATACATTCCATATTTGAAATAATATACATAATAGGTCATAAAAATAATAATAAGGTCGGTAATAACATAGGTGATTCCGACAGGCACAAAAAAGCGGAATTTAAGTGAAAAAAGACATAATATAAACACAAAAATGAGCGTGAACAGCCGTTAATGGGGGATATTTGCACATCTCCCGTCTCCAGAGGGCCATCAGAGGAGACTCCATCCAGGCAACCATGGCAGCGATGATTTTGTTACTAGATTGGCGTAGTCTGCGCCATAAGCTTCCCATGTGATGGCAGAGAAGCGCTCTGAAAGAGTGTACTCGTCCCTCGAGGAACATTTCCGTGGCGCTGCAGTATCTCGGTAGGCAGAATAGTTGGCGATATGCATTACTGTAAGCAACTTTTATCTTATGCCATTGGGATGAAGTGTAATCCACCCACAGCTCTGACGTATACAGCGAAGTGCAAAAGGCATTAAAAAGTATCTTTTTCACATTTGTACTGAAGAGATAAAAACGCCTTGACAGCATACCTGCTCTAACGGATATCGCTCTTCTTTGCCTTTCCATATCCTCGATGTCTTTCAGGTCGTCTGTGATAATATGTCCCAGGTATTTGACGCTACGACTAACATCCATTTTCCTTCCATCTAGAATCCTCAAAGGCGCTGTATTAGGTTTTACCAGCAGCAACATGGTTTCTTAGCTCCTTGGCGCCTGGCAAGTCGGCGCCCGGAGCAGACTGCTCCAATTGCACCAGCCCTGGCCTCATCTCAGAGGTAGAAACCTTACCGTGATATAAAGCATCTTCATATTTGTTTGTGACTGTATTCGTTTGAAACACATGGTAGCCAAGAACGAAGATCTATCAGGATAATAGTTTATATTATTCTAGCTGAAAGAGCGATGCCTCCAGCTACGCAACAATGGATGTGCAACATTTTTGGACGTTGATATATGTTTGTATTGAACACGATCAGGATATGTTAGAAAGGGGAGGAATTTGAGGAATATATGTGCATTAAAAAACTCGCACATCACAAGATCAGTTACCTGGAACTTTTATTTTCATTTTAATAAAAAGACAAAAAACTTTGTTTACATCACTTTATTAATAAATAAAGTGATGTAGGCAAAGTTATTTGTCTTTTTACTAAAATAAATAATGCCATCACAAAGTGAAAACCTTTCCAAAAAAGTTTTCTTCTAAAAAAATTTTTTTTTTTTATTTTCACATTGTTTACCTTTTTTTGGTGCGTGCAGACTCGAATTTATTGCAAGATTTCCTGTTAAAAACCATTTAAAAATCTTTATTCTAAAGGACTATTTTCAATGACGTCAATTTTGTTTTTACTGTGAATCATTATACATATTTGTAGGTATATTTGTGCCTTTAGAAGATGCTGTCTGGAGGGCAATTTTGTGAGAGGAACAAGTAAACCTGCGTCATAAAGTATGAAGGGTGAATCCAGAATCCAGGGTGTAATCCAGCATAAGAACGAACAGCAGAATTTTTTTTTTCTAAAATATGTTAGATGTTATATCTCCCTACTGTGCTGCGATATCTAAAAAAAATCAACCAATGAAACAATTATAACTCGTAATGCATGCCATTTGGAAAATAAAATGTCTTGCTTGGTGGTATAGAGAATTCTATGACATAAATAGGAAGTGAATTAATTAATTTTCATTTAACGTTACGACTGGCCTGTTTCCTTCTCCTACCACTCGTACGGCATACTTGGTCACTGGTCACTGGTCACTGGTCACTGGTTACCGGCCATGCTCAATTCATTTCTGCGTGGGTGGTGATATTCGCTCGACTGAAAATGAAAACGGTTCGAATCCGACTCAAGTGAGCGTTGGAATTCCTCGGGCACAAACCCCTTCAGAAGACCTCTTTTCTTTCAACAATATTTTTTATTTACTTGCGTGATTTTCATTATTGAATCTAAGGTTGGATGGGCTTCTAAAATAATATCGTTTTAGATCGTTGTGAAATAAATCAAATATTTGTCTTAGAGATCAGGTAAAAGACGATTACATCGAAAAAATGTTGCATTAGATGAAGGTGACTATTTTTGTGGATATCTACCTCGATATTCAAACTTTTCCCAATAACCTAACGCTGGACAAGTGATACCCCCGTATCAAATTTGAGTGCGAGCAAAAAAGATTACTTCGTTATTGCTTAGCTAAAAATAACATTGCCTCGCCATTTCTGGAGTAAAATAAAAATATGCTTTTCCTTCCCACGCTAACAAAATGTTAAATTGAACCTTAACATCTTATGAACAACCCACCTTCAGACGTTGTTTACAATTCAACTATTTCTTCGGTTTTCCTTTATATTTGAGCATTGAAAAATGCGTAGAAGATTAATATATGTACGAGTATTGTTGAGGATAAAGATGAAGGTAATAAGTTAATTGATACAGAGTCAGGTGAGCGTTTCAATTTGAAATATAATAGCCCATTTCTCAGATAATACTTCCCTTTTGTAATAAGTTCGTGTAATGAACTGCTGAGTGGAATAATTTAGTTCAATCAAATTAACACCGGTGCATTTTAAGGAATAACTTTTCTTTATTCAACGAATAATAATGTAACGAATTATTAATCCCTCGAGTCTATACAAAAAACATCAATTACTCCCGCTCTACAGTTAATTTCAAATACATTCTTTGGTTTTGAACGTATCTCGAATCATAGCTTTTGAAAGCAGATGAAAGATTCTTTCAGATTTTATTATTACTAACGGATATACTGGTAAACAGTTTGGTGTTTTTACGCAAACGAGTGTTTTTAAATTGCTTACCGTCGGTTTTTTTATGCATAAACTTTATTTACCAAACTAAAACATATATTTTGTTGAAAAAAATAATTCTCAGCCTAATTGTTACTTAACTTTTTTGTAATGTACAAAAATAATTGCCGAAAAAGTGTCAAACCTTGACCGAGTGAACTGTGTACCGGTTTCGTAGCATTATTTCAAATAGTACTGGAGCGTCTGTGGTACTTTCTAGTGCTTTCTTGTAAATCTTCTTCTTGTAGTAAACGTAAATGGCAAAGAGAATTTTCAACATTCTTTTAGTAGCATAAAAATGTGATTAAAAAAATTCAAACCTGAGGTAAAAATTAAGATCAAAATTAACGATAGAGCTTTTATCATTGAACTCACCCTAATTCAAAGTTATCGACTTAACTAAACCACCCAGCAAACGTATTTTATTTTATGTGTATATTTCTAGGTTTTATAAAATAGTTGGTAAAATGACTGCCTCAACACAGACTTGCCGTTAGCCTAGTGAGACGGTTTATGAGAGACTTCTATTATTTACATAATAATAACCTGCTGTAATATATAGTGTTTTGTATTGTTCATTTTATGTATCTAATTTATTAACCACTATCGTGATTTTTTTTAATATTATGCAGTATTGCGCTATCTCTTTTAGCCAAAATTATCACTCATCTACCCTGATGATGGACAGTGAAATTCTGTCCGAAACGTTGGCTAAATAAGAAGGTGGCGCAATAGGGCACAATACCCCAAAACTAAATCACGATAATACTTTTGATGGTAAAATCTCAAATCATATTCCGCTGTTCACCATATTTATTATGTATTTTTAGTTCCATATTTTGTTTCCGTACTCTCTTTTAAATTTATTAATATACACAATTAAGGCAAGTGTGGTAGTCAAAAGATCGTGTCAAGATAAATTTAAAAATTTAAAGTTTATTAGAGATATTGCACGGTTATTTTGCGGGATATTGGATGAAATGAATAGTATTTATTTATTGCTAGCAGTTAAAAACCCGCTCCGCGGGTTTTTTTCTGCTAGGCCCTGCGGGCGGCTCTTCATTGGGCTTCGCCCATTTTAAGAGATATTAACAACAATTACATTTAATAGATAGATATTAGGACATTCACAGAGAGAGGGTGAGTATATATATATATTGTTAAAACACGGTACAGGAAGGAGTTAATTAATAATAACATGCTAAATTTACGCATAATAAGAATGACAGTTGTTTGAATAAATGAAATTTTACGTATTTGTGATGGATTATTTCAAATGAAACACTATTATTGACTACATGTCTACAACTGATATTAACTGTTATCTTAGGTACCTAATATAATTAGCTCATAGGAGACTTGCAGTGCTTAAATATGTGTTACAACCGTCAATGTCTATAAGTTGAATCAATATCGTTTAGTTTGTCACAATTAAAGATAGTTATAACAAAGTTGACTTAAAAAATAGATTATTACATATCTCACAAAAGCGGCGCTATGCAAATTGTCCAATAAATAAATAAATATAATGTTTACATTTTATTGTGTATACACCGAAGTCAAAAATTAAATATAGATTGCAATTGGGAAAGAAGAAGTGGAAGGAGGGGGGAGGGGTAAGAGTAGGCTGGGTTTATAATAATTAGGAATTACAATATCGTTAGACGGGAAAGACCAGTTGAGTGGGAAAATATTTAAAAGAGAGTTTATAAAAAAGTTCTTGTTAATTATATCTGCTTTTATATTAAAATGTTTCCTCGTTTCTAAAATTTCAAAATTTTTTATAGTGAAGTATTTTAAGACCTGAAAAAAACAAATAGCATACAACCATAAAACAATATATCCATAAGACAAATAGCATTTAATAACGGTTATTCTAATAAATTGATAGTTGAAATACTAAATAAAAAAATTAAACATATTCTCTTCAAACGGTCTTTTTAAAGATAGAAATAAACAATGGCGTAGAATTCTGATTGTGGATAACGATACTTCTAAAATTATATATAAAAACAATCCTGGTACTATTCAACTGGCGTTTTACACTAATAACAATGAAGAAATATATTCTTAATAATAAAGATAGCGAAATTCGAACAAAAAAATCAGGAGTTTAAAAACTCAACTGGGATGATTGTAATTTTTTTTACAAAAGTTGAACCAATAGAAATTTTGAAGTCAGAACTAAAGAATATCGCAGGGCTCTAAATGGAAATAGTGAATCTGAGTTTGCAAATCATCTTTTGAATAATGATCACACTTTCGATAAAAAAGGTCTTAAAATACTTCACTCAGGATATAAAGCATCGCAAATAAATAATTTTGAAATTTTAGAAATTAGAAAACATGTCAATATAAAATCAGATATAATTAATAAACAAAAAATATATAAATAATAATGAAAAATGCCATTACAAAGTGATAAGCTTCAAGAAAAAATCTTCTTATTAAACGCTTGTTAATCGTAAGAGGTCAAATATTGTGAGCTGCATATTTAAATATTCGCGGCATTCATTTGGTTCGTTTTTAGACCGCCAGAGGTGCGCTCTGTCGGCGAACTAATCTATAACCGTGCGTATCGGCCATTGAAGAAACGCGTGATTTTTTTATAAACGTCAAACATAATCACGTAACTGTGGATAATTTTCACTGTAATGTAATTAATCCAATGGATTATGAACTTTCCAAAACATATTTTCTTTGATATTATCCAAAAATTATATGAACAGAAACGATGATTTTGAAGAAATCTCGTATTATTATGAGGCGATCCTATTTTAGTATGAAATCGTGTCTTAATTTTCAAGTTAGCGGAATTTAACCGAAACAAACAATTTAAATTTGACCAATCAGAGGGCCTACATCGTCCAGACGGAAGCGTATTAATACTATCAGATTGGCTGCTATGAAAACATAACATTGATTATTTCGAGGCCAGTAATGAATCTGAAGAAATAGATAACCTTTTCAAGATGAAAATTTTCAATATAAATTCAGTGAATCAATCAATCCGACGTTAAATTCACAGACATTTATTCATAAATCAATCCTTCAATAATTATTGCTTTATATTCCTTCAAGTTTTGTCTTTGTTTATAGAATTTTTGTCCATTTGTGTAAATATGTGTCTTTATTCTGTGAATGATTTGATCATATATTATTATTCACAGTGTAAAGAGTGTTCTTAAACATATTGCCAAAACACATTACAAATAAAGAAGAAATCCTGAATACAAACTGTTTCTCTAATATTGTCAATCACTCGGTCAAACGGATCTGTTAAAAAAGTATTGCGTATTTTCAATACTTAAAACATACAAAAATCTTAGGTCATTAAGTGCCGAAGCAAATCTTCGGGTTACTGTAAATTAGATTGATGTAGACAGACAAGCAACTCCGTTTTATTTAACGTGTAATCACTTCTATGTTTATCGAAGTTACAAAACTAGTCCAACACGAGATCCATGCTATGTAAATGTATAGGCACTGTGTGTACTAGTGCCTAGTATGTGACGTACGGTTGCCTTTTTAGGAGAGGTTCGTTTCTATGTACAATGTACACGTTGTGTGCGTATGGGTGGCTGTGTGTCTAATCATACACGTTTTCCTGTTCTCGTGTGAGTGTTTCTCTATTTGTGTGTGTGGGCGTAATGCCTAGATCTGATTTTGCGCTGGCAGAGATAAATTGGGTCTACGACTATTTTTTCGCATTGAGATATTCAAACGGAGAGTTCGATCTGCTTGGGGATTCTTGGGGGAGATAGCAGAACAATTCATCTTGTGTAAAGTACAAAAGCATGTTATTATGTGGTGGTTTTCATTATCTGAAAATATATTTTATGGTAAAATTTAAAAAATATTATTTTCAAACATCTGTTTGTCAAAAATATGACTTATTAGAACTTACAACTTCATAAAGTAAATAAATTTCGTAATATGAGGCGATTTTGATTTGAATTCTTACTGCTACCAAAACTACTACCACTATCTCACTACTAACACTACTCAGAAATTACTCACTAATTTTTAATGATTTTTATTTTTCGAGGAATTTGAATACAATGTCGCTTCGAAAATAAATCTCAACTTCAATTGTTTCTAACTATGTTCTAATTAAACGCATTGATTATTGAATTGTGAAGCTGATTTTTTGGGAATTTTCAGACAAAGAAATATATAAATATATTTTTTGAATTTATCAACTGTTGTAATAAATATATTCTGAAGTACACCATCGTCTAACGATATATGCCTGTAAGTACTTGAATATTTGAACTAGAATCTATAAACATTCAAACACAATACATAACAATTAGTTCCGTGTTTGGGGAGTAACACTGGCTAGTTCGTTGTTACACGTATGCGTCCCACTGAGAAGCATGCATGTAGCAAAGTTGCAATCTTGGAAATTTCCAATGTTGAAAATTAATAGTTCTTACACTTTTTAACTCTGATTTAATTCTCGTAGTTATCGTGTTTTATTTATGGGGTATTAACCCCATAAATAAAACAGAAAAATAAATGAAGATAAAAAATGCAGAGCATTAAAAATCGTGCAACAAGGCATAATTTTATAATTTTTATTTTTGACTTTTTAATTAACTCGGTTTTATGGTTTTTTTTATTTGTTGGGCATTAACTTATTAATACAAACTAGCAGTTAAAAACCCACTCCGCGGGTTTTTTTCTGCTAGGCCCTGCGGGCGGCACTTCTTTGCGCTTTGCCTAGTTTAAGTGATACTAACAACAGTTACATTTAATAGGTAGATATAAGGTCATTCTCAGAGAGAAGGTGGGTATATATTATAAAAATGCGGAACAGGCATAGTTAAGGCATAGTAAGAATGACAGTTGTTCGTGTAAAACTTTACCTTTATCGAATAATTGCCTAAATGGGTAAAGGTAAATTAATAAAGGTAAATATTTGGAACCGCTGGACACGGAAAATACGAAAAAATTTTCAAATAAAACCTTCTGATTTACCTTAAATAATATAAAAGGAATCGAACAGCATTTGGGAAATTTTTAAAATTAGCATTTTAATTTTCAATTACGTAAAATGAAAATTCGTTTTCGTTGTATGGGATGACAGCCAAAATAATTTCTGTTGATGACATTTTCTTTTGGCGGTATTCTTGATATGAGTGGCTAGAGATTATTGAACAACGTAAATTAAAAAAAATATAATGTATTACAATATTCCGGCAAAATGGTGACTCCTTAAAAAGAATAAATTATTTATTTGGCTGTTATTATCATTATTATTTTATTTAACCTAACCATAATAACCTGACCTTTAATAACTCAACCTAACTTAACCTATGTAAACCCAACCTAACGTAACCTTACCTATCCTAACCTAACCTAACCTAACCTAACCGAACCTATCCTAACCTGAACTAATCTACATACTAACTTAACCTATACTAACCCAACCTAACCTAACCTGGCATAACCCAACCTAACCTATCCTAAACTAGCCTATCCTTACCTATAATAACCTTTATTAAATATTTCTTTATTAATAAAACAAACCTAAATACTTTTATTTTATTTTTCGAGATCGGCTAAAATACTAACTACCTAGTATTTGCATAGAGTAAATGGTAAAAATTCTAGCCACTCATATCAGGAATACCATCAAAAGAAAATGTCATCAATAGAAATTATTCCGGCTATCATCGTATACAACAAAAGCGAATTTTCATTTTACGTAATTAAAAATTAAAATGCTAAAATTAAAAATTTCCCAAATGCATTCAGATTCCTTTTATATTATTTAAGGTAAATCAGAAGGTTTTATTTAAAGATATAAGTACATGTCAGATTAGAGATTTGTTGGCTAATTTTACAATCAACGAAGCGTATTATGCGTTAAATTCATATAGGTGTTCTGTCTAAATAGTGCGAAATTATTATTTACGTAAATAATATTAAATATCAATACTTTTCAAAATTGTACATGCAAAGAGTTGTTGTTTATTCTCATTAAGTTGAATCAAATGTTTGTTTTATTTGTGAATGCGTATTAAAACAGTAGTTGTACGTAAATAATTACCGTTATTTGGATAAATAAAATTGTACGTACCTATTTGTATATCGTCGGCCAATAGGGAAACTACTCCAGCGGCGGGTAAAGGAGGGATTGACATTTTGAAGGAACCTTAGAATGTTTGATTCTTGACAGACGTCAAATATATAAAACGTAATTGTGGATAATTTTTACTGTAATGTTATTAATTCAATGGATTCAACTTTCTAAAACATATTTTCTTCGATATTATCCAAAAATTATATGAGCAGAAACGATGCTTTTGAAGAAATCTCGTATCGGGTATTAATTTTCAAGTTAACGGAATTTATCCGAAACGTACGATTTGAATTCGACCAATCAGAGGGCCTAGACCGTCCAGACGCTAGCGTTATAATACTATAGATAATAATAAAAAAGAATAAAAAAAATAAAATACTGAAATTATGCCGTGTCGCGCTACTTCCTTCTTTAACCAGCGTTTCATCTCCATCATCTGGGCAAATTGCACACATTGCACATCTGCGCTGATGATGAATACTTTAACGCTGCCCGGAATTGCTCATTTCTACTGTCAAGAATTCATACAAGCCATAAAATACCTATTTATGAAATAATATTTTTTCGCCCAAATCTTATTTTAATCAAGTATTTAAAGTGTGTATGCATTTCGTTTGAATTTCTTATTATTGATATTAAAACGCAAATAAAGTTTTTTTCCCATGTAGCAAACACTTTGTGGGTATACATAATCATAATAATTAGATTAAAATAACTTTGTTTTTTAACACCACTCTATTGTATGTATTTTCTGTATATAAAACCAACCTGCTGATGAAGGTTCAAAGTGAACCGAAATCGTCTAATTATTATAAATAAAGGATTTATGGTTTTTCAAGAAAGTGCAAATATTTAATAACTTAATATTCCATGATTCCATGACCTTTTTATACATTCAGCATTATAGTTAGGTACCTAACATTATTACAAATATGAATATTTCAATTTAGGCACACTGGGTGTTCCTATCAAGGTATTTTTTTCCACTGTTTGGTTTCTATTTTCTTCAAGTGGGCTTTAATTCTTAATTATTTATGAATAATTTGAAATAGTTATTTGCGAGTCTCTCAGGTCACATCTATGAGGTTTTGATCTCTCCCTCCATTATCTAAAGCTCACTCCAAGCGGCTGCGGCGTTTCGAGAGAGCTGGGTGGGTGCGGCGAGTCGCGAGGTCGCTCCAAAGGCGATTTATTCAATTACATGACATTTTAAAAGAAAAGAAAACTGAATCTTTCAGCTCTGCGAGCGGAAAATTAAATTACTAAGGGCGAAAAACTTCAAAATCTTAATCGAATAGCATGGCAGAAACGATGAAACAAATCCAAGCTCGGATTTTACTGAAGCTCGAGAAGAATGGAAATGATATTAGACATGTAGGTCAACAAGATTATGATTGTCCGCAATTAAAGAATGTCTCTTTGATTGTCCTTTTCTCACTAACTTAGATAAATATTTATCTACTGTAGTGAGAAAGGGACAAAGAGACAGTGGGCATTCTCTGGTTGCGAACACTCATAGTCTTGTTGTCCGCAACTAGAGAATGCCCACTATCTCTTTGATTGTCCTTTTCTCACTAACGTAGATAAATATTTCTCTGAAATCTTAACAGATTATTAGCTGACTTTGAATCGCCAAACGACTTTCTCAGATGTTGGGAAGGTGTTTTTGATTCTTTTTTTTATTTTGATACCCATGTAAATACATTGTCCCGAAGATTGAAAAAAAATAAATAATATAAAATGGCTATTTTATACTTATATTTGTATAGATATATAAGTGTGGGCAGGATATTAGCAAAATTCCTCGAAAACGCAAAAATTTTGAACTAAAATCATAAAACAGAAGTGAGTTGAAATAATATTGTTTAAAGTCATTTTCACTCCTCTTTGTTTTGTACCTGGTTCATTCAATATTGTGAAATATCAACTAATTCGACTGATGTTTGTGAGAGTTTTATTCAGAGACGCACGAAATACACGAAAAATAAACAGCGAGGTTGAATTCATCTCTGGGGATGCTGTGTGGGGGTATTTTTAGGGAAAGGAATTAGAAGAAGTTCTGGGAAGGAAAAAGGTATGAAGGTATAATCATCCCCAATTTTTTTTCTCCACGCAGGAGGTTCTCAGAAGAGGGGTGGGTAGAAATCTGGGGGTCAGTGTTTCCAGAAGTGACGGACCTATGAATCCATCCCTCCCTATACAGTGCAAGGCGATGGATCTAGTTGGAAATGGATAAATGCATTTATGCATAATTTTTAAAAATATTTTTATTTGCAATTTTAATATTATTTTTGTAGTATAACGTTATGTTTTAACTGTTTCTAGTAACCGTTTACTTTAGGAAACCGGAACGCTTTCGGTTTTTTAAAAAAGAAACCAAAACGCCCACCTCTAGTAGATATACAATATACATATTCCAAAGAAATCGTATTACGCTCTGTATGTATATTGTACATGCGAGACTTATGTTTCACTTGCATGTTAATTTTTCTAAATCGAAGTGCATATATTAAATACTTTTTTAACATAGTAATACAAATAAAAACCAAAGCACATAATGGGAACCCACCAAGGCCCAACTAGTTTTAATGTACCTATAAATAGAAGCTAAAATACAGAATATTTGTAGAATTCACGATTCGTGCTACATTTTAAATGGTATTTTATTGACATGAAATCAAATATATAAAAACATTAAATAAGAAGGTCTTTTAGTTTCTGCCATCAAAGTGATGATGCTTTCAATGTGCAAAATAAAACTTGCGGAATTATTTAATTTAAGAAATCATAGTGGTAGGCACCTACTTATATTTATTTCTAAAATAAAAAAATGAATAAAAACTTTCCTTAGTATCAATCATTAATACCTGTCGCTTCTACCATCATTATAATTACTTTTTCGAATTCTTTCTTAAAAATTCTAATTTGACAGTTGTCACCGCCAGGAAGACGATAAAGAGATGTTTCATTTTGTAAATTATAATAAGAGGTGCCTGTCCATCAGAAGCACCGATCACATCGATCTTACTAAAGTTAATTGGGTCCTAATCATGAACAAAATATTGTTTGTCTCATTATTTGATTTAAAAAAGTTTTTAAGCGAAAATGAAAGTTCAAAAAATATCTTTTATTTAAATAAACAATTTTTAAAAGAAGTGTGTGCTTACAATACAAAATAATAAATCTATAATCAATAAGTATTTTTATAGATACATATAGCTTATCATAATAGTAGACATTTATTATAAGCTACAATTTGTGAGACGGCTATGGGTACTGCCACCCCGGAAACCATTTATTGGATAACCAACACTCCTGCATAGACCACCCCAAGTGGTTTACGTTTACGATTGGTGACTTAGCAGGGGTCACGCGCGCCCAACATTTGTACACAGTTGACACTTGTCACATGAGAACGGGTCGCTTCTATGATTCGTTCTTAAGTTCAACAGCTCGGCTGTGGAACGAACTGCCGGCCTCTGTGTTTCCTCCCTCCTACAACATGGGACTCTTCAAGACCCATGTTCACTCCTTCCTCTCCACAAAAAGACCCTCCACACAGCATCCCCAAAGATGACATAGGCCCTGAGGGAAATTATTTTCTTCAGGGCCTCCTGTGTGGAGTAAATATAAAAAAAAAAAAAAAAAAAAAGGGGTGCTCGGGTTTATGGGGTGAGGTTTGTCTAGGTCTTGGCGGCGGAAGAGTTTGCTCTCCAACTGCGTGCAGGGCGGAATCGGGAGAGACTGCTTGAGGGAGACCTTTTGACCTCTCCAGCCGGACTCACTGAACCCATCGCCTTGCATTGCAGTGGGAGGGATAGATTCATACGTGCGTCATGTAAGATGTAAGTCACTAGTTATTATTATGAATCTTAGGAATAGGAGAATCTTATTTAAGACATTAATATTTATTAAGAAATATACATTTGCACAGCGCGCTAGAGGTGCTTTTTCACGAAAACCAGCCAAATAGTATTTTTATTATTACAATTATTAAAAAAAAACATGTATCGTATTTTACTCCCTTTGAGATGAATTTAATTTTAGTAGTCCGAGAATTTGACGGACTAAACATGCCATAGCTAGACATTAATTAACGCATAAACTTTTTATTTATTTAATACTAAACACCAATTCGACTGTTTCGCAACTAGTCAACTTATGAATCCCTTCCTTACATCCGCAAAAACAACACGACACAATGCATTATTCTATAAGCGCAACTACAGTGCTCACTGCTCAGTGCTCACTCCCCGCTACAGCGGTTTCAAACAGTGAGAAACCAATTTTTATGTTCAACGCATTGACATGTTCAACGCAAACTTAGTAAATCTTGTGGACCATGTCAAACACTTATTCCAACCCTATTCTTAAACCTTCTGTTATCTTTTTAAAAACCTATTTATCACGGTGTTTTTTTAGTGTTTTTATTTTTTATTTTTTTTATTTTTTTTCTAGTGCTACATAAAGTATTTATCATTTTGATATCGTACTACATATACACGCATAAAAGCCTCACTGGCGTTAAAAAAATATGTCTATGGTTTCTTTGTGAAATTGATATTTGTAACAGACATGAAATTTTCTGAACATTGAGTATTGTCGATGTTTTTCACCAGCATTTGGTAGAATGAATGTAAGTAGTTCAACACTTTCGAAGGCATTGTGAAATATGACAGAGTGAGCTTAAGAGGACTGTAGTAAGGATTTAGTGGAGCGCACGGAGCTTTTTCGGAATCATTCCTTCTTTAGTGAGGTTAAATAATGATCTTGCCTGCTGCCTGCTGCCTGCTGCCAGATGCACCGGACACTTAATCCCCGCATATAAAACTTGGACATTTCAACGCTATCGATGAAGATGTAATCTTTCTTAGCATTTACTCCACACAGGAGGCCCTGAAGAAAATCATTTCCTGCAGTACCTGTGTCGTCTTTGGAGATGCTGTGCGGAACGTCTCTAAAAAAGCCCATTTCTAGTAGGGAGGAAAAACAAAAGCCATCAAAAATATTTCCATAGCCGACTTTTTGAACTCAAGAGCGAGTCGTCGAAACCTCTCGTTCTCATGTGACGAATGTCAACCGTATACAAAAGTTGTACGCTCGTTTGATGTGTTTCCCGACTGTGCAACGGTTCCAAAAAGGTCGATGGTGCTAGTTCGCGATTTACATAATTACGATATTACAACTAAGCAATAGTTATATAATAACATGATATTCTTATCTTTTCGTCAACCTTTACTTATTGCTAAATTATTGTTTTTTCCTAAAAAAATTTCTAAAACGACAACGATTGATATTTTACGTACACTTTGCAAACGCACGGCTTAATTTCATACTTTGGACAGAAATTAAGTACATATTCATACCGTTAACGTCACCATAACTTGTGAAAGATACCACACGGCAAAACAGATGTTCTAGCAAAGCATAGCATAACAAGAAGAATTGTACTATTATATAACTATTGAATGAAAATTTTAAAACAGTATAGATATTTATTTAATTAATACATAAATATCCTTAAAACTTTTCCTTATATTTTCTTTTTTTCCAAAATGTAAAGAATATAAAAATATCTAACTTTGTATCAGAAAAGGATATTTAACCTGTGTTTAATAATTGAATAAACAATATTCAGAACAGTTTTATTAGATTTTCAGAGATTTGCACATGCACGCAATGTCTCTAAATCAATTAACACACTCGCCGCGAGCCCATTGGCATTATTAGTTAGCAGTCTGAATTCCCGGATAGCCAGTATTCAGTGTTCATTGTCCATTTAACATTGTTGCACGGGCCATTGATAAACGGAACATTGATGGAATGGATGGTGATAGGGTGGCAACGTTTCCATTAACCCTAACCCGCCGCGGGATATTGGATCAATCGTACAAGCGCATTCATTCCTCATTGCAATTACCATACATAATCCTCCTCCCCCCGCCATGTCATGTTACATTCTGAATCGGGCCGCTAACAATAACACTCCTTAAGTAGATCGTGATAAGGTTGAAATTCCCGCTTAAGCCCCCGCATACTTAATTTCTACCGATAAATAACAAGTTTCTCGTTAACTCTGTAAGTTTTTAAGGGTAATTATTTACCTACGACTACCGTTTTTAACACGCATTTAAAAATAAACAATCATTTGATTCATCTTAATGACAATAAACAAATTTTTTTTGAATTAACGATTTTTAAAAATATTGATATTTATTATTATTTAGGTAAATAATAATTTACGAGAAAATTTTCCGTACGACACACCATTTCGACAGAACATCGATATGAACATCGTGCATAATTCGCCTTTGTTTGTGTAGTGGCAGTGTAGGAAACATGAAAGGCATAATCGGCATAATAGACAATTTCTCGAGATCGCTAGACACGCACCCGTTAATTGTTAGGCGATCAACTTTGATACCAAACATCATATGAATTTAGTTTCTTAATATTTAAAGGTTGACTACGATTTTGTTTAAATAAAACTTTTTCATCTTAGGTAAGGGGGTTATTATAGGTTATTACAGGTTAGATTAGGTTAGGTTGGATTATTATATGTGAGATTAGGATAGGTTAGGTTAGGTTAGGTTGGAT
Source organism: Hesperophylax consimilis (assembly GCF_061612785.1). Classification (NCBI taxonomy): domain Eukaryota; kingdom Metazoa; phylum Arthropoda; class Insecta; order Trichoptera; family Limnephilidae; genus Hesperophylax; species Hesperophylax consimilis. Next base: position 47,087,276 of record NC_142837.1, read on the forward strand.
TATTATAGAATAGGTTAGGTTTGGATATGTTGGATTATTATATGTTAGATTAGGATATGTTAGTTTAGGTTAGGTTGGGTTATTATAGGATAGGTTAGGTTGGATTATTATAGGATAGTTTAGGTTAGGTTTTTTTTTAATTGCCGGCAACCCGGGCGTTTATTGCAATAGAATAATCAAAATTACAAACATGAAAGTAACCCGCCTCACTACAGGTTAGGTTGGATTATTATAGGATAGGTTAGGTTAGGTTAGGTTGGATTATTATATGTTAGATTAGGATAGGTTAGGTTAGGTTGGATTGTTAAAGGATACGTTAGGTTAGTATAGGTTAGGTTGGGTTATTATTGGTCAGGATAGGTTAGGTTATTATAGGTTAGGCTATTTACATATAGAAAAAAACCTTCCCTTACTACGTTAATTTTTTTATAATATTTTTTTATGTTTGAATAAATTAACACATCATTTAAAAAAATGTTTTTCACTGTCTATGATATAAAAAAAACTGTGATTGTGTTTTTTAATTGTTATGTTGGCAGTGCCCTACACTACGTAAAAACAAACGCGAAACAACTATGCAAAAACTAGGTGTGTCAAAATAGTGCGCGAATTGGAAAATTTTCTCGTAAATTATTATTTACGTAAATAATATTAAATGTCAATATTTTTCAAAATCTTAAATGAAAAAAATTGTTGTTTATTGTCGTTAGGATGAATCAAATGAATGCTTATTTTTAAATTCGTGTTAAAAACGGTAGTCGTAGGTAAATATTTACCTTTTTAAGTTTTCAAAAATATATATGTAATTTTTGAAGATAATATGTAAACATTTGTTATGTCGAAACGTTTTTTTTCCATTATTTCTGGCTTTCACCCTTCAAGAGTGTTCTTGGCCATCATTTAAAATTATTGAGAAATGAAAGGTGAATTTAAATATTAATTTTATTTAAATAGGTAAATTTCAAAATTATAATGAAAATTGGAGTCGAGTTTAGACTTAGAAGAGATGAGATGTTGAATGGAGGGGAGGCAATTTTATATAAGGTCTGATAGAAGAGAGGATATTTGTTTAGAGAGGGACAAACAAAAAATATGTGATCTAAAGTTCCCACTTTTAGACCACAGAATGTTCAATCTGGGGAGTCAAGGATGTGAATTTTAAAAAGATGGGAAGGAACGGAACAATGTCCGATCCTCATTCGAATGAGTGAAGAAATTTATTTTTTGGAAAAATGAGGGAATTGCTGAAACCACGGTTTTGATAGAATAGTCCTTTGTATTGAGGCATAGCAGGCTCCCTTGGATTGACTAGCAATGTGCCAATACTCCGACCAAACACTGCGGGATCTATCTTTGATGATGAAAATGTCAGATAGGGGAATGTGGTTTACGAGGGTAACAACAGGTTTGGACGCTTCTTGTTTTGCCAAGGCATCCGCAATATTATTACCCATGATACCAACATGTCCAGGAATCCAAATCAGAGTTACAGTTTTACCAGAGCTTTGAATGGAGGCTATCATCTCTCGAATAAGGCATACAAAGTGATCATCAGGATGAAGAAGAGGACTGGATTTAAGTTTTTGGAGGGAACTGAGAGAGTTAGAGAGAACGAGGGAATGTTCAAAATTATTTTTAATTATATATTTGAGAGATTCTATTATTGCAATGCACTCGGCTGAAAATATTGAAAATTGATTTGAAATTGAATGAAATATTCTGTCATTAGAATAATGGTGGATGTCGAAACGTTAATTATATGAAATTCCTCAGATAGAAAAAAAATCGCAAAGTGAGCTCCGAAAATTATTAAAAACACGTTTTGTTCTGAAAAAAATTCACAGTGTATCTTTAAATGTCACTAAAGCATTTTTCAGCACAAAGGATAATAAATTATTGTAATCAATAATTAGTGGCCTGTTATATATCAATACAAATTGAAAATATCTTCCGAGTATAAATAAATGCCGCCGACGGGAATTGAACCCGCACCTTCTGATGTCTGGTCAAACGCTCTGATGGGAAAGTAAAAAAATCGCGGGATTATCTGAATACTTGAAAAATCAGGTTCAATTTTAAATTATTTTTCTATTTAAATATTTATTACTAGGATTTATGAAACTTATTTACGGTACAAGTACTTTTGAATACAGAAGAAAGTAGTTCTTTACAAACAAATGTAAGTAAAAGCTTCTTCAGACCAATTTTACATAGATATTTTTAAATGAAACAAAAACTTTGTTTATAACCACAAACTTTATTTATTATTTTGCATATCGACCGGTTTCGCTTAAACCATGCTTCATTTGGATATAATAATAAGGTTCTACAAACAAAAATAATGAGACCAAAAAACATCGGTTTCCATGTATCATGTACATTTTATCAATACGTAATTCATTTCAAAATTGTTTTACGCAGTAGGTAAAAATTAAAAATATTAGCGTTAATGATTTTATTCAAATGTAGATATTCTCTTTAACTTTTTGTTGATGTTGGCTTCATGAAAACGGGCCACTTCTTTGGCAGGTTTTTGTGTAAGACGGCTCGTATGCGGGACGTGTCACCGGCATCTTTTTTCCTCTTTCATCGAATCCAGGCCTATTCATGACCTGCATTAATAAGTCCTTTCCTACAGTATCTATCTTAGCCCGCCTCACAACGCTGCCCAACCGGGTGCTGACATAGCTTACCTTTCTGTACATTGTACAGTCAGTGGCGCTCTTGTGAGGTTGTCACATAGAATAAAATAAACAATCAAATCGTGATTGTGTAGTATTAAAAAAATATATTATCTGCCACTGTAAGTAAGTGGGGAAGTATTGACTTGTGTCATAGAAATAATGCAGACGTACCCACATCATCGTCACTTGATTTGATTCATTCAAGTTGACGAATGAGCGTGCCTGAAAATGTACTTATCTGCGGCATATAGCGCCGTACTTTAAAATCAATACGATATTTAATAAAATTAAATTTTTTAGCACCTAAATTAACGAGCTTTCAGTTGTAAAAGTTCAGTCAAATATAAAACTAATAATTCAGAGGATTACGGCAAAATGCTATTCCATAAAATTGTTTTCGCGTGGATTAACTAATGCCGCTTGCTTTTAATTAAGCTATTACGAGCAACTGGAACTAAATAAATTGATCGCAATAGCGATTTAATAACTTTGAAAATAAATATTAATGAAATTTTATTTGCTTTCTGTTCCATAGTTTTACGGCAAGGAATCTATGTTATATAATGTTGCTATCATCAACATCGACAAGACGAAACAATTAAATAAAAATTCAATCAATAAGTTGAAAAAAATTTCCTTTTTCCTTTATTAGCAAATCAATCACTTTGTCTTTTGACATTATTTTACAAAAAAAATTCAATTGATCTGTACCACACTATTTTGAAGAATTTTTTTTGTCGTATACCGGTTCATTAAAACAGGAATTGGTAAGAGGTTTGGTAATTGGAATAAATGAAAAAAAAGGAAGCGGCGTGAATAAAAGTGAAGAACTTGATAACTTATTATATTTCGCTCAGAACTCAATGTAATATAATATTAATTTCTCCCGAAAATGCTTGAATTACCAAACCCTTTGAATTTCCTCTTTTCTTCCATTCTGTCTTTTTTGTTTTTTAATGTTTTGTCTTACTTGTTCATCAAAAACTGCATTTATTTACACTAACAACTCTTATTATCAGGAATGAGTGTCTAGGATGGCCTGGAGGCTTACGTCCTCTCTATTATGCTTTCAAAATCTCTCTGTTTCTGAGGGAAGACCCTATATACGACCAAAATCTGTCGAATAAGTCTTGCTAGGTTATGAAGTTTAGGGATATAGGCCTCATAATAGGGCGCCAGTTGCTAAGTTATGAATTTTAGGGATATAGGCCTCGTAATAGGCGCCAGTTGCTAGGTTATGAATTTTAGGGATATAGGCCTCGTAATAGGCGCCAGTTGCTAGGTTATGAATTTTAGGGATATAGGCCTCGTAATAGGCGCCAGTTGCTAGGTTATGCATTTTAGGGATAAAGGCCTCATAATAGGGCGCCAGTTGCAAGGTTATGAATTTTAGGGATATAGGCCTCATAATAGGGTGCCAGTTGCTAGGTTATGAATTTTAGGGATAAAGACCTCATAATAGGGCGCCAGTTGCTAGGTTATGAATTTTAGGGATATAGGCCTCATAATAGGGCGCCAGTTGCTAGGTTATGACATGGGGGGTCCTCAAGAGAAGGCACGTGCTTACTGGTATCAAACCAGGGGCACTTGTGTAGCTCAGTAATCGGAGGCGGTGAGGTTCTTGTGTCTGCAAGGCGTGGGGGACTTCTTTGTTCTCCTCGAGTTCTCCACGGTCAACACAGATAAGGTTTCAAATATCACAAGCCAAGATGTAGTGAAAAGGGTTTATTTCAATAGTTTACAACGGGGGTACATCCTTACCATAAAAACAGTATCAATCTCTCTCTTTTCTCTGAACAGGGTGAATGGTACTAATGAATTTACTAAGTGAACACAAAATAAGGGGGGATTTAGGTTGAAGATAGCTTACGAGTACGTCAAGTCATGATGCAGGAAGTCGCATTTGCTGTCCAAGGCGGGGAGTTGAGTCGGTACACAGTCGGTTTTAATACTAGGTTAACTCCCAGGACCCGATTATAGCAGTCCTGGTCCATGGTCTAAGGATACCGGCAGTATTACAGTTTCCAAAAAATAGATACTAGGACGCGGCTTTGACCGCGTTGTTTGTGATCTCGGGGCGAATGCCGCGTGCCGCTGCCGCGTGCCGCGTGTCGCTAGACCGGTGTCTGATTTCAACTGCAGAAGCGGCCAACTGTTTCCCAGTGCATAGGCGAGCGGGAAATTTGTGAAACTCTTACTATTTAGAATGGCTTGAATTGTATATTGTGTATTAGGCTGGACCGTGTTTTGTAACAGTCTATAACCCCCAAATAAATCTAGACTAAACTACACCTATGCCTTGTAAATCGAAAAATTTAAAAAAATTCATGTTTAATTATTTTTTCAGTCCTTTGATATCTTTGTTTTCATAAAGTCGATTGAAAAAATATACTCTTTCACAGCTCCGAAGAAACATAAAAATAAACAAAACAGGCGAAAATTAAATGTACCTAGTTATTATTGTTTTCAGTTAACATAGGGTGGTGAGCGATAGAGTCTCGGTAATGACAATTCGTGATGGGATCCAATTAACCCTCCGCCCTGACCGCTAAAGAGAGGCCACCTTCCTGCCTTCCTCCCTACCTGCCTTCCTCCCTACCTGCCTTCCTCCCTACCTGCCTTCCTGCCTTCCTCTCTACCTGCCTTCCTGCCTTCCTGCCCAATTCATACAATACCCACACTAGACTAGTACTGACCAGACCGATGGCAATAATTGCAAAAACCCCTAAACCATCTACCTATTATGAGTAAGATAAACTCACGAAAAAGGTTTATAGCCGGGAGTGGAATTTTATTTTATTTAAGTACCGCATAAGAGTCCCAACTGCTCCCAATCGTCTGGAGCCAGTGATTCTTTGGAATTCCTAAATTTTGTAGTTATTGTGAGGCTGGAGGTAGTGGAGAAGGAAGTATATGGGTTGGAGGAAGGTTTTGAATTACCTGGCTATTCAGATCTGATCAACAAACACGGCTCAAGAAATTTCAAGCAACTAAATGCTGGTATTCACCAGGGAGATACTAAAAGTATCTTCCACTCCACAAACAAAGTTTGTTATTTAAAATCACACAAATTATTCAAATCTTTATTTTATTTTAGTTTATACATACTTCACTTTCTTAACTTTAAAATACACACTAAAGAAAAAAAACTAAATATTATTTTTTACTAACTAACTTACGTAAGTATATTTTTTGCTGACTACTCAAGAGCATACAGTTTTTTCTATATATTCTAGAAGGTATGTGTGCACACAGGCATGACCTGTTTCCTTTCCCACTTTCAGTGTTTACTGAAATTGTTTACAGTTTATTATTTTGTCTTGTGTAGTGTTTATGTACTTGTGATTTTTTTATAAATGTTGTATTCGTGCGAATAAATCTATTTTGGATTTTGTGGATTAATACGTATATGTTATATTCATATAGTTTTCTGATTTTCACTAAGTTTGTTTGTATGGTTCGTAGGTCATATAAATACTTTATGATGTAATAGTATGGTACGTGTTTTCCCATATTTCAATTAGATAATTTAGATGGGACAATATTAAACCCAATCCGCTCTTGTGTTGGCGGAAGATGACCTGTTCTACTAAATACATTAATACGTGGGATAATTTTATCTTTCAGTTTTGTGTATACTGCTTAAATGACAACTGTTTATCGATATCGGATCACAACAATGCCTATAATCGAGTGACAGCTGTGTTTTGATCTGCTCCCGAAATAAATAGTTAACAATCTGGTACATCGAGAAAATTTCCCCGTGGATATGTCGTCAGATCCGATGAGAATTGTTAGTTTTACTAAGTCAATGTTTGATTTGTCAGTGATTGACCAGTGAATAAATAATTATCAGTATTTTAAAATCGAAAAATCAACAGTACATCGCAAGTCAACCAAAAGGGTAATAGAGGCAGTGTTTGATCCACAGAGTCTACCAAAATGGCAAATTCAGAAAAAAACCTGAGAAGCAAAGGACAAACGATAGCTGCTAACCTTACATCTGAGCCCTACGTTTTAAACATTGAAAATCTGCTGGAGAAAATGGAGATGAAAATGGAAAAAAAATTGGAAGTATTTAAACAAGCAATAATAAAGAAAATAGATGACGAAAATCAAGAAACCAGGAAACACACGGATCAGCCGTCAGTACATTTTTTATTTTTTTAAATTTTTTTATATATTGTTTTGGTGTTTAATTCGTAGAAGTCCATTTAATTTTTTTAAATAAATTTAAAATAAATCAAATTTAATAATGTTATAATAATTATTAAGTTCTGCAAGTATTTCTGTTATTTTTACAGTTTTTAATGTAAAAAAAAAAAAAATCCGTCAGTACGATGACATCCATCTTAAGATAGAGACCAATATCAAACTGGTTTCGGAAGTTGAATTAATTAGAAGAGAGCTGACGAAAAAAGACAGAATAATAAAGAGCCTGGAATTTGCAGGGATCGCATTAAAAGAGGGTGAACAGCCTGCAGAAGTGATTAAACGGGTGGCCGCAGTCTCAGGAATCGAATAAAAAAGCGATGACATCCTCGACATCAAGAAAATTCTGGACCGACGACCTGGGGTCCCCCCAAAACTCCACGACAGATTTACTAACCCCCCAAAAAAGACGACAAATTCTTTTGAACAAAAAGCAACTTAATACAATTACAACACAAGGAAACGGATTCCAGAAGATTTTTGTTAGTGAAATCCGTGGTCCCTATTTCAAAAATCTTCTGTGGAGGTCTAAAACTAAGGCAAAAAAATGGGCTTCAAATATGTCTGGTACAAAGATTGTAAAATAATGATTAGGAAAAATGAAGGTGACAGGCAAATAAACTACATCAAACATTCGGATGATCTTAAAAAAATTGATTAGTTTCTTTGATTGAGAGTCCCACTCTTACCGGTCATTCACTGGGTCGATTCTCCCAATATTGGTGAGTCATATCTTATATGCTTATTTTAGCACTTTAACAATAACAAACTCCTACACTTTAACAGAAAAAAGTGAAAGTTAATCTAAGCTAAACATCGTTCCTAGTTGCTCTGGAAATCTATCCCAAAATTAACAGAAATAACTCGTTTTTCGACTTAATCTTAACTTTAAATAGTAAATCATAAGTGTAGCATCATCATAGAGTGTTATTTAGGGCCCCCAATACAGGCCATTCGTCCTTTTAATATCTTAAAATCTCCAATTTTCAGACGTTCTGTTATTGTTACCTGACTACCCACTGACAGACGAAACCACAGAAAAAACTTTTAGATCTGACCATAGAAAAAACCACAGAAAAAACTTTTGGATCTGACCATAGCTATTGCTCCCATGACAACCAATCAGAATACCGCCACTACGCCATGACAACCAATTAGAATACCGCCACTACGCGCTCTACCAGGGCAAATGTGACGCAAGATGCAAATGAAAAAAATCTATCTGACAATATTCAAAAAATGTTCAGAAAGGAGTTTGATATTAGAAAAAAAACTTAAATTGAATGTAAACAAAACAAAAATTTTGAACATTGGAAAGCGAGTAACGCAAACAAAAAAAGACATATTTATAGACGGTGAAGTATTGAAAGAAGTATTTGAAATGAAATATTTGGGGGTAATAATTGACTCCAAATTAACTTTTGCTCAAAATACAAAACAAATTATTAAAAAGATTGCCAAAAAAATTTCACTGTTAGGAAGAATAAGAAGATTCCTTAATACAGTTTCCAGTATAAATGTGTACAACGCAATTATTGTACCAGACATAAATTACTGTAGCAGCATTCTATTCTTATCCAACGACGGTTTAATGAAACAAATGACAATTCTACAAAATAGAGCTATGAGAACCATATTGAAGAAAAATAGATACACAAAAATTAAGAACATGTAGAAGGAGTTAAATATCTTGTCATTTAAACAAATTATTTACTTAAATACCATATTTTTAATCTACAATATAATCAATGGCCATACGTCTAGTGAATTCCTAAGAAAAATTGATAAACTACAGATCAAACACACAAATGAGACGAAGAAAAGAAATGAATTGAGACTACCCTTCAGGAAAAAAACACAGAGTCAAAAGTCATTGATGTACGGAGCGTTGAAGATATTTGGAGAGCTACCAGAAGATATAAAATCAGAAGAAAACATAAATAACATTTTAAATTAAATTACGAATATATGTGATTGATTAATTTTAAATGTGTTACTATAATTATATGTATATGTATATAAGGATTGTATAAGGACATAGATAACTATGTACCTACTTAAAATACCGCAATAAACAATAAACTTTCAATAAAAGGTTGAAACCCCCAGTGATGGCCACGGATTAGTGGAGCTCTCATTCAAGGGAATTAAACAATTCTTTTTTTTGTTTAGTATAAATTATTTAATGGCCATTAACTTTAATCGCGTATATGCAGAACATGGTGATCAAATCAACCCTTTTACTACTTCAGATGCCAAAATTTCCAAATATCTTATAGCAGCGGTAAAAAACACTACAATTATTCAGCAAAATATAAGGTCAATTAATAAAAACTTTAATGAACTCCAGATACAGCTTTACCACCTAAATATAGACTTTGATATAATTATTCTCACGGAATGTTGGTTGTCAAATATTTATACTCCAAAATTAATGAATCACTACTCTTCCTTCAATTCGACAAAACATGATAGCCAGAACGATGGAGTCGTGGTATACACAAAAAATGATCGTAACTCCATTGTAAAGGAAATAGATATTATTGACGCGAACTGTTTGCAAATAACATACAATAATGACACATGCATTCTAGCAATATACCGCTCTCCTTCGAATCGTAATATTACACCATTTCTTAATAGTCTTAATAGCATATTATCCAATCTTTCCCATACTAAAAATTTGATAATTGTAGGAAATTTAAATATCAATATACTGCCAAACAATCCACATCAAGGCAAAGAAAAGAATAAGGAATTGTGAAGAATTTTTTTTTATAAAACAATTAAAAACAACATATTTTGCAATAGAAATTATTGCTTGGGGAGGAGCAACAAACTCGGCTATCAATTACATAGAAACCACACAGAAAACGATCTTAAAGGTAATACTAAAAAAACATAGACTGACTGATACAGACCAAATATTCAACAGCTGTGACTTACTAGATATACGCCAATTATACGTTAAAACACTACTAAACTACATTTTTGACAAAAAAAATAAATTTCAACATACACAAAATAACACTAACAGACCAGTTAGACAAGCTTACAAAGAGAACATAAAAACTCCGACAGTAAATTCAAGCTTTGGACAAAGACACTACCAATACCATGCAATAAAAGCTTTCAACAGTTTAAAACTTGAAATTAAAATTGAGGAAAGTAAAAATAAATTCACACACAAAATTACAAAATGGATAAAGAACAAAAAAGACAATATTACCAAAATTTCATAGCATAAAATACAAATAAAACCTTCACGTAACACACAAAACCAATATAAACACACATCACTCACAAACACACAAGATTATTTTCAATGTACTATTTTTTTTTTAAATTTTAAATATATTACTATGTATTTTTAATTTTAAATGTATAATTTTTCTCATTGAATGTATTATGTAGTTTATATTTCATATTAAAAAAATGAAGGCCTCAGCACGGGCAAGCCACCCAGTGATGCCTACATTACTGGAAAACCTGAATTGTAAAAAATATTGTACCTACTAAAAAAATATATATTATAAGTTTTCCGACATAATCAATCGAATGTTATTTTTTAAGAAAGTTTTAAATTTAGTAAGGTTCATGTTAAACAAATCAATGTCTGAGCATAATCTATTTAACTTGCTACAGCTTCTTCTTATAAGTACATTTTCAAGGTAACTGAAGTAACTCTTAACGGATATATCTTTTGACCTGTCGGTGGCCGAGTTGACATCGCGCTTGGGTCCTACTCAGGCGTAGTTTGTTCAATTCTTCGGCTGGCTAAGTCCTCCATCACAATTCAAGCAACATTTTCAGCTTACTGTGGTGGAAGTAGGAGATTTTCAAATATGGTCAGGTTATTCGTAACCCGGGAATGTTTGTCTTTCTTAATTAAAAAAAATATATATTTATCTGAAATTTATATTTTGTAATGGGTACGGGCAATCTATAAAATTGTGAATAATCTTATTCATTACTAGGTCTCTAATATCTCGGCGTAGATCAATAGTTTTAAGGTTCACGGATGCATAGTTTTCATCATTTCGCATGTGATAAGAAACAGATTTCTGAATCCTTTTCTGGACCTTTTCTATGTTTAATTTATGTGTAGAACAATGAGGGTTCCATGCTGTTGAAGCGTACTCTAGGTGGCCTCTGACTTAGGATATCTAGAGAATCTTATACGATTTTAGATTTTTAAAAACTAACTCGAAGAATAAATCCTAGTATTTTTAAAGCCTTCGACGTGATATGCTCGACATGAGATTCAAAGAGAAGCTTATTGTCTAATAGAACTCCAAAATATCTTATTACGTTTACCCTATTTGAAAGATTTTTCTTAATTATGTAGGGATAGAATAATGTATTTTTGTTTCTAGAATAAGATAAAACGCATTTAGAGTTTATTTTGTTTTTGGTGGTGTTTACAAAGTTTTTGAAATTTGTTATCGAATCGTCATTGACGTTGATGTAAAAGAGATTCGCAGGATATCATATTTTAATTTTTATAAGTAATATGTTTGTATTCATATGAAGACGTATTAATATATGTGTTAAGGACATTGAGTAGTATTTTGTGATCGGATATTGCGTTATCGCATATAACTAATGAGTACAATAGTGTGTTATCAGAGAGTACGTGATCTATGATTAGTATTTTTTGTGATGCGTGTCTAAGCTTATCCGTTTAGTCTTGATAGTTAGCACTGGGTTTTTTGTACACTACGCCTATGTTTAAGTTAAGTTTATTTATTTGAATCCACATGAAATTGTTCTCGGAGTCGTGCATGTTGTTGATCACATTACAGTTCATGGTATCTCTGATGAATATGGAGACTCCACCACCGGCGCATTGAGGGCGGCAGGATGTTTCATGCCTGTAGCCTTCTGGATTCACATACCTTACTTCCCCTTCTTTGAGCTTAAAGCCAGTTCTCACTCATCAGAATGATATTCAAATTGGAATTCGTAGATTTTGATAAGCATTCGATCTTGAAGTCTTCAAGTTTACACTTAAGACTTCTTGCGTTCAATTACATAAAACAGAGCAATGTTTGTCATTTTGAGTACTGAGATGTTTATATTGACACTTTTATTTTTTATTTTATGCATTTTTTACTTACCTGATTTGTGCATATCATGTTTGTTTGTTCATGTCTGTCTACATTTGTTATTTAAGTTATAGTAAAAATTTACTCGCGCATGCCGGGATTTGAACCCGTGACCATCGGATTCAAGGCCAAGGATCGTGATTACTCAACCACGGATGGCATTATTGTTTTTTATTAGCGTCATAAATGATCGCTCTTTAAATGTTTCAGGGAACTGTTTAAATAAGATCTCCAACTTTACCGAGCTTTCTTGTGTGCTAATATTTTTTTCAGTGTCATATTCTTACGCTAAATTGGTTGAGAATATCAGTATTGTAAAATACGGTGGTTTAAGGTGCCACGAGCGCACTATGTTGTTTGCTGTGATTAGTCGGGGTCCATAAGGAGGATGAAATAACATAAAACTTTGGAGCCTAAAATAACTGCCGATTTAAACTAACTTCCTTCTCGATGCGCACCGGGAGCCTACACACAAAAGAGTTTAGCGAGGTATCTGTAAATGGCTAAGTTTATTCAAGGCCCCATTATTTCAACATTCAGCGGAAATAATTTGGCAGTAAAAGTTCTCTTTGTGTTTTCCTTTCCGTGGACCAATCAGAAGTTAGCGTTTCTTCACTCGTAACGTTTCCATGTATTTCTGATACAGATGTTAATGTTTTTGTTTACAGACACTAAACTGGCTTGTTGTATGTGCTAAAGTAGATAGAGTTCATAAGGGTTATGGTCCGAGTGAATGGCTTGTAAATGTTCAAGTTAGCAAAACAATCGTAAAATAACTTTTCAGTTATAATTCCTTTACCGTTATTATGAACACCATATTTCATAGTGGATAAACATGATCTGATAGATAACAAGACAGTTTAATGGTTGTGTAGTAGACACAGGTACCGGATTTTTCCAATTTCAGATTTTTGTTCTAATACGCGTTTTGAATTAATGCATCAATATTAATCACTCGATCGATAAACAACCGCTTTCAGCGTACACATTAATTTCCGGGCGTTTGTGTTGATTTCGCTGCGCTATCCAAAAATCTTACCTCCGAATATAATTTGCTTACTGTGGTTCAAAGCCAATGAATCCACCCACATTTCACCTTATATATATCATTTTTTTTTTAAATCTACCTATAAATTCGTTGCAGTTATAATTTTGTTAGCAGATTTACCCACCTTGTAATTATATCGGAAAATAATGATTGGTGATGATCTGGCTTGTAAGTAGCACAGACCATCAGGGAAATTAATTCTCTATGAAAAAAAATGGTTGATTATTAAATTCACTCTGCAGGAGAAGTAACAACTCCAGTATCCAGCCACCAAACACATAAAAACAGAAGACTCACCAGAAATAATACTCACATTGAGTTTAGCTCATTAATCTTCATATTCGGCAGCGGACTGGTGATCGGCACAATAATATTTGCATTCACAGTACGAAATTATAATCTGTCACCACCAGCTCTCAAGAGAGTGAAATTTAGAATAATAAAAGAATCAACACATTGTAATTCTAAAGTACTGTCACATTATTGTGACAAAAAATATTTTAATCATTTAAGTCTCAAAGCGACATCTTTTGACAAACGATATAATTCGGATGAATCCATCTAATTCATGAAAAGATGACTGTAGTTCATTATGACTCATCTGCAGAGCAAAATCTATACAAAACTGACCAGAGATGTATCTTTTGTCCATTATTTTTAATTTTTATATTGAAAATTTTTTAATTCAAACTAATTTTAAGTCGACTGCTTCTCCAATGATTACTATTTATGTATGTTTTCTATGATCTACTGGAAATATCTATGGTCGCAGACATAGACTAAATACAACTAGACTAGGTGTAACCAGTGAAAAATAACACCAACTCAATTTTGTTTTGGTTCACGTGCACATTTATGAAAAGGCGCACGCATTGTGTCGCAATGCGAAATGGGCACTGTGCATTTCGTTTTACCTTTTGTTGGTCTAGAGTTAAGCTATTTTGCTGGTCAGCTATGCTGGGCAAGTTCATTTTTTCAATCACAAAAATAACCCAGTTCCAAATATTTTAGATTGTACCTATGACGGACTTTATTTTAGAAAATGTAATCAGCTATCTGAATACAAAAATATATCAGTACCTTACAGATCGATTGAGGGCAGCGTATTAACAAATGTGAAAAATTCAACGAGATTAGATTTATTTCCGGCAAATTTGTGACGTCACATGCATAACACACCTCCAAGTGATTCGACCAATAGGGTGAATCAAGTTAATTATTATCACGTGATGAGAATACGAAAATCACGCAACCTACGCGTGATACTTATGGATGTATTAGTCGTCTAGCGTTGACACGCATTGAGAGGCGCGACAACTCATGTGTATGTGTGATTTATTTGGTCCGTGCGTTTTGCTAATCAGGGTTGTATTAAGTCGTCATTGCCTTTCGGGCTTCGCCTTTTCGATTTTTTGCAGAAGAATTGATAGAAATAAAATTGCGTCATTTAATAACTTCATTTATTTTTTGTGTATTTTCGCTTAGGTTTCCACATAAACCGGAAAAAAATGGAGAAATGGTTAGAAGCAATCCGCATTCAATTATGTGACAATAACTGGGTACCATCAGCAGGAAACCGCGTTTGCTCTAATAATTTTCACGCCAAACATATTTATTCAACTGCAAGCGGCTTCCGATGTGTAGACTGAAAAGCTTTGCCTGTTATTCCGGTAATTATTTGGTTTGATTTTCGTGTGAAAACTTAAGCAAGTTTATTATGTATTGATTGGTTTTAATTTTTAAGTTTTTTTTTAAAACAGGTTTTAATTGATAATGTCGTTGTTTATTGGACAGTTGCTGTCCACCATGGCCACAGGTCCTGCGAAAAGAGATACCGTCATTGTTTCTTCTCGAACAGGACTGGTTCTGGATCCTGCTGAAACTTCTTCTGTAATCGACAAGCCGGTTGTTCCTCTACCAGAATTGCAACAACCGATGTGCGTGAATGCCGTAAATAACACGTAAAATTCTATTTAACGGGCGTAAATAAATAAATAAGTATGTATTGTAATCATGTAACCTCCACCCCCTCCCCCCTTACCACTCTCCCATACGATCCCTAAAGCTCTGTCCTCATCATTGCTGCTTATTCATTTGCGAACCGGAACGCGAGCCGAACTACGAATTATGGGAAAGGAACGAAGCAATCTTATATTTCTTAATAAGTCGTGGTTCAGCTCGCTTGTGAACACGCAACATTACTCTCTCTTTATGTTAATCTTACATTATGTTTAATGAAAAGTCGTTTAGTACTTAGGTTAGTTTTCAATAATGCTATCTTGAAGAAGGTTGATAAACTAGTTGACACAATGTCTCAATTCTAACAAAGTGGTTGAAGACAAAATAACTTTTAATTGAATGATAGTAGTATGATTATTTAATGCTACATAGTGTTGTTCTAGTCTCTATAATTTTTATGTTACTGTTAAACGTTTTACTAATATTATTTTATATTCATCAGCTTTAATTATTTTGTATAATTTTCGATAGCTTACTAGATATATTCTGTATTAAAATGCATGCAAAAGCCCGACTGGGAATAAAACCAAAGAAAATAAAATGATGTCAAGTCACAAAGTGATTGCTTTCTTCAATATTTATATACCATTCTATATAAAAACAAAAATAAAAATAAAATAAAATTAAAATTAATGTAAATTAAAAAAAAAACCTATGCACAGTAATAAAAATATAAACGTTTTTGGTTCTATAGGACCTGTATAAAATTCAAAAACACAAATAAAATAAATTAAAATCATTTTGTGTTTTTTATCAATTCTTTTCCTGATTCAGCCCTTATTCAGCACATAAAATTTGCTGTAAGTGTTAGTTTCTTTTTGGTTTTATGTCAATATTACAACACCTCTGACAACAAATTCTCCGTGCTTTCGCTTACGAGTTTGAACGGTTGTACAAAGAGTTTAAACAGAGTTGGGTTGTTAAGTTCATCTCCATATTTGTGACGTACGCGCTATGTGGGGTCATTTTTAAAATGGATTTAATATAGACAGGGCCAATCTAGTATAATACATCAATGGTCGCAGACATAAAAAAAGCAATTTTAACATACGCACATGCTCAATTTACAGAAAAAATTGCGTCTACTGGCAGATTACTCTATGCGAAATAATATTATCTGAAATATTCGAAGAGAGGAATATTAGTGACATATTTTGGTGTTCGGTGTAAGCAAATAAGCTAGCGATTTAACATATTAGTTGGTTGCGGGAAGGAAAAAAATAAACTAATTACATTTCATATAAATGACCTACCTAAAGTTTGGGAGCAACGGCTCAAAGGGTTAATAACAATGTTTGATTATGAATATATTTTTGTTGGTTTTTATAAATGTAACTATAAATGTTTAACCTCTCGAAATGATAGTTTCTGTTCAATGTTGTGAGTGATAAGTTTATTGAAACCTGTTTGAGCGAGATTGTCCTAACGACGATTTAAATATATTCGCAAGAAGGGCCAGGTGGGCGAGTTTGAGATGGTAATACAAACCCACGCCTGTGGGAAACAGTAATAAAAAAATAAATATTCTGGAATTCTGAGAGTACCTACCTGGATATCAAATTGCGATTTTAAAAAATTACTTAAGCAATCTTTGGGAGTGGGAAAATGATGTTTTAAATTTGCTTTGAATTCATAATATTTTATTACTAAAATTTGTATTCGCTAAAACCTCACAGAAGGCCTTGGGAAAGATAATTGCCTATGTGAACTTTAAAGATGCTGTGTGAAGGATCTTTTTAAGAAAAAGAAGGAGAGGAAGTTCTGGGAAAAGAAAAGGTATGAGTGATGAAATCATTTCAAGAATGGAAATGAGACTTGGTAGGCCGTTGCATTGACTTATCTGCCAGCGACACGCCATTAAACTGCCGTAGTGTTATCAGCTGTCTTCTTTAGATGGACCGCCCAGCGGATTTATTGCTTTCTCGGGAGAAATCGGAAAAAATATGAGGAAATTGTGATAACACGGAAGTTATGCGTTTTCGCATAAAATTCAACCGGAGAATTAAGCACATACCAATATAAATTATACGATATATGCCTGGATAAATTGTAGTCAAAACTGCAGATTTTTCAATAAAACAACCATGAAAAATGTCTCATGTCAGGTAGCTAAATATTATTGCAAATAAGTGTTAGATAACGCGGTTCTACGAGGTCGAACCGTGTGCCATAAATATACAGTATTCGCGACTACCAGGCTATCTCAGGTTTCATGTCTTCAGTTGGTTTGAATAGAGAAGGAACATCCGCTTCCTGTAGGTTAATAGAACAAGGGATTTAATCGAAATAAAACAATTTAGAGATGATGCTACAAAAATGCCTTCAAGTAGACCTATATAACAGCACTTGAATCTACGCGTAAAAAAAAAACCTTAAATCTCTCTGTGGACGTTTAAAACAATTTAAAATGAAAAGAGAATGAAGAAAGCAAAGACAGAAACCAACAATAAAATTTGAATGATACCATAGGACGATAATATTGTAAACTTCCAGGGTGGCAGCAGTAGGACTCGGCTGGCGATAGCGGCAAATACTGACTCGAAATATACTAGTCCTTAATTTTTTTGGTGGCAAACTCCTTCAAAACTGTTTTGCAAAGCAAATCTCGAATTCCAAGCTGAGAAGCAAAACAACGACCGGTTCGGTTGAAAGCTGGGAACCAAAAAAGCTCTGCCTTCCTTCCCCATGGGTACCGGCGGCCTAGCCCCGCCTCCCCGGGTAATTTTTAACACTCACTTTGAACGTAGTCACGGTTTGACCATATGAAAATATTTAAATGTAGAAAGTACTTGATTTCAAAAAAATATTGGGAGTTTGAATGTTTAAATTTTTGAGAAAGTTCGTTTCATAACATAGGATATTACGATTGTACGTTACAACCCAGCACAAATTTTTCAGATATTGGCCACTTTTATTGTATGAGTATATGCTCCAACATGGTTTACCAAACAATGCGAGAGTTATTGGGTAGATGGAGTCCATAATCTCTAAAAAAGTGGTCAACACTTCCAAATATCTTGCAAATTGAAAACTGTTGTCGACTCCGTGAAACAGAAGACTGCGTATTTTGAATACCCGGAGAAAATCACTTTATTAATGCTGACAGATGAGGAAAAGTATAAAGGCTAGGTTGCAGAAGGATCATTAAATACAGGGTCCTTCAAACTTCAGGAATGTTAACATTTCAAAAATTAATTTCAATTGCAATAACTACATTGAATTCATTGACTGGAAGACAAATTTTCATTAAAAACAACTCCTGAACATCATAAATATGGACGGATTGTTAAAATTACGTAATGAAGGAGATGTAAAAAGGTTCGGTTTCCCTAAATTATCTTGCCACACACAATCAATGGAAAAGTGTGAGAAGTTGACTACAATGCTCGAATAGGTAATATTTGCGCCAAGCTATATTCTAGCTTTCTAACTAATTAGGTTCTTGCACGCCTATTCAACATCAGTTTGGTAAAACTCGACCTTGAGCCTGGTTTAAGACCGTTTTATTCACACAAACGCCTTGGGTAAAAAGTCAAGTTTTTTTGTTTGTTGTATTTTGTTAAAAATTTTAGTGAGCGTTTTCGTTTAGTAATTTATTTTATCCATTACAAGTGTTATTTTCCGATAACATTTTTATCAAATAGATCTCGTACTATTTTTTTATTTTTATTTTACATTTCTTTTGTGTGTTCTTTGTACTACAGTTTTTAATAGTAAGTTTGATACAAAATAAAAAATGGTACAAATCACAAAGTTCTCAAAATTGGGACAAATTTCTCAAAACTGCAGGCCGTTTTAGGATGCTTATAACACCGATTTAATTTTTTACTTAAAAATTGTCGAAAGCCGTTAAATTATATCAAATGCGGACATTAAGGATATTTTTTGTATATTTCTCAAAAATATGAGGAATTCAACTAAAGTTTATTCTAGACCAATTATTTCGATATTAAATTAACTTGTGGAATCAAAAGACGAGCGCAATCTGAGTAAAATATAATTTACGATTTTCACGGCCAAAAATATTTTTGTTATTTGTTTTTGGGGTATAAACCGTGTTGCGCTAACTGAGATAACACATCTGCCCTGATAATGGACACTGCAATGCTGTTCGAAACGTTGGATAAAGAAGGAGTTAGCGCAACACGGAATAATACCCTAAAAACAAATATGGAAAAAAGAAATCTAAAGTAATCTTGTCTGTTCGATTTTAAGGATATCCAATAGTAGTCATAATCTAATGCAGTTTGCTATTTTTCAGCATTATGGTCATTCAAAGCGTTAATTCGGGATTCGGATAAGTGTGGCACTGAACAGATAATACGATATATACGCTAGAAATGCCTTGCGTGTAAATCTGAATGGAAATCGATGTGGCCACCTACTTAGTTATCCCCTTTCCTGGTTCACGTGTTTAATAAGTCCCTAAGCACAGGTGACTTCCCGGAGCCACTTAAGTCTGCTGTAGTTACCCCAATTATTAAAAAACCACAGCTTGATGCCGACAACCTGGGTAATTATCGACCTGTATCAAATCTGCCTTTCGTAGCTAAACTACTAGAAAAAATTGTGGCTTCTCAAATAATCTCCCACTTAAATCTTAATAAATTAATCACAAATCATCAATCTGCATATAGGAGGTTCCACTCAACAGAAACCGGATTACTTCGTGTCCTGTCAGATATAACCCTTGCCATAGAGTCAGGTAAGTTAGCACTTATTTCACTTTTGGATATGAGCGCTGCATTTGATACCATTGACCACGACTTTCTCATTAAGAGACTAGAAGTAACGTTTGGCTTACATTCTAACATCAAATATTGGCTAGAATCCTATCTATCCAATCGCTCGCAAGCAGTAAAGGTTGGAAATAAACAGTCCAACTTCTCAAAACTCTCTTCAGGGGTACCCCAGGGATCCGTTTTGGGTCCACTTCTCTTCATTCTTTTTACAAATGACGTCGCAAAAATTATCGAGTCATTTGGCCTTTTATCTCACTGTTATGCTGACGATCAGCAAATATACTTTTACTGCTCACCAAATGAGATCGACGGCCTAAAAATTCGCACAGCTGAGTGTCTAGAAGCAATCAATCTCTGGATGTCCTCAAATAAACTTAAGCTAAATCCTTCAAAAACGGAGTTTCTCTGGGCAGCCACACATAGACGCCAACATTTAATAGAAAACTCACCAATCGCTATTTCCGGCAACGACGTAACTGCTAAAACAACCGTCAAACTTCTGGGAGTTTATCTGGATTCAGACCTTTCTTTAAAAAGTCAGGTAAATAAGACCGTTAGCACGGGGTTCTTCTACCTTAGACAACTTAAGTCAGTTCGTAGAAACCTTTCAACAGAGGCAACTAAATTACTTGTGAACTCATATATAGTATCACGTCTTGACTATTGCAACGGCATTTATGCAAATCTTCCTAAATGCGAAACTGATAAACTACAATCAGTGTTCAACGCCGCAGCAAGGCTTATCACCGGGGTACCCAAGTTTTCGCACATTTCGGAACACCTCCGAAATCTTCACTGGCTGAAGTGTCCTGAAAGGATCCAGTACAAGCTATGCTGGATGGTGTTTAAAGCTATCAACGAAATGGCGCCACCGTATATTACTGAGCTATGCATTCCGGAAAATACTGGTCTAAGGCAGTCAACTCTTAGATCAGCGACATCATCTGCAATTGGAAGGTTGAAAGAGCCTAAGCGAAATCCGAACACTAAGTTTGGTGATCGTGCATTCGGAGTATCCGGCCCCAAGGCTTGGAATAAACTTCCTATGGAATTGAGATGTATAACCAGCCCAACAGAATTTAGATCCAAACTAAAAACTCACTTTTTCAGACACTCATTTCCATAAATCCGTCATTCTATCCAAATATTTCTTTTTTTTCATTTTTTTATACCGTAATTGTTACATTATCTAGCGATTCCGTTCATTCAATTTTGCTATTGACTTGCCTACCAGTGGACAATGGACAATATCAGCGGGAACATAACAAGTTAATCGGTTTAATTGTTGGCAGATGAATCATCTAAATGCGTTTAAGATTGGCGATTGATTGATTTTATTCATTAATTTAATTCATTTAACATATAATATATCCAGCTAACAATAAATCCACCCTAATATAATAGAACTTCCTTCTTCTTCTGGCGTTAGTAAGATTAAATTGTTAATTTTAATTTTAGTTGTAAGTTGCCAAATATGTAAATACTCGTGTATATGTCGTTAAGATAGTAGTTATAGGCCTTAGTCGTAAGTCACTAGATATAAGTCTTAGAGATAAGTCAGTAGTTCTAGTATTAAATATTTAAGAAATATATTTGTACAGCGCCCTTGAGGTGATTTCTCACGAAAACGGCGCTATATAAATTAGCCAAATATTATTATTATTAGTTTATTTTGGTTCTAGCCCATTTAACACGCGCTTTGTCTCTCTTACACTACCTGATATCAAATTTTGGATCAAAAACGCGTCTGCCTTGCATTTTTTAGGTTTAATATTGATTTGGTATAATCTTGGTTATCAGATAGCGATTAAACATTCTGAGGAAAACTTTTGATTTGTTCGTCGTAAAAACATTTGTAATACTCTCAGTGGGAAATCATTGATTTAAGATAAGTTAAAGAGCATAAAAGGAGTGATACAATACTCTCGGTAAATTAATCAAAATTTTAAAACTTTCTTCTCCAAATGCCAGTCGGATTAGAACTGACCAAACTTCCCATTATTTTGGCAAACCACCAGAGGAATAATGCTGTAATGTTTATAATGTCCTCGATAAAATCTCACTTAAGTCGCGGGACTGGGACCATTTCTGACATTTGGGTGTTTTAAATTCATTTGAAAACTTAATCGTTTCTCGGATAACTAATCTCCGTAACATCGTTGGTGGAAATAATCGCAATGTTCTGTTTCAAGGCCAGAATTAAACCCAAAAAGGAAAATGCAATTGGTTAGGTGTCCTTTACAACTTATTCACAGAATTGATTTTACAAATCAACTAAAAATTTATCAGCATTTTATTTTGTCTTGGATGTAATTTTTTTTTTTTTGAATACAAAACGACTTGCCGATAAACAGTTTTTTTATGAAACCGCACTATAGTCCTAACCGTCAAGAGACAGTGAGACTATGGCATCCCTAACCAGGG
The DNA here is from genome assembly GCF_061612785.1 of Hesperophylax consimilis. Taxonomy (NCBI): domain Eukaryota; kingdom Metazoa; phylum Arthropoda; class Insecta; order Trichoptera; family Limnephilidae; genus Hesperophylax; species Hesperophylax consimilis. The sequence continues at coordinate 47,109,513 of NC_142837.1, forward strand.
TATATTGTGAGGATGAAGTTATTGGGGAGGAGAAGGAGACGGGGAAAAGGAAGATGAAGAAGTACTTAACTATTCAGGTCTAGTCACCAAACACGACAAAAAACCATTTCAAGAAACTTTTGAACTGCACCAGGGCTATGCTGATAGTATCTTCCACTCTGGAACGAACCCAAATATACTTAGTTATTATTCTTTTATATGTAAATTCTGAAATGACACAAATGAATCACCGCTACTATATAATACCATTCTACTATAGGTCACCCCAAGTGGTTCGCAACGGTTGGCGATTTAGCAGGAGTGCCTGGGTTATCGGATGAGGTGTATACAGGATGCGCTTGCCAACCAGCTGCGTGGTGTGCCAGATCAGGAGAGGCTGGTTTGGGAAGACCCTTTGATCTCTCCTATCTTACTATCCTACCCACCCATTTAACCTCTTTCCTCCACAGAATCTCCTCTCCTTCCTTTCCTTTAAAAGACCCTCCACACACCATACCCAAAGATGACATAGGACGAGAGGGAAATTATTTTCCTCATGGCCTCCTGTTAGTTTAAAAAAATTTACTTGTGTACCTGAGGCCATCGTAATCTGTTGTTAATCTGTTAATAATCAGTATGATTGTAACCTAACCTAAAGGCAAAGCTTAATGCCAAATCACTATTTTGATTAATCTTTATAACGAATTGGTGTACATTATGAATACACAAAAATATGCTTTAGATAAATTGAAGGTTTTCATATCGTTTCGCTTGAGTAGAATACAAATAAAAAATAAATTACTGAATAAAAAATATAAATGTTAACTACTAAATGATTTTTTTTTCAATAGAAATGTATGAACGCATAAAGTAAACAACTTTAAAAAATACAGTATTATAGCTAAGATCATCTGTGACAGTTTCACTTTATTAACTTTTTTGGTTTCTTATAAAATTATATATTCAAAATAAATAAAAACGTGTTTCGTGCTTGAAATCGAACGTTTCTACACTCAGTTTGTCAAGCGATTTTAATGCCTATTACCTACGATATAATGTATACCAAGAATATACACATTTTTGGCTTGTAGGTTCCTATAAATAACTTTATTCGATCCTTTGTTTTGTGAGAGTAAATAATAAATAGCCAACGATTTTGTTTGTTTGCTTTGTAAGGAATACAATAGTTTAACATGCTGACGGCTAATTTCTCAGAGAAATTTGCTTGAACTTGTAATGAATTGGCTCTCGCTAGAGGAGATGGTGAAAAATAAACTATAAACGTAACGAAAATAACTTCTAACTGATTTTCACTCAGCTTAACGTCTTGGTCACGTGGACCAAAAGTGATGAAACGCCTCGGAGCTACCAATCGGAATCTCTCGACCCATCTGCTACCTAACATTTTTTTTTGAAATGTGTAAGAAGGTTCTAACTTCTATTGCCTAAACTTCCACAAGTTCCTATGATTTTTCACATAGTAAACGAGACCTTCGTGGCCTTATCGTACAATAATCTTTCATCTAACGTTGTGTGATTTTTTGTTTTAAGATATGGAAAGGTTCATTTAATTCGTTGGTGTGGTAACCTAGCTTTTTTAGAAAATAGAGTGAATGAAAATTCAGCTATTGAAAGACTCAAAAACATTTAAACCAAATCTAAATTTAAATAATCTTTCTATTTTCTTTTAATTCCGATCCTGAATTATACATGAATTCTAACTATTTACTCTGCCGTAGTAATGAATAGTGTGTACATAACCTATTATAAACACAAAAATAAAGAGATATTAAATTTGACATACATTCAATTATTAGTAATGGTAACAATTTTCAATCGAAGTCCTCTCTGTGTGCAACCTCCATATAACATAAAGTTTTGTATAGTTTTGTTAGTAAACACTAAATTGTATTGATCGGCAAACGAACTCGGAATAAACTTGTCTGTGTAAAATCTGGCTCCTCCGACACCAAAGTCACCAAAATGATCAGGTATCGGACAATGCCTTCATTCACCCATGTGGCGCGGAAAACGAGACCAGTTTCGCCCTCTTCTTGCGGGACACCAGGCTTCAAGTTATTCTCCTTTGCCGTCATATATGTCAGTAAAGCTTCCTCCTGATTTCTGAAACCCCCATATTCCTTCACCTCCGGTTATTACTTTTACTGAAGCAAACCGGTTTCGTCTTCTGATCAATCATATACTCACGGTTATTGTGACGTATGGTTTCCTAGGCCAGACATCACCTCCAAGCAGGCACTGTAAAATGGTTGCTATAACTAAAGGTTCTACATTGTCCATTTGAACAGTACATAAGAATATATATATGTAAACATACGTTTTTTTTATAATCTGCAATATATTACTTTAGATAATACATTGCAGTGGGAGTGCCAAAATATGGAGCTGACACCATCCATAGTAGGGTTACCTCGTTAAGATACATTCTAATATAAATATTAAGATATACAATACACATAATAGACAAACGTTTGGTTTTGATTGATAGTTTACTATAAAGAGCTATCAGCTCATGGTTGATTGATACTGGGAACCTAAATATGTACTTGTTAGGTACATAATTTATTGTTTATTGAAATTAAGTTTGACAAAATTGTGTTGAAAAACTTGCCCTAATTGGACCCGACGTTTTTTGTTTACTATCGAGTTCATAACAGCTGGAATGCTGTTTGTTTATTTAAAGGGACCTTGATCTTGTAAGGTTTTATGAATTCCTTGTGGGTAATTCATCTGCGATCAGTGGGACGTAATATCTGCTATCAGTTGATAGTTTAGAAAGGTTAATCGTTGGTTATTGTTTTGATTTTCATAGTACATATAGGTAAATAAGGTTAACCTAATTTCGAAAAGGATATTTAGAAGTAAGTATTTGTGTTTGACACGGATGTGGTAATAGGTATTTGGTCGCGGTAGACCACTCTGAGAGTAAGTATTAGGAGTATTGCTAGGTAAATGGAAGTTTCACCAAATTTTGGTGTAGGTATTTGAAGTAGGTTTTGTGTTTGACACGAGTTGTGGTAATAGGTATTTGGTCGCGGTACACCACTGTGAGAGTAAGTATTCGTGATAAATAATATTTATATGTGAAGAGGTAGAAAGTTATACCATGTAATAGGTATAATATGTACTTATTCTTGAGATAGATGAAGAAATTAATGTGAATGGAACAAACTGCTTACACGTACAAATGAAGTGTTATAACAAAAAAATTGATATTATCTCTCTATACAGAACGCACTCGTCTACTGTAGGTTTGTTTATAGAAGAATTAAGACATGTGTTATTAAACTACAGAAACGCGAATACAATAGTTTTAGGTGAAATTAATTTAAATATATCGCACGATTATACATCGAACGATAAAGATAATTACTTAAATATGATGGCGGAATTGAATTATGTGTCGTGTATTAACTCTTACACCAGAAACGTCAATGGGCAACGTCCATCATGCATTGATCACATTTTCACAAATATCAAGGATATAAATAATTTAAACTCGGGAATTATAAAAACCTCAATTACCGACCATTACATGACTTTGCTACATTACAATTCAATAATACCTCAGGCGATAAACCAACATTGCGGACACACTGCTAATAATAAGAAAGAAATATCTATTGTTAATATCGAATCTTTGAAAAATAAATTGTCATCGGAATTATGGTTAGATATTCTCCGAAGTGAAAACGTCAACGAGTGCTGTAAAATATTTGAAAATAGATTAACAAACTTTATAAATGATTCAAAACAAATTATTCCAAAAGGAAATACAGCAAAATTTCGTAAAATCAAACCGTGGATAACACATGGGCTTGTTGTGTCCATAAGACACAAAGAATGGCTTTATAAAGAAACAAAAAAAAACCACTAGACATTAAATTAAATGTTCATTTTAGAGAATACAAAAATAAATTAACCACGCTCATAAAAAACACGAAAGAAATTTATTATAAAAACAAACTTGATGATTCTGAAAATGACAGTAAGAAAGTTTGGAATATAATCAATGAAATCATGGAAAATAAACAAAAAACCAAAAGTAATACTATTAAGAGTGTAATACAAAACAATAACATAATTAACTGTATTGAAGAACCTAAAAAAGGAGCAAACGCTTTTAATGATTTCTTTGCAAATATAGGAAAGAGTCTAGCAGAAAAAAATACCGTGAAAAAAATAAATAATATGTATATTGAAAATATTCCGAATATAGAAACTAAACTTGAACTCTTCGAACCAACCAATCCGTCTGAAATTGTACAAATTATTTCAAAAATGCGAGGTGGTTCTGCTCCGGGATTTGACGGTCTCACCGTAAAAACACTAAAAATCATTAAAAATTATGTTTCTACACCAATCTCTCATATTATAAACAATAGCTTTAAGACAGGAGTTTTCCCGAGCACGTATAAGAAAACCATAATCTCTCCAATATTTAAGTCCGGTAGCCCGGAGGACATTTCTAATTATAGACCCATTTCACTTTTATCTAATATATCTAAAATTTTTGAAAAAATTGCTAAAAAAAGACTAACTGCATTCTTAAATAAAAACAAAATTATAAATGAAAATCAATTCGGTTTCACAGAGGAAAAAAGTACCCAAGATGCCATTGCAAAAATTTCATCTAGTATTCAGAGTACCCTGGACAAATCAAATAAATGTATAGGAATTTTTATTGACTTAAAGAAAGCATTTGACAGCATTTCCCATGAAAAACTTATATTAAAATTAAAACAAAATGGCATTGACCACTTAGCCCTTAAATGGATAGAAAGCTACTTAACAGAGAGACCTCAAATTGTAAAATTAAACCAAACTTTTAGTACACCACTAACAAGTACATTTGGCATTCCTCAAGGCACGGTCCTCGGACCATTACTATTTTTAATGTATGTAAATGACATTTTCCAACAGAAAATCAAAGGTGAATTAATCTCTTATGCTGATGATACTGTTTTATTAATAAAAGGTCAAACATGGGAACTAGTTAACAAACTTGCAAATGAATGTATTAATATCTTAAAATCATGGTTTGATAATAACCTACTCACACTTAATGCTAAAAAAACAACATATGTATTATTTTCACTACAAAAAATACCTAAACACGAAGTAAATATCATAATCCATGATGAAAATTGTGACAATATCAACTGTCAACTACTTAATCCTATGTGTACTGTAATCAACTCTTCTTCTGAAATCAAATATCTTGGTGTGATCATCGATGAAAATCTGAAATGGAAAAGCCATATTAGGGAGTTAGTAAAGAGAATAAGGAAATGTATATATATATTTGTTAGGTTAAGAAATATTTTAAATGTGAAAATACTAAAAAATGTATATTATGCTCTTGTCCACTCCCTGTTTATTTACGGAATCATAGGTTGGGAAGGATCTTATAAAAACAACCTAAACTCAGCAAAAGTCTCGCAAAAAATTATTATAAAAGTAATACTTAAAAAAAACTCTACTTTCCCAACAAAATTGCTTTTTAAATTGTTTCCAGTACCAAATATTGATGATATATTTAAGCAAACTTCCATTATAAAAATGTGTAAAGAAAAAAATAACACAGAATATCAAGAATTTTATAAACTCATGAGAAATGGAAATCAATTTATTACGCCAATCTTTAAAACAACTCAAATGCAAAACCATTATATTTACCAAGCCATAAAAAAGTACAATAATCTCCCTTCCGAATTGCGCTGTATTACGAACCAACAAGAACAAATAAATAAAATCAAACTTTTTTTCCAAAAAAACTTATATTAAACAAAAATAAAAATATAATAATTATTATTATAATATATATTATTATATTATTATTATTATATCTCATTATGAATTATGAATCTAAGTAAGAATCGTGGCTCCCTTATCAGGCACAAGAGCTCCTCTTTTCTGATAAGGTATACATGACCATATATGAACCTTAATATTATATTTTGCAAAATATGTATGTATTAATGTAACCCATATGATGTATATTAAAATAATAAAAAAATAAAAAATAAAAAAATCTAGTTTGCTGAAATTTTCGCAACCAGAAACTGGACCGGTTTCATAACCTGTTATATAAAATATTATAGGATTTTCGTTTTTTAAACTCTCCCTCCTCGGCTTCCTGGAACGCTGTGTTTTATGATTTCTGAAATTTAATATATTGATTTTAAACTTACCTGTCCTTGATTTTTCGTGCAAATAATCCAATCGGGTAAAACAACGAAATTTGCAATCAAAGCTCCAAATTCTACCTACTTGCCGTTTATAATGTAGTCTAACTAAATTTATTCGTGACTACCTTTTTTTTCAATTTGACTGCGGGTTTAAGGTATTGATTTAATTTTCGTAATTATTCCGGCTGACGTTAGGACTAAAATTATTATTATTATTTTTTCCGGAAGATATCGCAAACAAGGATAAATTATTTAATATTATTATTTAGACAAAATATAAACTAGTCATTTTATTATTACTCCCTTTTATTTTTAAATAAAGGAGAATGATTATTGTTATTTTTCCGAATCATTATTTTAAGACAAGGAGATAATATTTATTTTTATCTACTTTAAAGTATCGGATGAATGTTTTTTTTTAATGTTTAACTATTGCTTTTAAACAAAGATAAAATATTTATTTTTATTATTTTCAATTGTAAAGTACTTGCTGAACTCTTTCGTTATTATTTTAAACAAAGATATAAGTATTGATTATTATTTTTTCGAAATATTTTTTTTTTTCAACAAAGTTGTAAGTATTTATTATTATCATTTAAAACAAAATTGATACTAAATTATAATGTATTTTTAAGTACCAATTCGCAATCACGTTCCTTTTTGGATGAAACAATTATACTAAAATTTAAATAATTCACCACTTATTTAACACTTTTCACTTTCACAGAAACCACTGAGTTTAAACTCTATTTTATTTACACTGATTAAATAAATTAAAACTGACTTATTAAAATTGTACCGATGGAAGCTTTTCTAAGAAAATTTTAAACAACAATGAATTTAATACTTTCTAAAATTCACAAAATTTCTCAAGTATAGAGACTTGTTTAATTACCTGATCCGACGTATCCACGCGTTTAGGACCACACATTCCTTTCGGACTCCCGAAAAAATCTCGACAAACTGTCCCAAAATGAGCTCTGCACTTGTATTTATACTGTCTTCAATACCAAAATGACTTAAGGCAATTTCACTTTCCACACAATATGGTCACTAACCAACTCATAAATTTGAACATATCTGCCATTAATTTCGGATATTTAAATCTTGTCACTTATTCAGATGACAAAGTCATAATTGAGTCATGGCCGAGTTGACATCGTGTTTGGGTCCCACCCAGGCGTCGTGTGCTCAATTCTTCGGCTGGCTAAGTCCTCCATTACAACACAAGCAACATTTTCAGCTTACTGTTGTGGTAGTAGGAGATTTTCAAATATTTTCAGGTTATTCGTAACCCGGGAATTTTTGTCTTTCTTTTAAAAAAAAAAAAAAAATAAATAAAATAATTCGTCAACACCTTCAAAATAACCTTTCTCTGTTTTATAGTTGCAGTACTGGGTCAGTATCCTTTAATTATTTTCATAGAGTTCGTCGTTAGGTTAAATGTGTTTTTCTAAATGTTTTATTTCGTTTGTTTTCTGGGGATATTACCAGTCCATCACTGTATTTTCTATGCACATTTCATATTCAATATTCAACGTTTCTTATTTATTTCTTTAGTTCTTTAAGAATCTTCCCACAATTTTCTGTTCTTTTCGGGATTGTGTTTCATAATTTAATCATCATTGTTCTCGTTTTAGCAGGTTAGTCTATGTTCGCACTGGGTTTTCTTTATACAATCATGTTTGTTAGTGTTTATCTTCATTTTCCTATCTTTTTCCGGTGATTATGTTTCTTTAAATTCGTTTCCATGCTCATATCATGTGTGAAAACCTTCCCTGTACTGTATTTTGTTTTATCTATCTCAAATCAATTTCATGGTACTGTTACTCTCGTGTATATTTCAGTTCTTGCCAATTTGTCAGTCTGTATGTTTTCTTTCTTCCAAAACCCCGCTTTCGATTTAAATTTCACTTGGGAAACAGAGTTCAAATGTTTTTCTTTATTCCCTTATGCAAAATGTATGTACTCATTGTTAAAATTCAAAATCCTGTGTGTTCCAATGTTATTTCTCTCAGTATTTTTATGACGCTATTTTCTTTTTTTTCATTCATTCAAAGTTTTTGATGTTTTTCTCTATCTTTCAAGCACTTTTTCCGGCTTTATGACCTAATTTGACCCTGTAAGTGGGCAGTATTATTCTGATAATGCCCACATTACATCCCTTTCTTTCGTAGCAAGCAATTAAAATTTTTTTTTTTTAATTATTTGTTTATCGATCTCACATGTACTCTAATATTTCATTGTATTTTGGTGTCTGTAATTAATTTTTACGTCTTTTCGATAATTTAAACCGTCGTACCTCCACCATGTTAAATAATTGAGCAATGAAATATTAATTGCTGTCTTTATTATATTGGACCGTGTTAGGTCTACATCATAACATTTTATCGTTTTCTAGCGTTATTTCCTTTTTTAAGTTCATTGACGGTAACAGCGGTTGGTAACCTAGCTGTGAGTTTGTAGACCAAACGCTACATAAATTATCATTTTATTTTCCTCTCCTTTTTCCAGTCCTTAGTAGTAATTCAGTTCATTCGCAATTCATGTCTCCCGGTTTTTCAGAATGATCGTTTCATTCCAAATTCATATAGTTTTCTCATTCTTCCGACCTTTGCAGTGGTTAAGATTATGTATTTTGGCATTGATATCCGTACATCTCTTCGGTTTCGATTAATCTGTCATTTGTTTCCCTAAATTGATTTTTCAGACCTTTCATTTGATTTATGGAGTTCATAACCAGATGTTCTCGATGCTTCTCGAGACAAAAGATTCATTTGTTTACACTTGCGTACACTGAACCTCTTGAACGCGTGAGACAATTTCGATAATAAATCATTCCTTTGTCCTAGTGCATCTATCTTTGATTGGTTGCCATGTGTGATCACCACTTCCATAAACTACGCCTTTTTTTAATTACAGTTTCTTGTAGTTAGTCCAATAATATTTTTTACGTGTTGCCACTATCCTGTTTTTCTCTGTATTTTTTATTGTGTTAATAATTTTCCTTTTTTCCCAGGGTAGGGATTTTTTTCCGGGTGTGAAAACTTTGGAAAGTTCAAATCTTCACAAACTTCAGTTCCACCTTAAATAGCTCATGTACCTCAACTATTTTGCCTCTCTTCCGTTTCTTTCATTGGTTGGCGAGCTCAAGCGTGCTCTACTAGCGGGTGACAAAAGCTGCAGCCTTCGCCGAGGACATGTCTTATTTGCACGAAGCCTTTACTTACATAAAACCTTTCCCTTTGTCATATTCCGACACGGCTACCCGTGCGCTCTGTGAACCCGTGCTTGTACTATCAAGATAATTACATAGCGAGACGAGGCCTACTTACGCATATACATAATTAACATTAGACTGGCGAAGTACTTAGCGAGGATGAAGTAATTGAGCTTGAAGCAGCGTACCTTGTTGTTGTATTATTGCCCGGAATGCACAGGTTCTCTTGAGAGCAGTGGACTATATTAATGGACTGTGCAGCAGGTGGAGTGAAATACATGCTTTCTTCCGTTAACCCATGTAGGTGTTGACGGGCACATGAAATTGCTGGCTGACTTGATCAGAACTAGATCAGTGAGAGTTAATACAATAATAATAATATAAGTTCTTTACCGAATGGTTTGAAATTTTGACACAACCTTGCATTTAATTACGCGTGTGTTTTTATATAATATATAGATGTCGCTTGTGACAGGTACGAACATGCTTTTGTTTTAAAACAACGCCATCTGTCGGACGCAAAAGCAACATACGCAGATAGAGAAACATCTCTATCTGCACAGATAGACTGAGCCATAGCAACGTGTGTAAACGTTTTAGAATAACTAGACTATGACTGTCCAACTATATGCCACTCCTACTTAGACGATACTTTTCTGACTTACATATGTAAATTTTCAGATACACATTGCACTAAGTGTGCCTATAAATAGTTTGACACACTTAGTGCAATTCAGATACACATTGAACCAAGGATACCTATTAGTGCAATGTGTATCTGCCATAACTGTTATTTTAGTAGAAACAGCCAGATTGTTTAAAAGTTAAATCCGATATTGCGAAGCGGGCGAAGTTTTACAATTTTGTAGGCATTTCTTATGTTGTCTAATTTTTCACCTATAATTGTTAATAATAATATGAAATAAGTAAATGTGTACCATCTGCAGGTTGTTTCATTAGCATTTTTTATTGAATTATCAATGTGGGCAATCACCCTTATTAATGAGGGAATCACTATGTACATGTGGGCAATCGCCTTTATAAATAAACAGGTTTCCTGATAAAATCTTGGAACTTCGATGTTGGAACTCGCGTTAGAACTCACGTGTTAAATGCTTGAAATTCCATTTTAAACCGGGTTATCACTAATTTGAAAAGATTTTTTTAATATATTAGCAAGATTCATTTTTCTCCGTGTGGGAAATTATTTATTTATTTATTTAATATCAACGGTATAAATATACCATAAACAATGATAACATGTCACAATTAAAAACGTAGAAATATTAAAAAAAAAAGAATTAATTATAAACAATTTTACCCCTAGGTATTTTAAGAGTGAAAGCACGATTGCCAGTATGATGATTGTGAAACGAAAAGCGGCAGTACGCACCGCTCCATCCGTAGCCAATATATTCCTCTGTGCTCGTCGCTTTATTAAATTATATCTTCAATTACTTTTGAAAATCATTCATACAAGAGAAATGTAATCGAGTTACCGAAGTGTAAGCAATGTTATAAATGTAATGCCATCGTGCGAGGAAGTTAGAAGCTAAGCTTTGGTTGAGAGTTGAGGGGAGTTTTGGTAGGAATGTTCGGTAATTCTGCGACTAACTGGGCTGGCCTAGTTATTCGCATGCGGAGTGGGAGATAGTTAGAGTTGGAAGTGCTGGATTAGCTTTCGGGCGCGCGGGGATGGGGTGTTTTCATTGCCATTAGTCCCAGTGCGGCGAGTGGCGGTTCTTTGCATCACTGGGAGTTCAATCATAGATTAAAAAAGGACAAAAAATCCCTCATCACGATTTACACATTATATTTTTTTCATCAATCTAATTGATTTTCATCAAATCACTGCACCAGACAATAGCAACCTAGCAAAAATATAATACGAATCGGCAATTCATTAACGTTTGTGGCAAAATAATATAATTTTGTTAGTAACATTAAACATTTTAAACATAAAAATCATAATTTACCCAAGAAATTTTTCATTTTGAACATAAAAAGTAACATTTTCAGAACCTTAATAAATTATTTTAATAACATTTAAAAAAAAATAGATTTTTAGAAAAGGTAGATACCCAAGGTTCGCAGGCCTACCGCTTTGGAGCTAGTAGTATGTTTTGTATTAACCAAAATTGATGGAAGGTCTTATAGGTGCTGATAATCACAGCGCACCTATGGGATTTGCGATTCATTTAAGACTCGCTCTTGGGCAGTGCGAGTATCATTCGGACGGGTGGATTTTGTAGTTCCGAATTTGATTGGCGTGCAGCTAAGTAAAATTATAATACAAGTTTGTTTTATTTCCTCACACTTTTTATGGAAATTCACTGCACACACCACCACTGATAGCCGGTACCCTGGTAGGTGCCACGTGGTACAGCCCTCGCATTACTCGTACTTAGTCCGATACGGAAACTCCCTTGCGTTGGAACAAGCTGCGCTAGTTTTTCTGATTATAGTGAGAATTTTCTCACCATCAAATCGTAATCTCAATTATTTTCTTACCAAATTTGTACGGTGGCTATCAAACATACTTATTTCGGTTGTCTGTGATGATGTTCAATATTCCTGCGTTATTTGATGGTTAAAGCGTCGAATCTTCACCTATTCCAATATAAACTGCACATTCTCTTAACCTTTTGGTTAAGTTTGTTGAAAACCCGGTTAGTAGTGAAAAAAAATCATGTTTTACGGAAAAGTATTCACTTACAATGACTATTGATGGTGTAATTCGTCAATGATAATGACCTTTTATTTTTCAAAATTGTAGGGATCAAAATTATTTTAATTACACACAAATGTCACAAATACGATTTATTGACTTCCGTATGTCAAAACATAAACTTTAGGGCACATAGTTCCAGTTTTCACCTGCGCTGTGCGAGCGGTTTCATTTCAGAGCATCGGAAAATTCTTTTTTTCTCACTTACTTTTTCATTTTTTGTATGAATACGCCTATGTATATTTATACACTTGTCTTCATAATTTCAGAAGTAGCATTTAAACAACAATCAGATAAAATAATGAGTTAATTACCCTACTACCCGATCGGCAATTTGCGAGGCTGGTAGAGATGTCAAATCCAGTTCCTGGGTAGGGAGATTGAATACTTAGACAGGTTTTTTGTTTTTTAAATTTTAAAATAGATGTATAAAAGTAAAAGAACTTTGTTGTTCGTTAAAAATAGAAATTTTGTTATGATCAACATAATCATTACCATCAACAATTATTACAGACATCATTTAACCTCATTAATGCCCTCTCCGCGGTATGGTAAATGATCGCATTCACAAAGTAAACATTTCCAACGTTATCTCATAAAAGATCCTATCGTAATATAAAACTCATACTTTAAGCATGAATATAAATTAAAAGGTGAACCTAACACTGAATGTCCTAGACTGAATGAGCTAGACTGGAGGCTGAGTGCGCTAGTGGGTCGGTCGGAGAGGGGTGGAAGGGAGAGGGAGGGGGAAGTGCAGCGTTTTGAATAATTTAGCGTAGAGTGGTTTTTCACGAGGTAAGAAGATTTACTAAAATGGTCCCCGCGCGATGTTGCTCCAAGATAATTTACAAAATTCACGAAGTATGCATGAAAAATGTTTTTTTGTTATATTTAAGACATATCTTGCAAAGCTACAACACAGTTTCTTGTCTGCAGATTCTACCTTAGTTATAATTTTTCTCTTAATTAATATTTGCACATATCTGTGTATTTCTTAGAAAAGTGTATCAATATACACACCTTCATTATAGCTCTTACAATACATTTCGACTTCAACTCTTAAAATCACATAAAAATAATGTACAAGTATAATACGCAATAGACTAAGATACTCACGTGGGAAATTTTAACATCTTAAAAAATTGATAGCAAAAATATATTATACTTATCTAAAACTCATCGTTCAATTATCAAAGCGGAATCGAATTACATATATAGGCTACGGAGTAAACCAAAGAATAAATATTTATTTATATAGTAATACAGTATCAGCGATGAACATAAAGAACGTATACAAATAAATTTGACAAATTCTATTTCCTAAAATAATTTATATGAAGGTGATTCAAAAAATTCAAAATGTTGTCATCACAATACATAAATTAATCATTAATCAATGAGTCGTAATATTGTGATCATCAATTATTTCGTGAATAGAATGAATTCCGGAATACCCTGTTTAATATGATTTTTACCTTTATACAAACAATTTTGTGTGTAGTTTTTTTTTTAAACGTAACATTATTATTTAACAGTAATTTTCTTTTCTTATCCAAACTTCACAATTTTAGTAAAAAATTTCTTATTTTCCTCAAAAAATTCAACGTTATTTCTTAGTTTATTAAAAAATTGCTGTCGGTAAAAAACATTTTGTGTATAAAAGTTGTTTCCCTTGACGAGCTTCCGGGTATAGCGATGATATATCCAAGTGATTTTGTATATTTGTTTATTTTTATCAAACATATCTAATAACACTAACTAACATGTCCTTCACAGGAATTCGAACACGCCACCGATCGACAATCCCGCAATTGACAGCTTTTCTGCTACAGAGGTAATATGAACTTTGCACTCTTTATTTATTTATTGCTTCTCACAAAACACACAAAGCCTAATTTTCTGCATGATAATAGTTTATAACATTATTAACCTCACTACAACTAAAAACCTGTATCGAGGATTCTTTTCGGATAGTTTACTTGATGACGTCACGAGTTGCACAAATTGAACTAAAACTAAACTATTTTCTTTTCTTAATTTTTCATTGGGTTTGAAATTGACTAAACTACAAACTAATTGTATTTAAAATAGAAAACAGTAGTTGTACTTGAAAAAATCCATTATAAGTCATCAATATCAATAGTCTATTGAAATAACATTTTACCTACATTCGGAACGCTCTCACGGGGCAACTTCAAGGCCGACTACAGTACAGGCCTCGGCGAGCGACGGATTTTGACGGTGTCACGTTACCAAGTCGGTGCCATCGAGCAACGATGGAGTGTAAATGGCAGCGATTATTGTTGATACTCGTTGTTACTGCAGAGGTTTACCGCAAGCATAAAATTAAGCTCAATTGAATTGAAATAACACAAAACTGCGCTATGTTAATGTTATTTTATTATTATTATTACTTCGTAATTTAGCGATCGCGTGCTCAGGCCCGAACTCTAGTCGGCCTTGGGCAGACCGTGCTATATGGGCGACTAGTATCGTTTTCAATTTTATTGGCTTTTCTTGAAGATTGTATTTCCTATTTTCATTTTCGACGTTAAAATGCGGAGGGCGTTCCCTCGGGGCGGCGAATTTGTGATTTTATTGAAAAAGGTTCGGATCTCCGGAGATCTGCAGACTAATTCACACGATTCCCACGGACCAGAGTAATTCCGGGAATATCGGCTATCGGAGATGGAAATTGTCTTACCTTCCTGCCTTCTCGCTTCCCTTAGAGAATATCTTGCATCAAACCTTTGAAGAAATTAAGTACCTGCATGAAACAAATTGTACCCAATTTCCTTTGATAAATACATACATATTTATACCTACACCTACACCTTATTCTATCGTTTCTTAGTTAATTGGCTTGAAAACAATACTCTATGGCAAAACGACGGCTCCTGTTTTCTCGTTTCTCAATTTTTCATTCTCACGAATAAGTGGATTCCAGATGTGGTTTGAGATTTTTACGACCGAAAGATTATCATCGTTATTTTGTGGGATATTACGCGCGTCCTCCTTATTTAGCCAACAGTTACAGTGTACATCATCAGGGCAGATGTGTTGATTGTGTAAAAGTTTAGTGATACCACATTGCTCCCGTTAATACCATGAGGGTCGGTACTTCGTATAATTATTAGTTAAATTACTTTAGTTTACGGGGCCACGCTGAATAGTTCTTCGTACCGGGTGCGTTTACGAAGAACTATTAAGCATATCACCGTCGCGTCGTTTTCATTATATTATAAAGTTTTTTGTGGATATTGATTGTGTTTGTACGAGTAATTCATACAATCTGTCCAAATGATGGATACTGTAACGCTGTCCGAAACATTGACTAAAGAAGGAAATAGTGCAATACGGTGTAAAACTTAAAAAATAAATCATGAAAAACAGTAAATAAATTTTAAAAACTTATAAATAGATTAACGTTACACGATTTTGAAGAATTTAATTTTTTTTAAACATTATTCAAATTGTGTACCCAAAATATTCGTTCGGGGAATGCGGGAGGAAACATTATTGAAGAAATATAATCTGATATTGATTTTTGTCTTGCTAGAACCAACAAACGGTTGAGACTTTGCCAAAACTGGATAAAATAATATATTATCGACAGCAAATAAATTCTTTATAAGGTTTATTTAAAAATTATAGCAATACCACAACGATAAAGAAACAAAGTTTTAATAAAAATAAGACACTTATTTTTGCATAAAACCACGAGTTTATATGTGTAAAGTTTTTAAACTCGTGGTTTTAAAACTTTGCACATATCGAGTAAACTCGTGAATATACACATAAAGAAATGTTTTATTTTTTAATAAATACGTCAAACCACAAAGTGATTGACAATTTGATTGAATTTTTTATTTAATGTTCCTGGTGATATTTGAAAATAACTATTGTCTGGGATTAGAGATAATACGTTGAATAATATAGTGTTAGAGTGAGATAACGACAAATGAGCCTTCGTATAAAGTAGCGCGATCACAATCACCCTCTTTCTATACCAGATATATCGCTCGTCAAACTCATAATTATTGTAATTACTCTTCATGCTGCGTATTAAATACACAATACCTATATTATGGTTTTGGGTATGAAAAGACTACAGAAAGAAAAAGTGGAAATTTTATCATTTAAATAAATAAATTTGCTATAAAAGAACGCACGACATTTAGTAGAAGCATTTTAAAATAGTGACTGATAGTTCCAATATGAATTTATACTTCATACTTCAGAGGTTTCAAGTTTTAGGAAGGTAATATTCATAAGCCTTTGTATCGATATCGCCGATATCTCCGTCATTGTAGGGGCTGTAGGCATCTTGACCTCGATTGAGATTCCAGTTGGTGTACAATAGCCGCTTGACACCCTTCCGGTCCCAGAGATAGGGAGGGGTGACATCTGATCCCCCGAAAGAGATGTCGAGGAGGCTTGGCCATTGATAGGCCATTCATAGGCTATATGACATACAGTAACTATTGCTTTTCCTTACAGAACGTTACACCACAAAAGATAACAAAACTATATGAATAGTTCAATATTGAAATTTCTTCCAATCATAGGTTGAATAGCTATTTAATCGTTTTTGAGTAAATAATAAAGAGATTGCTATTTAGATATTTTGAGTTTCAAAGAGATTTAAGATAATATCCCCTCTTCCCCGTCATTTGGCAGTTAAAAGTTAAGTTTTGGTTTTCCTACGTGGCTACTTTTTTTGGAATTATGTGAAAGATTATGTTTATGAGAATCTTGGTGATAAACCAAACATGTACGAAAGAGGACTCATAAAATCTAGCGATTTCATATACAGGCAAGATGTTATAAAATAAATAATCAATAAATTTCCCGTCCGGTGTCCGTGTGTCAAATGTCGAACGTGTCTCTGACTTACCGTCTGGCACCGATTTGAACCGAAGGATGGCAATACCGTTAGAACAGCACATTCCTATAGTTTTTTCAATTTTATTGTTTAGTTACCTTGTGGCCAGCTTTTGCTTTTATTAATAACTAGGTCCTTGAAAAATCAAGAGCTGTAAAATTTTAAAGCAATTTATATATTTTTAATCAGAATAATTTTCTTTCAATTAATCCCCGATCAACTGCTTGGAAGAAAAATATGCTTTCCATTATACCACCAACTATTATGAACGGCAGCATATTATTATGTACTGAAAATATAAGAATTGTCTTTTTTACTTTTAGAATATTATGAACAAACATCCTTAATTAAAATGCTTAGTAGTGAATTTATTCTGGAACTACGTCCCTGGGAGACATAAACGTGTGGTCGCAAGAGTATAGGATGAGACGGAAGTACATCCCACACAAGAAGCCAGGCTTTTAGTGGCCTCGGCTCTCTTCTGAAGCATTCCTGGCGGTGTTTCGCTAAAACTCTTCCCGCCTGTACAGCAGCACTGCTTGGAAAAGTAGCTACTTTAGTTATGTACAGTGTTATATCATACTAGCTGAAGCCCGTTGCGTTGCCCGTGAATTATTCTGCTTAAGGAGATTAGAAAAGGGAACGGTTGTAGTTTATCGAAACCTAATGGCTATGGCAGTGTATTCAATTCCTCGACTGGCTAAGCCTCCATCACAACACAAGCAACATTTTCCGCTTACTGTGGTGGTAGTAGGAGATTTTCAAATATCACAGCTTATCCGTAACCCGGGAATGTCTTTTTTTTAAAGTTGACCTTCCTCTTCATTTAAAAAATCAATCTTGGTGATCATTTTTTACCGTGGAACATCGTAACCGTATTACCGTCTTTTTTGACATGTTATTTAGTACACGTTACAGTACTGTGTTGTTTCATAAATATTGCTCTTTAAAAATGCTCCCAGTATTCTTATTTTTTCTAATTGTAATTGCAGCAAAATTTTAAGGATTAACCTACACGGCTCCAAAGAATAACTGCAATAATAGACCGACAAAGTCAGTCTCTGAAAACCACACCGAGCAAAAACTTTCATTAACCTTCGGCATACCAAGATGCTATTAGGGGTTACCATAAGGGGTGACTTGGTTACCCCGTGAATTTTATCATTTCGATACCATTTTTTCATAAATTTTATTGAAAACTATTCTGTGTGATAATCACCATTGTTGTTAATTTTATTTAAAAGTACATCTTCATTAATCAAC
Source organism: Hesperophylax consimilis (assembly GCF_061612785.1). NCBI lineage: Eukaryota > Metazoa > Arthropoda > Insecta > Trichoptera > Limnephilidae > Hesperophylax > Hesperophylax consimilis. The sequence continues at coordinate 47,127,803 of NC_142837.1, forward strand.
AAACGTGGCCTCCGATCAACGGCTGGGTTGGTACAGAATAACCACCTACGGGTCTAACAAGCGGCACCGGACGGTGAATGATGTACGTAGATTTACTTATCCCCTCACCCAACATTGTATATAGTGCTAGCGAGTGAGATGTTGCCCATCACCCACAAGGGAGTTACTGTGCAAGAAGAATGGCGGAAACAGCCGTAGTATGGTTACACCGTGCAATTTATTATATTATTTGTGGCAACGATTGATACCTACGTAATCTTTTTAAAAAATCAACTTAAATCTAACACTTCAGGCACTAGTAATTTCAGAAATGGTATACAATGAGGGAAACCAGAGGGATAGTAATTTCAGAAATTTTAGGTACCCATGGTGGCAACGTGAAGGTTAATGCAGCATAAAATAAGAAGCTACGACCATCATAATATCGTAGTTCAGTTTCTTTTCTGCCAGTCATTTCTTCTTCTTTTCTCTCAGTGGTGACTTCCTTCCTTCCTTAGCTTTTACGAGTAGGTACATCTGTCTTGAAAGGTATAATGATGTCGCTAAATTAAGAGAAGAAGTAAACTTAAAGCATTCAAAAGAGGATTGTGCTGTTTCGATGACGATTTATATAGTTGACCATTGTTCTTTTTTTATTTATCATCAAAAACATATAATATTCAAGGTAACATTAGATAGACAAGAACAGTAACAGGAAAAATGTTTAATGGCACAGTAATAAACATTGACATCATTACATTGACATCATTACATTGTAATAATTTATTCCAATTTTCTGATTCTAATTGGTGTTTTAATGTATCCACATTAAGTACTTTTTTTGAGTAATTATTTTGTTTAAATAATGGCAAAGTTGGATTGCTTAATTTATAGTTAAAAATACATGAATAATGATCAGTGATAGATGTATGAATGACAGCTGATTTTATATTTTTGATATCAGGAATATTTGTAAAAATGTGATCTAAGCATGAGGGGCGTTGACCTTTAACATTTCTAGTATAAGAATTTATGCACGATAAATAATTGAGTTCTGCTAACATATTTAGATATGTGTCTTTATCTTTACTAGAATAGTCGTTTACAAATAATAATTGTAGATATGTTGGACAAAACCTGCCTCACTATGCGAACCTGTATTGACGCAGAATTTTGAGCAAAATTAATTATTTAATAGACTCATTGTGGCTTACCAATAACACATAATATAACAAATAGGTTCAAACCATTTATTTACTAGTACGACAATACTCATCGTCTAACGTAAAATAATTTTATACGTAATTCGCTAGACCTGGGTGAGTTCCCTGGTGATTGCACGACCTTTGTTGAATATCCACTGTGTAGTGGCAATTTTTAATAAATTTAAACATTTTATTTGTCTTGCTTCATCGGGCTAGTTTTGTTTGGTTTATTTAAAAAATATATATGCATATTTTTTTTTAAAAATATTTTATATTATGGGTACATGGGTATTTTCTCGCAAAATCAGTTTAGGCGCTAAATATGTTGGTTTATAAGTTTCTTTACCCAAATGTACTTATTGTTTTGGGCTTTTATGTGTATTCTTTTGATGTTTCGTGTGTTTTGAGTATTTTCTTAATATTTGGTTAACCATTTTGCATTTAAATTTATTACCCCAAATGTCCACATATATAGAATATTGATTGAGGCTACCTAATTATCGAACGATCGCGCAGGGGTAGGCAGAGAGGATGAACGGCAAACAACTTGGTTTTGGCGCACACTTCTTGTTTCATTCACATTCACATATTTACTTTTTATTTTTTTATATAACAAATATTTAATGTTTATTTTAGTAACATCAACAATGTTACTGAATAGTGAATGTAAGTTGAAAATGTTGCAATGATGGAGGACTGCAGTGATTTGAAGTCACGACGCCTGGATGGGAATCTGACAGATTTGTCCACTCGGCTACTACCCGGTTCAGCTAATAGGTTTTAAAGGTTTTAATTATAAACAATGCTAAAATATTTTCGTTTTAGAAAATACATTTTCATCTAAATATTGTTGGGATACCGACTCTTCGAAAAATAATCGAAAGCATTTATTGGTTTGCGCTTAGACCCTGAAAAATTTTCGCCTGCGGCGTTTTTACCGTGTCTTTGTGAATATAACAATTCATTCTCCATTCCTTTCACCCACACAACATACCTATCCCGTGGAGATACCATGCGAAAATTTTTAATGCAGTGCTTTCCCGTATATTTGTAGAAACTAATTTTTCATTCCCTTCGCTCTCATCACTTTTCCAGTTGGGGATGTAATAGTTCTTTTCTTGAGGATATTTTAACATCTCCCGTCTCCAGAGGGCCATCAGGAGGGACTCCATCCAGGAAACCATGGCAGTGAGATTGTGTTATTAGATTGGCGTAGTCTGCGCCATAAGCTTTCCATGTTAAGCGCTCTGAAAGAGTGCACTTGTCTCTCCAAGAACATTTCCGTAGCGCTGCAGTATCTCGGTAGGCGGAATAGTTGGCGATAAGAATTATTGTAAGTGACTTTTAGCGTATGCACTTGAGATGCAGTGTAATCTACCCACAGTTCTGACGTGTACAGAATGCGTAAAATAATAAATGCGTAAAGTAATACATTAAACGACCTTGTCCATAACTCCAAGCAACGCCGGGAACAGAGGTACGTAAATATTTCTAGATTGGAAGCTGGCGACGCCCCTGAAACCATTCTCCTGTTTAAAGTGCAGTTATAAAATTGAGTTTCGGAAATTGGAAGTCGGAGCTCTTAAGTTAAATCCAGTTTTGTGTTCAAATCATAACGATAAAATTCTATTTGTGGATCCATGTGCTGAAGAAAAATATTATCATTTTCATTTGCAGAATGTATGCTGCAAAAATCTAAGGAAACCATTTGTACCGGACAGCAGATGGATATACCTAAATAATTATTGAATAACCAAGAAAATAAATGTTTGTCTCATGTCACACATTTTACGATGCCGACTCCTTTAAGGCTTGTCTCGTACGATGATAAGATTTTTAATCACTGCACACGTGTCATATCGCCAGTTCAAGGATGAATTACTCGCACTACAAACCGTGGGACCTTAGTATATGTTTAGATTTAAGAATAATTGCTTCATATTAACACGTGTAGAAATTATTGTATTCGAACCACGTGTCATATCGCCAGTTCAAGGATGAATTACTCACACGACAAACCGTGGGACCTTAGTATATGTTTAGATTTAAGAATAATTGCTCCACATTAACACGTGTAGAAATTATTAAATTTGAACCCAACAAATACGCCAACAACTGGCTCAAGCAGTCAGTTGTCTGACGACTTTCGCAAGTTGTGTTTCTATTCAAATCCTTACCCAAGGTACCCCCAGAGGTAACCGGCATTTACAGTCAATGTCACTGGCGTAGATGTCCAGTACACCATTTTCATGTGCTGGGTGTAGTTTAAATCAAAGGTCAGATTCGCACAAAGATTCAAAATTAAGTTGAAAACAGTTTAGTGTGCCGAATAATGTGTTAAAATTTCAGTTGCGGATTCAGATCTATATTTAGTTGCGGACAATAAGGGGCTAAGAATGATAATATCATAATAATTAGTGACATAAATCATATTCATTAGTGACATGAATTTCTATCTCGTACACACAGCCGTTTAAGAGATAAGAGCTTTTTCACCCCTGATTTAATGTGAGTTTATGTAACCCGTGTTTTAAAAAATAGAATTTAGAACTGCTCACTGGCTTAGGCTGATCAAGGAAAACAGACATTTTTTAGTGTAATCAATCTTAACCAATATTGTGACATATTGTGAATAACTCCAAAAAAGGTGCCTATACTGATCGAAAATATGATTTTAAAACCATACTCAATTCAAACATAGGATAGCTATACACTGAAAAACAAGATAGAAATAAAATATTTATGTTAATATCAAACTATACTACGCGCTTGGCACAATTTTACACTTACAATAAATATTACTTGGTTTGTCGTTTAGGATTAATTTGTCCATTAGTATAGGCAAATACCGATAAGATTTTAGTAAAAGTATAATGAAAATAACCCAATATGAAAAAAAAACTTTATGATGTGTTTTCGGATAGTTTTACACTACATATATTATGTTATATGATATTATTTGCATATCGGGCATGACTGTTGATATAATGTGAATTTCTCTGTAAAAGTTATTGGAAAGTAAGAGTGGTTCAAGTTTGTTGTGCTTTTTAAAATTTCAAAAGTTGCAGAAGTATTCCATTCCTGACAAGTGGTGTTTAAAGTTTATTATAATGTCAATAGTGTGGGTGTGCGGTTGTTTTACTTTACTTACAAAACACACATGTCCGTGTACATTGTTCCATGTTTGTTGTATATTATTCTGGAATGGCGGCTAAATGGAGGCAGCTTTGTGCTACGTTCGTTTGAAAGGAGAATACTGATTGTAAAAAAATCGATAGATTACCTACCTGTAATATTATTTTCTTAAACAAGATTTCTTTTGTATAAATTTCTAACTAACTAACCATCACGCCGCTTCCCCGCAAGAGTAGGCAGAGAGGACGGACCGCCAAACAACTCGGTCTTGACACACACTTCTTGCCTCATTCACATTCATACATCGTCTCATACATACTCTTCTATTATTCTGACTCTTGACATGGCCCGACTCGAGTATCTGATTCACTTGATCGTGCCATGTCTTCCTCGGGCGTCCCCGACTTCTGCTACCATTCACATTTGCATCATATATACTCCTTACACTCCTATCTTCGCTCATTCGCTCTACATGCCCAAACCATCTAAGCGTCCCTTTCTTAATCTTACTCATTAAGCTTACATCAGCCTTGCACTCTTTGCGGATCTCCACATTCTCCACACGATCAAACATGGTTTTACCACACATACATTATAAATTTCTTTGGTACCTACTTAAAATACATACGTGGCTTAAATAATATTTTTTTCCAGATTTTTTTTTTTTAATAATAAATTATTTTATAACTGAAATTCGTATGTATTTTTTTCTTTATATTGATTATTGTTATTCTTACCGAGTAATGTCGGATTTTGTGATTTTTCAAGGGTGGGTTTTTTTTCCATTTTCAAGAATGCGATTTTTATAACATAAATTGTAATAGTGTTTTTCGGTTTTCAAGTGTAAATATTATTCTATGGAAGTTCATATTTGGCTTCAGGTTTTATTCAGGTTATATTCAGCGTTCCTCCGATTCCTGCAGCAAGAGCTTATCCAAAGAGATAGTATTTTGATATTTAATGCTCAATGTAAAGTTGCCGCAACAAAAGACTTCTGCGAAGAACGAAAAAGGAAATGAAAGGTTTCCACGGAGAAGGATATTGCTCGGCTTCTGAAGACGTCAATACCCGGCCGAGAGATATATCAACAAGTCCTCAGCTGGACAATGTAGCCTTTAAAATAACACTTTTAACCCCAATCTCGCCAATTCAATACATTTTCATCATTTTGTCATTTGTGGACGGTTTTCCGTCGCCCCCCTCCAAATCATTAGAGATGAATGGAAAGTCTGTCGCAGGCCACGGAGATATTATTTTTGTTTCTTCTCGGAACTGATATGTTTCAGGAAATTAGTTCCTAATACATCACTTGGATGACACATTAATTGGTTTCATGAGTTATCCGTGGTATATTGAGGCGCGTGGTTGAATCTCATATCGATGACGATAAAAAGCAAATATACATGTAATTCTAGTTTGAGTATTGCGCTCAGTGTAGTTATAATAAAAAAATGTTTTTCTACAAAACTGTAGCGGCAGTTTAGTTTCAAGAAATTTAATACATGCGACGCGCATCACATTGGAATCTGCAGCGAATGCTCGATGCATCTACTTATCTAGAATAATAGCGATGCCGCCAACCCACCTGCTTACGGCTTGAATGGTTCTAGACATTACTAGGTGCGTGTGACTCTATATAAATACCACATTGCGGTACCTAGCTCAATCTTTAGTACTCGGTATGAAACGTTGTACAAAATATATTATGTTATTTATTTTTATCAGATCTGATTAGCCAAGTACATCCCCACCTTTCTCTTCCCCATCTCCTAATTTATTTTTTCTCCCTTTTACTATCATTATAGCGAGACTGAGAGTAGTGACATACTATTGGCAATGCCATAGACTCACTGGCTCACTCCAGATGGTTGGGAGCAGTTGGAACTCTCGTCTGGTATTCACATAAAAAAAAACTTATAACCCAGATAATTGAATTATGAATATGTCTTAATATTGATTTAGAATATTTTTTAATTACCCCAGAGAAACAAAATTCTGTGAATAAATTACATTTCAGATTTTAAAAGGTGGAAATTTCATTAGAATCTTGTTGGGCGCGCAAAGTTATTTCCATATTTCACTAACGCGAAACAACATTAATTATTTACGCTTTAAGGGAAAATAATGTTTTTGACGGAGTTTCAACTAAATATTGCTTTTCCTAATCACGTGTATTGAACAATTTTGTTTTATCCAATTAAACTTATTGGAAAATCCCACGAGAAAAGAATTCAATTTATTGGAATTATTTATACCCATCCATGTAATTTATTTTAAATAATTGAAAAAGAAGATTATGTTAATAAATAAATCTAAATGAAACATAAAACAGAATAAGACAATGGAAATAATAATAAAGTTGAACCCAGTACCTACTGCACTATGCTATTGAGACCATACCTGCTTCTGTATTTGATCCCTAGTTGGGAGTTGCGACCGTCATTTATTTCATTTTTATTGAAGGTAATCGGGATTCGAGCTCCGGAGCGAATGCTTTTAAACTACTTAGTTTTTGGAAAGTATTTTTTACTCATTTATTAAGGTATGCAAAAATAGGCACTAAGTGCCAAAACACTGAAGCTGAGATGTTTTAGAAGATTTTGTGACGAAACCGACAGTATTTCGCCATTTTTACGACATTGTTTATCAATAGAAGAAGATGCCGCACCTCCGTTTTCAGCCATTTACATACAAATAACAGTTGAAATTAATGATATTTGATGCCTATTTTAGAAGAACTTGCTAGCTCCTTCGCACAGAGACATCTTTCAGCGTGCTTTAATAATGTGTGTGGCGCTGAACATTTATTTGCACGAAAGACATTTCTGTAAATTTTGTTCATTTTTAAAGAATTGGTACTTGGTACCCTTTTTATTTCACGTATTAAGTGAATGTGAACGGGAAATAAAATTAATTTCTCTCTCTCTAAATTAAAAAATTAATTCATTTATTTTTTTATAACAATCTGAATAAAACATAACGCGCTCTTATATAAAAAGCTGAAATCATATTTTTCTATATCCTTGCATAACACATCATATTACAGTGGAAGATGACGACTTGATTTGGCTTCAGTCATTTGGAATCCACAATATCAAACCTACATTGATCGTATTGCAAACATTAAAAAAATTACAAAAAATCTGTCGTATCACTTCATATCTGTTAGAAAGGATTGCATTTCGTTGCCCTGAATGCCAAACCAGATTGAATGATTTATTCTGTGCACCGCATTAAAATTCATCACCCTACGAGATTTAGACCTTCCCCCCTAAAAACATAATAATTTAAATTGTCTTAAATTATAAAAATTTAATGAGAAAATTGAACCAACTCGTTTTTACATATTCACTGTTCATAATATTTTAAAATTCATGTTTTTATTTTGTTTATTATCAATGTATATCCATCTACCTATAATAATTGCTCAATACTACTCATTTAAAGTAACGTGTTGGATCATCGTAGTTTGTTCATTTCACATAGTAATTATAATATTATATAACTTTTTCTTAAATGTAATTTTATTTTTTTAACCCCGTTTCACAATAAAAATCGGTTAAAGACAATTTTTTTTAACCAAGTGTGTCCTCAACATAAAAAATCGAAGTGTGAGCGAACTATGTAAGAATTAAGTGATTATATCTTTCGGTGATCGTATTTTTAGTGAAAATTCATTTTATTTGCAGACTCGGTAATTAGCAGCCCAAGAAGAAACTGTCAGTTCATCTGATAACTTTTGTAGAAAAAGAAAATACGTGTAGATTAAATAACGAACGAAAACATCCCGTACGTGATATTATTTCCAGCAGCTACTAACTGCTGATTTATCATAGCAGCGAGAAACATCTCACATCAGTCTCGGGTTGGGGGCTATTCCTGGACTCGAAGGAATTAATACTTACGGTAATACACAATCTACTGGAGGTGTTTTTTTTGTTGTTGGAAGTTTTGTTGTTGAGTTTTGAACTAGGTGAGGAATATTTCATAGTAAGTTCTCAGTTAATAATACCAATAAAAGCTTTAACGTTTAACGCATCTACCTTTATTTGATTTAGATTAAAACCAGATACTTTCGGACTCACTTACCTTACTAAATTTTTTTTGTATGAATATATAAGTAGATATATTATTATTTATAATGTGAGTAAAAAATTTACTGTTCATAAACCATTTGAAATGCAAACGAGTCAGTCAACTCATAAAAATAAAGGGTTTTCCAATAAGAGGTGTTATTTTGAATATTAATTAAAGAAATAATGATTTTGTATGGCCGGAATTGGATGGTATTGATCTGGACAGCGTTTACTTTCAACAAGACGGCGCTACGTGCCACAAAAGCAACGAAACTATTGATCTTTTACGGGGAAAGTTTCCAGAACGTGTTATCTCTCGAGGAGGTGATCACAATTGGCCACCGAGATCTTATGATTTAACACCTTGCTACTTCTTCCTTTGGAGCCACGTGAAATAAAAGGTCTACGCCAACAGCCCAGCATCGATTCAAGACCTCAAAGATAGAATTCGTGAGGCTATCGAGGACATAAGGCAGCCACTTTGCGATTTGGTTATGGAAAATTTCATGAAAAGGATATGGCCCTGTAGGCGTAGTCGTGGTGGTCATTTGACTGATGTTATTTTTCACTATTAACAACCTATCTTTTTCTTTATAATAAAATAAATATTCGATCATTTATATTAAAAAATGGCATTTTTCTTTGACTATCAAAATAACACCTCTTATTGGAAAACCCTGTTTTAGATATAAAGTTATAAATTGAAAGATTTCTGATTAGCTAATATTGATACAGCCATTTACAAAATGTTTACCAATAAAGTACAGGTTGAATCTTGTTATTCAAATATCAAATCAAGAACATGCGTAGTGATAATAAATGATAATCGCAAATGTTGTCGCAAAAAATATCCCAAGAATATGAATTCAAATATCCGAAGAAATTCCCTAGATCCTGAGTACCACCGTATTAATAATGTAGTTCTTTTTGAAAGTTTTATCGTCTTCCACTTAGAGCTGGCTGAAAATGTATATTTCTGGGGGGATTATTGCTCAAAGTCACAAATCATAAAATTTTAAAACAGATTATTTTAATGTCTTAATTTCACGGTCAAATGTAGTATACTTATATTGGAACAATAATGTAATGGAGTGTTATTGGATTGAATGTTATTTGATTGTTCTGTTTAGTTGCCATTTCTATTCGGTCGTCAATATGTTCTAATTCGTAACAGTGTCACTAATCTGTGAACGGTAGGGTGACCGGATAAATCATCAAAATGATAATTCATCACATCTTTAAAAAGTTATATATAGTCATTGAAAGTGTTGAAACAAAAAAATATTAACTGGGTTATGTAGGTTAGGTTAGATTAGTTTTAATTTTTTTTTCATCGTTTCTAATAATGACTTTATATCACTTTTTAAAGGTGTGTTGAATTGTCACTGTGTTGAGATATCATGGAACCGTTCGACAGTTACCATTCACATACCAGAATGTCGAAACTTGTTAACTCAAGTCGGGGCCATGAAATTCTCGGTGCCAGTCTAAATGATTTATGTCGATCTTTACGGAATAATGTCTACAGCGTTGGGACTGGTCGGGACTACCAAAATCTTATTCAGTCTTTCACTTTAATATTCTCTCTATTTAAATATATATTTTAAATGTGTATTGATACTTTTCTGATACTGCTGGTTTTGCGTATCTTTTACTTAAATGGACAACTAGTTCAGAGTGAAAGATACTCTCAGTATCGCCCTGGTGTAAGACCACCATTCAAAATTGAAACGTTGCTTGAAATGGCTTTGGCCGTGTTTGGTGACCAGATCTGAATAGCCAGGTACTTACCCACCTCCCTCTTCCTCACCCGACTACCTACAGCCTCACAACATACTGCAACTGAGGATACCATAATCTCGCTGGCTTCAGAGGGTTGGGAGCAGTTGGGACGCGGTTCCATATAAAAAATAATTTAATAAACTAGTAAAAAAATATTTTTCTTAATTTTTTTATTGAAAGTTTTGATACAGCATTGGATCAGTCAGTTGTAGTAAATAATCCCACAAAGGCAAAGCCTGTTCGTGAGTATTATTTTATATATTAGAAAATTTCTATGGTTTTAGTATAAATCATACTAAAAATATTGCGCTGAACGCTATCGTGTTGACTATGATAGTAAAAAAATATCATGTATCTACATCGCGAGAATTTATTTGTAAATCAACCGAGACATGATTTTTGTGGATTCACCATATAAGTGAGTTTGAGTAGACAAGCAAACTGTGTATGTATATGTACGATTAATGTGGATGTATCTGTACGCATAAATTTTATTATAATATTTTATTCACTTGCTTAATATTTTATTGCCTTAATAAAATGCAAAACACTAGAATATTTGGCGAAGCTATGCAGAATACGTGTTTTATCTGGTTTTATTTTATGTGAAGACGTTTTATTTATTATATCTAAGATTCAGCACGATAATTTAGGCAGATATACGAGCGCCGACCTCCACATATCATATTCCATCCTACATATGAGAAGTGGTCATGTATTTATCATTTTATTTCCCAGAAAAATAAAGATTTTTGGATGAGAATAGAGCCTACTACAGACTACTAGGAACGAATCCAGTTATGAATCAAGAAAACTTTTTCAATAGATTTGTTGGCTTTAGATTTAGATTGAAACCACTACATATAAATATATTAGTTGTATAAGCTAGTTGCCAAATAGTAATCATGCACCACCACAAATTTTCACTGAAACTTGCTACATAGTATTCAATTAGCTAAAGTGCCCGTAGTTGCCGGCGATTTACGCATTTTTTTTTTAAATCGCATGTGGACAGTAATTTCCCATTTATTTTGAACGTCAGTTTATTATGAAAATTATAAATGAAGGTGGGGGAAAATGTAGTGGGAGTAGTTTTTCGGAAAAACATCGACCTTCACTTATTTTGAAGGTATGTAAAATTTTATTAATCCCGGAATAAAATTGTAGATTTGTGTAAAAAAACAGTGCCTCGTCACCCGTGTTATATATACTTCTATAAACACTAGCTTGAGTACCTAACCAGATAGTATTTAACTAGTCTACAATTACTTCATACACGTCTACACGAGACTACTCTCGTTTTGAACATTAATCAAAATCTCGTTTATTGAACAAAACAGAATATAAAATGGAATAAGGCAATTAGAAATACCGCGCAGATAAACGAGAATCGCTTAAAAATGTTATGTGTTCAATATTTTTTAGTAATTCAACCTCCTTTTTACCCAATGTATGAACCAAACACAGTAGTTAAACATTTGAAAACACTCAGTTTTCAGACAAAGTTTCTGAACAATAAGTATTAACTTGTAAACATTAAAGTTTTATGAATAACTTTACCCGCTCACCCGCTGCCACAAAATGGCATATTTAGTGGTGTTACTCGCAGAAGTTGCTACTTACATTTTGCTGTCTCTGAGATAATTGAATTTTATTGTTTGAAGAACTCCGTATATCAGCTGCAATTATGTAGAAGAAAAACACGCGTCGCATACTTCAAAATAATATGCATTGTTTTAAAGATACGAAAAAAATATATAGAAAGATAAGAGCATCAAAATATTTAATAGCGGTAGCACAGGGAAAAGTGAATTTTAAAGTTTCGCTGATGGTTCGCATTCTGGCATTAAGTTGAACATCGACACTAGAAGTATGTGCGCTTCTGGCCTACACTGGAGCACAGTATTTAGTTGTTGATAAAACCAGGGCAATGGAAGCCGACGGTATCTTTTACCAATTTGTACTTGACACTAGACTGAATCGTGATGTTAGATGGCAAAAATAAGTTAGTAACTTTACCAAGCAGTGTGGGTAATACCCAAACATGCAGAACTTAGTATGCGATAGATACAACTTCATAATCTTAGCTAGTGTTATTCTAATTACACTTAAAATACCATTTAAAATACAAAAATATTTACGAAAAAAGCGTATTTCTACTTAAAATATTACTCTTTTATTAAGTTTTCACCAGAAAAAAATATGGATCAAACATGACATGCAAGAAAAACATCATTTTAACAAATTGGTAGTTATCAACTTTTACTAGTAACCCGATGATTAGTAAATGAAAGACTGAGCTTAGCATAATTAATGTTTTAACTCCACCGTTTTGCATGTCGTTTATCTAGAATTAATGGAACATTATTGGTCTAATATTGTAAATAATTGCTGTTTATGCTAAATATATAAATGACTGTTTATTAATAAAATAAATAAAAAATTGTAAATTTCTTTGTAAGTTCCGTTTCCGGTTCAAGATAGTTGTTTTAATGACTCAGTAGAAATTCTTTTTTCAAATGTGCATTGCGCAAACGTCGTGTTTATTTGGACTTTCTGGTTCTCATTTTTTCAATATTATGGTACCTATATAGGTACTGAAATCAGTAAAGAAAATCTGAATATAAATTATTATTGAGATTATTTTATACAATTTTATATTTAAAATTAAAATAGGTATAGTTTGAAAATTTCTATTTTGGTTTTCAAATTTTGACAACCTCCGTGGCTCTCGAGTTGCGAGTAAGTTTCTTGAAAGCAAATTTTGTTTGATTAATTTGTGTCAATTCATAATTTACTTTGCAGCATGCTCCAGAGTGGAGGATAATCTCAGTATCGCCCTGGTGTAAGACCACCATTCAGAATTGAAATGTTGCTTTGGCCATGTTTGGTGTCCAAATCTGAATAGCCAGGCATTAATAATCTTTCTCTACCCCATCTCCTTCCCCTCCCCTACCCCTACCTTCATCTTCACACCATACCCCAAAAATACAGTCTAACCGGCTCCTGACGGTTAGGAGCAGTTGAGACTCTTCTGCGGTTTAAATATAACAACAACATAAAAATGAGAGAAATCGTCTGAGTAATGAATATAAAATGTACAAAACTATGAAAATAAATAAATTTAAACGTTTTATTAATATTCAAATCAGGGTCGTGCAGTATCTCTTATCTTTTAATAGGATTTTCAAGAACAAAAAAGTTGTATTTTCTTACTTTTAGGTTGAATCGGGACTGAGAAGAAAATCACATCGATTACTTAATGAATCATCGTAAATTATCTCCTAGATCCAACGGGTCTTAAAGTGACCTTCTTGGATGCTCTTGGGAGACAAGGAACGAGGGCTTCTTGTTGTGTTAAGTAGACTGATGATGACTTCCCAATTCATTCAATTCTTTTTTCATCGTCAGTTTTCTTCCCGAGGGAATGTCGTACCATTATATCTCAAGGCTCTGGAGACTTGCCTACTTACCTTTTTTCTTTAAAACCTCCCGGTGTTATTGTAAATGGAGCAATTCGCAGAGATCACCTGAAGAGGTGAAGATTGAATTTGTTGGCGGTAGATTCTCAGTATCTTCGAGTACACGCACCCGATAATACACGCATCTTACCCTCCTGAGGCTTTTGGGAAGGGCGGAAAGGGGAGGGTGGAGAAGTATTTTTAGGGGTCAACTTTGAACTTTTTACTTTACCGAGCGGAGTCTAAGAGTTAACATGAAAAAGTAATTACTGAGTTATTTAAACGCTAACGTAAAAAAAAGGTAAGGGCAGAGGCGGATTTGCCCTTAGGCCTATGTAGGCCCGGGCCTAGGGCGGCCAGATATTAGGGGCGGCCAATCGTGACAAAAAAGTCACAGATGATAACAAGAAATTACTTCCTAAGTACCTAAATATTCTACGTACGAAATAGCGATATGCAAAAGCGTGTTCACACACAGCACACAGCGCACGACAATCGACAATTATACAGTAATTAAACTAGCGAATTTAGCAAGCATATTTTTTTACATTAATTCCACACAGGAGGCTTTGAGGAAAATATTTTCCCTCACGACCTATGTCATCTTAGGTGATGCTGTGTGGAGGGTCTTTTTAAGGAAGGGAAGGATAGGAAGTTCTGAAAAGGAAAATGTATGAGGGGTGGGTAGGAATCTGGGGATTAGTGTGTCCAGGAGTGACATACGTATGAATACATCCCTCCAACTGCGGTGCAAGGCGATGGGTCAAGATAGTCCGGCTGGAAAGGTCAAAAGGCCTCCCTCACCCAGTCTCTCTCGTTCCGGCCCGCCACGCAGCAGGTGGGCAGACGTATCCGCCGCCAAGACCTGGACAAATCTCACCCCATGAACCATGAATGATAATGGCAGGAAAATTAAAACGGTTTTGACCCTAGGAACTTACTGAAAAGTTTGGATACTCCTGGTCAATATGATGGGTACTGAGAAAGGGGCGGCTACATGGTCTGGGGCCTTAGGGCCTAGGGCGGCCAAGACTGCAAATCCGCCTCTGGGTAAGGGCAAAGTAACACTCCCTTAAGGGGAACCGCCCTTTTTTTACAAAACTGAAAATTAGATTTGAGACTAAAATACTCAAAAAAACTGAAAATAATATTTTAGAATCCACAGGTATGCGCTACTTTCTTTATTTGTGTTTTAATGAATAACGTATAGGCCATTAAAGAATTACATTTTTCGTGATTTTAACGGCAACTTTGGCAATTGTTTGAGGGTTTATTTAAAAAATATATATCTGTTTACTCTACTGATGCGATATCAAATATAAAAAAGATGATTTAAAAATACATTTTGATGGGCGTAAATTTAAATTACAAACGAACGATTTATGTTGGAACAAAAACAAATAAAAAAATCAAATCATTTCCCTACTGAAAATTTGCTAAACCTTTGAATTAAAAAAAATGGGTGATATGGCCTCGAATTCAAATTTAAGTTTCATATAAAAAAGGCCGCGCCGCCGTTTACTCGACACTCTGCCGAGGTCAGCCAAATAAATATTAAAAATAAAGTCCTCGAGGAACAACACTAGTTTACGTGGCTATTAATAGTTGGAGCACCTATATAATTTATTGAAGTAATCAATATAACCAATAGTAGATGACATCCTTAACTGATTATTATTGTTTTACTAGCGAAAAATTACGGGATATTATGTTAGTAAATATAATTAGTTATTAAAATTTTTTTTAGTGAAATTGTAAATGCGCAGGCCCTCGAAATATCATGAAATCCGACCTTACTTGTCGAGTTTAACCCAAATAAATTTATAAAGAACGCATTTCAAATACAAAATTAATATAATTTTCTGAGAAAAAAATGCAAAATTAATTTTATTTTTTTATTTATTTATTATTTTTAATATATTTATTTATTTTTTTAAAAACAAAATATAATATGTAGTTGTATTACTGCTTGTCTGAATTTTGGCATATTAGTTTCAATTTCGAAAATTACAATTAAAAATATTTTCTTGACAAAATTATATTTAACCTTCCCTTATCTGTGATGTGTATAATCTACACATTGCTTCTAATAACTTTAATAACTCTCTAAATATAATAAATTCTGGGCTCAGATTTTAGTTATTCCTCCGTTATACATTTATAAAATGAATTAAAAAAATAATACTTTACATAGTTTTCAAATTCAATTAAAAATCAGAGATTTTTGTAAAAAATCGGGAAAAATACACCAATATGTGTGACACTGCTACGCGAAGAGTGTGCGAGGAAATGACACGCTATTGATGTCCCGCTTTAGTTCGCTATGCGGGAACATGAGAAATCCACACGTCCGCAGTTGTATTTTGATTTAGACCATCGATATCTACGACCGAATAGCTTGTGTGTGCGTCCAGTGCGCCAGCCAGTCGGTCGCGGACAGTCGTTAGATGTGGACTTCTCGCACGTTTTTTTTGCATCTTCCGATGGATTTTTCATGTTTTCAGCAATTAAATTACAATTTTGATCTCATTTGATATAAAACATAATAAACATAAGCGATAAGCTATGAATAATCACATTTTTTCGATATTAAATCGCTTGTTTTGAGATGTGTATTGACTATACATCACCGGAACGCGTGGATTTTTTTAGCACAGTATTGCAAAGGTTAATAGGTCTGTCAGAATTCTAAACAGAATCATTTACAATTTTGAAACTGACACTTAAATTAAAAATATATTCGAGTTCATTGAACCATAGTTACAATCACAGACAGACCCAAAACAGAAATTAGCATTTTTGATGATGATGCATTTTTATATTCCGGGTGAGTACAAATTGGGAACATAAATTGAAAAGCACTGAGAAAGCAGTCTTATTTTACTTAATAAAAATAGTTAATTTAAATTACAAGCTTAGCACAATCAGTTTTCATTCGTTCCTGAGAGCGCTGCTGTTTTTTCTGTCTATTGTTCCTTATTGTGGCTATTGTGAGAGCAAGAAACCTCGAGGATTAAAGTTTTATAATTAATTCGCGTCCTGTACGCTACGATGATTTGACGTGAATGGAAAAGGATCTATTTTATGATGATCTCTATGGTTTTCAACGTGTATGGACTGAGAAGCATGGTGTGGTTCATGTGAGACACAATAACTATTAGACAGGAACCTGCGAAGAGCTTTTATTTCTCTTGCTCCGTAGGGACATAATAAACTGCCCCTAAACGAGAGTTTTCGAGCGAGATCTTTTGTTGTTTAGTGCATCAAATACTCAGTAATTTCGGTAATCCTTGAATAATTATCTCTTCAGTATTTGAGCTGCGTTTGAAAAGACCCATCACTATGTTTAAGCTAATTAATAATATCTATCTCCCCACCCCGATGAAAAAATCTTGATCATGAACTTTTAAAAATTCACTTGTGAAAATTCATAATCAGCAAAATATATAAGATGCCAAATTATTTATTCCATATATCCATTTAAAAGTATAATTGATCAATGCATATTTTCCAATAAGTCATCAGTAAGAAAGGTTTATCGCAATTAGAACAAGACCGGGTAGTAACTACTCCTTCATTATTTATAAAAAAGGATCGTATTTTTTTGCAATGAAAATAAACCCGCCAAAAGGATACGAAGCCTCTAAATAACGATTTCACTGTAGAAATTAGTGAAATTAATTAACTCATTTTTTTGTAACTTCCGATTTTATATCCGGGTTAAATCTTCCCCATAGGAAAAACTAAACCCTTCCACATACTTTTTCACAAATGATCATCTAGTCAATCAACATTATGCAAGTGCATTATATAAGCAAAATAAATACGAAACAATACAAGAACAATACGTCAACTCACCAGAAATCAAATAGGAAAATAATTCGCCGACTCCAGATATTTTAATTTCAGAGGGTTCGGCTCGGTAGAACTCCTAACAGGGCCTATAAATCCTACCGATCCTTCAACATAAATATTTAAAAAATCTTTCTTTATCCTACATGTATTCAAAATGACCGACTTTTGCATCTTTATATATAAATTTTTTGATAGATCTAATACGCCTAAATTTTTAATGAGAGCCGAAATAACGAATGGTAATATTTTTATAGTCTGAGAATGCCAAATTATTTTTATTTCATTTCCTAAATCTGTGTATTTTCTTATTTTTTCATTAACAAATTTTTGAATATTACAGGAATTTTGAATAGCGACATCAATGATATAAGTTTTTTTTTTTTAATTTTGTCATGTAAAACTATATCGGGTTTATTATGACTAATCGTTTGGTCTGTTAGTATAGTTTTACCATAATATATTTTATAAAATTCGTTTTCTTAAAATGAATTTGGTTTGTATTCATAATATGGTATTATATTACGGCAGTCAATCAAGTTATGTTTAAGTACCAAACTTTGATGAATTATTTTTAAAACTTGATTATGCCTAAATGTATACTCGGACGGTGCTAATATAGAACACCCTGATATAATATGTTCTATAGTTTCCGGAAAAGCCAAAAATTTTCTACACAAATCATCAATTTGATTTGTATCTTTGATAATAAGCTTCCTATAATTTTTAGTATTAATGACTCTATCCTGAATGGCAAGCATAAATCCTTCTATTTCCGTGCTCAACTTTCCAATACTCAACCAAGCACAACCTTTCTTTCTCATATAAATAAAGTTGGTTGTTTCAGGTGAAAAATGTAACAAGCAGTAATTGTTGAATCAAACACTAGTAAATATTGAATTATTTTGCCGATAAGAGATAAGCCGCCATAGCTCAGTGGTCAGAGCTGTCGATCGGAAATCGAAAGGACACGGGTTCAAGTCCCGTTGGCGTCATGTATCTTTTATCAGGAGATTTTTCAATGTGGATGAGTGTTTCAGGCTTATAATTATTGCTTATAAAATAACTAATAATTGCTCGTTGGGATTTATAAAAATGTTGGCATTCTCGTCGTTTAAAGGTGTTATATTTCTATCTGCCTTGCAAATTATTTTGTGCATTTCTGAGCTATGAGCTTTCCTATGGAAAAAAATTCTAAGCATTTCTACCTGATTATGTTTCAAAGATGTTATTTAATAGTGTGATTACTAGATATTATTTCCTATTGAGTTTCTTGCTGTGTAGGGTATACTCTCAACAATATAAGTTACAGGGACCGGGAGGTGAAGGTCGCCTTGCCGAACATGCCGCCTGAACTTAAAGGGCAAGAAGGGTTTACAGCTGTCGAGTAAACTAAACTACAATTGCCCACAACCAAAATGCAAACTGTTTTTAGTTTACTAAAAATTACTGGTTTCTATTATACTTTTACTCTATTTCGTAAGTGACAATAATACCTTGTTCTCCTTCTTCAGCGTTGCGAAATACCTATTTATATGGTTCGACATAATTTGATTATCTCCAAGAAGCTGGGATCTTTGTGCGTTATCATAAAACATAATATACCATATTCATATTTAATTTTCTCTCTGGGATCTAAAAAACGGGTTTCCTATTTCTTTGTGTAGTACTACGAATGAATTATGAGCGCTGTCCATCAAGTCCGGCCACAATAGTCCCTTGAATTATTGAGATAGATGGAAGTTCGAATGACCCTAAAAACTGTGATATTAGTAAACAGTAGATACACATAAATAAGGTTAAGTAAGCTGTATTGTCCATTGTGTACATGACACAAGTATTATTATATAAAGTTCAACAAACTGAACGTCATCACTGAAGTTCAACTAACTGGAAATATCGAGTTTCTATAGAGATGAACAATATAAACGTGTAGGTACCTACTATTATTGACAATATACATTGGTTGCTACTTGTATATTGAGTTATTTTGACTTTATTAGAAAATGCTACAACTTCAGTTTTTTTGGAATAGATTATTAAAATGGTACTTTTCCTGATAGAAAACACATATGAAACTACCTACCAGTATTATAAAATATTTAATGATTGTTGTAGTAAATGTGATTCTACACAGCATAACTTATGAGACGGGTGATGGATAAAGATTGAAATTCAAAAGTCATTCTGTGTCTTTCTCGGAGTTGGGGCACAGCCTTTTCGTAATATTACATTGTATAAGATAGTCCTGATGATTTGGTTGAAAATAAATATTTTAGGAAAGCCTGTGATCAAATCTGGTCGCCATAAAAGATTACAAGCAAATATGATCAGAAATAACATGATGTACAATACTGATGACCCGTTCACTTTGGAAATGCTCGGCGTCTTTTATTAGCATTATGATAACCGCTATTGCAATATCGCGAACAATTACTTTCACTGCGAGCCTTCTATTTTACAAAATGAACAAGTCTCTGAGAAGTTGGAATAATTATCACCGCCCCGGTAAGCATTCATTGTATAACCAACAAATCTGCCGTATGTCAGCCCAAGAAGCAGTCTGGGTTTGGTGACTAAACAAGCGTAATTGTATTGATGGAGCGAGGTGTTTACAGATATTGGTGGCAGATATGTCCACCCACTTCCAGGTCAATTGAGGAAGACTCTTTAACCTCTCGACCAAACGCCTTGCAACGCAATAGGACGGATGGATTCAAACGTCATTATTGGACCTACTTATTCCCAGATTCCTACACACCCCTCCTACCTCAGAACTTCCATTTCATCCTTACTTTAAATAGACATAGCACCTCCAAAGATGATTGTGGTTATTCTTATAAATCCCTTAATATTGTATAAAACCGAAACACACACGACAGCGAGGGGATCCTGATAATAAGAGAGAAGACCTCTCCGAACAACTCCCAAATACTCCGGCTTTACATGAGTCGGAAATTGCTGGGCGAACTTTGGCGATCAACCCGCAGTCAGTATTTACTCTACACGGCACACGTCATGTCGGGAAACCGCGCCAAAGCTACCTCAGGCACTAGGAAGGTACAGGAATTACTACAGCAGGGTGAAAACGATATACTATAGCATACAGTATACACTATTAAACCTTACTTAAGATTCCCCGATGAACTAGCAGCTCTAGCAATGATACTGCAATAATTATAAAATATTATTATCTCCATACAGGAAGACTTAAAAGAGGGACGAAAAATTATTTCCGTTGGGGCCTATACCATCTATGAGGCTATTTTTGAAAGAAGAAAGACCCACGTTATGTAGGAGGGAGGAAACGCAAAGGTTACTTGTTACTTGTTATATTCGTACGGAACATTTTCAGTTTAATGTACCTAAGGTTTCAAAAATGAAAGTATTAGTTGGTAACCTATTTAGGTTAGAATGAATGTAGATATCAGTAAGTTTTCTCTGTGTGCATACGAATTTCCACGCAGGTGTATGGCAGTAATCGCCAAGATGCTCGAACAGTCGATTATGAAAGAAAGGTCGTAACGCGTGGAATGCGATTTATCTCGGCACTTCAATTTTTCAATATTAGTTCGACTGCACTCAAAAAACGTAAAAATGACGGGGTAATATTAAACTTTTAACACACTCTCTATTCTGACATCTTATATTTTTTAATATAATTATTATGTCTTGTTTGTTGTAGCGGTCCCTCGTTAGACTTCAGGTAGTATATTATGATGGAACAAGGTCTTTCCCAAGGAAGATGGCGTAAACCGGCATGATAGAGACCTCTATCGGAAAAGACGCGTATGAATTGAAGGGAAGAGTGGTCGGATCACGTAGAAAAGGGAGGGGGAAGTGAGTCATCAGAGGCAAATTGAAGATGATCATAGCTAGGCTAGCGAAAGCGTTAAAAACAAAGCGTACCACATCATAAATAACTGTAGACGGTAGGGAAGACTGCTGTCTAGGCCTAAACCAATCTACGCCTCTTGTTATAGTAAGACAATATATGAAAGCGAGTGTTTTGGTGGAAACGGATGATAAGACGTAGGTGGCGACGAAATTGAAATAGTAATCGACATCAGCAATAATACTTGCAGACCCCCAGGTCTACGTTAATTATTGTAACCTCAGCCAAGGATGGTTGCAGTGAGCATTTCTCGGGTTAGACTGATTAGTACAAAGAGAAATTCGTCTATCAGGGTAGCTGATGACAGTCATTAAAGCAATTTTGCGGACAAAATAACATTGTACAATAAAAAGTCCGGAATTCATACTCCAAAAAACAGCGCTCACTAAAACATTATATTGAAAGCGCCCTATGGGAATCGGAACTAGCTTTTCCAGTCCGCGCCTGGATCATTAGAGAGAATGAAAAAAATTTGGAGGTGTGAACCTTTTGAAATAACCAGAATGGCCTAATTAGCATGATGCGACTACGACCTAAATAGAAAAGAACATACGAGTCGATAAAGGTTAGAATAGCATATTTTTAACTTGATTAATGGAAAAATATAGTTATAAATAGTTCGGATTTAGAAAAAATGGGGACAGGTTTTGACAATTTTTGGGAAGTAAGTTACAGAGTAAGTTTGTCGCAATATTTTAAACAAAAATTGCTCAAAGTAATTATACTTCATACAGGGATCGAGAGGCTTAGCTAGGGTTTCCTTGTTAAAGTATGCTTCCTAAAGGGCGCCAACACAAGCTTAAAAAAATCGAAAAAGAAAG
Organism: Hesperophylax consimilis; assembly: GCF_061612785.1. Classification (NCBI taxonomy): domain Eukaryota; kingdom Metazoa; phylum Arthropoda; class Insecta; order Trichoptera; family Limnephilidae; genus Hesperophylax; species Hesperophylax consimilis. Next base: position 47,150,009 of record NC_142837.1, read on the forward strand.
AGAGTTCGTAACCAAGCTGAATAGAGAAGACAGCAAGGACAAACGCCTTAAAGGAGTTCAATACAGGTCTGCCGTTAGTAATAAGTGGATCCAAGCAAAAGTATTGAAAACTAGATGCGACCAGCGTTGTCTTAAGCATTGTAATCTTATAACTCACAAACAGCGACAAGACATGCATAATAGATTTTGGAAAACTGAGAGTAGAGATTTACGCCGTCAACTTATTGTATCACTAATAGATGTAAAAGATATTGAACGACCACGACCACGTGATATCACTAAGCTGTTAAACAGAAAAAAAACGTGAAATTATTTTCTGGCAGAAGGAAAAGATCAAAATAGAATGAGAGTCTGTAAGACAATGTTTCTAAATACGTTTAATTTGAGTAAAAAAGATTAGTCACTCTCGCGTTGGCTAAAAAGTTACAGTGCACAGGCTCATTTCTACCTCCGGATAGTAAAAGTCGCCACCCCCCTGCAAATAAAGTAAATGATAACGCGATTAAAACAATAATCAGTCATATAGATTCGTTTCACAGTTACGATTGCCATTATTCAGTGAGAGGAGTAGCAGAAAATATCTGGGTATGCATTTGAATGTTAGCCTAATCTAATGTTTAAACTATATACCGATTTTTATCTTCAAAATCATGAAAAATAATGGATCTACCGTAAAATCTTCAATGAGAAATTCAATTTAAGTTTCTATCCACCAGCAAACAACACCTGTGATGTTTGTGATTTTTGTTAATCTGTGAGCACTGTGACCAAGCGCACTCAAGACTTATATTTGTTAATTTATTTTATCTTTTATACAAAAAAATGTATATCTATATGGGACGTGTGGGATTGCACTAACCTCCCCACATTCTGGAATAAAATATTATTATTATTTATTAATTATCGGGGGCGGTCCTGGGCTTAAGTTTATCTAACTTTTTCGGTTTCAAATTTTCGTTTAAGAATCGCTAATATTATCTTCAATAATTAAATATAATAATTCAATAATGCTATGTATTAGATTGTAGTATTAATTAGAAGGCAACTGATAAGTTAAAAAAAACACACAAAAGGTAGTACCTTAGCTTTTGCTCTTAGCTCTTAGAGGTACTTCCTGTTTATACATAAGACTAAAACGCTGAACAAATCTTTAAAAATTATTTCGTAGTACCTACCTTGAACTTTGGTAAGTACGTAAGCTTACTGTTATTTTAATTATTCCACGTACTGCTTTTCACCCCTACTTCATCTGCAAACAACAATTGCTACATCATTCCGACAACACATTACTTTAACCTCAAAAGCAATTTCAAAACTCTCCGTTTCCTCACTCTATTCCCTGAAATATACATAATAAGTCATTGTAAATACCTTCTCCGTTGTTTTTGCCAAGAACGCATTAAAGATTGAACACACTCAAATACAGAGGGAAATTCTGAAGTCATAAGTAGTTCAGCATTTCATTAAAAAATAACAACCGATATAAAATTATAATGCAAATGAAAGGATAGTATTTGTGTCTTGAAGTACCACTAATAGTGCGATCTGCCATTAAAAACGTGATATGGGCGTGACGTGTCAGAAGCGAAGCGACAGGACGTTGGAGTAATAAAGCGCGGAAACTGATTTATTCAAATCTGGCCGGTAAATCTCTCCTGCGCATGAAGCCAACACACGACGTGACACGGTGATCTGCGTAATACTTTAAAATAATTATAAATCCGACGATGTAATCTGTATACATTCTACACACTTTAAATAATTATAAATCCGACGATGTAATCTGTATACATTCTACACACTTTAAATAATTATAAATCCGACGATGTAATCTGTATACATTCTACACACTTTAAATAATTATAAATCCGACGATGTAATCTGTATACATTCTACACACTGTAAATAATTATAAATCCGACGATGTAATCTGTATACATTCTACACACTTTAAACGTCACCCTCTACGTTCTGATTCATTACAAATCTGTATTCAATTTCGCAGATTAAGTGGGTACAGAAAAAAACAATTTTTAAAGTTGTGTGTCTTTGATTGTAACTCTGGTTCAATAAATTCGGTGGTGAAAGATTCAAACAAACGGTAAGGTCTATATATCTATATATAGTATATAATATTTGAAAAAAAAATGATTCGAATTTCAATTTTTCAAAATTTGAACTGCTGTTTCAAAAATTCAGGGTCTGCACTAGTAGTATAATATTGTTAATCATTTCTACGTTTTAGTATGTGTGACAGATATAATTATGTTTTAAACTGTTATGTTATGTTATGGATATCGCAAACAAATATTTGCTTATCCATTTTCATTTTTTTCCGAATTATTATTTAGATAAATGCAATCTTTTTGAGCGGAATTTTGAATAATAATTTCATTGTTTCCCATTCACCCCGTAGCATTGCATTGTATCACTCAAACAAATGAGATTTCGAGAACGGCTCCAGTAGACGGCAGTAACATTGGCAGCAGAGAATGGAGTATGGAGGAATGACAAGAATAGTACAATTAAATTCTAACGCTGTATTTACTAGTGGCTCTCCGCTTCTCTATTCGGACTAAAACATTCAACGGGAGGGGAATATATTCACAGCTATTGAAACTCCGGTGCGCCAACTTTCCGATGTTCACTTTTCAATGTAAAATAGCAGCAGAGGTTTATTCAGCACGCACGCTACGGAAGCATGTGCGCTACAGAAGCACGCGCGCTACGGAAGCATGCTGCGTGTTGTGTTTGAGTAACAAATCCAAACGCAATTCGAAATGGCATCAAATCATGCATTATTAATTATATTCAATTATTAGTAGGTGCGTATCTACCTATGTTCAATTACATCTTTTTACGATACTTTAAAATGTTACTATAATTAGACAACTTTTCGATAAATCTGCAATCCATCTCTTCGAATATTTATATTCCCCTTTATTCTCAGTCATCAATAATATCCAGATCTTCAAAAAACTACACCATTAAAATATATCACTCACGGACAGAAATATAAAATACTGCGTGATTTAACTCTATAATCACAAGTCTATGCCAACACGTTAAAATGAAGTATAATGTTTCTGTTTTGATTAAAACAAAAAAACTACGCAACAACATCTACGAAGAAATTAATAGTATCCATATTTTTTATCTTTCCTAGATTATTCTTCGACACAATTATACTTACAATCAATTTACATCAGGACTTTATTAAAAACTCATTCACACCTCCGACCTTCGTACAAGTTCTCCTAGTAAGGTGTTAACGATACGCTGTAATATGTCAATAACACTAAATATACACATTCTATATTAAGTAATTAAACATTTTTAATTTCACTGGTAATTTTACAATGAAGTTTTATTGATTGAACTTTTTATATTAAAACTGAATAAAAACAGATAAATAAAAAAGTATATTTTTTGTAGTGTTTTTCAAACTGAAATCATTTGTGAAGGCAAATTTTATTTTTTTGGCTTAGTTTCAACTGTCACATTTCTTAAAGGGTTGACCACGTTGACAAAATTATTTTATTTAAATGAATCTCTCTTTTTGTGATTCTGCACCAGAGTCCCAACTGCTCGGAGCCAATGGAACTATGGTATCTCTAGATTACGGAACACGAGAGGACGAGGAGCAGCGTAGGATGATGTGAAGGAATAAAAGAAAGTTTGTGATTCTGCACCAGAGTCCCAACTGCTCGGAGCCAATGGAACTATGGCATCTCTAGATTACGGAACACAAGAGGATGAGGAGTAGCGTAGGATGATGTGAAGGAATAAAAGAAAGTTTGAATATATCTGGTAATTCAGATCTGCCCAAAAAATATAAAATAAAGGAAAGTGATTAAAAAACTATTATTTTTAAAAATTGCGCGTTATTTTTTTTTCTTAAATTTTGTTTGTTGTTCTTAAGTATTATCCCGCTAAAATACAATTATGCAGTTTATCAACAGGATTTACATGTTCAATTACAATGCAAATATGTATACATAATATTATTACTAATTAAAAATATACACAATATTGTGTAAATTATATAATATTCATATATCGATCGCTAGGGTTTCGACCCATTTTCTCTAGATTCAAACCAAAGAGCTCACTTAATCTTAGTAAATGCATTTAATACTAGTCCCAACCAGAGCTTATACGAATGTCATCGGCAATTGTTCTCTTCCTTCTCACACGTCTTCTTTAAAAACGAAAAAGATAGAATATAATATAACGATGACGTCACGTTAAATCTCTCACTGGAACTTTTTTCATGCGTATTGTTTATTTTTAATGAAATGACAGTTTGATATTTTAATCCTCACAAAAATAAATCCTTATTACGGTTGTTTTCGACATTAATCGTATTTATCATTTATTAGGTACCCACTAAGTATTTATTTTATACATTCACCTGAAAAAATACTGTTGCCGTCAATTTTTTGGTGAGTTTAATCAATATTTTGCTTATTAGCACACATCTAACGGCTTAAATAATGTAGCTACTATTGCCCACTTTATATCTACCGTGTTATTTCTCCTCAAATTACGTTTTTATCACATCATTTCCAAGCAATCTCCATAATTTAACCCTCACTGTTTCCCAACCAATAATCCATATGTCATAACTCATAACCAACCCTTTTTCTTGGGTTTAGCGCCTTTCAATAAAAAAGTCTTATTTTAACTTTACTAAATATCTCTTTCATCAAGGTAAAATAGTTGAGAAATAAAGTGCCACATGATTTAACAGACCCGGAAGAATTCATAGCTTGAAACTCATCTCTTCAGAAAATCGCATCGATAGATAGTAGAAATTCTTACCCAAATTGCTAAGCTAGGACTATAGCTAGACTAATCCTTACCTAGTCACTATAGAGCTAAGACCATAGCTAGACTAATCCTTACCTAGTCATTTATAGAACTAAGACCATAGATAGACTAATCCTTATTTAGTCACTTATAAAACTATGACTAAAGCTAGACTAATCCTAACCTAGTCACTTATAATGCTAGTACTATAGACAGCCTAATCCTTATATATTCCCTTGTAAAGCTAGAACCATAGCTAGACTAATCCTTACCTAGTCACTTATAGAGCTAAGACCATAGATAGACTAATCCTTATTTAGTCACTCATAAAACTATGACTAAAGCTAGACTAATCCTAACCTAGTCACTTATAAAACTAGTACTATAGACAGCCTTATCCTTATATATTCCCTTGTAAAGCTAGAACTATAGCTAGACTAATCCTTACCCAGCCACTTTTAAAAATTAGTTCACAAATACGTTGAGATACTGCAATACAAAAAACCAGAAACTATTCACAGTTCGCGACATTGAAAATAACTGAATGTGTAAAATGTTAATAAACAACCCAACATCAAACAAAAAATTACTAATAATTATAAGCAATAATTAGTCGCCTGAAATATCAATAGAAATTGAAAATATCTCCTGAGTAAAAATAAATGCCGCCAACGGAAATTGAACCCTCGCCTTCTGATGTCAGGTCAGGTGCTGTGATACCATTGAGCTGTGTCGGTTTATTTACAACCCGCCAAATGATTCAATGTGTACTAGTATCTCAATCAACAATTACTGCTTATTATATTTTTTCCACTTATCAACAACCAACTTTATTTTCGTAAAAAGGCTCTGTAAGTGCTAAATTTCTCACTAGATGGCGTCGAGACATACAATATCTTCGTTTATTGGTGAAATATTTTTGAAATGTCAAATATTATTATTTATTGTTCATAATTATTTGTTATCCTTTAACCTTATCTTATAAACATTAGTTTATCATAAAAAAAAACTACATTAAGAGTACAAAAAATCTGAGGAGTTATCGTACCTAATAAGAACTTACTACTATTTTAAAAACATCGACACAGAAGTTATTTAAAAGACCCACACAAAATATGAAGTTGTTTTCATTTCTGAAAACTTTGCCGCCCTCAGGTATTCTAGTAAGGGGGGCTAAAAATATATATTATTCATCTCTTTTATATTTAATTTTCGTATATATCTTCTCAAAATGTAAGAATTGTGGTACAGTAATTAAATTTTAACATTTTAAATAGAATTAATGTCATTTTAGGGAAAAATCTTCATTCCTAAAATTGTACAATAAAAACATAAATGTACAAATTAAATATCTACTCTAATTTGGCCACTCATTTTCTAATAAATCTTATATCAAAAGTAAATGAGGAAAAATATCATCTCAATGTGTTCTTTTAATAATGTGTCCGCTACTAAGTACGACTTCTCCAAACATAAACATTCTAATAAAAGTGTGTTCATCTGAAGTGACCTGGCGGGTAAGTATGTTTTATGTATCTGTTCGTAAATAATTAGATAAAGCCTACGAAGTCATCTTTGTACACAATTGATTTTTTTTTAAATAAACGGCGCTAAACAGATTATCCAGTTATTATTATTGTTAATATTAACTAAAGATTTTATAAATCAGAATGAATTTAATATGTGACATAAACATCGGATGTCTATTTAATATAAATCGTATATGAACCAACACATGATATATAATGTTATATCCGCGACACACTACGACTTGGTCCAAATTAACGACTCGCTGAGGGATTCTAGTTTGGGAAGAAATCTGCTGATCTGTCGTTAAAAAAGAAGCATATTGATCCCTTCAACTGAGTGATTAATCACGGTCAGCTTGATATATGAGTTGGGTCTAACCTAGGCTGACGTTTTTGTTTCCAGGATTAGTAAGCATGAATTTAGACTTTTTTACCGTTTTTTTGGTAAATTTACTTAACCACTGAACATATTGTGGTTTCTTTTTAACACAGAACGTAAATCAATCTCTTTACTCCGCAATTCATACTCTCGGTAGTATTGATTTGCAGCTAAACTTTAGGGGGGTGAATTTGTGAAAATGTAAGACTAACATGTGGAGATATTATATATTTAATGAAAGCTAACATGTGGGGATATTGTATATTTGATAAAGGCTAACATGTGGGGATATTATATATTTAATGAAGGCTAACATGTGAGGATATTATACATTTAATGAAGGCTAACATGTGGGGATATTATATATTTAATGAAGGCTAACATGTAGGGATATTATATATTTAAAATGTAAGGCTAACATGTGGGGATATTATAATGAACAGTGACGTTTCACGGTACTTGACCTGTTTGCATTGAACATGCTGCATTTCAGTAAACTGATATCTGCTGTTTAATATGTTCTGCCAACCAACACTATCGGCATCGGTGAAGCTTCATTCATTAGAAGAGGTCGGGATGAGAAACGATGAACACACTATTCCGCAGCGGGATTAAATGGAGTATGTTGATAGTGTATGTACTCCCCACCAAATTAAATTCACATCAACATTATCCGAGGTTCATGCACCATATTTGAGGCAACCAATCTATTGAGAAATCAAACGCTATACAAATAGAACAATACTTAGTTTTATGGTACTGTTCAAGGTACTTTACGGCACAGTATAGCATGACAATAGAAATGGTGCTATTCAATGAAACTTATAAAACGGTACCTGAACATGTATTTAATTAATCTTTAAATAATTTCAATTTTTTGTATACCTATCTTCTTAAACCTCCGCATGAGGTATGAGAACATCATTTGGTTCAGTGTAGTCGTTTTACTATTATAGCGTGTAATAGTGGTTTTGCCACAACTTTCAGCAATAACGTTGAAAGGTCTTTGTTCAGAAAACCAATTGTAGTTTTTACTTTGCTGTCAGGGGATGATAAATAGGTGATAGTTCTATAAAACTGTTTTTTATGCAAGTATAACACTATATTATATAAACGTAAATGAAGTCCCTAGTTTGCGCATGTCTTTATTTTACATTTATCTGGCTTTGTCGTAGTATTGTAGCTAAAATACTAGCAAAAAGCGTAACCGCAAAATCCTTCCGCTTGTCTTGTTACGTTATGTCCACAAAATACCATGTGATGTTTGAGGATAGTTCCCGTGAAGCGCGGCAGTGCGGCCCAGGCTCAGACGAAACGGAATAGGACGGAACAGCCAAGGACGGGACGGAATAGAACGGAACAGCAACGGACGGGACGGAATAGGACGGAACAGAGACGGACGGGACGGAATGCTCCGAAACGGGGCGGGAGTAGAAAACGACCGTCTGGGGAGTGTAACTAATTCAGACTTTTCAGTCAGATCAAAAATACAACTATACACACATCTTTAAGCTCATTGTTTTTCCTTTACAAGTGATAATAGAATGTGATTTAGGATTGCTCAGAAAAAACTTTTACCTTCTCAAATTTGTGTTAAAACATGTACAACTTTGAGATATTTATTACTGCAATCATATTGTAAAAAAGTAAGGACTTGTGAACAAAAGGATAGATTCATCTTTTAAAATAAAACACTTTGGAGAAGTTGAAATTACACCGATTTATTGCTGTCTTTTTTTTCAAAGTTTATATTGCTAACGGCACTCTGTGGAGATCACTCCACCAACGGAGAGCGAAATAAAATTGTCACTTTGCGTTCCTCTAGCTAGAAAATATCAAAGAGAAGTGAGTTCCCTAATTAAATTTGGACCTTAAATAAACTAGTTTCGCTGCCCTTAAAGAAGGTGTAAACTAGCGCCATCTATATTCTAAGTCAGTTACTCTATATTAATTATAATTGGTTTGAAACTCAGAGCAAATTCCAACATACTACGGGCCAAATATAGCAGATATTTTTCAAAACAAAAAATATCGAATTCTATTTTCCAATAAAACAACCAAAAAATTATACAAAACCATTTATGCAATAATAAATTAGAAAATTACTGCTGTTCAAAAAAATTCAAATATTACAAAAATTCAATAGTAGCAACTAAATCTCAACAGAATTCTTATGTAAAAAAAGAGAAAAGGAAAAACCACATTACAATAATCATTTATAAAAACATATAGTATGGAGAACACAACAAAGGTTTTTTTTGTTGTTTGTTTTTGGGGTGTTATGCCGTGTTGCGCTAACTCCTTCTTTAGCCGACGTTTCGGACAGCGTTGCAGTGTCCATCCGGATCTGCCCTGATGATGGACACTGCAACGCTGTCCGAAACGTCGGCTAAAGAAGGAGTTAGCGCAACACGGCATAACACCCCAAAAACAAACAACAAAAATGCTTTTGGCCGTGAGAATCTAAAAACTTACACAACAAAGGTTAATAAATTCCAGGTTATTCTTCTTCTTCATACTGCTCAATAATTCATTTTGAAAAGTTTTTAGTTTTCAATTAATTAAGTTCACTTCAAAATGATTGTGTTTTAGACGAAGTGTTTTTTTACACATTTTCATGAATTTTTAACTATTTTTTTTATTTTTTTATTTATTTAATATTTGTATGTTTTTTACAATAAATATACAATTTATACATATTATACAGTGTTATAAAGGTAAATAATAATAGCTTTTCCTCACCATAAAGAGACGTGGCTCTTGTGTTTGGTGAGTGAATCCTAGCTCAATTATATGGAATCATGTAAGTAAGTAAATAAAAAATTTGCAAAACCAAAGGGATAAGTAAGAAATAGGCAAGATTTATCAATAATACAGTTTCAAGATTTGAAGGAAATAATAATAAGAGTAAGATATGGACTTTTATAGTAGTTTTAGGTAATTATTTAATTTTATTTTAAATTAATCAATATCTTCGATATTTTTTAGATATAATGGAAGGATGTTAAAATATGTTATACCTAGATAGAGATAGGTATTTTGTGTGTGCTTTGTATTGAGTTTTGGGATTTTGATAGTTTTTTGATATCTTGCTGATGAATTGAATTGTAAGTTATTTAACTGTATTTCTTTATAAATTTGTAGAATTGAATATTTTTTATAAATATTGTCTATTGTGGGTACATTGAATATTGAAAAGAGAATCTCAGTAGAAAATTTGGATGGTTTTTTCAATATTACTTTAATTATCAATCTTTGAACTACTTTAAGTGGATTTAATATATTGTTATAAGTTCCTCCCCAGCCAATAATACCATATTGTAATATAGATTGTACAATTGCATATTACACTCTTTTTAGGTTATCTAGTCTAAGAATATTTCTAAGTCTTATAAATATATAAATACATTTTCTAATTCTTTTGACAAGTTCGCAAATTTGTTTTTTCCATTTAAAATGTTGATCTATATATATACCAAGATATTTAATTTCAGAAGTTAGACTAAGTATAGAACATTCTTGATTGCAATTAGTTCTGTTACATTTAAGTTGATGTATTATAATTTTTAATTGTGGTATTAATTTAAATTTGTTGATAGAGAATGGGATACATTTTGTTTTTTCAGTATTTAATGAGAGGAGGTTTTTATCGAACCAATTTTTCAGTATATTAATATCAGTATTTGCTAAGTTATTAACATTATTCCAATCAGTACCTTCAATTATTATGACAGTGTCATCAGCATAAGATATTATTTTTCCATTTAATCTTTGATTGAATATGTCATTTACATAAATGATAAACAGTAACGGTCCCAGGACTGTACCTTGAGGTATGCCGAAGTGACTTGTTTCTTGTTGACTAAGTACATCGTTGATTTTTACGACTTGAGGGCGTTTGAAAAGGTAGCTTTTTATCCATTCTATAGCTGTACCACTTAATCCAATGTTTCTTAATTTACTTATAAGTTTGTCGTGTGATATGCTATCAAAAGCTTTTTTTAGATCTATGAAAATTCCAATGCATTTTAATGATTTATCTAATGAATTATGAACAAGACTAGTTAATTTTGCAATTGCATCCTGAGTGCTTCTACCTTCCATAAAACCGAACTGATTTTCATTAATTAATTTATTACATTTTACAAATTGGTTTATCCTTTTTTTAACTATCTTTTCAAAAATTTTTGCTATGTTCGAGATTACTGATATGGGTCGGTAATTGCTAACTTCTTCTGGGTTACCAGATTTAAATATTGGAGTAATGGTAGTTTGTTTGTAGATTGATGGAAACACTCCGCTTTGGAAACTTACATTTATTATGTGTTTTAACGGTGTAGAAATTTGATTTTTAATATTTTTTAAAATATTAACTGTTATTCCATCAAAACCCGGGGCAGAACCTCCTTGCATACCGTTTATAATTGATATTATTTCGTTCTCTGTGGTGACTTGGAATGTTGCTATATTACTGTCAGTATCAATACTACAGTCTGGAAATGTTATATTTGGGTCAGTATGAATGAGATTGGCAAGATTTTCCCCTACGTTCGCAAAGAAGGTGTTAAATATGTTTGCAGCTTTTGAGGGATTTTCTTTACAACATGTTTTCATGTTGTCATGAAATATAGTGGTGATGTCGTTATTCTTGTTTTTTTTCTTGTCAATTATTTCATTTATAACTGTCCACACTCTTTTACTATCATTTTCAGCCTGATTCAACTTTTGTTTATAGTACTTTTGTTTTGTATTTTTTATAATGTATGAAAGTTTGTTTTTATATGCTTTAAAATGATTTAGTAAATTTTTATTATTTGGTTGTTGAGTAGTTAATTTGTAAAGAGCTTGCTTATGTCGTACAGATACTACTAAACCATGAGTAATCCATGGTTTTATAGGTTTCAAGTTCGACACTTTGGATTTGGTTATTATATTATTATTTGTCGAGTCATTCATGCATTTAGATATTTTTTCTTCAAACATTTTACAACATATATTGACATCATTACATTCTAATAACTTATTCCAATTTTCTGATTCTAATTGGTGTTTTAATGTATCCATATTAAGTACTTTTTTTGAGTAATTATTTTGTTTAAATAATGGCAAAGTTGGATGGCTTAATTTATAGTTAAAAATACATGAATAATGATCAGTGATACTTGTATGAATGACAGCTGATTTTATATTTTGGATATCAGGAATATTTGTAAAAATGTGATCTAAGCATGAGGGGCGTTGACCTTTAACATTTCTAGTATAAGAATTTATGCACGATAAATAATTGAGTTCTGCTAACATATTTAGATATGTGTCTTTATTTTTACTAGAATAGTCGTTTGCAATATTTAAATTCATATCTCCAACAATAATAGTATTTTTATTTCTAAAATTTAACAGAATATTTTTTAATTCATCTATAAATTGAGGTATTATCGATGTGTGCGTACGATAAATAGCAATAATGTTATAATATTTATTTACGTCTTTAAATTCTATATTTAATATGTTAACATTACTAACATTAATTATTTCTTTAATATTGAGAACATTATACTGGTTAGAAATAAATAATCCGATACCTGAGTTTTTGTTTATTTTGTTTATTGTCGCATGGTATGTGTAGCCTGGAATAGTGTAATTGATTTCGCCTGCAGAGTGTGTCTCTGTTAACACAATCAGGCCCGGGAAAAAATTTAATTATTTTAATGTTATAACTAATTCATCCATGTTTCGTTCTAAACTTCTAATATTTACATGAAATAGAGTAAATCCTTTTTCAGAGCAAATTAAGTTAAAATCTTTCATAGATTGACATAAATTTTCTTCAATATACATTTTTTTATCTAATGCGTTACATAAAAAATCATTCATTTTTAAGTTTTAGATAAGAGTTTAAAGAAATGAAATTTACCGTATTATTCATAGTCGATGCACTCTCTAGCTAGTTGAAGCATTTTTTGCCGATAGAGACATTTCATGCTATCAACTCTGTGTTCTGTAGAATAATTCATATTAAATCTTTTGTTTTGAACACAGCAATTGTTGCATGTTGGAGGTTGTTCTTTATTTTCACATTTAGACAGAATGTGCTCCTTTGTGCAATGAGGGCAAATGGGGGGCTGCGTTCTGGCGAGACATCTTTGCGCTGTGTGGCCGAACTTAAGGCAGTGGTAACATTGAGTAAGCGGGTTACAGTCTTCTATGTATACTCTTTGGAATTTGATGTTTATTTTGTTTTTTCCTAGTAGTATTTTTCTTAATTTACCGGTTGTTTCAATAATGTAGTTAGTGGTGTCGTTTTCTTTTCCTTCATTGTATTTGTTTTTTAGTTCCTTGATAAGCTTGATGTTGTTTTTGTCTTCCAGGGTTAATCCTTCATTTTGTTGTACAATCCCATCTATAATTTCCTCTTCAGTCAATTGGCATTGCAGCCTTTTCAACATTAAACACGGTTTCTTTTTTTTTATTTCTTCGGCCAATATTTCTTTTCCAATTACCTTATTAATTTCTTCGGTTAACTTTTCTGCATCTTCTTTTTTTTGACATGAGATCAGTAATTTTTGCTCTCCGATTTTTTTTACTTCATTTACTCCAACTTTTATTTTAGTTAAATTAATGTTTTTTTGAATTTTTATTTTTATATCTTCGGCCTTCAAGGTGTTTTTAGATGTAATTATGATGGCGTGCTTCTGTTCTGGGATGTGTGCACCTGTATTCACGAAGTTTTTATTACTACTCCTCCTTTTTTCATTTCACGTTCTAATCAGTTACTATATACTAATTATAATTGTTTTGAAACTCAGAGCACATTCCAACACATGTTTGTCTATATAGCAACGATCAAACAGAAATAAATGTTCCTCATGAAATATTGTTTCCGTCACACAAAAAAAATCATTAAACTCATAACCCTGAAATGTGTTCCGTTGAGCGGAAGAATAAAAATGATCACTAGGTTTTTTCCGTAACGTCCTTTAAAAAGTTGTTTCAGCGTTGATTAATTAGTAAGAAAGCAAATTTAAAAACTGCCTTTAAATAAATCACTGAAGGCTTATAACTATTAAGGTTCTCTAAACATAAATCATACTCTGGACTACATAATTCTTAACCTCCGTCTTATTTTATTTAATGAAGGTAATTTATTTATTATTTTTTGCCTTCAACTGTTTCGTATAGGCCCTTTGGTCGTAATAAAATTACGAAATATTAAAAAGACTCTACGTCTGCCATTAACACAAGACCTGGACATATCTTACTTGGGATGACCTATGGCAGAGGAGTTGACCTGTACACTGTACACCCGCCTATCAAAATTTTGCATTGAATGAAACTGAACGGTTCCAAGGAATAAAATATATTTTCTTACAGTTGTTATTTATTTATATATTTGCTATTGTGCAGTCGAATTGTTCGTGTTGTCTTCAGTCGCAGATTCTTACACTTAAAACTACCCCCACCCTAAGACCACCCTTACCCCAACAACGCCATCCCGCAGGAGATTTATTGTGACGTAAGATTAACACTGTTAGATTAATACTTCACAGCGGGATGCAAAAAGCTATTCCACACTCGCAGCCACCCTCGCCGTTCCTGCTTCCAATATATCTGCATTAAATCCACCACGTAATACATCAGATCTTGTTTTTCACGTCTTGACTTTTGTAAATTACAATCGTAAATATTTTTTCAGTCGTTTTTTGGTTAAAGTGCCCCCACATATAACAGTTGATACATTATGCGTTCTTCCTCTGCGAGTGCCATGTCTCACAGCCACTACATTACATTGATGCTTACAAAATACTTGAGTGTTGTTGTAAATAATTTATTAAACTGAGACATGTTTTAAGGTAAGTACCCAAACTTTAACATATCATAAAATTTACTATTTTCTTTGTCTGTGCGTGAAATATAAAATTAAATATTCCCGCCTGATATTTACTTTCGCATTAAGAATCACTTTCAATATAGGCAAAGATTGTATGAAGACTTGTTCAGACAAGCGATGAAGTACCTTTAATAAAAAAATGATTTATTTCAATTGATCAATTAATAATTAAATATTTGAAATGCGTATTAAAGTGTATTAGTTTGACGGCCTCCGTGGTCGAGAGGTAAGGTTCTCGACTAGTAAACTGGAGCTCGCGGGTTCTCAGATCCCGACGTGCGTAAATAAATTTAATTTGTTTCATTTCACAAATTAATTTATGTGGCGTGGTTTTAGATTTTTAAAAAATAACTTATATTTTTACTTTTTGACTGCTCTTTGAAAGCTTGCTAACGGCATACAATAACGGTGCAACCCATTGATGTAGTCGTTAATTAGCCAATAGAGCAACGGGTAAATTTCTGATCGACTCTAATTTACCGACAAAAAATAATTTTATTACAAATGAAATGAACAGTATTTGTATTGAAAGGTAATGGTCCTGAAACAAATATTTTATAAATACTTTCAGCTTCACAAATCCTACAATTATATTAATCCATGATTGTTCACTAGTATTATCGTCGGTTAATGCTAGATCTAATAGCGTGGCAGTAGGTTATTTGAATCCTTTTATAAATAATTAATTAATTTTGTTCTCACAGAAGTCGGGCGCTTTATTAACAAAACAATATTATGACGGTTCTATTGAAAGCTTCCAAAGTAAACGGACATTTACCATCCAAATGGGTTCATTAAATCCATATGGAATTGTTAGAGGCTTATTTTTTGTGAGCTCCAAATACATTCATTATTGATACAGACACATTATTTCCGTTAATATTCATTATATATTATACACTTATACAGGCCTGTTTAAAATCTCTTCGACAAAATAATATGCGATTAACAGATTCAACTTAATTTTACGTGTTATTTTCATATTTGATTAACGGAAATACGCTTGGAACGACACGAGTGATTTACATGGCTTTCTTTTGCGGTAGAATAAGGTAATAATAATAGTAGGTAATAATTTAAGAAGTATTTAATTTGTTTTTATAATTTATTTGATTCACTAAATACGGAAAATGGGTTTCTCTAATAACATAACAAAACAGAACAAAGTTTGTAGGTATATTAAATACATATTTGATTGGATATGCAAATACAAATAAAAATAATTTATTGTAAAAAGTTCGTACAATAAAAAAATGGATGATAGGTGGATAAAAAGAGATCATTTTAAAAAATTCTTAAAACTACATGCATCTATATTAAATATAATATAGATTTCGTAATGTTCAGAATGTTGTATACTATTGGCCAATGTGTACAAACATGAGTCAAGTATATTGTCTAAAAGGATTGGTACCGTAAAATGATGTGACTTTGATCAATTTTCAATGTTGAAACTGAAAACTTTTTTTTATAAAAACGTTTTGTAGGAAAATCATGTCAAATTATTTATATATATATATTCACGTTGCCAGAAAAAATGCATTTCTGAATAAGAATTTTTTTGCAGATATTCGTGGTGTTCAAAGTCGTCCCTCTTTTCAAAATTCGCCCCATTTTACAGTAGGTACCATAATTTTGTTGACATTGCTACCAACAGCGTACAAATACGTATTTTATATTGTCTAATGGTGGCCTTCGGGAGTTGAGGTATCCAGGTGTCTACAAAGTGTGTCCATTAGTAGGTAAATAGTGTTCCCGAGCTTCAGTCACTCTGTGGAAGACTGATGGACTCGGACAAACAGATTAATCGGGAGAATTGCTCGCTGTCCATTAACTCGGAGGCATTCATTTGTCTTATGATTGTTTGATTAAATCTACAACAATCAATGAGATTGATTAACACTGCGAATATGTATTACAGGCTTATGTATTATAAAGTGGTATTATTAAGCTACCACTAAAAAAATACCATTATATATTAAATTATATATTACCACTATAAAAATAAATTGCTATCTGAAACATAAGTTCTTCTGCTCGTATGTGTTGTATAACTCTAAATAATAAATTGTACGCTCTGATGATCGTTCGATGAATAGTGTGACACCATTACACGAGCTATGGCGCTGATAAAAGCAGCCTTAAAGGATTATTACCCATTATGATGTTTATGTTGTGTTTTTTAACAGTACTTTTTTTTAAATGAATGTGCATTAGGGTGGAACACTTTTATATGAATTTTTTTTTTCGAAATTCGAATTGGAATACCAGGTAAAAGTTGCTTTATGTAATTGTAAATAACACATCTCAATTTACACTTATTTTAATTAATACGTAATTGTAAATAACACTTCAAAGTTCTAGCTCGACAGCTTGAGGTCCCGCTATAGACTTGAAATTTTATTTTTTAAGGTTTTATAGACGTTTTTTATTAAACACCATATAAACAAAATAATACGTGAATATAATATATTATGCATTGAATGATAAAATAAAAGTAGATTGTAATTAGTAAAAAAAATTTTTTTTCAAAGGCAAACACAGGTTCAGAAAGTTATGTTGGTATGAATAAAATCATTTTTTATAACAAAAATCCTTTTTCGACTCAATCTTAGGCATGAGTTTTCGAGATGATAATTTAGTTTTATGAATCTTTCTCATCTTGTCTTGTCGAATACACTAAGAGCTGTTTCTGTCACAACTTTTACAGATCTTTTCACAGCCTGGGTGTGGCAAGGCAGTCTCATAAACTCCAACACTGTATCTTCTCCATTTTCAATAAGATCTTGTAACGGCTCATCGCAAATATTCATCAGTATTGGGGATTCGTATATATTTTGTTGCCAGTCAATCATGTCTATGTAAGAACGTGCATTTAAGTCCACTTTTTGGCACCTCAAACATGTGCGAAATTTTTTTTTTATTAACTTGACGAGCCTTTAAAATGCGTCTTGCAGAGAGTTCTCTAATGTGCTTACGTGAATCTGTTATCATACTCAATGTTAAATAACTGTTAGACTGTTATTTACAGACTTGGTGGGAACACAATAATAGAACGCGTGTTCCAATATAATGATTTATTAACAATTAAGTGCGGATTGTCTACGTCTTATCTCTGAGCTGTCGGTTTGGGTAAAGAGAGCGAGCAGATGCATCCGTCATCTTTTATACCCCTATCAGTCATCTCGCTCTTACGCATTCAACAAGCAGGCGTACCACCAAAAACCTTTCTTACATCCTCCCCTACTAAAATTGAATGCCCCTATCTATATATATCATACCCTATTACTACATATTTCATTTACAATTTTATTTTATATATTTCATTTACTAAACAATTAACACAACATATTTTTTTTTATAAAATTAACTATCATATGCCGCGTTTCTTTCTGCTTCCCTTCTCTTGTCTCGTCGCCCGTCCACTCCTCCTCCTGGACTGCGAGGTCCTCATCTTGGCCGAAGTCTTCCCTGCCATGGGTTAGACCTGAAACATGGAGAAACAGTATTAGAGTCACTTCTATTACGTAACATACCTGAGAGATTAACTTCATCCATCGACAGTTCCCTAGTGTCAGACGTACCGACTTCCGGCTTTTATTAATTTATTAATTAATAAAATTACGATAATAACTAACCATACCTAACAAACTTCTCAATTTATTTAAATCACTAGGCGCTGACGCGTTTAAAATGGCTTCTTTATTCCGCTGACACGGTTGAATTCCTTGCTCACTTATTTTATAACCTAAAAATTCAATAACTTTTAAATTGAATTCACACTTTTCACTATTCACCGTTAAATTACAACTTTTTAACCTATCTAAAACGAGACACACGTTTTTTTCTAAGTCGACTTCATCTTTTCCTATAACAATAATATCATCCAAGTAGAACGTCATGTTCCGTAATCCTGATAAACAATTTGCCATTGCTTTAGCAAAAACTGCTGGCGCTGGTGCTAACCCAAACACTAAACGTTTATATTGAAACAATCCCAAGTGGGTATTTATTGTTGTGAAACTTCTACACTCCTTTTTCAAAACAAACTGATTATATGCGGATTTTAAATCAATTTTAGCAAAAACCTTGCCTCCATTCACTTTGGTTAATAATTCCTCAATTCTAGGTAACGGATACTTGTCAATTAATAACTGATTATTCACTGTAGATTTATAATCACCACATAATCTAATGCTACCATCTTTCTTAATCACAGGTACGATTGGACTCGCGAAATCACTATACTGAACTTGTTCTATAATACCGTTAGAAAGTAAATTACTTAATTCTTTTTCAACTTTATCCTTCAAAGCAAACGGCATTATTCTGTGATTACGAAATATCGGTACAGCACAATCTTTTAAGGTTAAATTCACTTCGTACTTGTTAAACTTTCCTATTTTATCCGTAAAAACTTCTGGAAATTTTTTCACTAATCGCTCTTTTAATGTATTTTGTTTTACACAATTAACGATCCCCGTTATCCCCACGTTAAAGAGATTCATGAAATCACGTCCTAAAATCGAAAGTGACGAACTACGCACGACAATAATTTTTAGTCGGTGTTGTAGACCATTATACTCTAGTATCGGTGTGAAAGTACCTACCACACCAATGAGCGTATTGTCAAAACTCCGTAAGCTCACGTTTTCGTGTAATAACTCAATACTGCTGAATTTATTGAGATAACATTCTTCCGGAATTACGCTACAAGATGCTCCAGAATCTACCATGAATTTATTATTTATTCCGTCGAGTGAAACTTCTATATAATATGGCTCAATACTTAGTACATCACCAACCATTCCATCCGATAACAAAATATTCACGTTTTTACGTGTTGTCACCTGTTTACACCGTTTTGCTAAATGACCTTTAGTACCACAAATTTTACATACATAATTTTTGAATCTACATTCTACCGCCGTGTGATTATTATAACCACAAACCGTACAATTACGCTTTGTAACATGATGAATCGGCGAACGAGCCCGATTACAGCTACTGCTTCGCTTGAAACTATATTCATCTCTCTTTTTCACATGCGTATTAGGTGAGACACGACCTCCGCCGACTGTTAAATTAGCTAAAACTCTGTTATCAGCTGATTGAGACTGGGTTGATGCTACAAGTTCAATACACTCTGCTACTTGCACACATTTTTCGAAAGTATATGATTCACTATCGAGAAATAATTTTTCTCTAATCTTACCGGGTTTACAACCTAATACAAAGAAATCTCTTAATTTCTCTGATAAACTATTCCCGAATTTGCAATTGCTAGAAAGAGATTTTAAACGAACAGCAAAATCGCGAACTGATTCGTCATTCCTTTGTTTAGCTGAATAGAACTGTGACCTTTCTTCAAAGAAACATTTAGTCGTACAACAATATTCATTGAGCTTAGATATTAAATCTTTTAAATCAAATTATTAATATGTACGAAAATTCTTATAAATTGTTTGACTGAACAATAAAAGGTCTTATATAAAAAATAGAATACATTGGTTAGCCCTCGTATGAAACAAATTTAATTAAGTTGATGGGTGCACATTTTACAAAGGACTCACTGGACATTAAGAAACTCGTGTATTGTTTTTAAACAATGTAATTGGTTAAAACTAAATGTTTATAAAAGGAGATTTTTTCAATTCCATCAGTTTAAGTCGAACACCAGGGAATATTATATAAATATTATACCTAATATAACACGCTAAGAGATGAGATGGCATATTTACTACCCGAAAGACCACTCTGATGTATTTTATTTGAGTGTTACTTGATCAGCAAGCTGCCTCGAAAAATATTTTCTTTTTACGTTTGTTTTTCTAAGAAATGAATAAATCTTTATTTGCGTACAGTCAACCTGTCGAATTAAGGCCAAGATAAATAATAGATCTCTAGAGATGTAGAAAAGTAACGCATCGAGAGACTTTATTCGTCGCTTTCTTTTCTTGGAGAATTCAAATCACTTCCCGTTCACAATCCTTGTAATGTCACGTTCTCTCTTTGCCGTACGATGAGAGCCTTTAGCCGTCAGTCTTGAGAAGGTACGGATAAAATCATTCAAAATTAAATTTCTTCTTAAACCAACGAACGCAATACATGAGTTTAGGAACAGAGATGTTAAAATCAATTATCAGAACTTATCATTTGATATTTCTACATGTATACATCATTGTTATTTTACCGTCAACCAGAAAATATTTGCGCTTATGCGAAAAATCAGAGCCAAGTTTTAGAGTTTTTGTACCACCAACGATAACTAAACTTACTAGTAATTGAAATATTTTTTAGATTAACTGCTGATCATCTTCATAACGCTACAATATCTAATCCAAGTAGTCTAGGCTTAATCATACGCTCTATGAAGTTCATCATTAGCTTAGCAGATCACAAACTCTAAATCTTTGGGCTTACCTATATCTACACATATAAAAATATCGTGTCACGGTGTTTGTGGTCGCACTCCTCTGAAACGGCTCGACCGATTTTTATGATTTTTTATGTGTATTACGTATTAGAATAGGTCGAAAAGTATATTTCATACCGCTTGGTGATGAGGTGTTTGAAAAAAATTTTTGAATCTATTTTTATTTGGCATCAAAAATACTTACTATCCCAAATTTGCACCCTACTACCCCTGCCCTCCCATTTTTTAATCGCAATTTTAGTATTTTTGTATGAACAAATTTAACCGTCGTTCGTATTTCAAACATAACGAAATTATTTGTATTGTTGAATAAAAGATGGCGCTACGTCCGACTCGTCGAACTTTCTTCCACACATGCGCAAATCATCCACAAGAAACGTCGCGTCATTTTGACATTTTGATGTTATGTATTTGTTTATTATGTATAAAGCAACAAACATGCAAAATAGTATAGCAAAAAGAACAGACAAACAAATCCAACAAGATAACAAAAATATGCGTGTGTGCATGTCGCAATTGCGTTCATCTCAATCACAAGAGCCACGAACTAAACGAAATCAACAACCATACTTGGAACGGAGACAAGCACGTCGGTTCGTAGTTGACAAACGCAGAGAAAATGACCGACAATGCCAACACGTACATCAATCATTTACATCCGCTTCGTTCCTTCGTCTCGCATTCTATCAAGAGCCAGATATTGAATATTTCGCTCATCCGAAAGTGCTGATTGGTGCTATAGATAAAGAATGTCCACATTTTCATGCGCTTAAATTCAAACATGAGTTGACCGGGATGTGTTGCGCATCAGGAAAAGTGCAACTACCAGAAATTGAGACACCACCAGAACCATTAAACGGCTTGTTCATTGTAATATTGCGGATACTTTCGGTGCCTTTGCACGAACACTACTCTATTTGAAGTATACTCTATTCTTTCACATGGAATCAAATAAAACAATGGATCTCCCGCAAACAAGGCACACAAATCGTTGCGTGTCCCGGCCTATTCAAATCAAACACTTGGGGCCACGTATATACAGTCAATCCAAGGCAGATTAAGTGCTTCTTTCTGCGACTGTTGTTGATTATGTCATCGGCCCACTATCATTTCAAGATATACACAAAGTGAATGGACAACAGTATCCAACACTGGAGGTTATCCACCGCTTACCCGCTCTGGTATAAGTAACAGATGGTTACTCCTACAGTATCCAACATTCGAGGATCCCACCACTTACCCGCCCCGGTATAGGTTACTTATGGTTACCCCTTCAGGGCACTAGCATGAACTCTAATTTTTTTTTTCATGAACGACTCTACATTTAAAGAACGAAGCTAAACCTCGAATGTCCCCGCGAATGCCCCATTATATTTAAAATGGTATGAACTAAGGTGCATCTGGGAGAAGAGCTAAGAACTTCCCTCCCGGCAGTCCAGAGTTGGATGAGACTGTGATCAGGCTGTCCCATGCGAGTTTCGAGTACCGCGCCCTTAAGCCGATTTCCCGATGGAGTCCTGACGAAAGTGTAACTGGGAACAGTTGGGTAGGAACCCGAAGACCCTAGGGAGTTGAAGTAGCGTCGGGTTGTCGGAGGCGGGGCGGAAGGTTTCCTAGTTCGAATCGGACAACAGTATCCAATATATAAAGATGCATGCCTTGCACTCGGCTTGCACGAAAACGACAATCACTGGGACAATATGTTTGCTGAAGCATCATTAGCTACAGCCCAATGTGCACAGCAACACAAATTAGTCTACAATTCGCTATAGTTTTGACTACACGTTTCCGGGAAAGAGCAGACACGTTGTAGGATAAACACAACGATTCAACGACTGGCGATATATTGCATCGAATTCGTACTCGGTGCAAAGATCTAACGATTACATTCAGCGACGCTATGTACAATAAAGCATTGATTGCTATCTAGGATCTTTGCGTTGTCATTGCCAATTTACCACTCAGTCATTTCGGTATGAGTTCACCAAATCGAAGTGCTTCTGATTTAATAGACACCGAAATGAATCGTGAACTGCAGTACAGTACTGCAAAAATGGCAGCGATTGTTACTTGCAATGTCCCACTACTGACTCATGAACAAAAAATCATTTACGACCACATTATGCTGGCAGTTTCGGCGGGACAAGGTGGATTCTATTTTTTAGATGCACCAGGTGGAACTGGTAAAAAAATTCTTATTTCGCTAATTCTCACCAAAATGCGATCAAATAATGGCATTGGCATTGGCCGTGGCATCATCATCTGGAATTGCACCAACTTTATTGGATGGAGGCAGAACAGCTCATTCAGCATTTAAGCTGCCTCTGAATATTCCCAATAACCCAGACGCAGTGTGCAACATAAAAAAAAACAATCGTAGTGCTGAAACAATGCAAAATTATCATCTAGGATGAATGCACTATTCCACACAAACATTCTCCTAAGGCATTGAACAGAAAACTCAAAGATATAAAAAAACAAACTATTCAGCGGCAATCTGTTACTCCTTTCACGTGATTTCGAACAAAAATTTCCTTCAATATTGATTTTTTTAATTTCATTTACCTACTTTAGGTTAAAAAAATACATAATTTTTCACTTTACACGCTTTATATTCATTACTTTAATGGAATACATTGGATTGAGAAAATGAATGGTTGGTGTTTTTTTATTTATTTTATTGGCGTTCATCGTCTTCAGCTGGGGTTCCCAACCTTTTTGTACTCTAGAGCACATTCTAAAATCTTGGTAGGGTGGCGGGCACCACTTATTCTTAATCGACAAACTCGGGACAGCAATCGCAATCAAAATGACAACAACGCGGTTCCAGGCGGGGAATGCTATTTGCACATCATTTCTTATACACGCTGAAAACCCGAAGTGAGCCGATGATCACCGAACCAATCGGGACGGTACGAGCACGTGACTACTGTCAGTTTGGCTGTCGGGGCCTTGATTATTGCTTTCGCTGACAGACAGAGCGGGCAAAGTCATATGCCATGTGTTTTGGCGCCTTCTGCGTTCATCGGCTCAGTTTGTGGCGTTCGTTCACTTCGGGTTTTCTGCGTGTACAAGGAGTGATGTGCAAATAGAACTCTCCGTTCCAGGCTAGCGTGAATAGTGCAGTCTGGCTCGCCGCTAGACAGGTTGCGATACGTACTGTCAGCAAAGGAACCACTAATACATACAATATCGCAAACATAAGAACGTATTTAACGAATCTAGCCACTCAAAAAATTAAAACTCTAACAAATAAATACAAATAATTTACATTTTTAATTAATGTTTATGAATAAATTATTTCATTGTCGAAAAGTGGCGGGCACAAAGATATCAGAAGAACGAGATATGCTATGTTGGCCGCCGGACCGTAGCCGGAGTACTACCTAATTAGGCAAAACAATTCCACTCAGTACGAACTGCGCATAGCACATCTCGTTCTTCTAATATATTTGGGCGGGCACATACGAATCGTTCCGCGGGTGCCATGGTGCCCGCGGGCACGGGGTTGGGAACCCCTGGTTTACAGTGTTTCATTCCTCTTTCTGTCATAGATCTCATCCCACACACTTACAATACATTTGTTATTTTTTATTTAACAATCAAAATGTCAACTAGAAATAATTTATACGGGAGAACAAAGTTTGCCGAGTCAGATAGTATCTTATATTAATTTCCATTTCCAAGCTTTGCATTCATTTACGTAAATACACTATTTCTGTTTAAAGACAGAGAAAGGGAGACAAATAAATACAAACAGTATCTCAGGAATTATGGTTCAAAGCAATAAGCTAATCACAAATTTCTGTTGTTTCAGATAGTCATCTAGGAAGACGATGGCATTGCGGGATGAGACGGTGTGACGGGAGCAACATGAGCCGGAGAGGAGCTGACCTCCTCCTGGGGGTGGGTGTGCTGCTTCTGCTGAGGGTTCCGTCGTGCTCTCTAGTCGGTTAGTATCATCCATACCCCTTCCCCATAAGCAGTTCCCCCTTCAATCCCCCTTCAGACGATGGCATTGTGGGATGAGACGGTGTGACGGGAGCAACATGAGCCGGAGAGGAGCTGACCTCCTCCTGGGGGTGGGTGTGCTGCTTCTGCTGAGGGTTCCGTCGTGCTCTCTAGTCGGTTAGTATCATCCATACCCCTTCCCCATAAGCAGTTCCCCCTTCAATCCCCCTTCAGACGATGGCATTGCGGGATGAGACGGTGTGACGGGAGCAACATGAGCCGGAGAGGAGCTGACCTCCTCCTGGGGGTGGGTGTGCTGCTTCTGCTGAGGGTTCCGTCGTGCTCTCTAGTCGGTTAGTATCATCCATACCCCTTCCCCATAAGCAGTTCCCCCTTCAATCCCCCTTCAGACGATGGCATTGCGGGATGAGACGGTGTGACGGGAGCAACATGAGCCGGAGAGGAGCTGACCTCCTCCTAGGGGTGGGTGTGCTGCTTCTGCTGAGGGTTCCGTCGTGCTCTCTAGTCGGTTAGTATCATCCATACCCCTTCCCCATAAGCAGTTCCCCCTTCAATCCCCCTTCAGACGATGGCATTGCGGGATGAGACGGTGTGACGGGAGCAACATGAGCCGGAGAGGAGCTGACCTCCTCCTGGGGGTGGGTGTGCTGCTTCTGCTGAGGGTTCCGTCGTGCTCTCTAGTCGGTTAGTATCATCCATACCCCTTCCCCATAAGCAGTTCCCCCTTTAATCCCCCTTCAGACGATGACATTGCGGGATGAGACGGTGTGACGGGAGCAACATGAGCCGGAGAGGAGCTGACCTCCTCCTGGGGGTGGGTGTGCTGCTTCTGCTGAGGGTTCCGTCGTGCTCTCTAGTCGGTTAGTATCATCCATACCCCTTCCCCATAAGCAGTTCCCCCTTCAATCCCCCTTCAGACGATGGCATTGTGGGATGAGACGGTGTGACGGGAGCAACATGAGCCGGAGAGGAGCTGACCTCCTCCTGGGGGTGGGTGTGCTGCTTCTGCTGAGGGTTCCGTCGTGCTCTCTAGTCGGTTAGTATCATCCATACCCCTTCCCCATAAGCAGTTCCCCCTTTAATCCCCCTTCAGACGATGACATTGCGGGATGAGACGGTGTGACGGGAGCAACATGAGCCGGAGAGGAGCTGACCTCCTCCTGGGGGTGGGCGTGCTGCTTCTGCTGAGGGTTCCGTCGTGCTCTCTAGTCGGTTAGTATCATCCATACCCCTTCCCCATAAGCAGTTCCCCCTTTAATCCCCCTTCAGACGATGACATTGCGGGATGAGACGGTGTGACGGGAGCAACATGAGCCGGAGAGGAGCTGACCTCCTCCTGGGGGTGGGTGTGCTGCTTCTGCTGAGGGTCCCGTCGTGCTCTCTAGTCGGTTAGTATCATCCATACCCCTTCTCCATAAGCAGTTCCCCCTTCAATCCCCCTTCAGACTATGTGAAACAAATTAAATACGAAGGTATCCTCCATGTATGGTACCTATGTACATCCGTAAGGGCAATATTTTTACATTTCCCAGAATGCGCAAGTCCTTACGGTAGATCTGAGAGCAGTGGTGGTGAATTTATTCTCAAGAGCACTTTATTAACGAAGATAATGGATATAAGTGTATGTTTTTTTAATATGAATTTATAAATAATATTTATGTTAAAAATCAGATAAACTTTAATATACTTGAATCTCGATAGATATGTTAAGCTGACACGATATTACGATACTACCATGAAACTTGCAAAAAACGTTGATATTTTAATATAAAGCTACCTACACAAAATAATACCGGAGGATATGACAATAAATTCAAGTAAATCATCAAGCCACGTCAAGGTACCGCGATCCTCATACCTTTTACTTTCTCAAAACTTCCTCTTATTCCTTTCCGTATAAAGACTCCACAGAGCATCTCAAAAGATGAAATAGGCCCTTAGGAGAACTATTTTTATCAGGGCCTCTTGTATGCGGTCAATATTTTTAAAAATTATTTGATTTACTATTGTCTTAGAATTGTTGTAAACGGAAGTGGCCTTCTCTGTTATTTTTCAAAAGAACTGTTGAAATTTTCAAACGGCCGATGAGAAAATGTCAATTTAAAAAATGCAAAACTACATTTTTTCTGACACATTTTCAAAATCAACCAAATAATATTTTTCCCATTTCCCGGAAGATTGGGAAACAAAAAAATTCCAAATAAAAAAAAAAATATATATATTTTTTTTAATTTTTCTCCAACCAAAACTTTTTCAACTGCCGAAAGATTTTTTTTGAGAAAAATAAAAATTAAAAAGAAGAATGTATTTATAAAAATATCCCAACCCCTATTCCGACCAATTTTCCGAGCAAAGTTTTCCCAATGTTACAATTTTCCCAGAAGAATTTTTTTATAGATAAATATAAATTTCCCAACATGGAAAATATCCAAACTTCACTTAATAAAAAAAGACTAATGTTTTAATGAACATTAAAACATTAAAAATGTTCATACCTCGAATAACAAAATCAAAAAGATAAATGTCCAAAACCAAATAACGTTTTAAAAAAGTCTAATAAAAAAATTGAAAAAAATATACTTATGAACCCGAATTCACGTACTACTACGTTCCTGTCATGGTTTTTGTCGCGGTGACTTCGCTGCTACTAGATCACTTTCTTCCAAGGAACCTGTTATTTTTGGAATCATTCTTTTTGGTTTATATAAAATTCAAAAATTTGAGCTGTGCCTATGAAAATAAAAACGTATCTAAAAATATAAATTGTATATGTAAATGTTAACTTAAAATTTTTAAAGTTCTTAAACCTATTAGGTTAAAAATTGCTAATTGGGAGGTTAGGTGGGAGAAATTTCATGTAAAAAAATACGATTTCCACGGCGTTAGTTAATTTCTCATTGGCAGAAAGTTTATTAGTTAGTGGGAGTTTATTACTTGGTAGAAATTATTTTTCATTCGCCCATTGAATTTCGAATCAGCGAGGTTATGCGACATACATTTATTGAATGACTACTCACAAATGGTTTTTATTTTGGTAGAAAAATGAATAGGTAATAAATAATAGGTGAATAGTAATAAAAGGTATAAAGTGGTAGAACTATACTATTTGCACACATTCTAATAATTATTACTCCAGTACAAATACAGGGGCAGAACTCTACTATCATGAAACTTTACTAACATGAGCAAAGCCTGTCAAAAAGCCGCATGTAGGGCCTAGCAGCAAAATACAGCCGGAAGCGGGTTTTTATCTGCTCGCCTAAAGTATACATTTGTTTTTATCCTTAGGTGCTTTTTCATCCTAAAATTAAATTAACAAGTTTGTGTTAAGTTTAATTCTAAATAATAGTCTTTCATCACGGAGATTCCAACAGTATCTTCTAAATATGATAAACAAATATTATTTGAAGAAAAAAAAAATGTAAAATCACACAAATTAATCAAGTAAAATTTACTTGCGCACACCCGGATTTGAACCCGCGCCCTCCGCAATAGTATTCATATTATTTCCATTAAACTGTTTATTTAACCTACTGATGTAACTGTTAACTTATCATCACCATATTATATATAATGTTGAAGATAAATACTGTTGTCAATATATACCTGCCGACAAACTAGAAATGTAGTTTAGGTGGTTGTGAATGCTAATTAAAATAAATAAATAATTATTGCGTTAATAGCCATGAAGTCGGATCGCGGTACGAGCGTGGCTCCCTGGTTGGCGTCCAAGCTTCAGCTGCACGTGCCCGCAGGCTACCTGGCCTCGGGGGGGTCCGGGGGTGAGCGCCCCACCACAAGCAGCCCCCGGCCGAAGGTAGAGCGGGACGAGGACTACCCCTCCACCACGGAGGAGATGCTGCCTTTCTTCCAGGACCCCAGCAATGTGACCAACGTCACTACGCAGCTGGGACAGGATGTCTTTCTGCACTGCAGAGTCAACGATCTCAGGGATAAGACGGTAAAGCATAATTTTTTTAAGCCCTTTGGAAGACCTGATGGAGGTTGAAATTATCTGCGTTTTTATTATTATTTATTTTTTTAATTTATGTGGAAAACCAACAGTTACAATATTTTATAATACATGGCAATATATGAGAATCATTGAAACGATTAGGTTTTCACTGATATTTCAATAATTATTAGTAAATATAATTTAATTTTTGTTGTTTGTTTTTGGGGTGTTATTGCCGTGTTGCGCTAATATAATTTAATGATCGGTGCAGGAGCAAGGACAAACTGCCGTGTTGTTTTCGGAAATGGTCTCTACCTGCAGCGATTCTAGAATTTTATGTCAATTTTTATCTTTAATATATTTTCTTTACTTATTTCAAATTTTGTAATAGTTTTAATGAAATTCATTTAAATCATATTTAATTTATAATGAGTTCGGAATAACTTCTGGAGATACAAATAGGAATACAATTTTTTTTCGATGGAAAAATTTTTGAAAAACACCCTTAAGATCCGACCAACTACAATAGCAGTTCAGTGAAATTGTGACTTCCTTCAGGCATCTGTTTTTCCTCCCTCCTATAATCCGAGCCTCTTCAAGGCCCGCATTAACAAATCCCTTCCTACAGCCCTTACCTTATTCCGCCTCACAACGCCGCCCAACCGGGTGGTGGCATAGTTCCCCTGTCTGTACACTGCACAGGCAGGGACACTCTTATGAGGTGTCACATAAAAAAAATGGTACACTGCAATGTGCAGTGTGTAGAACTAGGTTTTAGAAGTTTTGAACGCATTTCAATATGTTCCGTGAAAATTCCAAAGTAAAATGTTGATATTGTAGATGTCTGTCAATTATTTCATATATAATTTTCAATATCATATTTGTCTTTGAGATATTTACAATACATTACCCGGCTTCTAAGGGTTTTCACAGGTTTTTATTTCCATCAGATTTTTGTAGTGCGTTGTTAAATGAATTCAGTTTAACGATATTCTAATATGTTATTCCTTACATTAGGTGTCCTGGGTAAGGCGAAAGGGAGAAAGTCTCCACCTCATTACCTTTGGCCATCTGACCTACAGCAACGAGGCAAGGTCAGTTCAACCAACATTAAACAAAAAATATAGAGCAAACAGTCAAAACTTGGCGATAGTTAGTTTATTGTCTAAAAGCAAGTTACCTGCATTCCATTTTGCTTTAACGATATATACTCGTATATTATGTGAAAGACGCAACAATTCTTTCTTGATTGTTATTTATACCGCGGTATCACTGGATTACTCTAAAGCTAACAGCAATAAGTGTTATTATTTTTAGAACATTAGCTCTTAGGTTATATGTTTAAAATATAGTGATTTTTATAATTCTTTCCTGAAATAAAAATCATTCACAAAATTACAGCTAGTCTATCACCAACTTTATTTTTTTTCTATAGAAGTTGACCTGTATTTTAATCTGGAAAAATTGTATCGAAACATTTTTGGATTATTTCATATGTTTGAAAAAAAAATCTTCGGCTTCCACATATTCTGTAAAGAAACAAAAATTCTTTGAACATTTATTTTTACAAAAAACCTTAGAGCAACAAGTCACCGTGTTTGCTGAGGCCCGGGAGAGCAACGAATAGTGTTGTGGGATTTGCGCAGTGAGAAAGTTTATTTATAATATGTTCAATTGATTAGGGTAATAAACTTCTGTGTTTTTTTGCCAATCTGCTGAACAATCTGTAAACAGTGCGATCGACACTGAAGTTTTATTTTTCGTAGTTCATGGATAGAAAGAGAATGAGAACGTTTGCTCTTCGACGATAGTAAAATGCACATATTGTGTTGCTCAGTTTTAGGTGTGTCTAAATACATGATTACCATGTATGATTACCGTTTTGAATAATATTGTCCTATTGAAAACTGCTTGTATCCTGTTGAAAGTTGCCAATAAAAATGTGCGGTGAAAAAATGATGACAATGTTGGTAGTTCTTATTCGAAGTATGATATGTATAGTTATAAGTGACCGAGAGGGATAGGGTCCCATTAGCTCAGTGGTAGAGCGGTGTCCCGGCAAGACAAGAGTCCTGGGTTCAAGTCCTAGATGTGACCGT
Source organism: Hesperophylax consimilis (assembly GCF_061612785.1). Classification (NCBI taxonomy): domain Eukaryota; kingdom Metazoa; phylum Arthropoda; class Insecta; order Trichoptera; family Limnephilidae; genus Hesperophylax; species Hesperophylax consimilis. The sequence continues at coordinate 47,181,079 of NC_142837.1, forward strand.
ATCCCTTTCTGATATTTCTGTTTCAGATTTTCGTTTAGAAATCGCGAATATTGTCTTCAATTATTAAATATTACAATTTGAGGTTTTACTCAATAAAGTTATTCCGAAAAATAAAAAAAGGTATCATGTTTTCACACGAATGAAAACATGTCATTAAAAAGTGTTTACTCTGCTGATATCGTATATATAGGTAGATTGTAAAATGATATTAAAAACTTTTGTTATATTCTGTATTTTACAGGATAGGATACTATACGTACCCGAAGGATTGTATCCAGCGATTCACAGGTATATTTAGGGTAAAAATATAGATGTCATTTTGCGGTATAATGATTTATTTTTTCAAATAAAAAAAAAACATGTATTTCTATCACACTGATCACACTGCTTCGCGTCACGATGTGTTACTCGCTTTGTCTCGTCTGTTACATTGCTGCTGAAATGAGACGGAGTGCGTATTGCCTGACCCGCTAGGTTCATGCCCAACTACCCCAGGGGAAGGTGTGTTTGAAAAATATCTTTTTTAGGTTTTAAATGAAAAAATATTTCATCGGACATATGACATATAAGTTTTTAACACCAAATGTGCTCAGCAACGGTGATTAAAACCCTTCGGGTATGTGCCGTTGAGCCTTTTGTAGTTAAAATCTATTTTTAAATCCTTTGCGTATGTGCTGTTATATCGTAGGTACTGTTGATATCTATTTAAAAAACGTTTTATAATGCAATCAATACGTCACTCACACTAATCGCCGACAAACGCACAAATATGGCGTACTAAGTTTGTTCCTAAACCATATCTATGCCTTGTCGTTTGCAGTGTAAACTTACACAAGATGTCGAACACATTTTAAATATCGGTATATTCGTGTGCGTGGGTGTTTGGACCATAGTTGTTGATCAGGCGATTATATTTTTGTGAAATTACTGCAATTATTAACTAATTTGTATTTCAGTATTCATAGAAAAAAAACCTTAACAAAACAAAATTCTCCATATGGAAAATTGAAATTAAGTTATTGTATAACTCTTCCTAACCTAACATAATTGGTACGAGTGAAGTTCCAATAAGTTAAGTGTACCCATCAATTAAAAAGCTATTTCTACGGAAAAGTAATGCCATTTTTCAACCATCAAAAATTCAAATGAATGCTATGTTTTAACTTTTCCCATCGAAAAACCAAAGGAAGTATTCTGACGTGATAGCTAGTTTAGCCCTTGGAGGCGGGGGTGATAAAAACTAATGGTTGACGATCTTATTCATTATTTGCAATCACTTCGGCATGTTATCTGCGTACAGTAATAGTCTAGGCCCGGTGATTGAGCAATTAAGTTCCATTAGTAATTCAGTCAAGTGACAAAACCGAACTCAAATAACTACTTAAGTTTTATCATACAGTCAGATCTATTATATCGAATAAAGCAAACAGACCCTTGTAGCGAACATGATACATTACCGTGTCGATTTAAAGGAACCTATTGTCATACCAAATAATCTGTAATTTGGAGGTAAAATCATGTTCGAATTATTACGAACACCAGACAGAGGAGACTTTGGATATTAATATATTATACGAGACCCTAATAAACATTTTATTACTAATACAAAATTGACTCACTAAAATATTTCGTAAAATATGTTTTACCCATGTATGTAAAGTCGTGTCATTTCCAAGTTGATCTGACCAATGGCGTGCGGTGAACGTATCCATTTTATTATTTATAGTTGTGTTTAATCGTAGATTCCATTTAATTCATTCTTTAATGAAAATCAAATTTCTGCAAGTATTGCACGTATTATAATAAATAACGGTTTTATACTATTTTCTATACCATGCAAAGATATAATAATGAGTCGGAACCAGGTCAGCGTACGTAATAATAAGAGTTATATCTATCTGTGTGATTAAATTACAACATAGTGGTATACAAAGTTGAGCGCTTTAACAAATCTTGAATATTGAAGAAAGTATCTAAAATAAAAAAAGAGGATTGAGAAAACTCCTATAGATTACTGAAAATAATTAAATAAACACAAAGCTGTTGAGAAATGCGTGCTATATTCCTAAATTCTGTCTGAAAGTAGGATAGTTTTAAGCATTAAAGTTTCCTGTGAAGCAAGAAAAATAATCTTCCTTGTTGATAGTAATGTTATTATAAAAATAATGATATCAATCAAAGTAATAATGATGATTTGTTATTTTGGCTACTGGCATTATACCTAGTTCTCTATACCTAGGTCCAATTAGGAGTTCTACCGAGCAGAAACCTCGGATACGAAAATATCTGGAGTCGGTGAATTATTTTCCCATTCGATCTCTGGTGAGGTAACGTGTTGTTTTTGTATTTTTTTTTGTATTTATTGTGCTTATATAATGCACTAACATAATGTGGATCGACTAGATGATCATTTTTGGAAAAGTGTGTGAAAAGGTTTAGATTTTCCTGTGGGGAAGATTTAACCCGGTCGAAAAAATAATAATGATGGTAACAATAATATTAATGACAAGTAAGCGAACAAAGATTAGCAGACCAAAAGCGAGCTATTTTCAAAAATAATTTAATTTCTGTAGTCACATTAGAACAGATTAAAAGAGAAGTAGCAGATAGATTGCAAAGAGGAAATAATTTAGAACAAATTAACACAAGTAATGTCATATCAGAGGCATTGAATGTAGATAGTTTGGATAATATTCTAGTCGAAATGTCCAATGATATTACAGTAGATTCAAATAACTTAGACGTTATTTATAGTCTTAGGGAAATCAACATTGCAAATTTAAACTTTGTTGATGAAAATATAGTAGAATTAGCTAACTTACTTCATAATAATATAAACAGATATATAGATGTAGAGCCAACAGTTAGACCAAAATTACCGAAATTGCATACGTCAAAGAAGTTATCTAAATTAATTTTTGAATTAAATAACATAATTTTACCAAAAATCATATTTGACGAAATTAGTTTTTTAGATCTTCATACAATAGTATACGCTAGTGCGATTACTGTTTGTTAGGAATTAAATTATCATCCTCTGACGATAGATCATATAGTTATAGTAAACCAGAATGGCAGATCAGATTAGAAAATGATGTAGTATTTTTAAGAAGTAACATAGCTAGAGTAATAGAATATAAAAATGGAAATAGAAGTAGGAAAATTTTGAGACATGTAGATGAAATTGGTAGAAAATTTGGTTATAGCATTGATAGTCATAATAATGAAAATATAATCAATGATTTATTGGATTTATTAAAACAAAAATTAGGGGTAAAAGCTAGTAGATTAAAAAGATATAATTATACGTATAATAAAAAAAATAACAATAGATTATTCCAGAAAAATGAAAAAATATTTTATTCCAAACTTGACGATAAACAAAATATTATTTCGAATAATAATATTCCATTGCCATCTGAATCAGATATGCGCGATTTTTGGACTAAAATTTGGAGTAAAGATATAAAACATAACGAGTCAACTCCCTGGATAGAAAATGAAGAACTCAATTTTTCAGGCATTGAACAAATGAGTTTTTCTAATATATCGGTTGAATTGTTAACCAAAATTATTAAAAATACTCATAATTGGAAAGCCACGGGTTGCAATTGGATACATAATTTTTGGTACAAACGTCTGACTACTTTACATCCTCTTTTGGCAAAAAATCTTTCAAAATTTGTCAGTCAACCTCAAAATTTTCCAAATTTTCTAACTAAGGGCATTACTTATATGTTACCCAAAAGCGAAAATATTAATAATCCCTTTCAGTACAGACCCATTACATGTTTACCGACAATATACAAAATTTTGACCTCTTGTTTAACAGATTTAATATATACTCATTTAGATAAAAAAAATATTTTATCTGAACAACAAAAAGGTTGTCGCAGAAAACATATGGGATGTAAAGAACAATTAGTTATTGATTCTGTAATTCTAAAACAGATTCAAACTCGAAAACGTAATTTACATACTTGCTATATAGACTACCAAAAGGCTTTCGATAGTGTCCCGCACTCGTGGCTGATCAAAATATTAAATATATATAAAATTAACCCCATTATTATTAACTTTTTGGAAAATATTATGTCCTTTTGGAATACCAATTTACTTATCAATTTAAAAGGTAAGAAAATAGTAATACTGGGCATTTCAATTAAAAGAGGAATTTTTCAAGGAGACTCATTGAGTCCTCTTTGGTTTTGCTTAGCATTGAATCCTCTATCTAAAATGTTAATTAAAAGCAAGTTTGGAATAAAAGTTAAGGGTAATACAGGGGAGAGTAGTACAATTTCGCATTTGTTATTTATGGATGACATAAAATTATTTTCGAATTCTGAACAAAATTTAGAGAAAATGATTGAGGTAGTTAAAAAATTTTCAGATGATATCAAAATGACTTTTGGTTTAGATAAATGTAGAACGATCCATATAGAGAAAGGCAAAATTGTAGATGGGGACGAGAGTATATTTAGAAATTTTCAAATTTCTAGTATGAAAAGGGATGAGGTTTATAAATATTTAGGATACCCACAATCAAATAGATTAGACCATACTAGTATTAAAAATGATATTAGGATTAAATTTCAAACTAGGATCAGGAAAATTTTTAAATGCAATCTATCTGCTAAAAATTTAGTAAAAGCAATAAATGCTTGGGCAATACCTCTATTAACGTACTCATTTGGCATAATTAAATGGTCTAATACAGATTTAGATAACTTAGAAAGATTAATTAGAACTACGCTAACAAAGTTTAATTGCCATCATCCAAATTCAGCTATAGAACGAGTTAATTTACCTAGAAATTTAGGAGGTAGAGGTATAGTCAAAATAACTTCTTTAAAACATAATCAGGTAGAAATGCTAAGAACCTTTTTCCATAGGAAAGCTCATAGCTCAGAAATGCAAAAAATAATTTGCAAGGCAGATAGAAATATTACACCTTTAAATTTATACGATGAGAATGCCAACATTTTTATAAATCCCAACCAGGAATTATTAGATTCCTGGTCAAATAAAATTTTACACGCAAAACACTTCAATTATCTCAACCAAACATATGTTGACAAATTTTCGTCAAACAAATGGTTGAGTATTGGAGAGTTAAGCGCAGAAATAGAAGGATTTATGCTTGCCATTCAGGATAGAGTCATTGATACTAAAAATTGTAGAAAGCATATAATCAAAGATACAAATCAAATTGATGATTTGTGTAGAAAATTTTTGGCTTTTCCGGAAACTATAGAACAATTATATCTGGATGTTCTATATTAGCACCGTCCGAGTATACATTTAGGCACAATCAAGTTTTAAAAATAATTCACCAAAATTTGGTAACTAAACATAACTTGATTGACTGCCGTAATATAGTACCATACTATGAATACGAACCAAATTCATTTTTAGAAAACGAATTTTATAAAATATATTATGATAAAACTATACTAACAGACCGAGCGATTAGTCATAATAGACCCGATATAGTTTTACATGACAAAATTAAAAAAATAACTTATATCATTGATGTCGCTATTCCAAATTCCTGTAACATTCAAAAATCTGTTAATGAAAAAATTAGAAAATACACAGATTTAGGAAACGAAATAAAAAGAATTTGGCATTCTCAGACTATAAAAATATTACCATTCGTTATTTCGGCTACTGGCATTATACCTAGCTCTCTCATTAAAAATTTAGGCGTATTAGATCTATCAAAAAAATTATATATAAATATGCAAAAGTCGGTCATTTTGAATACATGTAGGATAACGAAAGATTTTTTAAATATTTATGTTGAGGGATCAGTAGGATTTATAGGCCCTGTTAGAAGTACTACCGAGCCGAACCCTCTGATATGAAAATATCTGGAGACGGTGAATTTTTTTCCCATTTGATCTCTGGTGAGTTGACGTGTTGTTGTTCTTGTATTGTTTTGTATTTATTTTGCTTATATAATGCACTTACATAATGTTGATTGACTAGATGATCATTTGTGGAAAAGTGAGTGGAAGGGTTAAGTTTTTCCTTTGGGGAAGATTTAACCCGGACAACTAAATCGGAAGTTTAAAAAAAAAAAAAAAAAATGTTCCAGATTATAATATCCTCACTGGGGTCTCCCGTGCTGAGAATTTCGTCTAACATATATTTTTAAAATTTTATGAATAATTATGAAGTAATTATATAATTAAATACAAGATTGCATCGCAAATAAATAATTTTGAAACTTTAGAAATACGAAAACATGTCAGTATAAAATCAGATATAATAAATAAGCAAAAAAATATATAAACCCTCTTTTAAATATTTTCCCACTCAACTGGTCTTTCCAGTCTAACGATATTGTAATTCCTAATTCTGATAAACTCCGCCCACTCTTACCCCCCCCTACTTCCACTTCTTCTTTCCAATTGAAATCTATATTTAATTTTTGACTTCAATGTTTACTTACTCCTGATAAGGTGAACTTCGTTTATGTAACATGTAGAGGTTGTATGTAATTAAGTGATGTAAACAAACTTATTTATGTTTTAATAAAATAAATAATGCCATCACAAAGTGATAAGCTTCCAGAAGAAATCTTCTTATTAAACGCTTGTAAATGGTCAAGTAATTTTGCGTATTGTTAGCTGCATATTTAAATATTTGCGCCAGTCATTTTCTTCGTTCTTCGGGACAGTGGAAATATAAAAGTTAATATTTCCACTGTCCTAAAGAAGTTGAAGTCAAACAAAACCGGTCGATCTATATTTGGTTCGTTTCAGTCATTTGGTTCGTTCTTATACCGCCAGAGGGGCAGAGTGGTCGAATTTTGCCTGCAGACCCCCTATTCGGGATTTACCCGAAAAACACGATTTGAATTCGACCAATCAGAGGGCCTAGATCGTCCAGACGCTAGCGTAATAATACTATCAGATACTTTGTATTATTTTTTTCTGGAAACAATATTATTATATTTACATGGTGTATTTTAATGCAGTTGAGTGGTTTCGATTTGAGTCTGTATTTAACGTCAGTATGTTTTCTATATCCATATGTTTTGTACCCATCTGTCTGTATGAAATTTGAATATTCCAATAATGAATTGTTGTAGAATGAGAGTGAGATTTTAGTACCATAGTATAGGAAGCTGTTTGGCCCAAATTTTGTATTTGTAGTTGCTTGTTTGATTTGCTTTTGACCCTGAGATGTAGTGTTTCTCATATTAGTTAGTTTTTACTTTTATTAGTATTTTGTATTTATGAATATAAAATAGGATTATTTTAGAATAGAGTTATTTAATTAATGATTTTAAGATTATTGACAATTTCATATGGAAAAATTGGGGAGACTTTCAGTATAATTTTAATAATGGGTTTTATTAAAAAAAAATTTAAGGGCTTTAATTATTGATTTAACAATATTGTCATTTACACATTTTGCAACGCGTTGACAACCCAAAAGATGTGCAGGAATCAGACTATGGTCGTGGTTCTGTATTTGATGAAGTCGTAGAGGTACATCACTAGCCCGGCATCAACTCTTCAGAGGCGTGGAGTGTATTAATTTATTATCTGTCAACTATTTAAAATAAAACTTGCCGCTGTGTCGGCACTCTGTAATTTTAACCATCCAGGTTATGATCGTCATTCGGTGAATTCTATGGAGCGACGTATTAGTAGACATTGACTTCTTGAGTTTGATGAATTCGGTAACGCGACTCACGTAGGGCGTATGCTTCGGTACTCGTTTATCGACCTCCTCAAATGCACTGGAGGGAGGAACAGAATATAAGGGGAAAAAATAAAACGGAATTCAAAATTATTTGTTCGCGACAAACGGTGACAGGGTTCGCTTCAGATCTCTCATGAATAATTCCCAACACAGCTGTGCCATAAAACTTCATGTTCACTATTCACGAAGTACAAACTAAATACTCTGTGTTTAAGGCTACCTGATGAGGAATAGTGAGCAACTCTCGCAGTCCCGCTTTCCCAGGGATAGTAAGCGGGGGTTGCGATAAGTCACAATGTATCCAGACATTAGCATAAGGGGACCGTGGACTGGGAGCGGTTCACACTAGGCGACATAAATATAAGTGAACGAAATAGTTTTCCATACTAAACATCTGAACAAGGAACAAGCTAACTTCGTGCCTTATTTACAGTGCATGTTTATAACCGCAAACAAGGACAAGCTGACACTTGCTAATGCTGCCGCAACACAGGAGAGAGCGGACAGTTAGCAGGCAGTGCCGGTGGAGCTAGGTCATAAATATTTGGCAAACACTTGTAACCATGGTGCTACTTTCATTCGAAGACAAAGTAAAGATGTATATAACTATGTCTAAAATTTGTCATTTAGCAGAAACTTTGACACTTGGGACAGTAAAAAAATGTGCTTATTTGTAAATTTCTACCTACAAGACATAATTCAAGATGCCTAGTTCAACATGGTGATAAATATATTACAAAATTAATTAGTTATGAAGTTTCTGTATTAAGTTTATAAAATGATAAATATTTATTGTGCTGACATGTATTATATGTAGGTATGTACTGATATTTTACTTCTGAATAATGTTTGGGAAACGAAATGCCTACGGGCGTTCAATAAATAAATAAATAATGTAATTACATTATTTATTATCAATTGATCAATAATTTTTAACTTAATGGTGATTCAAGTTTTTTTTTAAATATATTATCATTTAATCCTGTTGAACTCCTTTTTTGTTTGTCAGCAGGTGCTTATGATAAAATTATTTATAATAAGGTTAACATAAAAGTGCACTTAAATATTCCTTATTGTGTGTAAATTACGTGAGTGCATTGAAAATAATTTTACGGTAGCAAGTGTGGACGTGTGACGATTTTTAAGAATAATTATTAATATTTTTATCCCAAGGGATAGTTTAAATGCAATATCCAAAGCCCAAGTCCGGCATGTTGACAATTTATCAGATGTGGACATCCCATCGGCCGTCGCAGCTACCAATCCGTATCCCTCGCCCACCCCGCAACTATAACTGCAACGCCCGCTGCCGTCACCATGCACGCCTTCGCCGCACAGTGGGCTGAAAATCGCCTTTCATAGACATAGAGACTTGAATTTTCAAGGGTATTTTTTTGGCTAGAAATGGATTCTGCTGTGTTAATAAAATATTGTAAACTAGACAAAGCATACTCAAATGTAAAGCATTAAAGCATTAAAACGAATCATCAATATAAAAAAGTTTTTTTTTCAACTATTTTCAACGATTTAAAAAAATATATATCGCAAGAGCGCAACAATACGATGTATGTCGAAAAAATACAAATAAATAGTAATATATCTGTGTGTAAGGATAGAATGGCCAACCTTATGATTCCAGAGATAACCTCATTTTTAATGTCAGTGCCATACAAATTTTTCTTATAAAATGATAACTCCTTCATTTGTACACGCAATCGCTTCGTACGAAATTTTATAGCATAGTAGATCAGCAGAATCCATTTCTAGCCAAAAAAATACCCTTGAAAATTCAAGTCTCTATGTCTATGAAAGGCGATTTTCAACCCACTGTGCGCCGGTGCCGTTATAGACGACTATGGGCCATATAACCTATCCGTGCTTCGGCCACTGAATCACCCAGAAATACACTATCGCTCTTACAAGTTTATCTGTACAAGAAAAGAATCATTTGGCGACTCTTACATCCCTGTCGCAGCCTCACGCTGCACAACGCCCCTACATCCTTGGAAGGAAAAGGGACCATATGGCGTGATTTTATACAATTATATAGTGATAAGCTTATTTTTTCATAATTATCATATACTTTAGTTATAAGAAACTATTTTTATTTTTGAGTTAAGTTTCTTGGTTTGGACCTCTGGAACAGTTTTTGGTGGCGTTAGGATTATGTTAGATATTGAATTGTTTTCTATGTTAGAATATTTATACGTAAATGTCATTAATTAGGTAACTCTGTATGTGTGTAACCGTATGTTAGACTAGATAAGTAGTCTGTAGAAAAGAATGGCCGACACAGGTGTCAATGAGGCTCGCTATCCATCACATCGCCAGACCTTCGCCGGCGCAAAGAGGAGGACGGAACGTAAACAATGTGGAATTTTACATGGAATATTAGAGGAGGCATTCCTTTTATTTTATTCATCTTTCTTTTCATTGAAAGAAAAATGAATAAATTATGTGATAAAATGGCGAACAAATGTTCAGACGTACTTTGTATAACAGAGTATGAAAAAAGGAAGGCATACAATGCAGCATAATGATAGGCTCGTCATTTGGTCTGGGAGAGCAGGTACGAAGAAGGATTGTCATTTTGTTGCAGCGCTACTGTCTTCCAGAATGGTTAGGTTAGGTTAGGTTTACGTATGTTACAGTACGAATGTGTAAGTCCGAGAATCATGTAGATCCGATTCAAAATCGGTTTGACAAAGGTATTTATTATTATTTGCTATGCCTCTGTTTTTTGTAAAGCTGAAAGCGACGAAGAGAAATATGATTTTTGGACTGGTGTGAATTATGTAATGAGATTTTAATGGGTAGGTGGGAATTAGACGTGGTGGATTTGATTCGGCCTTAGCTATGTTTGGGTATAAAATAAGAAATTAATTATACCAGAGGCAAATGCAAAGGAATTCCCAAAAATACAGAAAACAAACAAACACGAAAAAAACAGACACGTGAGTAGTATATGGCCGCGGTTGGCTGCTGGTGATGCCGAGGATAAACACGTTATTCTATGAGGAGTGCAAGTATGCAATTTAAGTACGGTTTTTAGGTTCGCCGTTCTATTTGAATATAGAATATTAACTTTAAATTCATTACATTCAAATTATTTACCACTTGATGGCAAATAAAAATCTAGATGATGAAAAATAAATATTTACACTTCTGCCCTGATGATGGACACTGGACACTGTAAAGAAAGGGTGGCGCAACACGGCATAGTACCCCAAAAATAAAGCACTATAATACTTTTGACCATGAAAATTTCAAATTATATTTAATAGTATATCGAACAATACATAGTTGATTATTCATTTTGTGAAATAATATAATAATGCCCTTGTTTCCATTACTAGGATATTGCATTATTGCGTCATACTGTATCGTGTTGATTTGGTATTAAAGTGTTTTGTTCGGGAGCAGAATACCTCATTATTATTGCTGAAACAAGAATACACCGCTTAATTCCAATTAATTTTCACATTTAATTTAATACCACACTCTCTGTGCAATGTCATCCCTAATAAGTTCAAATGTGTACATTTGTTCGATTATTTACTAACATGTTAAATTCACACGCGATTATTTACCAACGACTGATTTTAGCAATAAAATTGAGAAAATTTAAAGCATGATTTAACTATGTGTAAATCAACCAAAAATTCATTATTTATAAAGTATAATAGTAGTTATGCCGTGTTGCGCTACCTCCTTATTTAGCCAATAAGGCTAAGCACGGCGTAGTACCCCAAAAATAAAACTGTTGTTCAATTTTGCAGGCTACCGACATCTGTAGTCTAGAAATTTGAAGTTACTACGTTTAACCAAAATGGTGTGAGTCCTTGCTTAGAAAATAGTGTCAATTTGGTCGGTATAGCAGGTTTCATTTTTACTGCTAGACATCACAATGACAAATGTTTTATTTACATGTGGTGGTTTTTTGAAGTCTTTAAAAAGGCTCGCATTATGTGTTTTTTCGTTCTTTTCTCAACAATAACTCGATAATAAACAAGCTCATAAGTCAGAGCGATCGTAGCAGTGTTATTCGCACAGTTTCTTTATAAAATATTGTACCTGTTTCAATAGTTTGAAATAAATGTAAAGTGGTATCAAGAAAACCAGTTTTTATTCAAAAAGGATCATACCCAATTTTTAACATTTGATCCTTCAACCGGATTACGATCAGGAGATTGTATGTAAAAAAAAACAAAGAACCAGCAGCCAAAAGGATACAAAATTGATTGAAACTGGAAATCATTAAGGAAAGTGGACCACATCGCAAATCTGAGATAAGTATTCAGTGCTTTCCTTCCTATCATCCATTTTATGTTTATTCAGGTCTCATGTAATTTAAACGAAATTAATCTTAAATAGAGTCAATATTATAAATAAAATCACTACCCACTTGAAAATAAGAATATAATATTATTGAATAGTGTTCTCAAATAGTATTGTCAAGATTGTCGTGGTATTCTTTCAAACGGGTGTTTGCTAAAATAAAATAATTGTCAACCGATATTAACAAAATATAATTAAAAATGGAAAATATGAAGTCATTAATAAACAAACGCGGCGTAATCAAAGGAAAACTAACCCGATTCGCGGATTCCTTAAATGCATTGTCGGTAAATGAAATTAAATTAAGATATGAGCGGGTGAAATCATTGTTAGATGAATTCGAAGCAGTTCAACAGAAAATTGAAATGTTACCGGATTCAGACGAAATTGAAAATTATAGTCAACGAGAAGCTTTCGAAAACCAATATTTCTCAGTTTTGGCAACGGCCAAAGGCGCGATCGAATCCGTCGATCAAAGTAAGGTGGAAATTAAACTACCCAACCTCCAATTACGGGAATTTCATGGCGATCAGAAAAATTGGGTTAATTTCGTCGAAACCTTCAAGACTTTAGTCCATAGCAATAGTAATTTAAGCAACGTACAAAAATTCTTTTATTTGCAATCAACTTTAAAGGGAAACGCATTAAAGATAATTGCTAATCTAGAAATTTCTGAATTAAATTACATTTCCGCTTGGGAATTATTAAATGAACGTTATGCAAATTTAAGAACTACCGTTCATAAACACATCCAAGCTCTATTTTCATTAAAAGACATGAAACAAGAAGAGCCTGTAGCATTGAGGTATCTAATTGATGAAACAAACGTTAGTTTAAAGGCATTACAAAATATCGGGGTCAAGGTAGATCAATGGGATCCATTGGTTATTTATATAATATCAAATAAATTAGACACAGCTACCCGAAAAAATTGGGAACAATATATATTACAAGACGAATTACCGACGTTAAAGGAATTCTTAAAATGTTTATCTGCTAGAGCCCAAGTATTGGAACTGATGAACGCTTCTGAGAAAAAATTTTCTAGCTTACATAAAACACAACTAGGCAACAATAATTGCAAAAAAGATTCATCAGTATTTTTAGCGGTAAAGGCTAACAACTGCATTTATTGTAACGAGAAAGGTCACCATATTTATTATTGTAAAAAATTTCTGAAATTAAAATTACATGAGAGGATTGATGCTACGAAATCAATCCAAGCTTGTTTTAAATGTTTAAAGGTGGGTCACCAGGCACAGAGTTGCAAGGCAACCTTTTCTTGCAGGCGTTGTGGCAAAGATAATCACAACACCTTACTACACAATGAGGTACCTCTGCGGGAGGCCTCCAATATGGATGCTGATAACGAGGTTTCAGTATCGAATTTTTCTGCATCGGATAAAGCAGAAAAAATAATATTATTGTCAACTGCCAACATAGGAGTTGTGGGTAGTAACAATAAAATTTTTAAAGCCCGCATTCTGATTGATTCAGGGGCCCAGTCAAATTTTATGAGAGCAGAATTTGCTAATAAATTAAATTTACCATGTGAATTGATAAACAAACCCGTTTCTGGGATCCATAATAACATCACTCACATAAAAAAGAGAATTTCAGTGGAGATGAATTCGCTTCATACTGATTATAAAAGTGAAATATCATGTCTGATTTTACAGGAGATTACAACAAATTTACCACAAGTGACAATGGCGAAAAAAGACTTCAAGTTACCACGAGGATTGGAGCTAGCTGACCCGAACTTCAATATAGCTGCACCCATCGACATCCTGTTGGGCGCGGAGAGCTTTTGGGAAATCCTAACCAACGATAGATTGAAACTCGAATCGGGACCAACACTTCAACGTACGCAACTGGGATGGATCATATCAGGACCAATCCACATGTACCCAAAGCAAAGGCCTGTATCAGATTGTTGTAATTTATCTATAAATAAAATAAGTCACCAAATAGAAAAATTTTGGAAATTGGAGGAGATTAATCCCACTAAGATTCTAAATCATGAAGAAAAGGCTTGTGAAGCCAGTTTTGCTAGTACTCATACTAGACAAGACGACGGTAGATACGTAGTAAGTTTACCGCGTCGAGCATGCATTGATCAGCTGGGAAGCTCATTGCTCACTGCTGAAAAAAGATTTAAAAATATAGAAAGAAAATTTGTGTCAAATCCCGAATTGAAGACACAATATATACAATTCATGCGTGAATATGAGGAATTAGGTCATATGGAGGTGTGTGACCAGTCAAAGGGGGATCGTGAATCCTATTTTTTACCTCATCACGCTGTAATAAAAGAATCAAGCACTACTACTAAAGTGAGGGTCGTTTTTGACGGCTCCGCCAAAACTTCAAATGGAATTTCTCTCAATGACGCCTTGATGACAGGACCTGTTATACAAAAGGACTTATGCACCCAACTATTGCATTTCAGGAAACATCAAGTAGTACTGACGGCTGACATCGAGAAGATGTACCGCCAGATTAATGTGTGTGAAGCGGACCGTGACCTGCAGAAGATAGTGTGGCGCGAGTCGCCGCAGGAGGTGCTCAAGCATTACCGTCTGAAGACAGTCACATATGGTCTGGGGCCTTCCTCTTTCTTAGCCACTAGAAGTCTACGGCAAATTGGTATGGATAACAATATAAATTTTCCTAGAGCTAGTCAGGTCATAGAAAATGACTTCTATATGGATGACTTGTTAACCGGAGGAGATGACATGGAATCCTGTAGAGAGTTAAAAGAGCAATTAATCAACATCTTTTTGTCTGCGGGGATGACCTTGAGGAAATGGAGGTCCAATGTCTTGGAGTTGTCAGCCGAGTCGGGCCAAGCTAAGATTGCCGAATCAGGCAATTCTGAAAAAATTATTACTGACAATCCAAAGACTGAGAAAATATTAGGATTAATATGGAATAATGAATCTGATTATTTTTCTTATGTAATAATGAAACCATCAAGTCGAACCGAGAGTAAAAGACAGATATTATCTTGCATCGCATCAACCTTCGATCCATTAGGTCTTCTAGGACCGATTATAGTTGTAGCCAAATTGATAATGCAGAAGTTATGGCAGTCTAAAGCAGCGTGGGATGATCCATTGCCTAATGAAATATTAGCACCCTGGAGGTCCTACCTTCAAGAATTAATTCAACTAAATGTGTTGAAAATACCAAGAAAAATTATTTGCAGGCAATCTACATATCTACAACTACACGGTTTTTGCGACTCATCTGAGAAAGCGTACGGAGCCTGCGTTTACATGGTGTCGGTGGACCATGTCGGTAAGCGGCATTCACATTTAATAACGTCCAAATCAAGAGTGGCGCCATTGAAGTGTATTTCCCTGCCCAAGTTGGAGCTTTGTAGTGCTGTGCTACTGGCTAAATTAATTAAAAACGTAAAACAAGCGTTAAATATAGTGGAGATCGACACACATTATTGGTGTGACTCCATGATAACGTTGTGCTGGCTGAAAGGTCAACCTACGAGATGGGCTACTTTCGTTGCAAACCGAGTAGCCGAAATACAAGAACTTAGTGATCCAGATCTATGGAGACATGTATCATCAGCCGACAATGCAGCAGATATACTTTCAAGAAGAACCACTACAGATAAATTGATAAATTCTGCAATATGGTGGAATGGACCAAGTTGGTTGACCGAGGGAGTCAACGCTTGGCCTATATCAAATATTTCGTGTTCAAACCCTCCTGAACTCAAAGGCAAAAATATTCTATTATCCACAGATATTCAAGAATGGGAGATATTTGAAAAATTCTCATCATTTATTAAATTGAAAAGAGTTACTGCGTATGTATTGCGATTTGTCAATAACTGCAGAAGTGTTAAGGGTAAAATTTCAGACAATTTAAGTGTGGCTGAATTGGAATCAAGCTTGAAATGTCTATTGAGATCAGCTCAAATACACGCCTTTCAAAAGGAATTGAAAGAATTAAAAAACCATGGCATCGTCAACAAGAAAAGTAATTTAAAATCTCTTAATCCCTTCTTACATGATGGTCTAATATATGTAGGCGGTAGGTTGAATTTGGCTACACATTTATCTTACCAACAAAAACACCCAGTTATCTTGCCGGCTAAACATAAGCTAACTGAATTGATAATACGTCACTACCATTATGTAAACCTACACGCAGGACCTCAAGCTTTGTTAGCTAAAATACGATTAAAATTTTGGCCCATCTTTGGTAAAAATACTATTAAAAAGATATTACATAAATGTGTTGTATGTTTTAGATGTCGTCCCCGAACCGGTCATCAAATCATGGGAAATTTGCCACCCGAAAGAATTACGCCGAGTCGTCCTTTCGCTATCACCGGAATAGATTACGCCGGACCAATTCTAATTAAAAGTGGGACGCTGAGGAAGGCTTCCCTCGCAAAATCGTATTTATGTATCTTTATTTGCTTCTCAACCAAGGCCGTTCACTTGGAATTAGTTTCGGATTTATCTAGCAATGCTTTTTTGAACAGCTTAAAAAGGTTTATATCCCGTAGGGGACAACCTGAAAAGATCTTTTCCGACAATGCTAGTAATTTTAAAGGAGCTAGCAGCAGACTCAAAGAGCTGTACACCAGCTTGAGGGAAAACAACGACAATATTCAAAATTATTTAGTGAACAGAGGTATTGAGTGGAAGTTCATAACCCCTCGAGCCCCTAATCAGGGAGGTTTGTGGGAAGCAGCAGTAAAATCAGCAAAATTCCATTTATATAGAATCACTAACAATTCTTCATTAACATTTGAACTCTTATATACCTTAATTTGTCAGATTGAGGCCTGTTTGAACTCCCGTCCATTAACTTCCTTATCCGACGACATCCATGATTACCAACCTCTTACCCCAAACCATTTCCTTATAGGCACTGAATCCTGTATCATTCCTGAGAGAGACGTCCGGGCGATACCGGACAACAGACTAACTCAATATCAGAGGATCAGTTCGCTAATTCAATCTTTTTGGTCTAGATGGAAGCAAGATTACCTGATGGAACTACAAAAGAGAACTAAATGGCAGACCAGCACTCAACGGGCACTGCAAAAAGACGATCTGGTGATTTTAAAGGAAGATCATTTACCTCCACTTTTATGGAAAATGGCCCGAATTCTGCATACACACCCTGGAGCGGATGGAGTAGTACGAGTTGTTACACTAAAAACACCTCAAGGAGTCTTTGTGAGGCCCATCACAAAGATATGTCTGATGCCCCTGGATTCAGACACTAAACCTGTAATTGACGTCCCGGACCTTACCAAGGATTGATTATGTACATTACACTATGATGCTTATCTTCTCGACTCCACCTTGGATGGATCAAGCAGAAGACCTGAGAAGAAAGAAGAAAAAAAAAGGAACAATAATTGTGTTGTGTTCAGTGTAAACTATATTATTTATGTTATTGAACTATTTAAATATGTAAAAATTAGTATGCAGACGTGTGTAATTTAGTCATTTTTGAATTTTTTTTGGTTATTTAATAGGATTAATAATTTTCTAGTTATCTTTAGTTTATTAATAGAGTAATTCAACAGCATTTATACAGTTAAATTTATAAGTTTACCAGCAGGGCATAAAAAAAAGGGGGTTTTATTTTGTTAATTTCTGCTATTTTGAATTATTTTGTTAGTATTTTTGTGGTATATTTAGATTAAGAATTTTTAGTTTATTCTGTTTGGTTTATAGTTTATTTTTAAATAGATTATCATTCAAAAATTTAGTGTAATTTTTGAATCCCGCCCCCTGGCAATATGTTCAATTTTGCAGGCTACCGACATCTGTAGTCTAGAAATTTGAAGTTACTACGTTTAACCAAAATGGTGTGAGTCCTTGCTTAGAAAATAGTGTCAATTTGGTCGGTATAGCAGGTTTCATTTTTACTGCTAGACATCACAATGACAAATGTTTTATTTACATGTGGTGGTTTTTTGAAGTCTTTAAAAAGGCTCGCATTATGTGTTTTTTCGTTCTTTTCTCAACAATAACTCGATAATAAACAAGCTCATAAGTCAGAGCGATCGTAGCAGTGTTATTCGCACAGTTTCTTTATAAAATATTGTACCTGTTTCAATAGTTTGAAATAAATGTAAAGTGGTATCAAGAAAACCAGTTTTTATTCAAAAAGGATCATACCCAATTTTTAACTATTTAAATGTATTCATTGTTTTGTTTTTTAGTATTTATGGAATGAAAAATCCTTGAATTTTTACATTTGATCATTACAGGCAATAACCACTATTTTGGATTAATATTTACAAACTGCCAATCGGTTTACAGAATGAAAACAAAAAATATACTATAAATGAATTGAAGATTTCCCATCGTATTCCTTGAGTAGAATTAAAATAATTCCGTAAATTAATATTAAAAAAAAGCGTAAGCTACTAAAGAATTTATTTTTTCATCTGTAATAAACACATATAAAAAATACAATATTATGGCTAAGATTAAACCGACGATCCCGAAGAACAATGAAGATTTTACAATTTTGTAGTTTTGCGGTAGAGCTGTTTTGATTCTACATTTTTACCGTTTTTGAGGAAATAAATATATTGTTGATTTGATATTTTGTATTAACTCCTATTTATTTAATTGTAAAAATGTATTATGACAGCTTATTACAACATTCTTGTAGTTTTCGAGAAAAATAACATCCCACATTTTTTACGAACAAAGTTGTCGGTTGTTATTATATAACATTGTTGTCGTATATGATCATGCGACTATATTATTTGGAATTCAAAATCTGTCGGATGTAAGACCTAAGAAAAACAATGTTGGATGTGCATATCCGACCATCCGACATCAGATAGACTCCAAAGAAAAAAGTCGGATGTGCTATTACGGCGATGTTTATCTTTTTCTGTTACTTAAACACTGTGTAATAAGCATAATAATAATTAATTAATTTGAACTAATAACTTTCATCATAAAGACAAATAATTTAATTTCTGTAAATGTTGTCGGTTATGATAAAAAATATAGTAGTTTTATAATAAACATGAAAAATTCCTGGTAAAAGTTTTTTTTTGTTATTAATCTGATGTTGGTGAATAACATTATTTGTACACATTTTTGATTGTGGCTTCCCCATTTACATTTTTTTAAATGTGAAACAGAAAAGACAGAAAAAAGATTCAGTCATAGATAAGGAATTGAACATCTTTCTTGCCGGGGAAGTCCTCTGACCACTGAGCTAATTCGACCATACCGAGGTCTCCACTAATATGTAAACTAAAAAAGCAATAAGTAACCTATCAATATTTTGAAAGCAGCGCCTTAAAAATTTTCCAGAAAAATGAGCGTTTCGGGAATATTATGTGTGATGTTGTCACATAAATATTTTGTGACAAGTTTAGTTCTTGCTTAATTGGGGTTATTTTGTCTATGGTGTTTTTTCTCGAACTTTGGCAATATTTTGAAGGAAGGAAGTACAGTTTTGTTTATGGTCACTTCCTCCCCGGCCTTCTTGGCCGGTGGGTCGGTGGATCCAGTCACTCGCCTTTTAAGGGGTTTTAATCTGAGTTAATCATGTGAATAGAAGTTATTATTTTCTTTCAAAAAGGGCGCGGGGTGTTTATCCTTTCACGAATAGTTCGTGTTGATTATTATTTCGAGTGGGGATTATGGAATCCCGCTTTTCATCCAGTGTTGGCCGTTGGTCATATTTGTATACTCGTGTTTCGGAACTGAAACCGTAAATGGATCGGTCCTAGCTATGGCTAGTAGTTGATGGCTGAGTTTCCCCGCGTCGCGAAGGAACGGATTGCTGTTCCCGAAGTCTGTAAGACGAGCCTGGTCGGCTACCACGTGCTGCAGGCCTGATGACCCTGCAGGCGTCCATTGAAGGAGTTGCGTCTTCCCGCTTCCCCTAAGAGAACGGATTGCTGTCCTGGCTCCGTAGAAGAGACTGGTTGACTACCACGTGCTGCAGGCCTGATGACCCTGCAGGCGTCCATTGAAGGAGTTGCGTCCTCCCGCTTCCCCTAAGAGAACGGATTGCTGTCCTGGCTCCGTAGAAGAGTCTGGTTGACTACCACGTGCTGCAGGCCTGATGACCCTGCAGGCGTCCATTGAAGGAGATGCGTCCTCCCGCTTCCACTAAGAGAAGGATGTCCTGGCCTTCGTCCCGGGTCCGTTCCCCGCTACCGAATACAAGTTTTCGTTCGCCATCCGTTGTTAGTCTTTCGTTTCTCGACCACGTAAAGTTAGTTTAGTTTGATTCAGGAGTCCATCTGGTATGTGCCTATTTTTATTCCTATGGTTATATAGTTATTATCTGTACTCCTTTGTTGTAACTTTTGATGGTTTCAATATATTTTCCACTAAG
Source organism: Hesperophylax consimilis (assembly GCF_061612785.1). NCBI lineage: Eukaryota > Metazoa > Arthropoda > Insecta > Trichoptera > Limnephilidae > Hesperophylax > Hesperophylax consimilis. The sequence continues at coordinate 47,201,506 of NC_142837.1, forward strand.
AATTCACTCTTATTATTCACGATCTCCCAACTTACTTGACAGGAAATTAATCCCACAATCTTGAGATGAGATCTCTGCTCTACCGTTTTTGTAAACATTGGAATGTACCTACATTACATTTCACCATTTCTACATTACATTTGGCGCCCAACGTTTAAAATATTTCATTTTCGGTGCAGTATCCTTTTTTCTGTCATGTCAGGTTGGGTTTTCATTAATACTAGTTGATAATATTAGAGTTGAATCAATGTGTGTGCACTTAACATTTGGATACTTACATTTATATCCTACATACATTTACATCATAATGTCTACTGTTGACCTTTAATATTAATGTTAATCAATGTTATGTTCATGTATTCTCATACATAACCTATAATAATTATGTTGTTTGCATTTTCGAATGTCATTGTATTGCAAAGAACTTTTCATTGTTTGAGCATAGACAATCTATTACTGTTGAAGTTAGAAGTTTTCGAATGTTTGAGTAAATTAATTATTATTTTTTCTTAAAATATAATATCGATTGTCTATGATTTTTTTTGTTGATCTATGAACAAGATTAGTTGTCAAAATTTTGAAGGTTAAACGTCAAACCTTGTTTCTTACGTTTCATACTGTTTAATAACAACTTGATTAAACATCTTTGTTTATACGCAATACAAATAATATATTTATATTTTAAAAAAAGGAATCGAATAATGATTAGTAGAAACTTTTCATTATTATTTGCTAAAAAATATAGTTCGGTATATTCTGTATTATCATAATATGTAGTTTTGTTTACGTTCCTAGGAAAAAACAAATTCCAACGTAAACACAATTTAAATCTCCTTTTGATACTTTCGAAATACTTTGTTACAAGTCGTTCGTAAATAAATCATAATTATTGAAAGTAATATCAATGTAGAGCACAGGCGTCAGGTAGGTATGCTGTCCTTGTTCTATCGGTATTACAATGGAAGATGCTCTGAGGAACTAGCGTCATTGATCCCTTCGGCACCGGTGCGTAGTCGGGATACACGCCAAACGCGCGCCCAACATTTGTACACAGTTGACACTTGTCACATGAGAACAGGTCGCTTCTACGATTCGTTCTTAAGTTCAACAGCTCGGCTGTGGAACGAACTGCCGGCCTCTGTGTTTCCTCCCTCCTACAACATGGGACTCTTCAAGACCCATGTTCACTCCTTCCTCTCCAAAAAAAGACCCTCCACACAGCATCCCCAAAGATGACATAGGCCCCGAGGGAAATTATTTTCTTCAGGGCCTCCTGTGTGGAGTAAATATAAAAAATAAAATAAAAAAAAAACATAATATTATGTACTACGTACATCTGTCATTCTTAATTAAGTTGTTGTTGTTAATGTCATCTGACATTCGGTTCTAGTAATTACTACATTGTTTACAAACATTGACAACTGTTTTGCAGAATATTTAATCGAAATTAACGACGTGTTATTTCTATTAAAGAGCATCTTCTTCTTCTTTTTCAATTATTATAACAATTTGGATAATTGTTTTGATTAAAGTACATTAAAGTAAATGTCCTTGATTCGTAATTGTACTTGGCGTACTGGTATATTATCGTACTCGTATATCATCGCCTGGTGAGCACTGAAATATTAGGAGGATACGTTGACGGTACTGTTGTGTCTCGTGTTAATGTATACAATTTATACTTGTCGAGTTGACTTGTACAGGGGGTTTGGTAATTGATGTGTTATAAATAAATTATTATTTATATCTCATTATTACATTTAAGTTATTATTCTTATTAAAGAATAATTATTTAATTTATACTTATCATTTTTTACAGTTTAACAAAGATGGCGATTTCGGATATTAATGGGGTGACGAAGGAGGAAATGATTAAATTGTTATCGGATCGTAACATCGTTCCGGAAGCTACTCTATCCAGTATGCGCGAACAGGCTCGCTCCTTTAATAAAAGTCTGAAAGTTGGGGGTGGTTCTAATATAGATGTGGGGGATGATAATACAGTTTCTTCAGAAAATACTAAAACTATAATTAATAATTATTATCAGTCGGCTATTCCTTCAACTTCTTCTTCTGTCCATTCTTGGGGTTTAAAATTTTCTGGGTCTTCGGACGTCAGACATTTTACGAATTGAAGAACTATCTAGAAGCCGGAAGGTGGAGTTGTCCTCGGTTGTTACCGCTTTCTCTGACCTCCTAGAGGGAAGAGCTCTTTCCTGGTTTAGGACTACTTTTGACGACTCTCTGTCTTGGTCAACTTTGAAAAAGCTCCTCATTTCCCGTTTTGACGTTTGTACCAACCAAACGGAAGCTTTAAAAGCCTTGTTCGCTATGAAGCAAAAGTTTAATCAAGCTGTGGTGGAATATGTTGAAGATGTTCAATTAGCAAACTTGAGGTTGGATGTTCCGCTCTCGGAAGAACAATTGGTAGACTTAGTCTGTGACAGTCTCCTACCTAAATACGCCTTGGCCGTTGCTTATTTCTCGGATAAGAGTCTTTCAGCCCTAGTAAGTGTGTGCAGTAAATTTGATAAACTTTCGGTAGAAAAACCCGCTCCACACTTTAATCCTTCTCCGCGAGTTTCGTTTCCTAAATCGTCGTATTCTAATCGGGTTCCGTATTCTCAACCGTCGTATCCGCCTCAAGCTCAAGGGTCGTTTTCTCCACGTGTTAAGTATAATCAGGCTTCCTTTTCTCCTCGCGCGTCTTCATCAAGTTCTTCTTCTAATAGTAAGAAAACTTTTAATTGTTTCTATTGTAAAAAACAGGGACATACGAAACAATTTTGTCAAAAATGGGAAAGGGATTCTTTTAAGCATAATGACGCAAATAAGTATAATTCAAAAAACTAGCCGACGATCTTTTGCATTCTATGTACAGGGGTGTTAAAGGGTCGTCGGCAGTTTCTAGTAATAAATCTAAGTTTAAGTTTTCCACGCGCAACATGGACGCATGTTTGCCGTTATCTGATTGTGGACAAGATGTTAGACCACATGTTAATATTAAAATTAAGAATTTGGTTTTTTCAGGACTTTTGGACAGTGGAGCATCTGTCAGTTGTTTCGGGGGTTCTGTTTATAATTTTTTCATAAGTCTAGGATTTAAGTTAAAGAAATTAGATTCCTACGTTACCACCGCGGATGGCAAACGTCAGGATATAATTGGTACCATGCGAGTACTAGTATTTTATAATAATATTAAAAAATATATTATTTTTTTTATAATTCCGTCTCTGTCCTCTTCAATTGTTTTGGGAGTTGACTTTTGGAAGCAATTCGACGTGGCCCCTCAGTTGTTTCCAAAAGTTGACAGCAATGTTGATTTTGGGAATGTTGTCAGTGAGGTTCGTAAATTAACATCACCTTGCTGTCCCCTCAAGACAATCTAAAGTTAAATTCGGTTATATTTAAGTTCAAGTCGATTTCTTTCGAAGAACGAGGTTAAGGAAAAACCCATTTGGTACGTCATAAAATAAAGACAACAGGGGATCCTATTAAACAGCGTTACTATCCATTGTCTCAAACTCGTCAGAAGCAACTAGAAGCTCAATTAAAAGAAATGTTGGATTTAGGTGTTGTCCGCCGTTCTCGTTCGGCTTGGTCAAACCCAGTTTTGATTGTTCCTAAGAAGGATGGTTCTGTCAGATTTTGTTTGGATTCAAGGCGCTTGAACAGCGTTACTCTGGCTGATTCCTATCCTCTTCCGTATATTTCACGTATTTTAGATAAACTTAGGGGTGCTCGTTTTATTTCATCAATAGATTTGTCCAAATTGTTTTGGCAGATTCCCTTGGATAAGGAATCCTGTCCTAAAACGGCTTTCGTTGTACCAGGCCACGGTTTATTTGAATTTGTGAGGATGCCATTTGGTCTTAAGAATGCTCCCAGCGAATTGCAGCGTCTTGTGGATGCCCTTTTTGGTCCTGAATTCGACGAGAACGTATTTTGCTATCTCGATGATTTGATTATTATTTCAGAGGATTTTGAATCACATTTGAATATTTTGAATAAAATTTATGAACGTTTAAGAGATGCGGGCCTAACAGTTAACCTCAAAAAATATGAGTTTTGTAAAGAAGAGTTGAAATATCTAGGTTATATCGTAGACGCGAAAGGTCTTCGTACAGACCCCGTTAAATTAGAATGTATTCGAACTTACCCTACCCCTAAAAATTCTAAACAAATTAAAGCTTTTATAGGCCTGTGCGGTTATTACAGGCGTTTTACTAAAGATTTTTCTACTATTGCGGCCCCGTTGACTAAACTCACTGGTTCTAGAATGGGAATAAGTAATTTTTCATGGTCTCCAGAAGCAGAAAACGCGTTTAAAGAATTAAAAAAAGCTTACTTCTGCTCCCGTTATTAGCTGCCCAGATTTTTCTTTGCCCTTTACTATACATTGCGACGCGAGCAACGTTGGTATCGGCGGCGTGCTTACCCAGGTGTTCGACGGTGAAGAACATCCTGTTTCTTTTTTCTCTAGGTGTTTAAATGTTCACGAGAGAAACTATGGCGTTACGGAGCGCGAACTCCTTGCGGTGTTAGATTCGGTGAATCATTTCAGGCCTTACGTAGAAGGAGTTCATTTCACAGTGGTAACGGATCACTCCAGTTTGCAGTGGTTGGTTTCGTTGTCCAATCCAACTGGTAGACTAGCTCGATGGTCTACGCGTCTTTCTCAGTATTCTTTTGATGTGGTGCACAGAAAAGGTAAATTGAATACTGTCCCAGATGTTCTTTCTCGTAAAGATGATTTTACTGTTGCTGCCTTAGATTCTACGCCTACAATTTCTGATAGTTGGTATAATAATTTGTTTTCCAATTGTATGAATAATCCACAACGATTCAATAATTTCCAAATTAAAGATAATTGTTTATTTAGACATTCTAAATCTCGTTTCGATTTGCAGGAGGATACAGCTTGGAAGCTGGTTGTGCCTTTTGAGGACCGTAACGCAATTTTAAGTAAAGAACACGAGTCTATTAATTCTTGCCACCCAGGTGTATTCAGAACATATAAGAAAGTACAACTACGTTATTTTTGGCCGGGTTTGTACAATGATGTCAAAAAAATTGTTAATAAGTGTAAAACGTGCAAAGCACATAAAATAAATACATCAGCGCCGGCGGGTATTTCTACGAATCCTAAAATAGTCAACAGACCGATGCAAATGTTGTCTATCGATCTTGTTGGTCCTCTTCCACGTAGTTACGCGGGATTTATGTATATTTTATCGGTTGTTGACGTCTTTTCGAAATACACTTGGATTTTTCCGCTAAGAAATGCTACTGCTAAAAGCATTGTAAAAAATGTTGAACAATTCATTTTTCTGGTTCACGGTGTTCCTCAAACCTTTGTGTGTGATAATGGTAAACAATTTATTTCAAAAGAGTTTAAACAATTGTTGTCCGATTATAATGTTCCTATGCCTTTTTATAACGCGTATTACACCCCGCAAAACAATGTAGTCGAGCGGTATAACCAAACTGTCGGGACTGCTTTGTCTATCTTGACCGAGTCTGACCATCGTAATTGGTCTAGATTTCTGCCTCAGATACAGTCAGCCTTGAATAATTTTGTTAATTTTGCTACAGGCTTCACGCCTTTTTTCCTCATGCACGGCAGGGAACAAATTATTGACGGTAATTTTCACAAATTTAATGTTTCTTCTAGTCTCACGGACATACCTTTAGATCAGTCTAGAGCCGATTTTGCAAAGAAGTTGGAAGACTTAGTTCCTATTTATGAACAAGTTTCAAATGCATTAGTACAGGCATTTAAAAGGAATGCCCACATTATAATTTACGCCGTAAATCCGTGGTTTACGATATAGGTGATGTCGTTTGGAGGAAGAATTTTGTTCAATCCAGTGGTCCGGATTACTTTTCTCATAAGTTGGCACCAAGATTCGTGCGTAATGTTATAAAAAATAAAGTTTCAGATTTAGTATACACCTTGGCAGATATGCAAGGTAAAATTGTAGGCAATTTTCACGTAAAAGATATTGTTCGGGTAGATTAGTTTTTGTTTTTTTTTTCCTTTAAGGAAGCTAATGTTTTAGTGTGTAGGCCTACCAACCCTTCACATTATAGCATTTGTTTCTTTTGTGACTGTTCTGTTCTCATGATTTGGAGTTTGGTACCTCCATTTCTTGTGCTCAGTACGGACACTAAAATCTAGTTTATCGACGATAAACCGTTTATTTACCCTCGGTAAACTGGAACGTGATCCTTGTGGTCACTGGCGCCCAAATTTTGTTAGTTAAGTCTTTCTTTCTTCGTTACTATATTTTTTCTTGTTATTAATAACATACACTAGTTTCGGGATTTTGGTAGTTTCAAATATTTGATTATATTGGTTATAATACACTTAGTTACATACATGCACACACATTGATTTATTACTTGGTTCCGTCTGTATAACGGATTATGTTGTAATGCTTTTATGTTTAAGTTTATGCCTTTCTTTCTTTAGTCCACTGGAGGCCCTTTTATCGGCCCATTGAACCTCCAGGGAACTTGAGAATGTATATCTTGGAATTTTGTGTTTCAGAGACTTGAGCTACTTTCTGATGCACAAAAGTTCTGTTAGTTCTATTATTGATAGTTTGTATTTCATAAACTTTAAGTATGGTATAGCTTTCCTAAAAGTTCTTTAAATAAGTCTTAGTTCATAAGAAAGTTGTTTTGTCTCTAACAAAGTAAGTACTGCTTTGGCGTGCTTAACTATTAATTAATTCTTTTGGAATTATCACTTTGCCTCTAATACAGGAAAATGTGTTTCTGTTTAGTTTTTAAGTCTTAATGTGATAAACATTAGTGTCTTACTGTTAATACCAGTATTAGACAATAAATTAAGTATTACTAGTGTCATTCATTAAATTTTGGATTGATCACCCCTCGAATAGTGTCAACTCACTGAAAGCCATAGTTGATCACACAATTTTTTTTTGTTTGTACAAGAAATGCTGACGTTTTGTCTACACTTGGAGTGTTCTTTTAAGGAATGCCAGCTTGGTTATTGCCTTGGTCTCTTTTCTTTTACAAACAATGTCACTCTGTTGAGTGTTTGCTGCAGATTGTTATATGGATTTTTGTATATACTAAGGTATGAGCTTAACTTACTAGTTTCTGTTTTGCTTTTTAGTACCATTTGACTTTGGTCATGAACTGATTGATAAATAGATAGGTATTGTGTTATGTAAACCCTATTCTGTCCACCTTGATTGGCAGGTATTTATTGTTTTATAAATCCTGACCTGATTTGACTTTCGCAAAATGGATAATTTGAATATTATTCTTGTTTGACGACTCTGTAACTTATTGGTATTTCTTCGGAATTGTAAATCCTGGTTCAATAACGAACGATAAAAAAAAAAGATGGATAAATAATCCAATACAAACTCCTACTCTGGTCACGTCTAATAGACAGTTTGTAAACTGATTCTATACTACTAATAACACAGAAAAGTATTTTCTTGTGTACCAATTTTGCCTACTTTGAACTCCATTGTTCTGAATTGTAAAAAAAATGTATATCTATAAAGATATTTTCATCATCTATGATTGCTTAATTTTAAGTATTGTTTAATTTTAAGTTTTGTCATAAGAATGTTGTCATAAGATTTTTGTCATAAGACTGTTAAACCGGATGGACTTAGTTAGATAGGTTTCTCATTTTGCTATTTAATTATAGCGTAAATTCAGTGTAAGTGAGGACTGTTTAACCACCCTAAAGTGAAGCCTAATTGGACTTTATTTCCTGTGCAAGGAAAAGTGATCTTGTTTTTTTCTTTATTATTAAGAAATTTATTTTTAAGAAATTTATTTTTTAAGAAACTTAATTCTAAGTTGTTATTTTAACTACTAATTATTGTTTATGTTTTCATTTTTCTAGATACCTGATGGACTCATAGTTTAGTTTATTAGTGGTCTTAGTTGTTCATGTTTGAGGGCAAACATTTTGTGGGAAGGGGGGAATTGTCACATAAATATTTTGTGACAAGTTTAGTTCTTGCTTAATTGGGGTTATTTTGTCTATGGTGTTTTTTCTCGAACTTTGCAATATTTTGAAGGAAGGAAGTACAGTTTTGTTTATGGTCACTTCCTCCCCGGCCTTCTTGGCCGGTGGGTCGGTGGATCCAGTCACTCGCCTTTTAAGGGGTTTTAATCTGAGTTAATCATGTGAATAGAAGTTATTATTTTCTTTCAAAAAGGGCGCGGGGTGTTTATCCTTTCACGAATAGTTCGTGTTGATTATTATTTCGAGTGGGGATTATGGAATCCCGCTTTTCATCCAGTGTTGGCCGTTGGTCATATTTGTATACTCGTGTTTCGGAACTGAAACCGTAAATGGATCGGTCCTAGCTATGGCTAGTAGTTGATGGCTGAGTTTCCCCGCGTCGCGAAGGAACGGATTGCTGTTCCCGAAGTCTGTAAGACGAGCCTGGTCGGCTACCACGTGCTGCAGGCCTGATGACCCTGCAGGCGTCCATTGAAGGAGTTGCGTCTTCCCGCTTCCCCTAAGAGAACGGATTGCTGTCCTGGCTCCGTAGAAGAGACTGGTTGACTACCACGTGCTGCAGGCCTGATGACCCTGCAGGCGTCCATTGAAGGAGTTGCGTCATCCCGCTTCCCCTAAGAGAACGGATTGCTGTCCTGGCTCCGTAGAAGAGTCTGGTTGACTACCACGTGCTGCAGGCCTGATGACCCTGCAGGCGTCCATTGAAGGAGATGCGTCCTCCCGCTTCCACTAAGAGAAGGATGTCCTGGCCTTCGTCCCGGGTCCGTTCCCGCTACCGAATACAAGTTTTCGTTCGCCATCCGTTGTTAGTCTTTCGTTTCTCGACCACGTAAAGTTAGTTTAGTTTGATTCAGGAGTCCATCTGGTATGTGCCTATTTTTATTCCTATGGTTATATAGTTATTATCTGTACTCCTTTGTTGTAACTTTTGATGGTTTCAATATATTTTCCACTAAGAATTCACTCTTATTATTCACGATCTCCCAACTTACTTGACAGGAAATTAATCCCACAATCTTGAGATGAGATCTCTGCTCTACCGTTTTTGTAAACATTGGAATGTACCTACATTACATTTCACCATTTCTACATTACAATGTGTGATAGTGTCAGTTAGGTTAAGTCTGGGTGGTGTGAGTTGTGTGGGTGGTGGAAGCGATAAGAAGATAGGCGCCATGAAATTGGCTTCGTTTAATTTGGTCTTTTGCTGCAGATTAGTATGTCCGTCACGCGCTGCCATTATCTTAAGCCCGAGGTATTTTTCCAAGGCAGTGGAATTTTAAGTACTTTTGGAGATTATAAATAATAATCATTTACCATGCGTGAGATCCGTTCTTAATAACTATTGTCTTTAATCCTAACCAAGAGATTTATTTTTCGGCTTTCAGTCGATTTTAGAAAAATCCTGTAATGAAGAATTCCATATAATTATTAATATTCCATAATTAGTTATAATTATTCTTTGACATTTGTGTCATTTTAAATAACGGTAGGTACACCAGCGCAGACCCGTGGAAATCTCGAGTTTTCTGAATTCTTGACAAATCAGTTCCTATTTTGAAATTAATAAAATAATTCTCTGTTAAAAGCGATAGCTACAATATAATTTTTTTCTCTCTTTTTTTATATTTTTTAAACATTACAGTTTTCAACTACCATACTAGGTTAATGCCCGTGTTATGGTAGTCATACCAAATATAAAATGTGAAAAAATTTAAAATAATAAAAGTGTTAATAATATAAAGGTGAAGATAAAATATATATATGTTTTAATTAATTTTTTGAAAAATTTTTAGGAAGTCTTTAGAAATTCTTTAAAGAATTCGCGCCCCTTTCAAATATCCAACTAATAATAATACCATATTGATTGGTATTTATAAGCTTGTCGGGAATATTTTTAAGCAAATTAAATTAATTTGAAAGGAAATTTGAGTTCAATGAACCTGAGTTACGGAGGATGCCAGAATTACAAGACAACCAAAATTAGTATTTTTTAAGGTGGTGATATAGTAATGTAAAATGACCTTCGCCTTGTAGCTGCAGCTACTAAAAGGTTCGGGAACGTTCATTTATGCAACCCGCACTGCCTTAAAACCTACTCGTGAAACATAGTATGTACGGTGTATCTACCTGCTCGCGAATTGCTGGTTTGTTCTCAAACGCATTAACGCCTTTACGTCTTACAAGTGAGTACCAAGTATGAGCGCTCACCGCTTACTGAATTGGCGGCCGTTTCGGCCGGCTCCTGACGCGCGCCGCGCTTTACGAATACGCAGTCCATTCGCGCTCGCATCAAGCCGTCAACATTCACAGCATCTTTGGCGCTCTCTTACTTCACATAGGAGTACAAGGAAAACTTACATCCTGAAAAAAACTAGTCACCAACATGCATGCATCCATGTCATGTTTGGTGGAACGAGTACTATCGCTAGAAACCATCGGTGGTCTCCTCCCATTCTTGCATGCAGACTGTAAGGGACTACGTTCTAGTTTTTCTCTGTGGCATTTTTACTTTGTGGCATTTGTTTTTTTGTGGCAATATTAGTATTTGAGATCGCCATTTTGTTACATTATTAGTTGATACTAAAAATACTCGAAAACAATATAAGCTACGCAATCGGGAAAATTTTGAATAGTAAATATTTACTGGGGCACCCTGTATTTACGTTGAAGAAAAATAAGAGTCAGCACAATACCAATTGAATAAGAAACTCTAATAAAATAGAACTTTATAGACCTTGATGTAAACATTGACACTAATAACATGTAAAATCATAATTTGTATGTAGTAAATACTACGTTAATAACCACAAAAGTAATGAATTAATTATACTGCAGTTAAAACTATATCTCGCACCTCGCAATAACGGCCAGCCCAATGGCTCAAACAAAAGTGAACATCGTTGACAGTTCCATAGAAATCTTTTGTAAACAGACGGCCGGAGTAAGTTACCACGAAAGTACTATTATTTATTGACAGAAAAAAGAAGCAGAATTTTACTGGAAACTTGTCAAATTAAAAACTTCATTCATGACCTATTCAGCACAAATAAACACACTGGAAACAAGTCAGTTGATATCATATCGCCGTGAATAATACAAAACGCTCGATTTCGGCCACCTCAAAGATATTTATCAGTTAGCCCCTTGGGTTCAAACAAAATAATATCGTGTTATTAAACATTACAGCTTGACATTGAATACATAGCATTTTGTGCACGGCTGCTCAAGTTCTAATACATTATGGACGTGCTAAAATTAATCGAAAACATAAAAAGTGACCTAAAAAATAAAACTACCGTAAATGATTCGAAAATGCGAAATAACCTCGAATTAACCATAAACCTCTTATAAGAAGTCTGGAAACAAGAGAGAAACAATTTCCCAGGAAAAAATAATAGATCTTCAAAAAAAAGTTATCACCAAACTCGAAAAAAATAATGAACCAATATCGTACGCAATGGTACTAAAAGAACGAACGGTACAAATCGAAGAACCCAAATATGCCGTTATGATTACTGCAGAAGGCAAAGAAACATCTGAGGACATAAAGAAAATTATTACTAAAACAATCAAAGCACATAACCTAGGAATCGGTATAAATGGGATCAAAAAACATCAGACAATAAAATAATTATGACTTGCTCGAAAAAAAAGACGCATACAAACTAAAAACGGAAATAAATAAAAATAAAAACGAAATATCTGCTACAGAATTAAAAAAGAAGACACCGTGCATGGTCATTAAAGGTGTGGGAGGGGAGTATAGTGAAGATAATTTTCTTAACGACCTTTTGTTGCAAAACAATGAACTAAGTGATGCCCCAAATGATTCAATTAAAGTAACTAAAATATTAAAAAATAAGAAAAGTGACCAACTGCGCAATGTAACAATAGAAACAAGAGGCCAAATCCGAAAGATATTACTTGATAAACAAAGGGTCAATATTGGTTTTGTCCGAGCGCACATAGAAGATTGCAATCACTTTATGCAATGTTACCACTGCCTTGGTTTCGGACATACATCACTAAAATGCCTGAACAAAATTAATTAGCCAAGATGCGTACTATGTGCAAAAAACCAAAAGTTTAGTGAATGCGAAAAAACCAAAGATATAGTCAAATGCTACAACTGCGACAAAAACAACAATTTATTCGGAACAAAAAACAAAACTAAACACAGTGCTAATAGCGAAAAATGTACTTACCGAAAACGAATGTTTTTCATAGCACAACAAAGAATCGATTATGAATAAGTGATGGATGATTTTTTAGGCGAGGAAATTGACAAATTAACAGATGTTTCACAGCACATTTGCAAAGATTCACAACATTGTAGAGATCTGCTCCCAAGTGCTTTCATTGTTCTACACCAAAACATCCGAAGTTTAAAAAAAACCTAGATGAGTTTGTAGTAACACTTAACCTTTTTGAAACATTACCGGATCTCATTGTTTTAACAGAAGCGCACTTAAATATAAATAACGCTGACACACTGTACACTGTACAGTATTCCGAATTCCATATACTTTTCGTCAACTACCTATATTAACAAAACCAGTGGTATCGCGGTGTTCATTCTAAATAAATATAACAATGTCACTGTCACAGAAATTAAAATGCAATTAGCAAACTGTTTAAAAATGAGTGTAAAAGTGGACGAAATTATGTATCATATTATTGCCATCTACCGGTCGCACGGATCGAATCCCACAAATTTCATTATAGAAACCGAAAAATTGTTACTGAGTCAAAAAAGTACCTTTAATATTATTGTTGGTGACATTAACATTAATATCGGACACAGGACACAAAGCAAAACGAAAGATGATTTTATAAATGTAATGACTTCGCTAGACTATACATCATATATAAATAATGCTATAATTTTTTTTTTAATATTTGTACTATTTTAAATCTCTTATAATCTTTGAACTATTTTTTTAATATTTTGTAAAAATTATTAACCTCAACACAGGCTTGTCCTAGGGAGGTTAAAAATTCTAACTTAAATAAAAGATACAATGTAAAGAAACGATAAATAAATAAATAAATAAACAAATAAATAAATAAATAAATAAATAAATAAATAAATAAATAAATAAATAAATAAATAAATAAATAAATAAATAAATAAATAAATAAATAAATAAATAAATAAATAAATAAATAAATAAATAAATAAATTAATTAATTAATTAATTAATTAATAAATAAATAAATAAATAAATACATAAATAAATAAATAAAATGCAACATGAAATATCAACGGACTACGGTGCAACTTAAATAACACTGAAAAAAAACATGTCGATATTATGGAAATCCAGCATATCTGACCACTACACCTGTATATTCGTTAACAACATAGACAAAACAAGTACCAACCCCAACAAAACTGACAAAAAAAACAAAAAAAAATTTAAATATGAAAACTTTAGAAAAAATCTTAAGATGGAAACCTGGGCATCAATAATTGAATCGAAAAATCCAAATACTTGTGGGGAGAATTTCGAAACTGTTTTCCTAAATCACATAAACCTTTCTACACAAATACTTGTCTCTAAAACAAAATCTAAACACAGATTAATAAAGCCATGGATAACCCATGGATTAATGATTTCAATCAGAAATAAGGGAAAATATTATCACCAGTCTAAAAAATTCCCTAACAACGAAAAAATCGCTACTTTCTACAAGAAATACCAAAACAAACTTACCCTTTTAATTAGACTGACTAAAAAAAGGATTTTCGTGATACATTAAAAATGCTGGTCAAGAGAGCAAAGAATTCTGGAAAATTATCAAAACAATAACCAACAAAAGCACAAAATAAAAATTACCAATAGAAGTTACTCATCAAGGAATCAACACTGACACAGAAAAAAAACCCGAAACTTTGTGGTGATATCTTTAACGATTATTTTGTTAATTTAGGCGCTAATCTTGCTAGTAATATTATCCTAGACAAAAAACTAACTCAACAACCAGAGCTAAATCCAACTTTTGAAGAAGGTTTCCACACATTTGCTTCAGTAACTGATAAAGAAGTTGAAAATGCTATAATAAGTTTTCGAGGATCAGCAGGCCCTGGCTACGACAACATAACAATTGCTCATATAATAAATGTAAGTCTGAAGAAGGGCATATTCCTGAACAACTATAAGAAGACTATTGTGACCCCTGTTTTTAAATCTGGTGACTTTTAATTATCGTCCCATAGCACTCACATCAAATATAGCAAAAATCAATGAAAAAATTGTTAAAAAACAACTCAACAACTACTTAAAAGATAAGAAGATAATGATCCCAAACCAGTTTGGATTTAGGGACAATCTCAGCTTACAGGATGCGATTGCTAAATTGACATCAACAATAATGCAAAAATTAGATAATGGAGAAAAGTGTCTCGGAATCTTCATTGATCTCCGCAAAGCATTTAATAGCATATCAGACTCAAAACTCGCTGAGAAACTAAAACAAATTGGATTGGACGGAATAGTGCTATCATGGTTCCAAAGTTACCTAAAAGAGAGATTTGTATGTCAAAATCAATAATAACCTTTGTGAACCCAAAATTTCATCTTTTGGCATACCGCAAGGAACTGTCATCGGTCCAATCCTTTTTATTATATATGTAAATCAAATGTTCACTCTTCCCATTGTTGGAGATATCATATCTTACGCAGACGACACTGTAGTTATCACAAAAGGAAAATCATTTGAGGAAAGGATAGCCAATATCAATATAAACATACTCAAAACATGGTTCGACCTAAATTGTCTCTCAATAAATACCGAGAAAGCATATTTCATCTCATTCTCTTTGCAGGAAAAAAATTTCGAAAACAAATTACCATTAAAATCCATTCATTACAGTGTGAAAATAAAAAAAAAAATGCGGCAATGTAAATTGTTTACCAATAGCATGCAAAAATAGTAAAAATTATCTGCGTATCATAGTAGATAAACACTTAAAATGGAACGAACAAGTCCAAAATACGGCAACCAGAGTAAGAAAACTTATTTACTTATTCATTAGATTGAGAAACATCCTTTCATATAATATGATTAAAACTATTTATTTCTCTCTTGCCCAATCTACTCTCCAATATAATATAATTGGGTGGGGGGGGGACTTTCAAAACTAACCTCTTACCTGTAGAAAAGGCACAGAGGTTGATTCTTAAAGTCATCCTACGTAAATCATCTATATTTCCAACAACACAGTTATTTAACTCTTTTAGGGTTCTCAGTCTAAATAATATATTAAAAAAGAACTCATTGTTACAAACTCATAAAGATCATTTCATCCCTACAATAACATTTCCAAAAATAAGTAACCGATCAAGATCACGTGGCAACATAGAAATCCCTAAATTTAAAATCAGCGCTTCTCAACACCATTATACTTATCAAGGTATAAATTTTTTTAATGCACTCCCAAATAAAATAAATCTGAAAAATATAAATATAAAGCCTTTAAATTACAAATAATACAACTTTTCGATCAACCAAATAATAATTACAAGTTTTAATTTGATTTTTTACATATCTTCTGATTACAGGTAAATATAAGTAGTAATTGATCAAATTCAAATATTAATGATACATACTCAGTATATAATTAACTATTTAATTTCATAAAATTAAATATTGAAGACAATATTAGTGATTTCTAAACGAAAATCTGAAACAGAAAAATCAGAAAAGGAAACGGTCACATCTGTGTCCCAGATGTGACCGTTTCCTTTTCTGATTTTTCTGTTTCAGATTTTCGTTTAGAAATCACTAATATTGTCTTCAATATTTAAATATTACACTTTGAGGTTTTACTCAATAAAGTTATTCCGAAAAATAAAAATTCATAAAATTAATTAACAAAAAAAAAATAGGTTTCTTCTTTTACCATATCCTCTAAAAATATTATATCAGTATTCGAGCCACCAACAGATTATTGTTAAAGCCCAGCTACACTACTCGCGAAGTTGATCGAAGTTGACCGAATACGATAGTGTGGGCACAAACTTTACTTCGCTTCGGGCAACTTCGCTTCGCTTCGCCCGACTTCCGATTGTTGTCGGTAAATGCGCCCGAGTCAAAGGACTCGAAGCGTTACTCGCGAAGTTGCACGAGTGTGTGGGCACGCACTTCGAACTTCGGCTAACTTCGTCGAGGACTTCGTCGAAGCGTCAAAGCGAGTAGTGTAGCTGACACTTTACAATGTATTATATACCTTCGCTTGCAATATTATCAGTTCTGTTTACTCCAAATGAATAAAATAACTCCATGTACTTATACCGCCTACTGCCTACTTATTAATCGAAATGTAATAATATTGTTTTTTTTCTTAAATTAATGTTCAATATAAATAGATATATTCTTATATTTATTTACATTTTCTGTGTATCTAATTTAGTAACAACTATTTTAGTCTATTTTCATTATCCATACTTTTGTTATCATGCTTTATACAATTTTTTTTTATTTCTTACTTTATAAATAAAAACTTTCTTTCTTTTCTTTGCCAAATATATTATATTGTAATGGCACTACTACCCAAATCAAACACGAAAAACGTTTTTTCTCTATTGAATTGGGTAGTTACGTTAAAAAGAAAACATTTTTATTGAAATTAGTTTTTTTTTAGTTAAACATATTTATGTTTTGACATAAAAGAAATATATTTTTAAATTAAAAAAAATAACCATCTCTACAACTTTCCCGTGCTGCAACACCACCAGCAACATGTTGGAAGTGTATAATTACAAATATATTGGAGTGAAATGGCTTAACCAATTATTCGTTTAATGTAAGATTAGAAAAAAATTTCAAAAAAACTAATTAATTAACTCGTTCAGTTTCCGCCAACTACAGAGCAGAGTTCAGACATATATCATTAGATCCGTGTTTGATTTGTACGTGAACGCCGCTAATGCAGCTGAGTCGTCGATCGACTTCTGATTTATCAACACGTGAGAAAACAACGAACATAATATTTGACTTTACAAATCGAAACGTTTCGAGATCAGTAAAGACTTATTATTACATTAGCCGAAACCGCAGTTAAAAACAATTATTGCAAGAGGTGATTGCCGTATGTGTGCATTGATTTGTGTTTCAAAGTGGCTTGTAATTTATCAATTTACCGAACATTATTTATTGTTAATTAACACATTTTTCGGGGCTTTTAAATATGAATATTAAGAAACATACATTATTTATTGTACATAACTGAATTACGTCATTAACAATATTTTTATATTTGTTTAAAGATAAATTGAAGATGTCCAATGACTTGGTTTAATTGTTTCCCTCCATAAGTATTCTGGGCAAAGAGGAATACTTATGGTAGTTAGTCCCAGAATTTCTGCACTAAAATAAATCCTGACTTCTATTATTACGTTGTTGAATCCGGAAGCTTGTCAATTCTAGCAATACCGGGCTATCAACTAAATAATTTAGAATTTTATATAGAAATTAGTCAGTGAAAATTCTTCTTTCTGACAATTTGAGCATATTGTTAAATTTAACAGAGTGTTGTAGTTCAACATCATTGCTGGAATACCCATTTTAAAATTTATAAAACGTAAGAATCTGTTTTGTATTCCTTCAACAGTTTGTACATGTATATTATAATTTGGGTTCCAGACAGGAGAATTGTACTCAAGTTGACTTCTTACATAGGCAAAATATAACAATTCAATACACTTATATTGTTAAAATTTCTGGTTAGCCTAGTTATAAGTAAATGCCAATATTTTAAGCCCTTATTAGAGATTTCTGTTATGTGGTTAGCAAACAAACGATTTGATTGAAAAGTGATGCCCAAGTCTTTATCTGTGTTAATATCTCAAGTTATCAATGTTGTTATCAAAAATCACTGGATTATTTATTCCAGAAAATCTAACTATTTGACATTTTGAGATATTTAAGTAAAGTTTATTGTCATTACACCAAATTAATAATTTAATATTATCTTGAAGAATATTGCAATGGTAAATATTTTGAATAGTTCTATAAATTTTGAGGTCATCAGCTATATAACAGTAAGATAGATACATAATGAAAAAAATTTAAGATCACTTATAAACAAGATAAATAAGATTGGGCCAAGGTGTGAACCCTGTTGAACTCGACTCGTTGCATTAATTTTTCCGACAAGGAGGATTTTATTCTAACAATCTGTTGTCTTGCAATACGATAGCTTTAAAACCAGGCGAATATAAATAGATATAATTTTTTTTCAATTTCATTTCAAGCAATACCTTAATGTTAATAAATTCATTACTGTAAGATTAAAAAAATAAATAAAAATCCGATTTATTTCAATTACTCAAACAAAAACATCATTATCAAATCTGTTTCCGAAAGTAATGACTTAGGTGTTACTTTCCACACCAAACTTAGCTTCATCCCACAAATTAAAAATATTTCAAAGAAGGGTTTAAAAATGTTAGGTTTTGTACTAAGAGTGGCTAAAGATTTTACTAAAATTAAAACATTATAACTTCTTTACACACCACTAGTGAGGAGTCAGGTTGAATATAATCCAACACATTATACACAAAACCGCCAAGTGTGTGCACGCCAAAAAAATTGCTCCACTAAAATCTTTTTAAATTCATAGTTTATAAATCGAAATAATCACAAAGATATCGATTAATATAAAAATGTAAAAGACTAGTGTACTTTCTACTACTTTAATCAATCTAAAACGCCCTCGAAATACTCTTTTTAAGTGATTTTAAAATCTGTGCAGTGATCAATGCTAGTTATTGTCGCAAAATAACTAACAGAATACCATACCTGTCAGTTTAAAAGCTGGTAGCACTTAATATACGAACATTATCACGCTCTCTGATAAGTGGGCCGTAGCCTGGGGAATAACGTCGATAGCGTCTCCCGTTCCGGTAGCGGTCCCAGTTCTCAAGTAGCGGGGTTTGCTCCTCGGTGAAAGCAATTATTTTTATTTTTTATTAAAGACGATCGACTCGCTAACTTTCAACGTATAACGCCATCTAGTGAGAAATGTGCACAATACGTCCGATTTAATTCTACAAAACTGTGCAAACAAAAACACTACGATGACGGTAGCGAACTATCTAGATGAACTTAAAAATGAAGTTTCCAAAATTCAAACAGTCAAGGATCAAAAAACAAAAAATACTATAGAACTCATAATAACGAAGTTAGAAGATGCAATTAAAACAGAAAATCTTTCATTACAAGACTAAATTATCAGATTCAAGAAAATATAATCATCAGTGACAGAAAATATATCAGTAATTTAGAAAACATTTAACATGATATTAGAAAAATAATCTTACCTGAAACCTATGCAGAAAAGGTAAAAAAAACACGAACCAGTTGTTATCATAAAACCGAAAAAGAAGGATCAGGAAAATAATGAAACAAAGAGTGAAATAAAAGTCAATATTGACCCAGCAAATTTTGGAGTTACCGGCATGAGAAATTTTAGGGATGGAGGGGTTATAGTAGAATTTAAAAATGCCACAGATATTAACAAGGTTCATGATGAGGTGATAGCCAAACTGGGAGATAAATATGAGGTAAAGATTCCTCAAACAAAAAACCCATCCGTCAAAATTATTGGTTTATCTGAAAAATACAGTTTTGAAGAACTAGAGAGAAAAATAAAAACTCAAAATGAGTCCATCTGTGAACAAAGCTCAAAACTAAAGGTGACATATACGAAAGAAATAAAAAAACCGAAGAAATCAAACAACTTTTACTATATATGCTGACGTCGACGGAAAGACTTACGACAGAATGTTAAATGCAGAGAAAATAAATATTGGATGGAACAGATGCAGGGTCTTTGACAATTTAAATATCATGAGATGTTTTAAATGTAATGGGTTCAACCACAAGGCTATAGATTGCAGAAACCTAAAATCTTGTCCAAAATGCGCAAAAAATCATGACGTAAAAGATTGCACGGATGAGGATATTCAGTGCATCAATTGTATAATGACAAGTCAAAGATTAGGACTGAAACTAAATTATAGTCACTCAGCCATGAGTAAGGAATGCCCAATTTATAAAAGAAAACTAGAAGCAAAAATGAGCAGAATTTCTTTTTTATAAACAGTTACGAGAAAGTTGAAATTATATACTTCAACATACAAAGCGTGATAGCACATTACGAAAAGGTCAAAAAACTTTTAGAAGAGAAGAAACTGCTTATGATGAGTGAAACACATGTGACTGTAGATATCCAAGATAGTGAAATTATATTTGATCATTATAATACCATCCGTTGTGACTCGCATAGCAGACATACAGGAGGAGTGATGATTCTCTTAAGTAATAAAGTTCCATATGAAGTGATATCAATTCAGCAACATGAAAAACATTGTTGGATTTTAGCCATCAGCATTAAATCAGGAATCAAGAAAAGTGTATATACTGTTATTTATAGATCACCAAACACAAGTAAATGCGACTTCTTAACATATTTTCAAAGATGGAGCATGGAAAATTTGCAAGATGAAAATATTAATATTATAGTCGGAGATTTCATTATAAATGTTAAAGCAAATGCAGAGATATACACAAAAAAACTGAAATCTATTATTCAAACTGCAGGTATGAAACAATTAGTTAAAGATTTCACACGAATTACTAATACCTCTAAAACATTGATTGATCTGGTAATCTCAAATAAATTTAACCTTTGTGTTAATGTATTAGATAAACCTAAAATTACTGACCATAATATGATTCAAATTCTAATAAATGACAGAGAAAACTACAACTTCAATAAAGAAACACAAGTAATAACATTTAAAAATTACAGAAGATAAAATAAGGAACTCTTCATTCAGACCTTAGAGACTATTGATTGGAATGAAATAAATCAAATGGAGTATAACAAAAAAGCTGACCAGATGATATTAAACATTAAAAAATCCATTATAGAAGTAGTTCCAGAACAGAAGATACGTAAAGGAAACAATAATAAATGGTTCACAAAAGAACTACGCACAATGCAGCACGATAGAGATACATTTTACAAGAGAGCACGCCTTAATAATAGTACTATGAATTGGAAAAACTACAAAAAATTGAGAAATAAATACTCAAAAGACATAAAAAGAACGCACAATGAGTACATAAAAAATAAAATAAACTCGGAAGAAGGGGATCCCAAAAACATTTGGAAAAGCATTTAAGAATTAGTTCATGGAGATAACAAAAGCGACATAAAAATAGTAAACTTCCCAGAAGATATAAACGAAGAAAACATAGCGAATAGCTTTAATAAATATTTCATAGAAAGCATCACTCAAATCAACAACTTAATACCTAACATTATTTTCAACCCCACAAATGATAATAACAACTCAAACAAAGAATTATTGGTGTTCAGAAAAATAACTGCAGAATATTTATTTATCATTTTAAACAAAATTAAATCAAAAAATAGTTCAGATGGATTAACTATTAGTTTAATAAAAGATGTTTTTCCAGTAATTGGATATACTCTATTAAATATTATTAATCAGACATTTGAAGAGGCAAAATTTCCACAGTCATGGAAACTATCTACCATTATACCGGTCCCAACGGTTAAAAATACCAGAAAATGTGAAGAATTTCGACCAATAAACACCTTACCGAAATATGAACAGATACTTGAAGTGATAATAAAAGAACAAATATCGCAATACTTAGATGAACACAATATTTTATACCAAGAACAATCGGGATTCAGATGTAATAATTCTTGTGAAACAGCGTTAAATGTAATTGTTGAAGAGTGGAAAGAAGGAGTTAACAATAATAAATTTATCTTAGCAATATTCTTGGATTTTTAAAGGGCATTCGAAACTATAGATCGAGAAATATTGATAAGAAAGCTTAAAGAAATTGGTTTCTCAACTGTAGCCACTAAATTAATAAAAGAGTATTTGAAAGACCGAATACAGGTAACAAAAATTAATAATCAATTTTCAAAACCAATGGAAAATAAATTAGGAGTACCACAGGGATCAGCCCTTGAACCTCTGCTATTCATACTCTATATTAATGACATGGTGAAAATATTTTCAAAATGCAAAGTACGACTATTTTCCGATGATACACTTATATATATAATTGGAGAAAACTATGAAGAACTAATAAATATTTTAAATAATGAACTAGATAATGTATCAAGATGGCTAAAAATAAATAAGCTTAAATTAAATACAAAATAAAACAAAATGTATGGTAATTGGTTATAGGAAGACATCCAGTGAAAGCAAAATCAAAATTGATGGTGAAATTATTATTAAAATATTACCGATATAAAATACTTAGGAGTTATAATAGATTCCAAACTCAACTTTAACAAACATGCTGAATATACCCAAAAGAAAATTGGAAAAAAGATATCTTTTTTGGGAAGAATTCGCCAAAAACTGTCCGAAAAAACTGAAATCACCATTTATAACTCCATTATTGCTCCACATTTTAATTACTGCTCAACTATCCTTTTTCTGTGTAACGACCGAGAACAAAATAAATTTCAAATTCTCCAAAATAGGACAATGAGAACAATACTCAGACGAAATAGATATTCAAAAGTAAATAAAATGTTAAACGAACTAAATTGGCTAACGGTGAAACAGATGTTGACCCTGAACACGATGATATTTGTACACAAAATAGTAAACAACCTGCTACCGAAATATTTTTCAAATAAAATTGTATACAACATGACATACACAAACATAAAACTAGGACGTGCAATGAAATCAGGCTACCAAAAAAGGACAAAGCAAATACACAGAACAGTTTATTCTTTAAAGGGATGAAATACTATAACGCGCTGCCGGAAAACCTAAAGACTGCCACAATTGAAAAATTCAAGATGTTGTGTAGAAGCCACATAAAACAAGAAAAAACATAGAATATTAATATGTAAAAATTAATTAGTCATTTGTAAACTTTAATGTACAAATTACTTAAATAAAATTTAAAAATAAAAAATAAAAAAAACTGTATGGACTCCCAACTTAACCTAACATGCATTTTAAAACAATAGAAAGAGTACAAAAAAAATCCTAAGGTTTCTTAAATTTTAAACTAAAAATAACGAAATAACAAATAAACTCCACTTATCTACTACGGTTATCTAATCTTTTAATTTTGAGTGACAGAAAAACTGTTTTCGATCTAGTATTTCTATTTAAAATCTTGCATAATACAATTGAAAGCCCTGAATTATTGGCGGTCATAAATTTGAATGTGCCAGCCAGAAACACAAGGCCAGTACTACCATTTTATTGTGGTATTACTACGTCCAGGGCGCAGTTCAATATACCACTACACAGAATTCAAAACTTGGGAAATATTTATTCGCACATAGATGTATGGAATATGTCACTGATATAATATATACATGAAATAATCAAATGATTTATCCATAATACAAGTTTTCACTAAGGAAGTTCTTTTAAGTTTTTAAATTTCTCAAACTACATCGGTGCAAATTTACTAAACATATCTCTCCCTATATCTTAGTAATTAAATGTATGATTCGTAGAAGTATTAAAAAGCATTATAATCAGTAGTATTATTTAGTTATAAAAAAATCATCATTAAAAATTAACTTTTATAAAATATTAAAATCTAAATCGGACAGTTCCGAACTCCTGCAACTAGCTAATTCCCCGATACAGCGGTTTTGTACTATGCGAAACCAATACCGAAACAATAATGTTGTAATTCTCTGATCACGGTACTTTTAAATTTTTGTTGGTGTAATTTTATATCTTGTATGTTTTATTTTTACCGTAACTTTATTGTTATTATTTTCCATCGTACTTTAAATTTTTGTTGCTTTTATTTTTAATTCGTGTATGTATGTATGTATATTTCTTTATCATGTCAAGTTGTACTGCCTTTATTTATATATGTAAAGGCCCTCTGGGAGTAAAATAAAATAAATATCAATTATTGTTTTTTTTACCTTCTCGCTCTTTCTGAAAACTTTATATTAAAGCGTTAAATACCTACTATTTTTCGCTTTTTAATTATTAAACAATCTGGAACTCCAATGTTATCATATAAAAATAATTTTTATGTATATATTGTAT
This sequence comes from Hesperophylax consimilis, assembly GCF_061612785.1. Taxonomy (NCBI): domain Eukaryota; kingdom Metazoa; phylum Arthropoda; class Insecta; order Trichoptera; family Limnephilidae; genus Hesperophylax; species Hesperophylax consimilis. Next base: position 47,225,638 of record NC_142837.1, read on the forward strand.
CATTACGATAAAGACATTTTAAAAATATATATATTTATGTTAAAAAATATATATTCGCTGTTTTTGAATGAATCATAAATAAAGAGTTTCAGGAGTTTTTGAAAGCAGGAAAAACTGATTCCTTTTTTAAATTAATAAATTCAAAATTTTTTACGACTTTTGAAGAAAAAAACACCAGAAGGATTGAAAATAAAATAATAAATAAAATAACCTTTGAACGAAAATAGCGAACACAGCTAAAGTTTTTAAAATCGCTTTCCGATGAGTTTTTAATTTTTCGTAAATTGTATTTAAAAAAATTTAAAAAAACTTATAAGTTATTATTGTGGTGTCGCTTTTTTTGACATAAAAAAATAAAGTAAAAATGGCAAGCCTTGACCAATTGAACAATTTGGTGGTATTTTGTTTAATAGAAAATTTTTAACATAATAATTTGTGAGCTATAAACCACCGGTAAGTGGTGATGCGGTGGTTTGCTTGTGATATTAATAACACTGTTTATTTTAAGGTTCAGGTAATAAATAACCTGTCTATGGTTAACTGTAGTGCTAAGATCTGAAATTTCCGCGTCCCTTATAAACTAGCCGAAAAATTAATAGGAGTTGTTTAAAGCCACAATAAATAGATTTAAATTAAAGTTTAAACCTTCTACGTTTTGTGGGATCAAAAGTTTTAGTTAAGATTTCAAAGTGTGAGTGATTTTTGCGCAAAAACTAATTAAAGTAAAAAAATATTAAATGTCAAGTTGAGTGACTTTGTCTATGCAATAAAACAAATATTAAATAGTGATTGCCACCATCAATTTTTCATCAAGCATAATTAAAGAGGGGCATTTGTGAACTTACTAAAATAGTGATGTCTAGCACACGTAGCAAAACCCCAATAATTTCGGAAGATAAATTGAACATGGATAAGATTATTGAATACATTGATAAAAAATTTGAAACCCTGAAAAAAGATATATTTACAAAAATTGATTTACAAACTACAGAAACTACAAAAAGTATTGATTTTATCAGTGCTCAATACGATGAGATGTTAAAAAAAATTGAGGTCTCAAATAATTTAAATCGAGCGATTCAAACAGATTTTGAAAATATAAAAAAAGACCAAATGGAAAAAAATATGATTATTAAAAAACTTGAAATCCGACTTTCTGATTTGGAAACGTTATCAAAATCTAATAGTTTGGAAATAGCAGGAATTCCACAACAAAACCGCGAACAACCTGTGGAAATTGTTAAAAAAGTTGCTGCCGCAGCAGGAATCCACCTCTTACACACTGATATAACTGACGTCACGAGAGTCTCAGACAGACGAAATGAAGCCCCTCCTAAACTTCTTGTGACCTTTTCCGATAAAAGAAAAAGAGATTCCCTCCTTGATAAGAAAAAGGAAATAAATTATAATGAAATCAAGGATCTGGCGACATCTCGAATCTTCATCGGGGAAGAATTAAGCCCGTATCATAAAGAAATCCTATGGAAAACAAAACAATTATCAAAAGAAAAAAATTACCAATATGTATGGTACAAACAGGGTAAAGTTATGATACGCAAAAAACAAGATGATAAAATTATCTACATTAAGCACCTTGATGATATGGTGAAAATAATTTAGTGAATAATATGAACAACATTACTTAATCCACTTAATAATTTAAATTGAGAAAATGAATAACGCACTAACAACAAACATACCAAACATATCATCCATAAACAATAATTTTAACATAATGCACCAGAATATTAGAAGTATCAATAAAAACTTTGATGAACTACAAATATTGATGAAAAGCTTAAATTTAAAATGGGATATTATTATTCTTACTGAATGTTGGCTAACTGATAAATACTACCCCCTACAAATTGGGAATTATGTCCCTTACTCTACAATAATGAACAACACAAAAAATGATGGTGTCATCGTATATATTAAAGAAGATATAGAAGCTGATGTCAGAGAGATCTGTATCAATAATGCAAACTGTCTAAGTATATCAATCGGTAATGACACAACAATACTCGCAATTTATAGATCTCCTTCTACACAAAATCTAGAACCATTCCTCAACTCCTTATCTAATCAACTAAGTCTACTAAAAAGAACTAAAGATGTATTTATCATCGGTGATATAAATATTGATATTCTTGAAAATGGCCATCCAAAAAAATTTGATTATATGCAAACACTAGCATACCATGGATTTAAAAGCCTAATTGATGAACCAACACGTGTATATAATGAAAGCAAAACTTGCATTGATCATATCTTTTGTAAAACTAATAGAAAAACTCAAGCCATTATTTGTACTACCACACTGACAGACCATTATACAATAATTCTATCAATTACAAAAAAAAATACATATGTAAACCAAAAAAAGAAATCACTCCTAACGAAATCTGAAACAAATTGGGAAAACGTCAAATGCGAGTTAACAGTGAATGACTGGACAAGCCTTCTGGAAAAAGATGATACTGATACTGCTTGGAGTTATTTTATAGAAGTTTTACAGAACATTATCCTATCAAACACCAAAACCATAGAAAAAAAGTTATCTCATAAAAATTTACACATTAAACCTTGGATTAGTCAGAATATTATAAACTCAATCAGAAAAAGAGATGAACTGCACAAAAAAGTCAAAAACAACCCTTATGATATCCTAACACTTCGATTCTACAAAAGATATCGTAATACATGTAAAAATGTAATACGTTATGCTAAAGAAACATTCTATAAAAACAAGATTGATGAATGTCATAATGATTCACGTAAACTCTGGCAGATCATAAATGAAATAACTAATGCTAAAGCCTCACATAATGACAATAGCATTAAGGAATTAAACATTGATGAGATTCCCACATCTTTTACAGAACACCCGGACAAACTTCTTGACTTTATAAACAACTATTTTTGCAATATAGGCTCAAACTTAGCAAATAAAATTAAACAAAATTCAATTAGTACTATCGAAAATACAGTGAGGATTGACGATGTAAATCAAGAAAACAGCCTCAATATTGTCAAGATAACAAGTGATGAAATAAGAAATATTATAGCCTCCCTAAATATAAATACTTCATCGGGAAATGAACTGATATCAAGCAAATCAATTAAATATCTACAAAATGAGTTAATCCACCCACTGACGTATCTTATAAATCTGTCAATATCAAATGGTATTTTTCCTGCTTGTCTTAAAATTGCTACGATCATTCCAATATATAAAAACGGTCCCAAAAATGATGTATCAAACTATCGACCAATTAGTATTTTAACTACACTATCAAAAATATTAGAAAAAGTTATAAAAAAACAAATGCTTACATTTTTGGATTCTAATAAAATATTATCATCTACGCAGTATGGTTTTAGGGAAAACCTGGGTACTGGTGACGCTATAGCTAATGTAACAAATACAATTATTAGAAAATTGGATGAAGGCAAAAAATGCCTAGCAGTTTTCATTGATCTTCAAAAAGCTTTCGATACCATTGACCACGAAATACTGTATTTAAAACTAAAAAAAAATGGAATAACCGAAACAACCCTAAACCTACTTAGAAGTTACTTAACGGGAAGAGAACAATTTGTACAAATTGGTAAAAGAAGGAGCAAAACTCTACCAATTAAGTACGGTGTCCCCCAGGGAAGCGTATTAGGACCTATACTATTTCTAATTTACATAAATGACCTTATGAATCTTCCCATCAAAGGAAACATAATGAGCTTTGCAGATGACACTGTAATTTTATTCCATGAACAAGATTGGACAAGCACATATAAGGAGGCTGAACATGGCCTAACTGTTCTTCAAAACTGGCTTAAAGCAAACTCCCTTACATTAAATGTGAATAAAACCAAATATTTAATTTTCTCCAAAAACAAAAGAGGACAACCAATGAATGAGCATATACTCAAACTACATGAATGTCAAAAAAAATTTCCTCAATGTTCCTGCTCGATTATAACTCAAACCAAAAGCATAAAATATCTTGGTATTGAAATTGACGATAAACTACACTGGGATTCACACATTGATCGTACTTCAAAAAAGTTAACTAAACTCATCTACTTCTTCAAAAAATTACGGAACATTTTGTCAGCTACGGATTTAAAGAGAGTTTACTATGCTTTATGCCACTCCAAATTGGAATATGGAATAATAGGATGGGGCTCAGCAGTATCAAAACATATAAAACAGCTGAAGGTAACTCAGAATTGCATCATAAAGACCATACTAAAGGTTCCCATAAGGACATCAACAACAGAAATTTTTAAACAATTTGACGTTCCAAGCATACAGAAAATCTATGCCAAAAACATTTTGGTACAACACCTCAAAAATAATTCTCAGGAAAACACCTCACATACTCATAATACCAGAGCCAAACAAACAGAGATACTAACTATACCAAAGTGTAACTCTACCTTTGGACAAAGAAGCTCTGAATTTTTAGCAGTAAAGGTATATAACAAACTCCCACTTAGTATCAAACAAATCAAAACAAAAAACAACTGCATTAAGAACATTAAATCTTGGCTTAAGGAATTACCGGAAAAAGAACTTACTAGCATATTTAAAACATCGTCGTAGAAGTTTCTGGAAACCCTTACCCAAAACATGAAGTCGAACCATAGAAGTCGCTGAAAAATTATTCAAAACCTAGTCCCCCTCAGCACAGGATCTCCTAGTGAGGAGGACTATAAAAATCTATATCAATTAATCATATAAATATATATAATTCTTATAAAAATGTTTAAAAAAATGTAATATAGTAACTAAATAAAAAAAATAAAAAAAAAAATAAATAAGGAATGAGAAAGAATGGGTAATACATATCAATATTTCATAACAAAAAATTACAAATACGCACCTGAAATAATGATTAACTTGATGATTTAAGTTGTCATTTTCTGGGCTCAGGTGGTGGGTGATTGATTTGTTAAATAATAAACAGGCGAGCACCGCCTCCTGCTCGCATCTCTCGCACCCATCTCCCGCCCTACCTCCCGTTCACCTCCCTGCCATGCCCCGCCCTACCATTTCCTTCGGGGCGGTCAGTCAACAGCCTAAGCAATTTACTTTTTAAACACAGATTTTTGCATGACCATTTATGAAAAAATTAACACAAAAATAGCTCCGTCATGAAATTTTAGATCACATGAAGTGTATGTAACTGCCGCAAAAAATTTTTTTTTTTATATTCGTGAATACGTTATTTTCCATGACACAGAATTTTTATGATTAATTAAGCAGGTTAGCGTGTGATCATTTTCCACTAATTACCAGAGATTGCCCAGGACTAAAATTTCTAGCAGTGCATTTCACCTTTAAAATATACCTAACGTGTAATACAGGTGGTGAAAATTAATTAATGGGGGTATCTACTTTTATTAAATATCTCTACCAAATCGTATTTGTAAAATAATTGATTAAATAAAACTGCTACGTCAGCATTCCCGAAATCATCTCGAGAGTAAAGAACAAGCAATACGTCGTTGAAAATATAGCGAAATCGTTTAAATTCACCGCGCACCAGTGCCAGTGTGTGAATGTCGTAGCACTAACATTGTAAATAAGTATTCATAAACAAATACACTCCACGCATTGGATGACACATGATCAAAGTGATACAAAATTCACTTTGATCATCAGGGCCGTCAAGCACGCACGTAATGCACGGCGTAAGTTATATATCTGCACTGCTCTAATACCTACGTGATTTGAGGCTAAGAGCGTAATGTGTTTCGCTTATGTCACCGTTTCGGCTATATCTGACCGCCTTGATACCGCGCGATGCTATTTCTGTAATGTACGAGACATGTGGCCCTGTACGAGAAAAATGTAAAACACCCGTAATAGAATACATCCAAATCATCATTAAATTAAAGACAATTTAAATTATTCACATTCTTATTAAGTTTATTGTACAAATATACAAAAATTATAAAAAAACATAGCTTATAGGTACTTCCTACTTTTTATTGCTAACCCAATTCACAAGAAGTAGAGTATGTACATATTTCAATACTACTGTGTTTTAATACACAAATAGGAACCAGAGGCAATCGGTTTGTGGACAGTTTCTGTCCAAGGCGCAGTGTCATCTGCCCAAAAAAAATGCTTTCAGAAATGATTCAAATTAGAGTACACTGTGCATCTGTTGATTGGATCAGCGCGCAATACAATACAGCAGATACTATAGGCGACGTCTACAGCAAATGGTCAGAAGTAGGTGTCCAGCAGCGATGGCTAGCAGTCGGTAGCCAGCAGTAATTAGCCAGCCTTAGGTGGCCAGCAGTGGTGGCCAGCAGTCATAGCCAGCAATAATTGTCCAACCTTAGGTGGCCAGCAGTCGGTAGTCCCAGAACGTCAGCGGCGGAATGTTCCTGTTATTACACGGTCCGGCAATCGGAGACACCACACTATTGTAATGTTTCGATAGGGATGAATCCGGTCCAGCTGTCCAGGACGTTAACGGTGGCTGTTGCAGGTGCACACTAGCTTTAAACTTTTGTCGAGAAATTATTTTATTACACGTGATTTATTTCGGGTTCGCCGAATATTTCCAAGAGTATTGATGGTATATTATACCTTGTATGTTATGTTAACTAGGGATATCATTTACGTTATGTGTGTTGATGGTTTTCAGTTACTCGCTGGTCTCCCTGCCGTTCAACGGCTAACGTCTGCAACTACTGACCATTATTTCTTACACAATACGATATCCACGTGTAGTTTATGATGATGTTATGTTGATACTCAGGTACTCGCTGGACTACCTGCCGCCCAACGATTGGCGCCTGCTAGTGCGCTACTCCAACGAGCGGGACGAGGGGGTGTACGAGTGTCAGGTGTCGAGTCATCCGCCGCTGGTATACTATGTCTACCTCACGGTCATTGGTAAGTTTAAATCTTCTTACTGACCAATTTTTTTTTATAAACAATCTAAAACTTTGCTACACCTTCCACTTATATGTTACTTTATTTGTAATCACTCTAGACGTATTTTTGTCAAGGCAGATAAAACCTTATATCCTTTTCATATTTATACAGGGTGTGGCAGAGAGGACGGACGTTTTTGAGATGGGTAGTAATCTCCCCCCCCCCGTCTACGAGAGAGGTGGGGGGGTGCCGCTTGACTCGTTAGTTCCTAGCATTGTTTTACCAGTTGTCGTCATGGAGCCGTGGACGGTGAAGCACCGCGTTTTTGCCTATGATTGTTTCGTCTGAAATAATGAGTCAGTCACCGTCGTACAGGGTGAGTTTCGTCGCCACTTCAACATTTATCAAAATAAAACTGTTCCCTCTCGAAACACCATTCTTCGTTGGGTTGAATCACTTCGCAGGCGTGGTGAAATGATCAACAAAAGACCAAAAGAAGCTCCGCTGACAGTTCAAACTCCTGAAAATGTTGAACGCGTTCGACAAGCCTTTATTCGCAGTCCGACTCGATCTGCCCGGAAACATGCTGCTGCACTTCGCCTCAGTGATCGTTCGGTAAGGCGAATTTTGCATATGGATCTCCGCTTTCGCCCCTATGATATAGAGCGATGTTGGAGAGAGTCTACGCAAACTTCCAAGAACGCCTCCAGCACTGCATCAACGATTTCGGCCACCGCATGCCTGATGTGATTTTCCACACTTGACTTTCTCAAATGCTATTTCCTCGCAAACCTGATTCCATCAATTAATTTGTTTTTGAGTAAAAATTAACTATTTTATGATTTTCTTAAAACCGTCCGTCCTCTCTGCCGCACCCTGTATATATACAAATAAAATCCGGTGCAAGAGAGGCGGATGCTTTTTTGTTGTTACAATGTGGTCGCATAATTTTTGTTTTTATGTGCAATAGTCACAGAAGAACACGGAGAGTTGACAAGATTTTCACAGAAATGGGACATAAACAATGGCATAGTGCACATAATAATTATTTGTAAGTTTTTATGTTACTAATTTTATTACCGCGTTTGTAATTATTTTTACTTAAATTAAAGGATTTGTTACCATAGCATTACTTTTTTTCTTGTGTATTCCAGATCTCGTGGAGGGTGGTGCAACCCCACGAGCTCCATATATACATAGAATGTATAAATTAAATATAAAAAATATTGTAAGATAATACATAAACAGTAAACGAAAAAAAATAATAATACAAAAAACATAATGAAACTAAAGTTTTTTTAAATTATAATAAAACAAATAAAAAACTTTATTCCACTTAATTTTGTTTTGACCGTAACCGGTTTCAGCTCGTCAAAGCCATCTTCAGACTGGTACACAAAATTCTTAGTCTACGGTTTATATACACAACATATGGGGGAGGGGGGAGAAGGGTAGTTTATAGGGTTTTTAATTAATTTTATTTGTTACTAAGTCTTTTAAGATTGTGGAATTTCTAAATATTTGGTAATTCCAGTAAGCTAATTACCTTGGGTTTGTAGCTCATTTCAATATTTATTAGGGAAAAACCTCACAGGTAATATGCATTATTAATGACCTAATTTTATTGTCAAATCATTATTTATGATGGGATTATATTTTCTTTTTGAAATGATACATGTTTACATTTGAGAAATTATTATAAGAATTAAGAAAGTAGGGACTTAGCAACTGATACTAATATCTTATTAATTACAAAGTTACTTATTGAAGGGGTACATGTTTACATTGAAGTAGGGATGGTCTAACCTAACTACATATTTTAATGTCGAAATTATTATGAAAATTACAATAGATACAAGAGCGGAGACTTGGCAAATGATTCTAATTGTTTATTCATTACAAAGTTAGGGTCTATTTTGTTAATTAAGCGAGTAATTTCTAAAGATTCTAATCTAAGCTTGTGGCCTTTATTGCAAGTATGGAGGACTTTAACATCTCTGTCTTCATCAAACGAGTGTTTGTTTTCTAATAAATGTGATGCTACATTTGACAATTCGCCTTTAGTATTTACCCAATTTGTAAAATGTTCTTTAATTCGGGTTTTGAAAGATCTCCCTGTTTGACCAACGTAATATGCTGGGCAGTTAGCGCAGTTCACTTGGTAAACGCCCGAATTCTCGAGTTTTTCTCTCTTATCTTTGTTGTTAATAAAAATTCTACCTAGAGAGTTTACGAGAGTTTACATTATAAAAAGCTGATTTAAGTAACTTTGTAATTAATAAGCTATTAGTATCAGTTGCTAAGTCCCTACTTTCTTAATTCTTATAATAATTTCCCAAATTTAAACATGTATCATTTCAAAAAGCAAAAATAATCCCATCATAAATAATGATTTGACAATAAAATTAGGTCATTAATAATGCATATTACCTGTGAGGTTTTTCCCTAATAAATATTGAAATGAGCTACAAACCCAAAGTAATTAGCTTACGGGAATTACCAAATATTTAGAAATTCCACAAGCTAAAACGACTTAGTAACAAATAAAATTGATTAAAAACCCTATAAACTACCCCTCTCCCCCCTCCCCCATATGTTGTGTATATAAACCGTAGACTAAGAATTTTGTGTACCAGTCTGAAGATGGCTTTGACGAGCTGAAACCGGTTACGGTCAAAAAAAAATTAAGTGGAATAAATTTTTTTATTTGTTTCATTTTAATATATTATAATGGAATTCCACCACGAATTATCGGTCTCAAAAATAGAAATATTATAAAGTTTTTTTTTTAAATATATTAAAAATACATATTTTTTTAAATCTATGACATCCGGAATTAGCTCCATCGCTTGTAAATAGGTCCCTGTCAGAAGTGCGGTGCTGCCATCACAAGACCGTTTTCGCTCGTGGCTAGTCGCGTTCGAAAGCTGGTGATCCGTTTTTTCATTAGTGCTCGGAATCCGGGAGTACGCCCTTCTACAAACGTATCAGTGGCACTGCAGTACCAGGACAGCCCAAAAAGTATTCGCTATGTTATATTAGCACTTTGACGGCCGGCATAGTACAGTGGTAACGCATTGGACTGCCATTCCGAAGGTCGCGGGTTCGAACCCGGCGTGCGCAAATAAATTTTATTTGATTAATTTGTGTTATTTCACAATTAATTAATTAAAATAATATATAGTATATTTGCGGCACGTTCCAGAGTGGAAGATACTACCAGTATCGCCCTGGTGTAAGACCACCATTCAGAATTGAAACGTTGCTCCAAATGGCTTTAGCCGTGTTTAGTGACTAGATCTGAATAGCCAGGTACTTCCCCACCTTCCTCTTTCTCTTCCCCACTTACCTTCAGCCTCACAACACCCCCCAATTGGGGATGCCATAGTCTCACTGGCTCCAGACGGGAGCAGTTGGGACTCTTGTGAGGTATTCACTATAAAAAAAAAAAAAAAGCACTTACTGAAACCTTCGAACACCGTCCAACCGTAATACACACGTGCGCACAGTTGCCACGTACAACCTTAATAGACATATTGATATATTATTATAATAAATATTAGCAGTTAAATTTTAAAAATGTTGCTGTAAAAATCTACTTCCAAAATATCATAAAATATTTGCAGATATGCAAGATACATGATATGCCGTGCAATAGAATAAATAGTTCACACAAAAACGATTTAAGTATGACGGAAGAACTCTGCCTTTAAGTTTATTATTCATTTAAACAATGACCACTTTGGTAAATTTGATTGATATTGACTGTTAATTTAGTACCGTCAATTGGGGTAACTCAACAATTTTCAACTATGAAACTAAATAACTTTTTAAACATTTTTGTACCCGAAAAAAAATTATTTGATATTTTTGGCATGTGTTTAAACAATAATAATGTGTAATTTATCAAATGAATATGTAAAAATTCATCAGAAAATTTAACAAATCAATATTTCATCCTCCCCAGTGCCCCGCGTGGAGATAGTGGACAACCGCGGCGTGCTGATCCTGGACAAGTTCTACAAGAGAGGTTCCACCATTGAGCTGGTCTGCCAGATCAGTCGCGTGCCGCAGCCCAACGGGTACGTGCAGTGGAGGCACGGCCTCCGCACACTCAACTATGACACCACCAGAGGAGGGATCAGGTACACCATTGGTGGAAGTTCTTTTGTCGTCGAGTTTTAATAACTTTTATGAAAATCACAATTCTAAATGGATGTTGGTCGTTGCATAAAATAATTTGAATATATGATATTTATTAGATATCGCAGACAATCTGAAGGACATCGAGAATATGGAGACACAAATAAGAGTGATATTGAGCAGGTACGCTGTCAAAGGGTTTTTCAGCATATACGTCAATATAATACCTACTAGCCCACAAGCCTACACGTGTTGCTGTAGCCTTCACGGCAACCGGACGCGTCTTCCAACGCGTCCTCTAACCGTTCTGTGTTTTTTTTGTATTTTCAAGGGAAATGTGGCAACATCCCTTTGATATTATTTTTAAAATCAATAAATCAACATTTTAAATAAACTTAACAACCAGTTATTAGAACTTTATAGTAATTTGATTAGAGTGCAGTGTGGATAAAAGTGAATAATCGAATATTTTCAAAAATATTCGTCATTTACTCGCGATGAACGAACCTGGAACGAGGGTCGGCAACTGTGCACCAGATGTTTTCAACGGAATTTTACGCAGCTAGGCCCTAGAGCAAGTGTTTTGCTACGCCCAAGGTTATTTATTATCCCGACCGTCCCGATTATATGGAGAAGAATGATGGATTCGCCGAACGTTGTGACGTTGCGGTGCTGCCAAGGTCGGGTGTCTATGTAAGGATATTATGTCAGCGCTTTATTAGCAGCAGACACATACCTGGACGGATGACTGTTGGTGAACGCGGTGGACCCTCTCGCTGCAGCAGCTGGTCCAGTTTCTTCAGCACCTAGGATTCTTGCTGCAGAGTCTCCATCTTCTATCTTCTTTTCATCTGTTTCTGTACTTCATTTTACTTAACTTAACTTCACTTTCTTTTTGTAATATTATTGTATTTTTTGTAATACCTGCATCAACTGTAGAACGCCCCTGAAGTGATGTCTCATAAAAGCGGCGCTTTACAAATTATCCAAGAAATAAATAAATAAATACTGTTCAATGCATAATGCACATCGCTATATAAGTCAGAGCTGTGGGTAGATTATACTGCACCCCAATGGCATATGTATTATGTAAGCTTGAAGTCACCTCTAATAATGCATATTGCCAAATTTTCCCCAACCGAGATACTGCAGCGCTACAAAAATGTTCTGGGAGGGACGATTGCATGCTTTCGGAGCACTTCTCCGCCGCTGCGTGGGAAGCTTATGTCGCAGGCTACGCCAATCAAATAATACCGTCAAAATTTCTATGGCTCCCTGGACGGTAGCCTCTTGAAGACGGGAGACCATCAAATATCTCCATAAACTACTATGCACAATGTCTTAATAATATTTTTGCACTTCTTTTCTGTTTTTATAATGTGTTATTATATTTTGTTACTCTGATTTATCCAATGTATTGCATGTTGCATCGTACTACCCTTGCACACGTTCAGGAACAAATCATTATTATTATTATAAAAATGGACATATGCGCAACAAGTACCTTCTTCTTGTGAATATATCTCTGTGGTATTTTATGTGCATTTAAACAATTTAGGCTTTCTTTAATTAATCTTTTAGGATTTCTGAATCAACACGGTTGACTGCGCATGGACGAAACAAGGTTTTGTGAGACCCACAACACGAGGTGCTGTGCTTGTTTTGCACGTCCGATGCCTGCCGACCAGTTTGCAACTTGCGGCGACTCTTTTTCGAATTTCTTGACTGTAGTAGACTTAAGCAGTTTACATAGGATTAAGTAGTTTACATAGTTTAAAACTATTATTATTAACTTAATGCTAAATACATGGAATTAATAACGAGCTGGTAATTTTACATAAATTATTTTTTTAGTGTAAAAACTGACATGATGCCGACAGGAGCCACAAGCAAACTGTTCATCGCCAATGCCAATAAGCACGACTCCGGGAACTACTCCTGCAGCCTTGACGAGGCAGCCATCACCACTGTCTCAGTACACGTCCTGAACGGTAAGTCCTCGGTAATCTCTCGCCCAGTACTACCAGCGATGTGGGTGAAAAACCCGAATCAAACTATATTCCCAATCTTCAAATCCAATCACTATATTCCTTCACAAGCACAATCAACAGTAAAATATAACACCCACAAACATTCACGTGACTATACTTATTGGTACCTAGGTAGAAAGTCGTAAAGGTGCGTCTATTTAAATAAAAAAACAAGTGTTTTGCGCGACTAGGTTTGGTTTTTTGTAAATACCTCGTTTCCAGTAAAATTTTGTGAAAAATTTATTGATACTTATTTTGTAGAAAATAAAATTTCATAAAAGAAATTGAAACAGAGGTAAAGTGTTTTAAACTCTGCATTCCTAGATTTTATTTTTCTTTAGTAATTATTGTTGTAAGGACATTTACGTTGACAACAATCGTCATGCCTGTATCAGACCTAGCTATAAATACCTATAGTAGATGGCCTATTTCAGCATATCGGTCGCCATACATTCCCAATGGAAAGATCACTAAAATAGGCCAAGCCACTATCGGAATAATTACGATCGCGACCCCCTTTTTGGCGCTAATTGTCCTGGCCTGATAACATAAAAAGTACAGAATTTTTTCACAAATTAATAACACCAAAATCAAACATAACACAATAACAATTACATTAATTAAATATTAAAGGTAATGAGAAGTAATTCAATGGTTCACCATTCATCAACCCCACACAGGAGGCCCTGAGGAAAATAATTTCTCTAAGGGCCTATTTCATCTTTCGGGATGCTGTGTGGAGGGTATTTTTAAGGAAGGAGTTACGGACATATGAACATATCCCTCCCACTGCGGCGCAAACACCAGTCGGAGATGTCAGAGGGTCTCCCCAAAGCAGCCTCTTCCGATCTGGCACGTCACGCAGCTGGTGGGCAGGCGCACCCTGAACACACCTCACCCAGTGACCCCGAGCATCCCTTATAAATTACTAAACGTAGCGAATCACTTACCTATGGCGTGTTAGTTTTCCAATAAATGGTTCCCGGGGCGGAACCCAAACCCGCCACCCAAATTGAAGTTTGTCCATCATCTTTGGAAGATGATGGACAAACTTCAAAGATTCCTCTATCCTATTTCCTAGATGCTGAGATTCTTGTGTGATACTTATGTAAAAAAAAGATTTGCTCCTTAAACATTTTAAGCTCCGTAGCAATTATTTTGAAATAATGGCAATCAGTTTGTGACAATGAAAATATATGAGCTTGGTGTTGTTGGTACCTAGCATTGTTATATACCTTATACCTTTTCTATTTTTGATTCCAACCTACCAAATTATCTTTGTCCACCTTCCTAATTCCTACCTCTCTTCTGACGACTACAATGTGTATGTATTCAGTTGAAATTCATAAGTCATCCTATTTCAAGAACAACTGATAACACCAACATTGACATAACAAGCATCTTTCCTAGTAAGGAATATATTCTTCAGTGAATAGAACCGGTGCTGAAGTTAAGTGTTTACGTTTTTTAACAAGGTATCTACACTAGAGTCATCCTTTAGCTCGAGCTATCATTATCTAGAACGATGTTGATGTTTTGTATGATTTAGTTGGTGTGTATAATTGCAGGGGAGCACGCGGACGCTATGCAATACGGTGCAGCCGGGCCGGGCCCGCGCGCTACTGCTCTCCTCGCTCTGCTGTTGCCCGCCCTAGCCAGGGGCAGGTGACCTCTCCTGCTGCTTATCTGTCTCCTGCATCTCTGTCTGCCCTCACTGCATAACCTGGGCGAGAGGCTCTGATTCGGACATCAAGTGGCCACATTGAAATTATAGATGATCAAAACATACAATAATTTGTATTCAGTGTTTGCAGTTCGAAATTATATATAAAATAGGATACGCGAGTGAATATGAATGACAGTGAACATATTCACACGATGTTTGTGGAGTTTTATACAAGTGCAACACGTGTGGTATTATTGCGTGTCTAGTTAGATAAAACAGTAAATACTTCCAAATCCAAATCGCTGGACTTCGTAAATACGCACAAAATATTGAAAAAAAAAACACTTTGTAGCAGGCTAAATACAACGAGTAACTGATTTCAGTCTCCTGAAATGGAAAATGGAGCATATTAACAGCTTTTCCGTTCATAATTTGATATATTATAATATCGGTTTCTTTGGCTAGATTTGGTGACCAAATCCAATTCGCCAGATACTTTCTCACTTTTCTCTTCCCCACCTCATTTACATCCTCACTACCTCCAACCTCACAACATAGCCCAATTAGGGAAGCCACATTCTCACTAGACGGTCGAGAGCAGATGGGACTCTCGTGCGGTATTAAAATAAAAATTATAAAAAAAAAACATTTTAGGTTATTTGGTTCTTAGTTTGCATTACATAAAGTTAAAAAAAACTGAAATTTCATGTTATATTTCACAATATTCATAATCAAAAAATGGTCGCCAAGTGAATTACGTTTTTCTCCGTCGACTGAAACAAATGCTCTTCATTTTAACTAACTGATACGAAGTGTTTTAAAACTAATTTGTGCGTATTAACGATATCCAACAATTCTGGATATTTATAGATAAAATAAATCAATATTTAAGTAATTATAAAATGTTTAATTCGGTGATAATCTGTAAATATTAGAACAACGGGTGTATTGATAAAATGGTTGCACATTTCATGAGCAGTGCACTTACAAATAGTATTGCTATACCGCAGAATAACTTGATGCGGCTGGCGGCCATGCAACACCTCATATTATCATCGGCCATATTGACAGGTGTAATAACGTGCATTCAAAATACATTGTGAAGTTTCTTAAAGCAGTAGAACCTGAAGTATCATTCCCTCGGATGAACCAAACGTGAAACTCTTATCAAGAACACTCGCAATTTATCGCTTAGTTGATCCAAATAAATTCAAAAGAATAGTGCATTTTGATTATCTGATTTATATAGCGATTCATGTCTCAATATTTTAATAAAGTTTTTGTACGTGAGAAAAATAAGTTATAAAAGGAGATTTTATTAAAATTAAAATAAAAACGTATAATAACTAGAGTCGGCGCACGTTTATAAGATAATTTGAAATGTTTCATGTAAAAATAAATTTCGCAATAAAATTATTTTTCGAGTGTCATTTTCTAAAAATACGTATAAATAGGGAAACATGTGTGTGAACATTTACTTATAGATAAAGAAAGATGAGGGCTCCATTGTAGTATTTTATTGGTGTGGTTATTATAAACACGCGCTGACTCTGCCAACGTATTACTTTATGTTCAAAACTGTACTTTACGTATTTTACCGACAATTTTACTGTGCCGACGTATTTTAGTAACTATGTAATAATTCTTGTTTCAATACTAAATACCTTCATTAAATAGTAAAAACTGATTCTTGTGTATCTTATTTTTTGTTATTGTTAATTTAACAAAGGTGAAACCAATTAATATTATGCCATACAGAACCAACCCTTTGCGAAAATATAACAATATGAATAATTATTTTCGTTGACTTGAAGTATTAATTTCGAAACTTGTTTTAGATTCAACATATAAATACGTGTCCGGGAGATAAATATCGGTGAAATAATAATAATAATATAATATTCCGGTGCCTAGTGTTGGGCGCAGAAATAGCTCGAAGGGAGGACCTTGTTCTGCGTTATAAAAATGTAGGGGAGGTTTCGTCCTTCGGCCGATAAAAACAATGGGGATAAGTAATGGGGGTAATATCTCTCCGGAAGGCATGTCCAGGTGCGCCGCTAGTATCTCCTTCGCCCTGCGACCCTACAGCCTACAATCTAAATAGCTTCCATCCTTTCCTGCCTTCCCGTGTGTAACCTTGGACCTTCCTAGCCACTGAACTACTCCTCTTTTATAAAGCTCTCTGTTATTGAAATATCAGTACTACGACTCCTCTATTAATCGCGTATCGCAGTCAAGGGATATTAGTATTCAGGGTTCAACAATAACGTTGACCGGAAACTCGCGCACATTTGGAGTAGACTTTGTGGAATAACTTTTATTGATTTGAACTTTTTTTGGAGTACATCAAGTCCGAAATTTTTTAGATCAAATTTGAATAAATGATAAAAAAAAAATTTAACTAGACATATATTTGCAGATAATGATGTATTTTGCACTAAAACCGCAAGCAATTTAATTTATGATAAAGTTAATCATTTTGGATGCCATGATCATACATGCCGTGAACACAAAACTGTAAAGTGATATGAAAAAAGTACACCAATTATTTAAATCATTTATAACATATGTAACTTGTAAACATTTATTAAATAATAAAAAAATAAATAAAAAAAAATAACTCTACTTCTATACATAATTAATAATATATTTTAATATTCTACCGCCTATATATAACCTTTTAGCCTATGAAATTTTATAACTTTGATGCTAAACTTATTATTCTCAAGTGATCTTCACTTCCACCTCCTATCTATTTTTTACATTGTTTAATATTTGGTTGGAAACGCCTCCAGGCGATTTGAATAATATCACGACCCCTTCCTTAATTAATATGGCAGGAAACCATCCCTTCGTTAAAAAAGCACATTATTTATGAGACAAAAGTAATGCGGAAAAACTCATTGACAACATCCTGCTTATTCTGATTCATAGGCGTACAGACGCGAACTGCGAAATTAAAGCAATCCACTTAATGCACAAGCGAATAGTTCACTTTCTAATTTTTAAAACCCATTATTTCTGAAGGCCCCTTATTTTTTCCATTTTTATTTCACAATAACAGTGAGCATAGCACTTGCAATATACGACTTATATGTAAGTTATAATAGAATTGGTAATTTGTTCGGAAATTGGAAACCGACTAATTTAAGTTAAATCCCTGCTCTTTAAATAAGGATTATATTGGTCGTCGAGCAAGTTTATTGTTGTTGATAAATAATAATCACTATATCATAACGTACCTACTATTACATTTCAATTACATGATTTTGTTTATTTTTATGAAAACCATTTTACGGTTGTAGATTTTCCAATTTTTTTATTTTTTAATTTTTTATAGTGAATACCTCACAAGAGTCCCAACTGCTCCCGTCTGGAGCCAGTGAGACTATGGCATCCCCAATAGGGGGATGTTGTGAGGCTGAAGGTATGTGGGGAAGGGAAAGAGGAAGGTGGGGAAGTACCTGGCTATTCAGATTTAGTCACTAAACACGGCTAAAGCCATTTGGAGCAACGTTTCAATTCTGAATGGTGGTCTTACACCAGGGCGATACTGGTAGTATCTTCCACTCTGGAACGTGCCGCAAATATACTATATATTATTTTAATTAATTAATTGTGAAATAACACAAATCAATAAAATAAAATTTATTTGCGCACGCCGGGTTCGAACCCGCGACCTTCGGAATGGCAGTCCAATGCGTTACCACTGGACTATGCCGGCCGTCAAATGATCCTAGGACATTACTTTTCAGTGCCTACCTAACTAAATAACTTGCACACCTGACTATTATTTATCAGCACAAAAAAAGAAAAAATCTGGTAACATTTAGAAATGTTTTTGTGTAAGAATTTAATTTTTCACACTTTGGTGTTTTAATATGAATAAATAAAATACTTGGCATACCAATAAAAAATTCTATCCAAACAATAGCATAAAAATGGATGCCAAGATAGCGGCAACGCCAGACCGTTTCCATGGTTATTATTCAGTGGCTTGATATTTGAGGCCAACCACAATATATTTTTCTCTATCATATTTAACGTATTCCATTTAAATTTTATTTATTTTTTATTTAATTATTTATTTATTTAGTAAAAGATTATACATTTATATACATTATTTAAGAAATGTTTTGAATGCCCAACTAGGAGGATTCCCGTTTTAGGACAGTCAAATTAGGATGAGTATTAACATTTTGATAAGTTGTTTGATAAGTTTAGTATTAAAATAATTATGAAATAATAGGTATTTGTACTTTTAACTGGTGCCTAAGCCTACTAATGTACATGTTTGTATAAATATGTATAACAAAGAGAAGAAATACCATAAAATAAAATATTACATTAAACATTAGATTAACTGCTGCTTTGGTAGCATTCTAATTTAAAAGTAATAGGTAGGTACATATATACACATAATGATAAAGATTATAACACAAAGGTATCTTTTAATGTTTTATTGGAGTTTTTGTTGTTGTTTTTGGTTTGTGTTTGATTTCATTTTTTCTGTAGTAAAAGTTCACTCTCCTTTCTACCTAATTGATGAAACCAATTAGTGGTTAATCTATAAAGAATAACTGTGTTTTCCTTTTTCCAAGCATCAGGCACGAAGTTGTATAGTTTTGGACCTAAGAATGAGAAGTGTCTTTGAGCGAGAGATGTTTTAGTTGTGAGTGGTACAATTAGATTTCTCCTTGAGTGGCGGGTGTCGTGAGAGTGGTTAATAGATGGGTAGAGGTGGCGTTTTTGATGGGTGTTTAAGATTAATTTTCTCATGTATAGTTGTCTAACATCCAGAATTCGGAATTCTTCAAATAGTGCATCGGTATGATATCTTAATGGTTTTATGGGAATTACCCTTAGTAGTGATTTTTGAGCTTTTGCTAATTTGTCCAAAAGAGTTTTTGCACATCCACCCCAACCTAAGGATGCATAGTTTAGAAGTGACCCACACATAGCATCATAGATGAGTTTCAATTCTTATTTACGTAAGATATTTCTGATTGTCATAAACATGTACGTAAGCTTTCTAACCTTTGTGGCAACTAGATCTATGTGTCCGTCCCATCTTAGATATTTGTCTAATATAACACCAAGGTATTTTATACTGTCTAAGCATTCCAATTTATAGCAATTACAGGTAGTAGAGTCAATGCATTTATGTATAAAAATATTATATGCGCCCTCGGGTTATATAAATAAAACACATTTGTTTGTACAATACTATATTTAAGCATTTTATATTTTTTAGCATGACTAAGACTCTATTAAAGAATTAACAATCAATTTTTAAAACGTGGTTAAAAAGTTTTCATGAGATATCATTTTTGTATATTTTTTACCCCATAACCTAAAAAACATAATTATACCGACAGATGAGTCGGCGCTGCTTCATCCACCTTGTTATATTCAATAATCTGATGGCGAAACGTTCTTTAAACATATTTTGAATACAGAAGAGTTCTTGGTTAACTTTCAACCCTTAGATCGCACATTTGAAGAACATTTTTAGCTCTTCCGGGCACAGCTTAGAAATATAAAAGTGAGTGCATATTAAAAACACGTTGAAAATATAACTACGAAAATGGAACAAATAATAGATAGTAATAATTAGACGCCTGAAATATCAATACAAATTGAAAATATCTAACGAGTAAAAATAAATGCTGCCAACGGGAATTGAACCCGTACCTTCTGATGTCCGGTCAGGTGCTCTGAACCACTGAGCTATGTCGGCTTATTTCCAACCCGCCAAATAATTCAATGTGTACTAGTACCTCAATCAACAATTACTGCTTACTTTTTTTTTTTTCACCTGTAAAAACCAAACTTCTTTTTTTCAGGCGACTAATTATTGATTATTGGTGGACGCATACTGCCGGAATTTTTTTGACAACTCAACAACTTTTGTAAACAGCTAACAATTTTCCATTATTTTATAAGCAATAATTATTAGCCTGAAACACTCATCCACATTGAAAAATTTCCCGATAAAAGATACATGACGCCAACGGGACAAGAACCCGTGTCCTTTCGATTGCCGGTCGACAGCTCTGACCACTGAGCTATGGCGGCTTATCTCTTATCCGTAAAATAATTCAATATATACGAGTTTTTCATTCAACAATTAGTGCTTATTACATTTTTTCACCTGAAAACAACCAATTTTATTTTATATGAGAAAGTATGTATCTTTTATCAGGAAATTTTTCAATGTGAATGAGTGTTTCAGGCTAATAATTATTGCTTATAAAATAATTGTTACCTTTGTGCTATGCATAAAAAAATCTTGTTTTAAATATTAGTTTACCAAAAAAAATAATAATTAACAATTTTCCAACTTTAGAGATTACTGATTAATATAATTACACAGTTCTTTTTTGAAGTGAAACTCCTTTACGCGCGTTATGCATTTTCGAGGACCGGAGTAAAACCGACTCATGACCGTCACGAAAAACCGTGATCATTTCGCTATAGGAGCCTAGCTAATATTCTATACCTAGTTTAGGTCACTCTCCAAACTCAGCTTCGCGGTCTAGAGGCAGAGCGCCCGACTGTCTTCGTGAAGAACCGAGGTTCGATCCCCGCTTTAACTATTTTTTTTTCTTTTTGTGATTTTTCTAATACGAGGATAAGTGATAAAATGCTCTCGTGCTGCGACTTGTAGTAAAAAAAATACATAAATTTGTTAATTTTAACCGAGAGTCTCCCGAAATGTCTAAATCCATTTAGTGAGACTCTAGACCGGCAGGTGTTCACTCGAGTAATTGGCTAGAAGTAACGGTCGGTACCTATATGATATTTTGGTCGAAATATAGCTTACAAATCGAGCCGGTATAGTCGCTCGGTATTTTGATTAATTATTTTTATTTTGAATCATCAAAATTACTAATCAAGGCTGATAACGCGACTAATTACCCTCGCAGACGTGCGTGACAAATTTTTAAAGTAAAAACCCAGCCGTTAGTGAGTTTTTCAAAGTTCAGAATTTTTTTTAAATTCAGACTCCATACGGGTATGAGACTGTTAAAACACGATAGATCTTTTCCAAAACGGACAAATATACGAAAATATTTTGAAAAACGACAGATATGACTTCACACTACCGATATATCTTCGATTTGACCCTATATAAAGCGTTAACGAAATTTTATGTGAAATTATTCATTTGCCGTGTTTGAAAACGAAAATTTGCGCAGGACAAGTCAATTGAGGAGTACACGTTGTATACGCGGTTCTCGTCGCGCAAGATACCTCTCCTCGCGGTCTAGAGGCAGAGCGTTCGACACTCGTTATGCAGGACCCGGGTTCGAATCCCATATTTTTATAATTTTTAATTTTTTGTTTATCACATGCTACTTTTAAATATGTCAATATTAGGAATCTAGTTAAACGTTCATTTGTAAACAACACGCCTTTAAATAAATTTATGCTTTTTAAAACTATAATGTACAGCATTCTGAATAATAATAATATGAAATGAAAAGAGAGAGAGAAGAATACTAAAAGTTTCACTTCCGTCGTGCGTAGGCTTGCCACACACTATATTTTTTTTTATTTAAAAGCTGCATTTAATTATTTTTATTTGATATTTTTTATGCATTTATAATATTAATAATAACAGGAGCCTTATTAAAACGTAATATGTGCAAGTCAATTTTTAGTAATTTAGTGATGTTTTATTTTTAACAAATGTGTGTATTTAGTTTTTTTTTTCATTTATTACAAAACAAAAAAAAACTTCCGCATCTCCGGTGCAACAAGTGGGATGACGTCGTACCCGTTCTACGGGTTTACACACAGTTTCCTTTTGATATAATATTCCAACACACTAAAGACAAGAAGTTGAAGAGTTGGTTCAAATTCATTAAATACATACACATATAGTTGAAAGTTGGAACCCTTACAAAGAGATTGTTATAAAATATAAGTATAAAATCATCGGACAGCAATGTATATTATTATCTCTCCATTTAAATAGGACCGGCGTAAGAGGTTAAACTACCCTTCCCGCCCAAAGTTTAGCTATAATTCTTTTAAAAATAGACAAACATTCCCGAATTGCAAATAACCTGACAATATTTGAAAATCTCCTACTACCATCACAGTAAGCGGAAAATGTTGCTTGTGTCACGGTGAGGGACTTACCCAGGCGACAAATTGAACTCACGACGCCGGAGTGGGACCCAGCCTCAATGCCAAATAAGCCACTGACCGGTCATACCTATGATAAATATATTTTTCTATTATATTCTATTTTCATTGTATTTTTTTATAAAAAGATGTGCTACAGAAGAAGACCTTACATAATCTTAGTATATAAACATAACGTGTTACTGTGTTCGTACACGCTAATCTCCGAAACCGCCCAACCGATTTCAATGAAAGTGTATGGTTGGTTTCAGCTTGAAATATAGAATTGTTTTAGACCCGATATGTGCCGCTGTTGTCGAGATCTAAATATAATTTTTCAACGACAACTTAATATTTCAGATTTCTTATCCAAAACTACATAAGAACCCAAAATTTAAATTCCCTTCATAAAGGCGGTCTGTGGCAGAATAACGTCTGCATCAGCCCACTAGAATCATTATAAAACCATTTTACAAATGCAATTTAAAAAAAAATTAAACAAAAAATTTCAGTATTAGAAATTATCGAGGAATTATAGAGCTATAAATACGAATTTTAAGTATAAATATAAATGGAAAGCATTTTTTTCATGAGACAAAAATCATTAATTCAGGTAAATAAGGAATAAAACCATCGATTACCAAGCAGTCTTTTTAGATTTAAAAGATCAAACTGTGAAAACAAAAAAAAATTATACATCTGTTTTTATTAATAAAAATGGTTTTACTGAGGATTACACCTTCAAAAAATGCGTATTTATCCATGTGTGTGTATTGCCACTTAAATGTATTATCATCGACAACGAGTCTATCTGCCGAGTTTCAGCTCAATTGGGTGTCGGGTAGTGAGTTAATTTCCACTTCCAAGATTCCTAATTACAAAATAACTGTTTTACCAAGGAGTAAACACTGACCGGAGTCAACCACGCTAACAACTGAGCCAAATTCCAATTTGGTAAGACCGACATTTATTGCATATATTAACTGTTGTAATGTCATCCAATTTCAGATAAATACGTATATGTCCACTTATGTGCCACCAAAATGCATTATTTTTGAAAACGAGTCTATCTGCCGAGTTTCAGCTCGATTGGATGTCAGGTTGTGGGTCAATTTCCACTTCAAACTTTAAGCACCTATTGACAAGCCAATTCAATTGGCTTAGCAGGACTTGTTTGTTGATATGTATTAACTATTTATACAACAAAAAAATAAAAATAAAAAATAATAATAATAACATAAAAATTCTATACATTCTTTCAAGAAAACGAAAGTGAATTTTAAAAAGATGTATTGAGACGGCATAATATTTTGGTCACGAAAAATACACCCTCACGGTTTGAGAACCAAAAATGCTGCTGGCGAAAGTCATTTAAACCCGGAAAAAATCGTTAAAAAAACCGGCTTAGATCTGACGTCTGTTCGTTGCCGCCCTCCGCGGTCTTCTAACGAAATGCTAGAATTCAGTACAATTTTTCACTCAAAAAATTATTACGTAAGAGCCAAAGTGGATTTTAATTTTTAGTGAATAATTTCATAAAGCGGAAAAAAGTTAATCAAGTCAAGTGGTAGCAAAAAACATAGCCATATAACAGTATTTTTTAAAAGTTGTTTCTCATTCGAGTTTAAAGTAAACTCTTGAAAAAGAAATCGATTTAGTAGTTTACTCTTATATTTTCATGACTTAATTGACAATTTAATTTTAATTCTGATTAAGCCAAACAATAGAACAAGCTTCAATGTATCCATAGTATATTTTTGGTATTGATAACCTATACCGATTTGTAGTAAAGATTAATCTAAATAGTGATTTCACTTATAGCTTCACCTTAAACTGTATTCGACAAAAATTAATATTGAATCAGTTTAGACTACTGGCGATTTTCGGAAGAGAAATCAGGTTGGTCGTATCATACAAATAGAAATAAATATTATAATATTATACGTGTAGAGTGTTTGAGATGAACTTGTACATTTTCGTCACGATAAAATCCGTAGGAAGTTTATGACAAGTCATTAGAAGCGTTGATTGCGATGAAAGAGATACTCGTTACTCATATGATTTCTCCAGGACCTTATCAAAAGTTCAGCCGCCATCTCGGCTGTCAGTTCCACGCATTTATTTCCCTCGTAGACCAACGCTGTCAATAGTGATGGCATTAATAACTCAGGGAGCGAGCGGCAGGCAACAGGAAGTAAGGAGCAGGGAGCAGGAAGCAGTGAGTAGGAAGCAAGAAGCAGGAAGCATAAAGCAGGGAGATGGGCGGGTTGATGCAAAACCTATGAGGTTTTGGATAATGTCGATCAATCAATTAGTGGACGGTGAGCTGGCGCTGGCACTAGATAACAGTCATACTTACGTTAATCGAGGCAGTGTTTAGTGTGATCTCCTGGGGCTCTAGCCAAAACCTCCTAGATCACAAGGCCGGGACACTAAATCAAATCAACCGTCTATATCTAATGAATAAATTTGGAATGTTGTATTTAAATACCAACCTAAATATGCATCGGCAGTCCGTATTTACCTTTTGTCACTACAAAGCGAGTTAATTAGGTCTTTATTCGCAACTTGTTGAAAAAATTTCGTTTTTAAGCACGAACGGTCATAATACGCCCGAAAAGTCATTGGCTCGAATGAACTCGTAAACATTTTTTTTTCAAATAATAAGCCAGTAATTTTTGTGAAGTTAAATATTTTCACTATCATTAATAAAAAAAATTAAATGTTCATTAATAAAAATGTAATTTTGCATAAGATTTAGCGGGCTTTTTTTCGGGATTTCTTATCAATCGTTGACCGTACTATGGAATATTGGTTACTGACCATAGATCACGAATTTAGTCAATATCGTATTGACATAGGGCTTTATCGATCGTCCGTCCAATGAAATTTCACATTTTTTTAATAAAATACATCATATTATTATAGCACGCTCAGGACAGAACTGTATTTTTTTTAAATACGAATAGTAGCCAAGATATAAGTCGTCAAATTTTTTATATTTGCGGCCTGCAGAAAAACGTGTGAAATCACAGTACGTGCGCGGCAGTACTGCGGCAGCACAGTCATTCAAACTATGAATAAATGTACCTACTGAATCGTGTCTCGTGTGATGTCACGAGACACCATTGCACACGTTTTGCCCAAGTGCGTAGAAAGCTTATAACATCGTCATTTTCGGAGATGTCGACAAACCAATTTTTCTGTCGTTATTAACTATTAAAATGCAATTATTTTTTTATCAAAATTAAAAAATATGAGACAACCTCATTGTTATGCAAAAAAATCAGTTATTGAATTATTAATTTTGTTTTTGTTTTTATATTATCTTCATTAGTTTTACTAAACATGTGTATATGATTGTATTATTGTAAATGTTGAATGTTCTTATTTGTATTGTGTTACCCTCACGATACGGGCATTTGCGCAGCTTGGGGTATAAAAAAAAAATCTGTAATCGTAGATCAATATTAAGGCGAACTAGAGTAAAGGACTGGGACAGTCGCTAAGTGGAAACTAAAACAAGATTTTTTAAGACTGTCACCACTTTTTTCCATTCCTCAAAAGTACGGTCATTTTCACATTTACGTTTAGTTGCTAACTTCACGTTTCTTCAGATGAAATTTGCGATGTCATTGACTCGGTCACCTTTAAATTGTTTCATAATTTAGCCAATTTGATTATATTTCGATTTCAAACACTCCTCTGACAGAGCTGCCAATGTGTATTGCTGCCTTTTTCATTTTCACTACGCGGCCGATCAATATTTATCAAATCAATCAGATTTTGAACAAAGTCCGCGATCTTTATCTTAATACAAAAGTACACTATCCTTCACCCTGGGGGTTGGGCGGTTTAAAAAATCTGCGAGCCACCAATTTCGGTCAGTATGCGCCAGGAGCGGTCGGTGAATTTTTGTAGAAGTGATGCTGGACATCAAATGCTTAAACTAGCATTTACTGCGTACTTGATATTAAATATGCACATCTAGACGCTAGCCCACAAACAAGATACAATTAGGTACCGTCTAAATCTCCATAAATCTTTTAAGCTCCATAAATCCAGAATAGGTTTTTTTTCTGCAAATGGCCGAGACACAAAACTTTTTCGCATTAATGATTTCAATTATAAAATCACACAATTTACGATTATCATTTAGACTACGTTGGCAAAGTATCCATCTAATTTTAAGTATTAATTTATATTTATTCAAATTATGATTAACAAGTAAATCGTAGATTAATAATAATCAATAAGAATTCGACTTCAGTATTCAAGCTCACAGCAAACTGTCAAAGCAGCACGCGCATACAATCAAATTGATAAGTAATAGAGTATACGATTCTGTACATTATACATATGAGCATTAAAGACGGTTTTTGTACGTTGAATGCTGTCATTAATATCGTATAAAGTTGACGAAGATATTGGCTTGTGGGTCTCAGTGCGCATCGCAGAAAAAACGTACGTTCTAACATATTGGATAAGATCACATATCACTCAACACCACAGTATTATTGCGTTTTATACGTGTGTTTTACGCGTCTCACAGTATTTTATAATGTATGTGTATTTAGACTCGCCCGCGCTGTTTGTATCGTGTCTTTCGTTATGCGTACACAGAAACTGGACAATAATATGCACGATATCTTATAATAATAATATTTGTATGATATTTTCAAAAAAATCACATTAAGATGGCTGTAGAAATATTAAAATACTTAATATTGCTAACAAATATTATAAGCAATAATTAGACACCTGAAATATAAATACAATGTTCATCACCATCTTTTGTCCCAACGTCCCAACCTTCTTTTCCTATCCGAAACTCAGATAGCCGAGCCGCCAGACTCCTCATATCTGGACTGCCTGGGCTTTACCCTTGCAAGCAAGTTCCGACTCAAAGGAGGAGTCTGCCTCTA
The DNA here is from genome assembly GCF_061612785.1 of Hesperophylax consimilis. Lineage (NCBI taxonomy): Eukaryota > Metazoa > Arthropoda > Insecta > Trichoptera > Limnephilidae > Hesperophylax > Hesperophylax consimilis. The sequence continues at coordinate 47,253,436 of NC_142837.1, forward strand.
TAGTCGAGCTGACGTCAACTGTGTGCGACTATTGAGTCTGGAAAACTCCAGATTCGACGTAATGTGGGTGCGCATCAATCTTGCCAGTACGGCAAGATTCTACGCATGTCTATACCGCTCACCGAACCATAGCGAATCAGACACTTCCGAGCTCTTCAAACATTTGAGAGATACTATTGATGATCTCTTGCCCCGCTACCGTTCGGCCGAGTTTATTTTTCTGAGGGACTTCAATGTTCATAACGAACCATGGTTGAAGTTCTCAGGCCCAACGAACTTGGCTGGCCGACAGGCGGAATCCTTTGCCATTTGCTACGGATTAGAGCAACTGGTTCAGGAGCCTACAAGGGTTCCTGATGTCCAGACTCACCGTTCCAATCTGTTAGACCTATTCTTAACTACTGTGCCACGCGGTTATAAGATTGACGTCACAGCGCCTCTGGGATCATCTGACCACTGCCTAGTGACGACATCAATCCCCGTTAGCATCAGACCAACCAATGAGAGGCTGAGGAGAAAAGTGTGGCACTACAGGTCAGCAGATTGGTTCGGTATGCTGGCCCATTTCAACGCTTTTCCGTGGTCAGCTGTTTGTTTTTGGACTTCGGACCCTTCAAGATGTGCCCAAAAGATTGGTGAAGTCATCAAATCGGCGATGGATGGCTTCATACAATCGACTACTAAAGAAACTGGTGTGAGCTCAAAGCCGTGGTTCAGTTGACAATGCTCCAAAGCAGTTCGACGAAAAAACGCGGCTTACCGAGCCTACAACGCATCTCGAACGCCCGAAAGCAGATCAGCATACAACAAATCGGCAAAAGAATGCAAGAGAATCATTGATTTGCAGATCAGCAAAAAGCTGGCTGCCTGCCCGCATGGCAGCAGAGCATTCTGGTCTCTTGCGGGCTCAATAAGTCGGAATTTTCGCAATCCCAGTTTGCCACCTCTTACCAGACCTGACAGCTTACTAGCAAACACCGCCACCGAAAAGGCTAACTTATTAGGGAAAATGTTTGCGGAAAACTCGACCCTCGATGACGGAGGTGCTGTTCCGCCGTCGGTTCCTCACTGCGGCTTCTATATGAAAAAACTGAGGATCCGGCATCGAGATGTACTCCACGTTATACGGAGGCTCGATGTTAACAAATCTAGTGGACTTGATAGAATACCTGCCCTGGTATTGCAGAGGTGTACTGCGGAAATAGTTCCAGTTTTGACAAAGCTCTTTAAAATGTCCCTGAAGTGTGGCACTGTGCCCTTTGGTTGGAAAAAAGCGGTCATTCATCCTATTCTCAAGAAAGGTGACCGCTCCAACCCGGCCAACTACCGCCCCATAGCGATCACATCAGTTCAAAACTATATGTACATATGATTTTTACGTAGAACGTCGTAAAGCGGCGCGCGGCGCTTGGATGACGCGTACATAAACCGATTACCAACCATACGTATGTTTTTTCGTAGACTGTAACTTTTAAGACGGTTTACAAACGTCGCAGATGACCCATAATTAAGAACAGAGCATGAATGTGCGGTAAAAAAGTATCTCATAAACTGTTTATTCTAAAAAACATTTTTTATTAAATAACACTAGTGGAATCGTTTGGTAAAGTAGTTAAAAGTTTATGGAAACACAAATACAAATTTAAATATAACCAAGAAATTTATACGCGCGTAACAGGCGTACAATTCAAAAGCCTATCTATTTAAAAATTAAAAAAATATAAAAATAATTTAACATATCTTCAACTTAAAATTTCATTGTAAAACAACACTCACAAATAAAAAATTACAGCAAATTAGCAACGGTAAACACGATGACTAAAAAGGACTCTGATAATAGTAATTTAGCACTTCCAGCAATCAGATCACTTTCGAAGCCGAAATACTAATGAAATCTTTGGCAAACCGGGATTGTATTTATACTTGCAGTTAGTTTGGTAATTAGGCAAGACTTACGTATAATAAACACCTTATAATAAGGTCATCAATATTTTATGGCTATGACCTACCGAGGGACCACTGTGCGACGCGTCGCGACGGTCAGAAACGCGATAAATGTCTGAAAAGACTTCATTAATGATTTCAATGCCTAGCTTATCGGCAATATCCTTTACCGTTTCTATCGGGTTATATAAATATCAATATGGTTTATTTTTGAGGTCTTTTTTAATTTTTTCCACTTCTGTTTTTATACCCGCCAGGTCGTTTGATTTGGCTAGTATTTCATAATATTTGTGCGCAATGAAATCGGTAGCTTTTTTAGATTTTGCCGTCTCTTGTTCAATTTTTTTGAACATTTATTTTTTAAAATCAGAAAATTTGCTGTCTATATAATCAAATAGTCTAATTAATCTCCATTGGCAAGGGACTCGGTGATGTAATGATATTTTTTTTTGATTTCGAGCGAGTGTTTTCAAGTGGCATTATTGTTGTGTGTTCAATAATAACCTTCACCAAATTTTAATTATCGTAATATAAATATTATTGGTTATGGTACGCAGAACCATAACCGATAATATTTATGTAAATTGGATCGATTGATTGTACGATGTGCTAATTATTTATTTAACACTAACAAAACTTCACTTGCTCGCATGTATTTTTTTGTAAAAACAAAATCGAAACGAAATTCTCACTCCCCGCCACTGTTCATTTTGTCTCCGTTTACAAAATCGCAAATTTAAACGTCTGCCTTCGGCTATACCACCGGCAAAATGAATATGCGACATTTTGCGGGGGCATATAAACGCATTTCTGGTGCGGATAGAATCTCCACCACTTTTTGACTGACAGTCCGATGTCGGCTGCGAGTCTAGCTTATTGCATATAAGCGGCAACACAAAAAAATATTATATCAGTTCATCTTTACGACCAAAACAAGCGTTTTACTATCAACAAGTGACTCCTGCCCACCAACTGCCTCACCTCGCCGAGTCTTCGGCTCCAAACCTTCTGGTGTTACCTCAAGACCATATCAAGACCAGCCGACCCTGCTCAGGAAAACTGCCAACACCAGAAGCGAGCAGAGACGAAAGTACACCCAGTGCCCAACAATCACCGAGCACCGGGTGCGGGAGGCAGATTGTTCAAATTTGCACCACTATCATCACCATCGGCCGTAAAGGAGCATTTTCATTGGTCGAAGACACGGTTTGGAACCGGCACCCAAAAGATTTCTAGGCGACCAAATTTTCAAACCAAAAACACATGATTTTGCATTACTATGTAAGGCATCGCCTTAAATATTCTGCTTTACGTGATGATGTATGAAGCCTGGTGCCTTCGATCATGCGTGGTGGCCGACTATACTGTCTTAACTAAAAGCGCGAAATTGTCAGAAGAGACTCTTTAACATTCTGGTGGAGTACCTATCCAACAGATTCATCAATATCACGTATGGCGGAATCATTATTGAGCACGTCGACAAGGGTTGTCCGCAGGGTTCGGTCCTCGCACCGGAACTCTGGAACATCCTTTTCTACGATTTCTCAAGGCTACCCTTGCCTGAGAAATGTATCTCGGTAGACTATGCTGATGATAAATTGTACTTGGTCTCGGGGAACAGTAGAAGAGAAGTGGAATCTAAGGCTGAAAAAGCTTTGTAAATGATTTTAGAATGGGGAAAGAATAACAAACTGAACTTCGCTTCCCATAAAAACGTGGGTTTGCTCATGAAGGGTTTTTTCGACAGAGGAAGGAACCCTTCTATAAGAATGGGCAACTCAAATATCAAATTTGCAGAAAATACTAAATATCTTGGCGTCACATTAGATCGATCGTTCTCTTTTCTGGCACATGTGAAAAATGTATCCAGTAGGGCCCAGGCTCTTTTTATGAAATTGTGAAGACTTTCAACTGCGGAGTGGTCATTGCGATCTCCGGCACTGCGTATTCTGTACAGAGGGGTTTATGTTTCTCAAATAACATATGCCGCATCTGTTTGGGAGCACCGCCTGGATAACGTACTGATCCAGATAAAAAGGGCCAGCGAATCCCTCTACTGGCACTATCGGGAGCCTACCGCACTGTAGCCTCGGACGCTTTGACAATATTGGCTGACATTCTGCCAATCGATCTTGAATTTATGGGAGAGATCACGAAAAATAAGCTTACCAAAGGCAGACCTGCTACTCACCAAGGAGTGGTACTCACTCCTGGTGGAGCTGTGTCTATTCAAGGACTTCTAAGAGAGATGCGAGAAAGAACATTGAGTGAATTGAGGGAAGATGGACCTACTCTCTCTTCCCGTCGGTTAAATTCAGAATGGAAGGGGCGCATATAATCATCAGATCACTACATCACCCAACTCCTGTCTGGACACGGTGAATTCAGGGAGAGACTTCACAGCCTCACCCTGTCCCCTTATCCAAACTGTACGTGTGGGGATACCGATCAGTCAGCTGAGGGCGGATGACGGATGCCAGAGAAGAAATGCTAAATGGTTTGAATGTTATAACGAGACCGATTTCTAATGTAGATCTCGTATCGAATAGAGAAAATTTCGAATGTCTGAGAAAATTTGTAAGGACTTGGGTTGAACAATGGCCCGATTTGAGAGTCGGAGAATAGAATAAAATCACATTTAAAAGTTATGTACCATGTATACTGATCCTGTTCTCTTCGGACAACGATTTGACCTTATTTCCATGAACTTTGTATATATTGTTAATATTTTTACCTGTTTTTATATAACCATTTTTACTTGTTAGCCAAGCCATTCCTATGCTCTGACTGCGACTAAGCGGCCGGAACAGGGAAATGGCTTGCTATTTATTTCTTTTCGTTTTTATTTCCTTTTTGCCTTTCAATTTTTTGTTTCATTTATCTGTTTACCATTTCGTAGTTTTTCATGTTGATTCTTACAGATTACAAGCAATTACGGTCGATGCAGTTTTAGATTGTTGAAACTGAACTTTTTATGTAATGTTTTGTCCCAGTCCTTCGAGGGCGTGGATCACAGACCGTCGTCCCTGCAGAAAAACTGGCTTCTTCTTTATCCTCTGGACATGGTGTATGGAACACAAGTCGCGCCTCCCCCTTACCAGGTGTTCTTGGTTGTCGTGAGGTCTGCAAGAGCTAGATCAATTTTCTTGCGCTCCTCTCCCATCTGACGCTGGATTTTTTCTTTAGGGTCTTCGGCTGCTCACAGCCTATATATCAGCTTATCTCTTTCTTTGGTGCAAAACCAGACGGTCGCCGTGAGCGTGAGCGGTTGTCAAACCTCATCTGTGGACCACCCGAAGTCTAATTGCACCTGTGAAGAACTGCTGACTCGGAAAATCTGATTCCACTTGTACATACTTGTTTTGCGTTTATCTGATGTGTAAAAACTAACAATGTCCCATATACTTCATTAATACTAATATTATCCTGAGCATCCTGCATAGTTCTAACTAACCTCTCATGCAGTGACATTTGAGGTCTAGAATCCTTACATACCTAGAGTCTTTTATCAATATTAAAAATTAGAGTCCTGTTGTGAACCCTGAAGGAGTAACCATTTGTTACTTATACCGGGGTGGGAAAGTGAAGGGAGCCTCAAATATCCTCCAATATCTTGGAAGAAAAAATAAAATTAAAATAAATGCATCTCAAGAGTTAGAACTAGACTCGGGGACATAAGGTAAAATTACGTTCTTAGTGCGGATCGTGCGTTCTTCTATCTCAGCGAGCAATTCACAAATTGGTGTTGTTTCTTGGGGTAATACCTTCTTTTCTATAATCGTTTCAAATGTCACAATTTATCCCCCAAGAACTCCTACTTTTACTCCTAGGTACTGCATAGTGATTTTTAAAGAGGGATCTATAATGGCACTATGGATATCAGTTATCTCTTCCTTGGCTTTATTTAAAAAAGAAATTGTTTCATTCGTATTCATTTTGGAAGCGTTATTCAGTGAAATTTGGCACTATACTTGTTAAAAAGAAACTCTGGTTACTGCGAGACGTAAGAGTCACTGCACACAGAACTTTAAATAAAAAGTTTTAAGAATGTTGACATTGGCACTAAAACTGGTCTAATAACACTATTTATTTCAACAATTACAACAAAGTCAATGACAGACGTCAAATATAATTTTTACTCCGTATAAAATAGTGGAATAAAGCACAAAAAGTTTATTTAAACATTATATAACTTGTGTATCTGTGCATCATAGTGCAGCGGAAATTCTGGAACTAATTTTATGTATGTACTGAACCGCATTCTTAAGAGAAACTCACTTAAAAAATCTAAAAACTGATATTTTAACAAATTATTTGGATGCACTACCTACATAATATGACGTATTTACTCTACTAGTCAATAGATATCAGTAAATACCTACATGCATTAAAATTATAAAATATACTGAGTTACGCCTACGAATCAATAGATGGCAATGCTTGCAAACTTGTGAAAGAAAATATTTTTAATTCAACTATTGCCCAATAGATGGTGACAGTGTTTATAAACATCAAAATAATATATATTTTTTTTATAAATAAGAGAAATAAAAATTTTTAGTGCACATTGGATCATTTATTAACCCTTTGTCCAAACCAACTAAAAACATTAATTTTTTATTTTATTTTTTAAATTATTGTTATTAAGTTTAATTTGTAGAACTCCATTTTAATTTATTTATTTTTTATACAATTAATAATATTGTTATTGGGTTTATAAAAACAGTTTATTTTTAAGCAAGTTCTGTTGTGTAATTATTATTACGCGTGACAGCTGTTTCGCCCTCTGAAGGCATTATCAAACTGTGGGTAGCCCACTTCCAGACGATACATTTATATTATTTGTAGATAGGTATTTTAATTTCAATTACTGATTTCTTAATTGATTTCCGAGTAAAATGTTAGAAATTATTAATGGTTATTACCACAGTAAAGTTTCTCCAATTATGATTATGTTTAAATTTGACTGAATGTCTTTATGTTAGTTATTCCCAAACGATGACTCGTAGGGTCATTTTAATAGCATAATTAAGTACTCCATAGTGCACTCATATTTGCACTAGGTTTGAAGATATCTAGTAGGGGTGAACGAATTATATTTGTTTGTTCAGTAATTAGAATAGCTTTTGTATTATTAGAGGTTTTGTTAATTTCTAACTGCTCTAAAAGATTCAGTTTACGGCCTTTATTTTTTACGTGTAACGGAGTTGGTTTATTATTATCATTAAGTGAGTGATTTTCATCTAGGAGACGTTTGGCAAATTGTGAAAGTATTTTATTATTATTTTTAAAAGATCTATTTTTTGAACCTAATGTTAAAGGACCGGCCAGTTTGTCCAACATAAACATAAAAATACTAACAAAAATTTTACTCAGAAATCAATTAAAAAATCAGTAATTTAAATTAAAATACCTGACTACAAATAATATAAATGTATCGTCTGTAAGTGAGCTACCCACAGTTTGATAATGCCTTCAGAGGGCGAAACAGCTTTCACGCGTAATAATAATTACACAGCAGAACTTGTTTAAGAATAAACTGTTTTTATAAACCCAATTACAATATTATTGATTATATGAAAAAAAAATAAAAACATGAAAACAAGGTCTAACAAAAATACCAAAGATGACCCAATATTCGAATTCATCAACTCAAAATTCGAAGAAATGAAAATAATAATGTTTGTAAATAGAAACTGAGCTTCAAGAAATAAAAACGTTCAATATCTTTATTAACGATAAACATTATGACATAATTCTTAAACTGTCACAAATCATGGATTTACCAATACAAATAAACAAACGTAAGGAAGAAAAAGCAGAAAAGGAGAAAAGATTGGCTACGATGGAGACTCACCTGGTAGATATTGAACAATCAGCCCTGTTAAACAGTATCGAAATAAGTGGCCTTAAATTACAAGAAAACATACCCCAGCCCATACTGTAACGCAGATCGCTGAGCTCACAAGAGTTACCATATCACCTGAGGATTCATTTAAAATTACAACTACCAAACCAAATAACCAAAATAAATAACAATTAATTTTGCAGACAAAAAAAAAGTACACATCATGTTAGCAGCGAAACATACTAACCTGATAAAAAAATTCAACGGGAAAGGAGACCAATACGTCTATCTTAATCCGGCATTAACACATTTTAACAAAAATTTACTTTGGAACACCAAACAAAGAGCCCTAATAAAAGAATATAAATATGTCTTGGTGAAATCGGGAAAAATACTTATAAGAAAAACTAAAGATTCAAAGGTTGTCGAAATTAAACATCTTAAGGATATACCTAGTAAAATGATATAAAAGTTTATACGAACAAAGGCATAATGTTCCATACCTTTATCAGAATCTTAAAATTTTCTCAGTAAGATCAATTCTGTGGTATAAAATTATATTTCAGCATATGAATAGCCCTATATACATAAATAGACTGGACCACACTTATAATACTCGTTTTACGTTAAATGAAGGACTAATTGTACCTAAGCATTTAAACAAATATGGACAAAGAACACTGAACTACATGATACCTAGGTGCTTAAATATGTTACCTGCTGAAATAAAAAAATGTACAAATGTAAAAACAAATATTATGTTGAAAAATTGGCTCGCTGAAAGAAATAGTTTGTATTAGAGTCTAATACAAACTATAGGTAGATACTATCACTGTTGTGTATATGTTTTTATATTTTTAAAACAAATTGTTATTTTTATTGTTATCACTGTTGTCATTAAGTAAAATAAGTTTTTATCTTTTTTAAATATTTTTATGTGAAAAGTTGCCATCGACAAACTACTGAAAAGTAGTTTATTGGAACTTTTCTATTTTTTTCTGTATTTTTATTTTATTATTTACTGTAATATGTATTTTTGTCTTGCTTTCTTTAAATAAAAAAAAAACTAAAAAATAAAAAATTTAAACAAAACAAAAACAAAAACATATAGATACTTCATCTACTCTATATCTTTATAATGGCCTCTTCCACAATGGATACACTTGAAAAACTGATACATGAACCAATAATCACCACAAATACCTGCAGGTTAAACACTATATTCCAGTACGAGTTACCGATCCTGAAGATTATTCATCAAAACATTCGAAGTATTAACAAAAACTTCGAAGATTTCACTGTGCTGATAAATGAATTATATTTAGAACCTGATTTATTAATCCTTACAGAATGTTGGATAAATTCCTCAACATATGTCCATAAAAACATCAACAACTATAAAGTCTTCAATACTTAACTTCACAAACATCAAAACGAAGGAGTAATTGTATATTGTAAAAATAAGATGGAATGCAAAATAGAAGAAATCGAACTACAAGACGCAAATTGTTTGAAAGTAAAACTCGATCAAGATACATGCATCTTCGTTATCTACAAATCGCCTTCATCTACAAATTTGTCACCATTTCTTGAATCACTAGACTCCATACTACCTCAAGAATGAAACATCAGGAACTTGTTCATCATAGGGGACATCAACATTAACATACTGGATACTGGAAGGCAACATCCACAAACACAGGAATACCAATTACTCCTCCTCTCCCATAGAATGACTGTCGCAATAAGGGAACCAACAAGAGCGGATCACAAAATGAATAAATCAATCCCCTCGCAAACCTGCATTGACCACATAATGACAAAAACAAAAACAAAAATACTCCACAATCATACATCAATCCACTATCACTAATCACTACACTTTAATTCTTATTCAGGATATCTGATGACAACAACAAAGTATGTTCTACATTGAAAAGTATCGACGGTACATTACACATAAATATCTCTAAAATTTACAGACATGGCGTAAGAAAAACGGATAAAATCAGGCTCATTAAAGTGGAACTCCAAGATTCACACCAAGCTAGGGAATTATATCTCAATAAATATAAGCTGACAAATGGTGCCAAAATGAAACAAAATCTAATGGAGCTGCAAAAAAAATAAATATCCGATGTATGGAAAGAGTTTTAAACAAGGAAAGCTGATGGGGAAACTAATATTACAATAAAATATATTAACTCTGTTCCAAAAATAGTTACAAATATACCAAAAAACTTAAAGATCACCTAAAATTGTTTGGGTACTACCAAAACGTTTGTGGGATGAGAACCAAACTACATCATCTCAAAACAATCTCTCCCACCATTCCACACGATATTTTATTAATAACTGAAACTTGGCTAAGTAAGGATATCATTTCATCGGAATTAGGCCTAAATCAATACAACATTTATCGTCTTGATCGTAACTACACTACAAGCAATAAATCAAAAGGAGGTGATGTAATGGTGTGCATATCCAAAAAAATATCATCCAGTAAGTTAGCACTCAAGTACAAAAACGTTGAACAGATGTTTGTAATGCTAAACATTTCAACCAGTAAAATTATAATCGCTTGTACCTATATTCCACCAACGTCAGACCTACAGATATACAAGAACCACAACGAGGATGTAGAAATACTGAAATATAAATATCCCAAAGCCAAATTTATAATTGCTGGCGATTACAATATACCGAAAATTGACTGGTTCTTCGATATTAACAACGAAATGGTTGCGAAAACAGAAGTACAGTGTGCCAAATCAAAGGGAATGCTGGACATTTCTTTCTTCCTAGGACTAACACAGTTAAATAAAGTGCATAACTCTAATAATCGAATGCTTGACCTTGTATTTTCAAGTGACCCAAAGACAATAGTGGAAAAATCGGATGAACTGTTATTACTTCTTGATCAACATCACCCGCGTTAGATATTATTATTACAAATGAGTCTAGAAATTTGCAGAATTTAAACACTTCAACATGCAATTTTACTAAAGCTGACTACCCAAATATTGTTGATTATCTAGACCATGTGGATTGGTCATCTTTGGAGGCTGGTAACAATATAACTGAGCAAGTAGAACAATTTTATTCATTTTTAAACACTTCAAAAGAACTTTATGTTCCTAAAATTAATTTTAAGGCTTCACTTTATCCTATATGGTTTTCGAAAGAATTAAAAGTAATAATCCACAGTAAAAAAACAAATGCACAAATTGTATAAGCAATCTAGAAACGTTTACGACTATACTAGTCTTACTTACTTAAGAAGGCAATGCAAAGAATTATCCAGTAAATGCTACAGTGAATATATTAGTCTTATGGAAAAAGAGGTTCATCATAACACAAAAATATTGTGGAATGTTTCTAATGTTCAGCGAAAGAATTATTGTAGTTTACCAAGTTCTATGTATCTATATAACAAATGTGCTAACAGTACCGAAGGCATAGTCGATCTTTTTGCAGATTCATTTAAAAGTGTTTATGATTTGGATATTTCTGATAGTGAGATCCCTAACGATATATCACTTGAATAAGCTAAGCCATTGCTTCATTGAAATAACTGCAATAGAAAAGGGTATAAAGCATTAGATTCCAATAAATCTGCTGGACCGGATGGTTTTCCTCCAATATATTTAAAATCTTGTATTGACAGTTTGACTTCACCTTTATTCATATTATTTAATAAGTATTTGTCATCGGGGTGTTTTCCGGATCAGTGGAAAAAAAGCTTTTTAATGCCTATTCACAAAAAGGATGATAAAAGCGATGTATCAAACTACAGACCAATATGTATATTGTCCGCTATTCCCAAACTCTTTGAATCGTTAGTCCTAGATGTCATTATAAAACAAATCAAAAATATTATCGTACCCAATCAGCACGGCTTTATCACAGGTAAAAAACACTTTAAGTAACATAATCATTTATCAAAATTAAATAACTGATTCAATTGTTCTCAAACATCAGGTGGATTCGATAAACACTGATTTTTCCAAAGCTTTTGATAAGGTTAGGAGACATATTCTTGTGCACAAACTACGTCTTTTGGGCATTTAAGGAACCTTATTGATCTGGATCAACAGTTATCTTAGTAAAAGAAAGCTTTGTGTTAAAATAAATTCTGTAGAATCTTACATCTTCGAAGCCACAAGTGGAGTTACTAAAGGATCTCCCCTCGGACCAATTCTGTTTTTATTATTTATAAATGGAATTGTTAGTGTATTTAAAGATGTACAAGTTCTGCTCTTCGCTGATGATTTTAAAATATTTAAAATCATACGTAGTATAGAGGATTGCCATATTTTACAATCTAATTTGGATAAATTGTATCATTGGTGTGTGATCAACTCATTATATCTTAATATTCAAAAGTGCCTAAGTTATTCGTTTTCGTAAAATCCAAAGTCATGTTACTTATGAATACTCTTTATAATTTACTATTGATATCAGTCGCTCAGATCAGGGACTTAGGTGTTATATTTGATGAAAAGTTAACATTCACTCTGCATGTAAATGATATAACAAAGAGAGCTATAAAAATGCTTGGTTTCATATGCAGAACGGCGAGTGATTTCAAGTTATTTGAATGTTTGAAAACATTGTACACTTCTTTAGTAAGAAGCCAGGTAAAGTATAATTCGCCTATTTGGTCCCCATTGTATAAAACGCATTCTGACAATATTGAAAGGGTACAGCACAAATTTGTAAGATTTATTAACTTTAAACTGAATATTCCAATTCAAACTATTAAATTTGTTCTTTTGATGAAACAACTAAATTTAATAACACTATCATATAGGCGGATCATCTCCGATCTTTTACTTTTAAATAAAATTATTAATAATTCCATTAACAACCCTGAAATTCTCGCCAAAATAAAATTTTACCTACCGACTAGAAATACGAGGCAAAGTGCTACATTTTTTTGCGACAATTTTAAAACCAACTATGAAGCTCATACACCTATAAATAGACTACATCAATCAAATATTTGGGGCATGTCATCACCGATGACCTAAATGATAAAAAAGACATAGAACGTCAAAGAAGAGTACTGAGTGTGCGAGCTAACATGCTTGCCAGGAGATTCAACAAATGCAGTCCTCCGGTGAAGAAGCAACTTTTCCAAACATATTGTATGAGCTTCTACACTAGCGAGCTATGGACGACATACACACAAGGCGTCATGAACACACTCCGAGTACAGTACAACCACGCATACAGAGCCCTATTTGGCCTCCCCTGGCGATGCAGCGCCTCACAGATGTTCACCGAAGGAAGGGTGCATGGGTTCGCTGCTTTGATGCGCCACAGAATAGCCGGGACGAGTCAGCGCTACCAGAGATCAGACAACACTCTTGTCCAGGCCGTTGCCCAGTGGCAGGGAGCGCCTCTACACCGGAGATGGAAAATTTCACTCAAGCCACCATAAAGTCCTAATGTGCACATCAATTTATTGATTTTTTATTTATTATTTTTATTTTCATTTATGTCTTTATTCATTTTATTTTTATGTATTATGTAAACTTTTATGGCAGGCAGAGCATTGCACACACCGCTCTGTCCAGCTGAAATAAACATTATTATTATTTTGGCAATAAATTTGGGAATATTGTAGACATGTTTAAGGATTCCGTATTAGTTATAAAACGAAATCTTTTTAATCATTTTACTGAGATGTATGAATTTACAACTCCGTAGTGAATACACTTTTGTTTTTATATTTATATGTTACTTAATACATATTTAGCTTTCCGTAATCCACACAATTAATTTGAATTTACCATAAATTAATCAAACATCATAATTTTTGTTATTTGTTTTTGGGATGTTATGCCATGTTGCGCTAACTCCTTTAGCCAACGTTCAGACGGCATTGCAGTGTCCATCATCAGGGCAGATGTGTTATTTGAGGTTGTGTTAAAATGTGAGCTTAAGTATGAGGTTGTGATACCGTGTTGCCAGCTCCAACCCTCTGAGCTAACATTAACGTATCATTTTTTTTTAATTTTTGTTTAAAGTGGTTTTTCTTCGTTTAAGCTATGTAACACAACTGTATTACTTGTTAACTACTTTTGTAAAAGCCCATTAGGGCGTAAAAAAATAAATCAATAACCAGTGAGTGTATTGATGTCAAATTCGGGGTGCCTCAAGGAAGTATTCTGGGTCCGATTCTGTTCCTAATTTACATTAATGACCTATGCCACATAGAATGTGACGGAAAAATCATCAGTTTTGCGGATGATACTATTCTCTTTATAAATGTGAATAATTTGACAGAAACATTTAAGAAAGCAGAAGACACACTAAACAGTATAAAATATGGCTAGACTACCATTCACTTACATTAAATGCTAAGAAAAGCAAATTCAAATTTTCAAAATAAAAAATACAAAAAACTCTAAAGAAAACCTTAACTTGAAAATTCATAGCCCGCATCACTTAAATGAGCATTTTAATTGTCCTTCATTAGAAAACGTTGACCATATAACGTATCTGTTTAAAATTTAAAACAGACCAATCACATTAGCTATTTAGATAATAAAATTCAAAAACTAAGTTATTTTTTTAAAACTATCAGAAATTTGCTCATTAAAAAAGACTTAATCAAAATCTACATGGCTCTCTGCCAATCACTGTTAGAATATGGTATTATCGGATGGGGCAGTGCAAATAAAAAAACACTAAATGCACTAATTAAAACTCAAAAAGCCATAGTGAAAATTCTACTGAAAGTTCCTGTAAGAACTAGCACTGACGAAATTTTCACCAATCTTAACATCATGTCAATTAAACAACTATATTCTTAAACTATACTCAATTACATTCATAAGTACAAAACCCAAGATATAACAACAAACACTTACAATAGAAACACTAGATCTCATGGTCAAAAACTTATCCAACAAATAACTACTAATACAACTTTTGGGCAAAAAAGCTTCTTATATCATAGTATTAAACTCTACAATAAAATTCCACTATCACTCAAAAGCTTCAACATTATAACATTTAAATCTCAAATAAACAGCTGGATACTTAATAAAGGGAGATCTAAAATAGAAAATATACTGATATCAAACACAGACTAAAACCGAATCTACTAAACTGAACTACACAAAAAAACACTATCTTACTTATTTTAAAATTACTTAAAAAAAAAAATATATATATGGTTGTGCGGAAATCTTTCGTACGCAATTGTGCGGGGGGTTGCGGTGCGGTGCGGATGCGGTATAGACTAAGACAAACAAAAAAACGAATTGAATTGCCTTAGTGTTTGCAAGAGGAAAATGAGTAGGAAAGGCCAAAGACTTACCCTGGTCTCGTTCTCCTTAAGCCGCTGGTTCTGTTCTCTTATCAGTTTGCATACAATTAACATTAACACTTAACACAAAACAAAAAACACAGTGAAATTCACTTCGGCGGGTAAAAACGTTTCACTGGACGATGTGTGCTCCAAAATAGTCACGGCCGAGTTCAACATATGCGGGTTTCAATATAACACAAAAATGTTCGCGGGTAAGATGCAACGATAACAACTGATAACAATACTCCTTGTCTCTGGCCCGGATCACGGAAAGGGGACAAGGGGCAAAGGGGGGTGAAGGGTACACATTTAAGGCTATTCAATTTTAAAACCTAACGCGCAACTAATATATATATTCTTAAAGTAATTCAAATTATGAAGTATACATAAAATCATGAAGTATATATATATATATATATATATATATACTTCATGATATATGTTTATAGTTAAATTCATATGTTACTTTGTTGTAATATTAATTTCTTATTATTATTGTTATTTGATTTTATAAATTTTGATAATTTTGGCACTAAACTTGTTAAAAAAAAATAGTATTCATGTTATCGTTGTTATCGTTTAAAATAGTTTTTACATTGTAATTGAATATATGCATCAGGTTGACAAACCGCTTAATTGAAGTTTTACGAGATATAACTTTAAAGAACATTTAATATTAAAAAAAATAAAAATAAACAAATAATGTCCCATGGGTCAGTGCACTTACTATTTGCATTAAAGCTATTTTAATTGGAATAGACAAAAAGAAAACAAAGAGTGGAAATGAGACAAACGAGCTGCAGGTACATTCACAAAACATCCAGGACAATCAGCCAATAAAATTTTGAAAAGATATTAATATTTTGGATCCTTCGTATCGCTACGCGTGTGATGTTGCCAAAACGTATGTAATGTCTGCATACTACATAAGGTGTCCCAATAAGAGCGCCGGATTAAGTTGTTGAACTGAACATATTATTTATTAATTATTTTCATATAAAATAAAATTCGGACCACAACCATCCTTGCATATTCTTGCTGTTTTGATAAAATTCAAGACAACATCGCGGCATAGTTGTGGTTATTAGTAATAGTTGTGGTTCGATTGTGGCGATAATATGGCCTCCGATGATGGCTTCCGTTTGTCGACGGGAAAGGCCCTCGACTAGCAAGCCCAAGGTTGCGGATTCAAATTCCGACGTACGCAATTAAATTGTGCCATTCCACAATATATTTAGTCGAAAAAGTATATAGTATACTTGCGGCACGTTTTACAGTGGAAGATATACTCAGTATCGCTCTGGTGTAAGACCACCATTCAGAATCGAAGTGTTGCTTGAAATGGCTTTAGCCGAGTTTGGTGACCTAATCTGAATATACAGGTACTCCCCACCTTTCTCTCCTCATCTCTTTCGTCTCCGCAATATCTTCAGAACATACTCCCATTGGGAATGCCATAGTCTCCCTGGCTCCAGACGTTTGGGAGCAGTTGGGACTCTTGCGCAGATTGAAATAAAATAAAATAACACGGTGGATCTCTGCCTCAAGGTCACTTGTGTGGCTTATTGGCATACAAATGTGACTTCATCAAACCCCACAGTGAGAAGTCGAATGTTGTCAAAAAGAATGATCTTGTTGACCCATTCTGATCCGCATTTCTTGAAACTACACGACCAGAAAAAGAAAATTCCGAAAAATAAATATTTTTTTCCGAAAGAAGAAAATAACGAATTGTTTAAGAGGAAGCTACAAGACAAAAATGTGTATAATCTTGGTATGCCATATAGTGTCACGAATGTAGGTAATAGGCATTAAAATCACTCGATAAACGGAGTCTACAAACGTTCGACTTCAAGCACAAAAGTGGTTTTTATTTATTTTGTAAATAATTTTATTATAAAACAAAAAAGTTGATTAATGGAAACTGTCACAGATAATCTAAGCTATAATACTTTTTTTAGTTGTTTCCTTAAAGCGTTCATACATTTCTATTGAAAAAATATTTCTTTTAGTAGTTGACATTTATACTTTTTATTGAGTAGTTTATTTTTTATTTGTGTAGTGAATAAACGATAGGAAAACCTTCAATAAAGCATATTTTTGGAATTCATAATGTACAGCAATTCGTTATAAAGATTAATCAAAATTGTGATTTACCATTAAGCTTCGTCTTAACAATTTTTTTCTCCATATTAATGTTGAGTTTCGCAGAGCGACATGCGACACAAACTGCCAACTTTGTGATAGCAAGAAATTTAAATCCGGCACTCTTGATGGGACACCTTAATGCATCCTACAAGCCCCAACGCAATGTTATTGACTTACGGAAGACTAGAAGTCGCTTCCCTTTTAGCTCGGGCAGATAATTAGGTTTCAGCTTGACGGCGCGCGGCAGCGACATTAGGAAATACGTCAAAAATATAATACGCGAGGTCCATACTAATTCTTCGCATGATGTCAAGCAAAATTTGGCCTTATTTTTGAACCTCCACATTGATCGCTGTTGATAAATCAATTTTTCCTTTATTTACCACTCTTAAAAATGGCAGCTTTACCGTCATTTTCAGATAATTTAGTTTTCTATTCCATATATATTTGTCATGATAAAATTACGTCATTATTCACGCACGTCAACACTTTCCCCGAAAGTGAAAGTTTCCCTTAATTCAGTCGGACAGTTTCGCACGAGGCGTATTAGTGAGGTAAAAGATAAATGTTATTATTTATTAATGCCCAGGATACGACTTTATCAATTTATTAATATTAAGTTATACTTTGTAACGGATATAAATCAAGTACTCCGTTATTTTTAATATTTGGAGAGGACGAGATGCCTTATGAACAGCTGTTCCAAGGTTGGCTGGTCAGAATGACACGGCAGTACGATCAGTATTCTGGTGGAGGTGTTCGCATTGGGACGTACTTAGGAAAGAGCTCTACGGTTGGCGATCGACGCGAATATGTGAGGTTTACATTTTCACTGATTCTTTGATATTTGCCATTTAAAATTTGTTTACTGTAATTATAATTTTTTATTATTCTATCGTATTAAACTGGCGCCTACAATTTAAATAACGTACAATTTAACTTAACATTAAATCACCATGACTAGTTTCCTTTTAATATAAAATAATACCAACCCACCAATTTTTCGTAGAGGTTAGTCACGGTCTGAGATTATCTGTAATTATTTTAATTTCGTAGGATAATTTTTTCTCTTTCTATTTTTTTATGGTTATTTTATTTTAGATGAGCGACCTTATTCCGTACACTTAAGATTCATAAATTTGATTTTTTTTTTTGGCGCGACTAACCGACCGGATGTGGGCGATTATTTAATGATTTTTCTTAAATCTAGCTCACTGTCCCCTACCGTATCAGATTTGTCCAACTTTTTTTGTTGATCTGCCTTTTCCCGTGTATTTACTTCTTTGTCCATTTTTATAGTAATAACTCTCATAATAAAAGGAATTATTTCGGTTTACTTTAAATAACTGGTTTAAATCACACCTAGTCGACACGATCGTCAATTAAGAAGTACATACATCACTATGTCATATCGGAGGTTGGATTACACCATAAAATTTCCCTTTTATTTATTTAATGAAACTATTTTTAAGACTCACTTATAACTCAACTATTTATTCAAGTATTTCACGATTTTTTTCGTTGTTTTGCATTTATAAAAATAACAATAGTTATGCGCACTTGAAGTGAAATGACACTAAACTGCGCGATACAAATGATATATTATTATCAGTATTATTATTATTATTTCTAACGGGTACTGGGATAACAAACCTGTTTTTTTTCAAGTGGTACCTATCCATCGGCTTTGCTATGTCCTAGTTATGAGATTTCATCCAAAATTTCCGACCTAGTCTACTATGTCATAGATCTCGATACTAATGGATGTTTTATCTTTCAGTTTCCCTTTTTTTCGAACTTGGGTTAATAACCTCAATTTTTTTCTCTTTATTCCACTGTCGTATTATGCTCGTTAGTATAGGAATATCTATTTTGTTTTTTTTTATTTCGTTTTATCTATGTTCGCAAGTTTTAATGTTTTTTTCAATAATTAAGAAGACACTTATAATCCTAATTATCGTGGTAACGCGGCATCATCTGTGATGATCCGCCGATTTTGCTTAAATAAATTCTTCGTGATTTAAAAGTACAGTAGCCTCTTGGTCTTGTCCCTTGATTTTCTTAAGCTAGTAGTGGCGCCGTTTAGGTGTCATACCTTAAAAAAGAAACCCTAACTAAGCCTCTCGATCCCTGTTTTGAGTATACAGTAATTAGATCTTAAGATTGATTTTCGCAATAATGCTCCTTTTTCAGCGTTGTGTAATAATTTTTTTGGTTTTAAAATTTTAATGAAGAGGACTTCCTCTATATGAATGAGCCATTTATGCATATGTTTGTTGTAATCCAGTTCCGTTTAATAAGAGTGAGTGATCTCTTTACCATTGAAATTGTTAAAACTTTTCTCATAAAACCGTGCGTCTAACCTACTCGCGTCCCCTATCTAGTAAGTCTTACTCTAATACAGTAGACGTCACTTGTAAGTTTTAATCTTTCCGAACTTAAATAAATCCAAGAACATGAAATATTTTCGTTATTGCACAAATTAGTATAGTATTGTACCGACATGCATGGGGTGTCGGGTTTCGGGGAATTCCCTGTCATCTCAGCTCCGGGGTTGCCTCCACCTATTTTGATTTATGTTAGTTTTGTTACTTAACACTAAGTCTTATTATAGGGAAGGAATGAGTGGTGGGGGGAGGAGGAAGGAGAAGGGGTAAACTATACGTATGAAATCTTTTTCAAACTATGCTGACTCCTCCACTAACCAATACAATAACGGTGAATGGTTATCAGAAATCAAACACTGTTCCCGACGTGTCCAGGCTATTCCCTATAGCTGGCGGCCCATTTCGTAAAAGCACCCTGCCCTACATGAATCCTGCAAGCCCGAGAAAAAATGAATTAAATCTTCATACCATTCCCAAAATTGTTCCAACGTCCTCACCTCCGGAAATTCTACTTTACTGGCTATAGATTGGAAAAGTAATTACATCCTATATCATCATGCTAACACGGAAAATGTGTCATTTAGGTTTCGTCTAATGAAACTCATCTACCACGCGCTGTCACCTCAAAGAAGCTCTTGTAATTCCGCCAAGGGTTCGTACCAGTTGGCCTACACCAGCTTCCAGGTCGACATCATTGAATAATGTAATAGCGCTGCAGATTTATTCTCGCGTGTTACTGAGTCAACGCCCCCTCCGCATGGATTTCACAGACATCCCGAGGTACCTTCATCCTAGACGCCCCAACAGCGGATAATGCTCCCGTTCATTACAAGGCGGCGCCGCGGCGTCTCAATTTTTCATTCCTCTCTCACGCTCCTTACTCTACATTGCCCGGCCAGAGAGAATAGTTTTCAATACTTAGTCCTTAGTACGTTAGTCCGCTATCACACGGTAGCGTGAGAAAAAAATCTTTCCAATTTTCCCGTATTTGTGAGATACGATTTTACAGCGTCACTATCAACATGTGATGAATGGCTTCAATCAACAGTGAAAACAGATAAACCGTAGCTTCTACCTTACGGATAAATTAAGTCTAAAAAACGGACATTATAGCGACATCTGTTGAATTAAATTTGATCCAGTTATGTTTGCGGTAGACATCTGTAAGAGTTGGACTTATATCGAGGTTCTAGGACGAAAGCAGAGAGGTCGTAAAATCGAATCAGGGAGATTTCCTTGTTTAGGCTTAAAAACAAACCGTAAATTTTGTCAACCAATTAGATCTAAACAAAAAGCTATAAAATTTTGAGTAACCAATCAGTGAACGGAAAGGCGTGTGTCTACGAAAGACAAAGAAATTAACTTTGGACCCGACATTTAAAGAGAAAATTACTGACTTCTTCATTCCCACAGAAATTAGAGGTGAAGGCACTGTAATGTAAACATCGACGTTCAAGGTGACAAACCCTAGGAAATGTTTAGAATAACTGACGCATTCGTGGGATAGTGAACCATTGAAATCGAGCGCCTTGGAAAATTTTACATGTTTAAAAACACACGCGAAAATGCAATGGAAAAATTATAAACGTGATACCTATAAAAAAGGGCGGAAAAGCGAAGAAAAGTTGCTGGCAGGATTTTCAACCGTCGTGCAATTACTTATGAGAGCGGGAGGGTGTCAAGTTCGATGAAAATCGTACTAAAGAGAGGTGAAAGTGTTGGAAACAATGGGAGCTAATCGTTATCAATTCTAGATGAAGCGGAAGTATTAGGAAAACGATTGGGAATGAAAATTTTGCAAAAAAATAGACATTTTAGAAATAGTGCAGCGACTGAACGAAGGAACAATTCAGAGATTTTGAGCTACTAAAAAGGTCCTAAGAACATGATAATAGAGTACCAAAAGAAGGCAATAATACTAAACATATAGCGATAGATTAAATTCAGAAAAGTAGGCGTTTTAAATTATTATCAGGGTAGATAGATCTTAGAGTTACACAAGACTATAAAAGAAATGAGACGAGATAAAAGTTTGGCGTTCTCATGTGTATTTTAGGATATAAACAATCAAAATTCGAACATGGGTTTTGTTTACGTTAGAGTAATAAGCAATTAGGAAAGCGATTAAATTTAATATAGGGCTTATGAAATGTTTAGTTAAAGCAAAAGACATAAAAATTAATTGCTCTAAAATAAAATGAAATTTACAAGCGAAGTACCAAAAATTTGAATCTAAACAAATGTCCAGACGTATGGTTTATGTAAATTTTGGTATGAAAGGGATGGAAAGTGGGGAGGAGTTTAGGCCAGACAATAAAAGTGACGGGTATCCCAGAGTCAAATTAGGTATATCTCCCATAGAAGTGTGGAAAATGATTTATTAATTAATAAAAGATGAAGGATGAAATTTTTCTAGAGACAACACACATCAGGAAAAGTGTGGAGAAGATAAGGAAAGGGTAAAAAACGGGGATAAGGGATGATCCAAGTGGAGAAAAGCGATACAATTCTAAATTATCTATGATATTAATAAATACGGCTTGGAATATAATTAATTATAGAGTTATGAGAAATAACATAAGAATAAAGAAGAAATTTTTGGAGAAAAACGTCGCGAATAAAAGAAAATTTAAAAAAAAGGGAAAACTCAAATCTGCAACATAAAGAGAGAAGGTACGGGTGAAAATGGAAAGGCTCATATAGGTGACAATAAAATTAAGTAGAATTTAGACAAATTGAAATTCAAAACTGCATAGTAAAAATTTCGACATGGATTTAATCATTTTTGGCACAAGATGTTTAGCGTCGAGAAAAATCTAAATTAAATAATTCATAATAAACCGCTTGACCTACTTAGTACCTACTCCCGAATTATGTACCTGCAGTCCAAACCGCAACGTAAACAGAACAACCTACGTACTTCAAACACCTACTTGTCTACCAGGTGACAATACGTCACGAGCCGTCTTACACATACGAGAACTCGCCAGAAGGAACGAGTCTGCCGCCTATGCATAATTGCCGCGCTATTGAAGGTTCCTGAAACATACAGTCTGTGCGAGTGCCTAGGATTTAGTTGCCATCCACCTACCTACTGCCGCCGTCGGCCGTGTAGTATAAATATGCCCGACGCAGCGAGTCAGTCAGTCATCATTCCGCCGTCAGTCTACAAGGATCAACGAGTGATATCCCGCGCTACTATTACTAGCGCAAAGGACATATACCCGGCTTCGCCCGAACCATCATGGACTCTATCGGGACATCATCTTAGCGCTTTGTCCAGATCGCCGTTCCTGGCAAGCGCTGCTCGGATTACAAGCGCCCTGGTTCCAGCGTCTCTGACCAGCGCTTTTTCCACGCCACCATGACCACCACGAGGACACGCAGCATCCTCACTGGTCACACCGTTCCCGTTCAACCGCCTACAAGGTCCGTCGCACCTTCGGCCGTCTCGTCAGCACTGGAGTGCCTGAAGACCTACGTTCTTCGCCAGTGCCTGACCTTCATAGAGTCCCGGTCACCAGCGCCCGGCGTCGACTCACTGACCCGCGCTTGACCAGCACATCACCGCAGCGTCCGGAGAATACATCTGTCCTACGTCCACTCTCGTCACGGCTACCTGACTCACCAATAAACACATGTGACCTTCACAACTTTCTTTCATTTCGTGCCTCACCACCTGATCCCCAAAGATGTATAAAATTGAGATATTTATATATATATTTGAGGACGAACCTATCGCAAATTGAGAAAAAAAGGAACACAAAATAATGATATTTTAAGTACATTTTGTATGAACCGTAGAACAAAGGGGAACTGGGCATTTAACACGGACTTACTCGATTTGGACCCTATGGAGTTGAGGACAAGGAACGAAAAATAGTCGACGCCTATAGTCAGATGACTGAAATGTTACAAAAGGTCATATGTCGGTACATACGAAAATAATAAGGAAATGTCAAATGGTTACGAGTTGATAGAAGATAGAATTAATTATCAAAAGAAATTCAGATACGTCTTTTGGAACCTGAGATGAGTATAAAATACGGTGCACATCAGTTTTCGGACAGTCGAGCCGTGGATTTGAAAAGTTGGATTTACGTGGCAGTACTACGCGACCGGTAAAATTAACAGTGGAATATCTCTAAGTGTTAAATTTTGAACAAGTCCCTGGACTTAGAGAGTTTTGTGAAAAGTTAAAATTCTTAAATTCAGTTTCTAAATTCCTTTGAAAATCCCATCAGTGAAGTTTTATTTAGTCAGTTTAATTTAATTAAACAGTGAAATAATAGAGTCTAAACTCAGTGCTTAAGAGAGTTAAATGAAAAGTGATAAACAGTGAATAGTGGATTATCTAAATTTTAAAATAATTATTTCATTCAAATTCAATTTGAGAGTTTTATCGGAAATCTAAAGTGAACGTGATCGCGAATTAATATTTAAAAATAGATTATAATTAAGTTTCGATTTTGTTTAAAAATATTAATAATAAATACTTACATCTTAGTTTAAAAAGAAACACAATTTAGATAGTTCGGAAAAAACTAATTGTGGATAGTTTAAAATATTGGTGAAAACTGTGCAATTTGGGAGAAAGTTTTAACAGATATTTAATTTATTAAGAATCGAGATAATTAAAAGTTTGTGCAATTCGGAATAAATTTTCTTATAAATTTATATAAAAAAATAAAAAAAGTGAAAATAACAAAAATAGTTCGACCTAAGTAATTTATAATTTTCCGGCACATCCTTCTCACAAAATATTAAATATCAGCTAATTTATATGGATCAAGCAAGAATAAAATATTAAATAGAAATAAATAGTCGAAAAGATTTATTTTGAAATTAGTTGAAAAATACAGTTAATTAGGTAGGGATTCTTTGGCAAGGTTGTTGTGTAGATCCCAACCGGAAAAACCTTGGTGGGGTAAGTTTTCCTTTTATAAATAATTTTCAGGTCCCAGGAGGCAGAAAAGTGCTGTGAAGTGGAGGTATATCAATTGTATATTAAAAAAACAACAAAAGGGAATTACACATTAATGTATGTGTATTATGTATTTATCTATATAAATATAAAGTAATATAATGTATATAAAGAATATATATATGAGTAATATATATACCTACATGTATATGTATATATATATTTATCTATTAATCGAAACATTGGAAAGGTAACGATTTAAATACCTACCCATGGACATATCTACATCATTGGAAAAGAAAATATATATTTATTAATGTTAAATTCCATGTAGAATCATATATTTATATATTGTTTTATTAATGTATGTACTATTACTTAACATATTTTGGGCAATCAAGATATTTGTATTTATATATTTATATTTATTCTTCACTTAACCTCTAATAATTTTACTAAATTCGGATAGTGGAATAAATAGTTTAACTTTAAAAAGGAATTAAAAATATTGATTTAAATACCAAAGTTGTGAGGTTTTAATTAACTATGCACAATAAAAGGTAAAATAAATGAATTATGAGAAGAGGGAGTCATTTCTTGAATAAACAATCTCACATCTAGGTTAGTGTTTCAAAGGAGGTGTTTACATTATTTGTTTATAAATAAATCGTTCACCGGAGAAATGGGTCAACTACATAGTTTGAAAACGACCTTGGCCGTAACTAGATATTTATCAGGGTTATAAATTAGATAATTATCAGGATAATATTGCGCAATGTGCAGCGATTTGGCTATTCTCATATACCTATCATTCACAAACAACAATTGAAATATCACGGGTTAGTAAGATTTATATCGAAATATTACATGAAACATTTGAATATCATTGATTGAGTGGTCGCATAGGTTTCTTTTAGTTACCTGAAACAGCTGAGGGTTGCGTACCCTCAAATACCTAACATTCACAAACAACAATTGAAAAATCACGGGTTAGCAAGAATTATATCGAAGTATTATACGAAACATTCGAATATTATTGATTGGGTGCTCGTACAGACCCCCATCAGTTGCCTGAAACAGCCTGGAGTCGTGTACTCTCTTATGTGGCAATCAATTACATGAAACAGTTGAAAAATCATTCATTACTACCTACTAAGATTATTTGCGAATTTGAATAAATTTTGAGGTTTATTTTGTAACGATTGCTCAATATTTTCCAGGTATCCTCTGTAGCACGAGATCGACATGTTTTTCACCCTGTTGCGTAATTTAGAAAAAAGTAGATAGTCATTTGGAGCTCGAGATATTTTGAATATTTTATGTGCAAGTTTTTTTGCCTGGATAGTACAAATTAGCTCTTTGTTAAACCATTTGGGGTAATTAGATGTCCTATATTTTGTAATAGGGACGTAAAGTTCAATTGATTTTTTAATTATGCAGTAAAAGGATTCTATTATATTATTAATATAATTACATTTACTAATGAAATTCCAGTCAGATTTGGCGAGAAACTCGTTTATCTTGGGATAATCAGCTTTATAAAAATTTAATTTCTCTTTATAAGACTCTAAATTTCAAATTTGTGTAGATATATGCTTAACAAAAAGTGGTGGGTGGTATTTATCAATTGTTGAAACATTATCATTTGCATGTTGTGCACTTATATTGTTGAAATTGCTAAAAAATAAGTCTAATAGATTATTATTACAGTTATATATAAAGTTCACTGGTCTAAGATTTAGGAAACACGACATTTCTATAAGTTCACAAGAACCATTATTGGACGTGGAATTTGTGCAAGAATTATTGTTGTCAATATCCCATTGAACAGTGGGTTGATTAAAGTCACCTGTAAGAATAAATTTAGCGTCTGGGTATTTTCTTCGCAATATTTCTACTTCTTGACAGAAACTAGTATAAAGCTGGTCATCAGATGAGGGTGGAATGTACGCACAACCAACTATAATTTTATCACTTTTGTTTGTCACTAAAACAAATAGTTGTGTAAGTGTTCTAGTATTAGTATCGCGGTCCATTTGATAGTTGTTATGGGAGTGAATTCCTAACTCGCCATTTTTAATATCTGGGATCAACCATGTCTTAGTGAAGCAGTAAACATCATATTCTAGGGTTGGTAGTTTAATTCTTAAATCATTTAGTTTAGTTTTCAGTCCTCTTACATTTTGGTAGTAAATATTTAGGCCATATCCATTGGCGGATTTTGGTTTTTTGAGACATTTTTAACAATTGCTGGCTTATTGTGAATAATTTTTATAGTAAGTCCAACTTCGCCTTCCAGGGTACGGTTTGCCAGGGTTTGTCTAAGATCATTAGGTATTGCTTTTGTAGAGGAATTTGATCGGAGTAAATTTTACACTCGGTGTGTGTCAGAGTTATATTTTTTTACGCAATATGTTTAAAACCGTCGACGAATCATTAAGGATGACTTCCATTGGTCTTATTTTATTGGGTTTTACTACGCCAATGCGGAAAACGTTGACAGAATTTTCAGCAAGCGTGTTATCGATTCTGTTGAAAATTTTTAATACTTCCACTTTGTCCTGTTTAATTTGGTCCAATTGATTCGCCGTGACACTTTCGGGTACACTTGTGATTATTAAATTTTTGGCTCTCACCTTTTTTTCTTCCAACTCGTCGGCTGCTTCGCACATCTGGGCTACTTGTGCCCCGTTTGGCAGGGATTGGGACAGAGGCTTGAGCTGCTGATTCTCTGTGATTCGTTGGTATGTCTTCAGTTCACCTTCTAAAAAGCCCGTTTTAGCAGCAACAAGGCTTATATTGCCCAGAAGCTCCGAAAGTTTATGTGATAATTTTCCCATCTGTTCTTTAGTGAACTTGTTGGTAGGATCCATAATAGTGGTATGTAAAGAGTTAATAATATTGTTTGCCGCTGTGATAAAGAAATATGTATTACAGGTGTCCATGTTACTTCTTCAAGATGTGTGGTTTGAAAAAGGTTTAGCGGCCCTGCGCTGTGTAGGCGGAGTTCGTGGAATCAGCTGTCACGTACACACACACGACACACACAGACAGAGTTCGGACAGAGCGATAGTGATAATCAATTAATATGACAGCAACTTGGGCTTATAAAAATCAGATTTAAGTTAATACTGACGTTTTAAAACGGCTTAAAACTTTTCAACTGCACTGCTAGTGCAATTCCGTGTGTATAAGAGCACTGTTTTAGGTTAAACGCGTTTAGATTGTTTACTTATTTAATTTTAAAACAGGACCGAATTTAACAGCGTGTTTATGTACGATGTTATTCTTGTTTTTTTTTGTAGCGAGTTTGTAATATAATATTCTCTGGGCTCTTTTTCACCTTTTTGTTTAGTTGGTTCCTTCTGTGAATTGATTTGACAAGTCCATGTTGGTTTTGTATGTAGTAAAATGGATAAGTGGTAACTGTTATTTGACAGATGTCAGCATCGCTCGTTCTTGGTTAAACTGGAACATCGCAATCGGAAATGAAAACACTTACTTAGCTCCTACCCGCCAAAAATTTGTATCTGAATCCGAGATATCTATAGTCTGATTTTTCTAATGTGGTTGTGTTTCCTACTCTACCCTCCATGATGTATGTACCTCATATTTTCCACTTTCTACTAATCTATATTAGAATTGCCTATGGAGTTAACTCCATAATTGTAAAATCAACATCTCTCTCTAACCTAGCAATTATTGAAATCTAACAGTTGTGTTTTTATTATGTTTCAAGACGACTTGAGGGATATTATTTTTAACTATAAATTTATTTATAATCCGTGACTTCATCAAAAATCTGAAAAAAATTCTTAACACTTGCGTTTTATTCTGTTTGAGAAAGACTTTTAGGTATATTTTAATTATAAAATTATTTATAATCCGTGACTTAATAAAAATCATTAACACCATTTTTAACGCGTTTATTACTATACAGATGTTTGGAAAAGCGGGGTCTGCAGATGTTAATTTATTTTACAATACTTTAACCTCATTACATGACCAATTTGTGTGGAAGAAGTTATTTGATTATTATTTATTAAATCTGTTCTCTTTAAAACTGATGAAAAGATATTCAGAGTGAAGGTAATGAATATTGTTAAAACCCGAGCTGACATGACCCGAGAGTTTGAAATTCCGAAGGAGAATTAATACTCTTAATAATACTTCCGCTTAGCAACACGCGCCGTAATTACACCATTCTAATCAAAACTCCGAGAACTGTCCTCTATAAACAAAAGTAACAGCATGCGCCGCGATTGCACGTTCTAATCAAAACTCCGCGAAAACTCCAAAACACGGTTTAAAACTCTTTAAATCAAATTGAACACTTTTACTACTTTGAATTGTGATTTTATCTTCAAGTATCGAACACTGGGTCCAAATCTTCCAAGTCTGAATTTAATTGTTTAATTTAACTTAATTTAACTTAACTGCCAAAAAAATGTCCCGATTTTTTCTAAATTCGAACTATTTATAGCTGTATTTTTACATTAATCATGTTTAAATTTTTCCATTCTAACCTTTATCAACTCGTATGTCCTTTTATATTTAGATCACAGTAGTATCATGCTGATTAGGCCATTCTGGTTATTTCAAAAGATTCACACCCCATATTTGTTTAACTCCTTCAAAAATAATCTAGGCGCGGACTGGAAAAGCAAGTTCCGATCCCTGTAGGGCGCTTTCAATTTTAAAGTTTTAGTCGACGCTGTTTTTTGAAGTATGAATTTCGGACTTTTTACTTTGCAATGTTATTGTATCCGCAAAATTGCTTTAATGACTGTCGTTAGCTACCCTGATAGATTTATGTCTCCTTGTAATAGCCAATTCAACCCAAGAAATGCTCTCTGCAATCACCCTTGGCTGAGGTCACAATTTAACGTAGACCTGGGGGTCTGCAAGCATTACCGCTAATGTCGATTATTATTTCAATTTCGTCGCAACCTACGTCTAATCGTCCGATTCCGCCAAAACACCCCCTTTCATATATTGCCCTACAGTAAACAAAGCCGTAGATTGGTTTAGGCCTAGACAGTAGTATTCTCTACCATCTACAGTTGCTTATGATGTGGTAGGTTTTGTTTTTAACGCTTTCGCGAGCCTAGATTTGATTATCTTCAATTCGCCTCTGTCAACTCACTCCCCCCCCCCCTTTTTCTATGTGAACCAACCACTATTCTGCGATTTTATGTCTCCAACTTTCGGTTTCCTTACGATTTTTCCTGATTATATGTATTTTTATTGACAATTTTTTCCTAGTACGCTCCTTCTTTTGTGTATGTATTTTCATTTATTTGGGGCTGATCTTGGATTTTGTCTCTTTCATCCACGAAAAAGACATAAATTCGCTTTAATGTGTCAAATATCACTTGAAAACGTTAACGAAAAAATTCATAAATTTATTTTATCTCTGGCCAATAAATTGAAATGGATTTCTTTTCTCCATATTCACTACGCTAATTTCTGTAGGTACTTTAACTTAAAATTCTGTTAAACTTTCTACTTGAATTTTAAAGAAATCGTAAACCCTTTTCTCGATTAACAATTCTTGTATCGAACATGAACAGTTATTTTATGGCATTTAATTTTAATTTAATCTTTTTCCAAATCATAACATTTACCAGTTAAAATATATATCAATCTGTTACCAGGCGGCAAAAAGACTGAATCTAACATGAAACGGTTCGATAACCCTATTTTCTAAAACGAAATGAAAATATCGACAAAACCAGTCGCCGGCCGAAATATTATTCGCACCTAATAATTATAACACATCTGCTCTGATGATGGATACTGCAATGCTGTCCAAAACGTTGGCTAAAGAAAGAGTTAGCGCAACACGGCATAACACCCCAAAAACAAATAACAAAAAAATTACCAATGCGTTTAACTAATATAAAATCCTGAAGTGTATTTGAAAGCGGGTATTTGTTTTTTGAAATTTTGGTTTAAAATATTGCAATTCTGGAACAAAATTTTATTTTAACTTATTTTGAAGGTTGTACCCATCAGACTTCATTCTTCAATGATATTTCGATTCTCAGATCTGCCCTCTAAAGGCATTATCAAACAGTTTGATAATGCCTTCAGAGGGCGAAATAGCTATCACGCGTAATAGTGATTTGTAATAAACTGTTTTTTGTTTCTTCTTTTGTTAAAAAAATATATTCTTAACGTATACGACGAAGGAGGTAAACAATCAGTTACCTTATACCATCCGCGTCGCTGAAAAAGTGGTGGGAGCCTTCCAACGCCCTTCTCATACGCGAAAGTAAAATTGATTAGAGGTTACTCAGTGTTAGGCACTAAACAAAGTATCGCTAAGTAAAGTAATATAGCAGAGCAAACACACTTTATTCTAACTGATTTTTTACGAAAAAACTAGTAAACCTAAGGCTTTTTTTCCTCTTACGATTTTAACCAGGCCTACAAAAAATTATGTTGTTTTTCTAGGAGTTAAGGGATTGGCGTATATAAGCATGGGTTGAGGCTTTTGATCCAAAGCAATCTCGAGTTGGCTCCGGGCGAGGTAAGAATCGGGGGGGAGGGACTAAAACGCGATCAAAGCTTTTCTACTACTCGAAACCTACCTACGAAACCTAGTAAGCCGAGAACATCCTAAATCCACTTTATCTAAACAATGTGTTTGTATAAGGACGTTTAACGTTTAAAACCATAGATAATTTTTGTTTTATTTTTATAAAGAATTTTCTATTAAAAATATTTGTTAGATCTGAAAGTTAAGTTGTGCAGATAGTCAAATTCAAAACAATGAATATTATGGAAATACCACATAAAGTAGATTTATGGGAATCTCACAATTAATAGAAGAATAAAAAAATAAAAAGAGAATAATTAATCCTATTGAGAATAATAGAGTTTTAGTTGTTGTTGTTTTACGCAATTTTGTATTGTACTTAATTAATTTTATATCCTCTCTTATATTTATTTATCCTATCAATAATACTTCTTCATTAAATATAGTCATAATTACATCTGAATAAGCTACATTAAATAAATGTTGTTTTTTTTAAGTTTTAGAGAGTTCCCAAATCTATAATGAATACACCTCAAAAATATTATTTTAATTCATAATAGGAAAACAAACATTTTTAAAACAATAAGAAAAATAAAATCAAATTGTGAAAAATACAAGCATGTTGTAATTCATAAATATCTTAAAAGACAAAAATTTACGATAGGATTTATATGATAACAGTTTATAATTTTGGTTTTTGTAGGTATTTTGTTATGTTTTCCAACTCCAGAGAATGCGGCTTCAAATTAAATAATATATAAATAAAATAAATATCTTTGTCTGGTCTATATGTTTTTAATGTGAGAAACAGAGAAAGATATAATTTTAATTTTGTTCATAAAATTTGTGACATACACCGGAAGTATTTCAGGCAGGCCGTCATCTAAGACCGGCAAGAGAACATTTTAGTATCGAAAAAGTTTAAGCGACCAGCATTAAGCCCTTTCCATATAACTTCGAAATTAGTTGCTACCGAAAGTATATACCAATGTAGGTATCTACTTTCATTCAACTAACTCACGTCACTATTATAAAATGGGAGATCAGAAATAGAACATATACTCACATCAAATACAGACTGAAACCGAAACCACTTAACTGCACCAAAAAATGGTTCCATGACAGTTGATACCGCAACAGATGGCCCGCGTACAGTTGATCTCCCGGCCAGTCGACCCCCCCTCCCCCCCACCAAACAGTTGACCATCGGTCAATTAAATTAAAATTATCGGTTGATTAACAAGAAAAAGGTAGTATTTTATTATTCTGCCATATATTCTCACTCCGTGCTCCTTCGGAGGCAGTGCATCATTGTTAAAAATATTTTCACAGTGGATTTCCACTCAAGACGCCTGCAAATATAAGTACATCGACTTTTGTTATACCTACGGCAGTAGATACATTGCAGTGTATATTAGGGTGTCTCACGACATAAAGAGAATTTTTTTCATGAATTTAAATATGCATAACCTCTTATTTTATTCGATTTGATCCCAATACCTCATATGATAAATATTATTTTGATTAAACACCGGCAACCCGTGCCGACTTGATGCCAAACATATGGTACAGAGTTAATATGGAAGGATTTTCAACTTTCATTTTTGTCGGATAAATAAAATTTAAAAATGCACAAATGTTCAATTATGTAGTATTTTATATTAAAAAATGGTTCATTGATTAAATTTTTTCTTCATAGTTTGTTTTTTACAGTCAGGATAAATCTTCCGGTGTTCCTGAACGCATCGTAACAAAAATTATTTGTGTTCCTCTTCGACCGTCAAATTAGGCCATGTAAATCTTGCATTAACTTGACAGTTCTTTCAGCTGTATCATTCACTACCCTGTGATGAAAGGCTTTAAATCACAGTGAAAGAAAAAACAGATAAACCATAGCTGCAAGAAAATATGCAAATTATTTATGAAAACGGACATGCTAACGACATCTGGCGGAGAAAGAATTGATCCAGCTTGCTTGCAGTAGACTCCTGTAATAGTTGAAATTAAATCAAGGTTCCGGGACTTAAGCAGAGAGGTCGTAAAATCGTCTAGGACGACTGGTACTTCCCCTTTTCCTAGGCCTATAAATAAATATTGAATTTTGTCAACCAATAGATCTGAACAGAGAGCTATAAAATTTTGAGTAACCAATCAGTGAGCGGAGGGAGGTGTGTCTACGACGGACAAAGGAATAAACTTTGGATCGGGCAATGAAAAAAGATAATTAATGGCTTCTTCTTTCCCACAGAAATTAGAGGTGAACGCACTTTAGGGTCAACATCGACTTTCAAGGTGACAAACTCCTGGGAATGTTTACAATAACTGAGACGTTTATGGGGTATCGAACCATTGAAATCGGGTGCTTGGAAGTTTTACGAGTTGTAAAGCGCACACACAAAAATGCAATGAAAAAAATTATAAACGTGATAGTATAAAAAAAGGACGGAAAAGCGAAGGAAAGTTACTGGCGGAATTTCAACTGTAGTGCAATTATTTATGATAGAAGGAGGGTGTCATGTTCGATAAAAATCGTACTAAAGAGAGGATTGAGTGTTGGAAACAATGGAAATTAATCGTTATCAATTTAAGATGAAACGGACATATTGGTAAATCAATCTTGAATGAAAATCTCGCAAAAAAAATACACATTTTAGAAAAGTGCGGCGATCGAATGGAAGGTTAATACAGATATTTTGGACTGCTACGAAGGTCCTAGGGACGTGAAAATCGAGTATCAGAAGAAGACAGTAAAACTAAACATATATCGATAGATTAGATTCAGGAAAAGTAGACATTTTCATGATTATTAGGTTAGATATATATTAGAGTTACCCAATATTACGGAGGGATCGAAACAAGATAAAAGGTTGGCGGTCTCATGTATATTTTGAAGGATAAACAATCAAAATCCGAACATGATTTTTATTTACGTTAAGGTAATAAACGATTAGAAAAGCGATTAACTTTAACGTGGACCTTATGGAAGTATTTAGATTAGACAAAAGAGATTAAAATTAATAGGTTTGAAATTAAATTAAATTTACGAGTCTAGTACCAAAATTTTAAACGTAAACAGGTGTCCAGACATATAATTTATGTGAAATCTTGTAAGTGAGGGATGGAGGATGGGGCGGAGATTGGATCAGGCAATAAAAGTGACAGATATCCCAGAGTCTAATTAGGTATATCTCCCATGGAAGTGTGGAAAACTATATATTAATTAATAATAGATGAAGTATGAAATTTTCCTGGAGACCACACACATCGGGAAAAGTGGAGAAAAGATAAAAGGAAGGGTAAAGAACGGAGATAAAGAATAATCCAAGTGGAGAAAAGCGATACAATTCGAATTTATCCGTGAAATTAATAAATACGACTTGGAAAATGAGTAATTATAAGAGTTATGAGAAATGACATAAGAATCAAGAAGAAATTGTGCAAGAAAACGTCGCGGATAAAAGAAAATCCAAGAAGATAAGGAAAAATTCAAATCTGCGGCATTAAGAGAGAAAGTACTGGTGAAAATGGAAAAGCCCATATAAGGGACAATAAAATTAAGTAGAATTTAAACAAATCGAAATTCAAAAATGCGTAGTAAAGATTTCGACATGGATTTAAACAATTTTCGCACGAGATGCATAAAATTGAGATCTGTATATATGTTATTGAGGACGGACCTATCGCGGATTGAGAAAAAAAAGGAACGCAAAATCATGAGATTTTAACTACATTTTTGTTTGAACAGAGGACAAAGGGAGCTTGGGCGATTAACGCAGACTTACCTGATTCGGACCCTATCGATTTAGAATTGTGAGATGGAAACTGAACACCGCCTTGAGCCGGAAAGCAGAACATCTTATGGAAGCACAATCGATATTGATGGAAGGGGTGTTTGGATTTACGAGTTGATAGGAGATAGAATTAAGCATCAAGAGAAATTCAGATACGTCTTTTGGAACCTGAGAGGGGTATAAAAGATGGAACACATCAGTCAGGAGACAGTCGCGCCGAGGGTTTGAAAAGTTGTTACATGGCAGTACTACGTCTATTGGTAAAATTCTAGTGAAATAATCTAAGTGTTAAATTCTGAACAAGTCCATGGACTTAGAAAGTTTTGTAAAAAGTCTTAAATTCAGTTTCTAAATTCTGAAAACCCCACCAGTGAAGTTTTGTTAAATCAGTTTAATTTGGTTAAACAGTGAAAATAAATATAATTTAAACTCAGTGCTTAAAAGTGTTAAGTGAAGTGCAAAAAGTGAATTGTGAATTAATTAAAAATTTAAAAATAATTATTTCATTCAAAGTGAAAACATTCAAATTAAATTTAAGAGTTTGTTATCGTTAATCTAAAGTGAACGTGATCGCGTATTGATATTTAAAAATAGATTATAATTTAACGTCAATTTGGTTAAAAAAAATTAATAATAGTAATAAATACTTCATCTTAGGTTAAAAGAAACACAAAAACAAAAAAAAGGATTCGATAATAATAAACGTTTAAATCTTTGTTCTAAAATTAACAGTTAGAAAAAAATTTAATTTATTAATAGTCGAGTAAATTAAAAGTGTGCACAATTTGGAATAAATTTTCTTATCAATTTATATAAAAAGAAATTTAGAATTAATAAATTGTTCAATTAAAATCCATCGTGCGTATAGCGACAGTGTTAAAAGTGTTTGTCGTTTTAACCGGAATTTTAATCATCAGTCTATCATTTCGAAAAAGAATTTGAAACAACTATCATTCAAAAGCCTAAACTAGAAAGGTGTTATTAAATCAACGGGTTTTCTGGATTAGGATTTCGTTCGGAAGAAAAATTAAATATCAGCTAATTTATACGATTCAAGCGAGAATAAAATATTAAATAGGAATAAATAGTCGAGAAGATTTATTTTGAAATTAGTTGAAAAATACAATTAATTAGGTAGGATTTCTTCATCAAGGTTGTTGTGTACTACCCGACCGGAAATACCTTGACGTGGGTGAGTTTTCCTTTTATAAATAATTTTCAGGTCCCAGGAGACACAGAAGGGCTGTGAAGTGGAAGTATATCAATTGAATATTAAATTAAAACAACAAAACAAAGAATTACATATTAATATATGTATATTGTATATTAGTATATATATTTATAAATATAAAATAAAATATTGTATATAAAGAATATATATATGAGTAATGTAATTATATATATGTATTTTATTTATTAATCGAAACATCGAAATGGTAGCGATTTTTAATACCTACCCGAGGACATATCTATATTATTGAAAAAGAAAATATGTATTTATTAATATTCAAGACCATGTAGAATCATATACCTTATATTTATTTATTAATATATGTAATCTTATTTAACGAATTTTGACAATCGAGATATGTGTACATATTTATATATTTATATTATTTTCACCTAACTTCTAGTAAATTTACTAAATTCGGAAAATGGAAAATAGTTTAACTTCAATAAAGGATTTAAAAATATTTTAATTAATAGTACACAATAAAAGTAAAGAGGCACAAATGACTTCTAAGGAATTTTAAAATAAACAAATCTCACATTTAGGTTAGTGTGTCAGGAGATGTTTATATAATTTGTTTACAAAACAAAGGATCACTGGAGAATTGGGTCAACCGCATAGTTTGGAAACGACCTTGGCCATAATTAGTTAGTCATATAGGATTTTATTAATTACCTGAAACAGCTGGAAGATGCGTGTTCCCAAATACCTATCAATCACAAACGACAATTGAAAAATCACGGGTTAGCCAGATTTATATCAAAAAATTACATGAAACATTTGAATACCATTGATTAGATAATCGCACAGTTTTATTAGTTACCTGAAACAGCTGGAAGCTGCGTGCTTACAAATACTTATCATTCACAATCGACAATTGAAAAATCACGGGTTAGCCAGATTTATATCGAATAATTATACGAAACATTTGAATTTTATTGATTGGGTGCTCATACAAAACCCCATCAGTTGCCTGAGATATTTGAGGGTCGAGTACTCTCTAATGTGGCAATCAACCACTTGAAACAATTGGAAAATCACGGGATAGGATGAACAAAAATTAATGTTGAACCCTGGAGGTAAAATTTAAAACAAATACAGTTCATCAATAGGAGGCAGTGGTCGCTCCTATAACAAGACCATTAACCAAATCCAATAGAGATGGCGATTCTCTTAAATAAAAACGTCAAAACCAAACAAACAAAAGCCTGGAGTTCGATAGCTCTCCAAAACAAACTATCAAATATGACCTTATTCTACTAGTATTTATTAGTATCACCTTATTAGTACGTATATATTCGGTTACCAGACCTAGAGCTTCGCAGAGTTCTTGGCGCGAGATCCGAGCTCGGGATGCGAGGTAGATAGCCTCGTATTGTGAGTTATAAACCTTTCCCAAACTGTATGTATACATATATTTATTCGTATGTACTGTTTACTGGAGAATGCGGACCTGCATACAGCTTGCATTTTAGGTCTTATAGACTACTCTCGCATTTTCTCTTAAACGTGGAATGAGGATTCACGACCCGTAAGTCCACACCAACCGTGAGTATATGATTGTATATAGGACGAAACCGGTTCGCCCTAAGTAAATTGTAGTCCAAGGAGGGGTCGGAATTTGGGGGTATCGGGACTCGAGGGGAAACTTGAATGCAGTACATGATGACGTGGAAGGCTTTTTGGGACGCGATAACTTAGGTATCAATCAAAGAGCCGTGTCAAAGGATTGTGCGAATTTCTCGTTGACTCAAGATCATCTCGTTTACTTGCAGGAGGATTTGGAGCCAAATTATGCCAGCAAATGGGCTATTCCGAGTTCGTCAAATATGCAATTAACTAATTACATTAACCTACTAATCAATCTTTACATGTACCTTATAGCAGCAGAATCATAAAGGAGTGGCGCCACACAGACCCAAGAGTTTACCAAAATCAAATTTACTAACAATTAACCATTTGAGTTATATTTAATTACTTGTCCAAATAAACATGTATAATATCTTTTATCAGCGTTTAACTACGACTTTGTTAGGGTGCAGGGAATCAGAATAATTACAATAGGAAAGTTAGCTCATCCAGAGAATTCATTTAAGTCTAGGTTTGCAATGGAAAGACCAATAAAATTGTTTAACTCAACACCTCGATCAGAACCAAGAGGGTTACCACAAAAATGAAG
The DNA here is from genome assembly GCF_061612785.1 of Hesperophylax consimilis. Classification (NCBI taxonomy): domain Eukaryota; kingdom Metazoa; phylum Arthropoda; class Insecta; order Trichoptera; family Limnephilidae; genus Hesperophylax; species Hesperophylax consimilis. The sequence continues at coordinate 47,291,756 of NC_142837.1, forward strand.
GTAATTAAAATCCTATATCATAAATCAAAAAAATTACACAACGTTTGATGGAATTTAATTACAATATAAATACGGAAATATTTGCGTTCAAGTTCGTAATAACGTATTAATTAGTTGAGTACATATGTCTATGAAGATATAGAGTACAAGAGAGCTTTAAGTAGCTTTCTGTAGATATCAAAGAAAAGGGTCCAATTTTCATGGAGGCTTATGTGTTGTAGGGGAGGAATTTTCCATCCCTGCGAACACATATGCAAAGCCTTAGAGAAAAAATTAAATATCGGTCATAGCCAAGAGAGAAGAAAATTTTATATTGTTTTAAACAAATAAAAATAAAAGAAAATGGTGAAAAGGCTAAAACATTACAACCCTCAGCGGCGACACCTTCTTTCTGACTTCTTGATACAAAGCATTATTTGACCACATCGTAGGGAATTCGTTAAGAAAACTGGCATCTGTTTTCAGACGATCAAACAAATACTTGCTCTTGACTGAAATGAAGTCGTTAATATTTTTCTCTGAAACAAAAGTCATTAAATTATGATATGAACAAAAACCTCAATACAAAACATAATTTAAACTACTGAATAAACTTACCATACAATTTACCATCAAGATCTTCCTTTGATGGGATGTAACGTTTGTCATGGGTTGATAAATTATTTTTTTTGATATTTCGAGCATTTTTATTTTAGTTGTTTGATCCACAGCGTCGTCAAACAGCGATAAAATAGATCCTTCATCGGTCAAATACCATAACTGCTTACTGAACAGAAATAAAGCTGCCATTGAGATGTTTTCATCAATTTTTTCTTAAACCTTCATCGATGTCGAAAAGCACAAGTCCTGGTAAGGTGCTTTAACTACTATAATACATTGTGACCATGGCTTGACATAGGATGTTACTATGAACAGGCAAACGTCTAAAAGTGCCGCCTTATCCTTACCGGTAATTTTAAATTGCGCACAAATTAATGATATTTTCAAGGAATAAAGCGCCTTTGCCATCCATCGAGCACCTGGAGGCTGAATCTTAAATTATCTCGCTGTATCTCATCCTAAAACTATCACACAGAGCTCTTAAAACTATCAATAGTAATCTTCAAGTATTTTTGTTGTCAGTGCAGTACGGTAAAAATCAAGCAAATCATCGATTTCAGAAGCGGTTAGGTGCAATATGAGATTTTCTCTGTAGCACTGAATTTTATCGGGATCAACATTTTTACAGTTATCTCGAAACTTTTTGAAGAGTTGTATGTCAGGGCTTTAGTCACTTTACTGATTTTTACTTCAAACACAGCTTTTAATACCAACTATGGCTATATTTGGTATATATTGACAGTCAAATTCACTTTCCGGATATTGTAGAACAAAACATCAAGAACTTGTCCATTAGATAGCAGTTTAGAACCCGATATTTGGTGTTTTACGACTCCTATTAAAAATATACTCTTTTTAGAAGTGCGTAAATCTAACAACATCTTGCCTGAACGAGTGATTTTTGCTAACTAACAAAATAGCAAGTTACTACAAGCTCATCAACACGTTTGCTTGCTGGCGTCAACAGTAGTACAGCACATAAATAAATAAGAAACTGTAAGTATTAATTTTTTTTTTCTTTCTTCATATGAAGCGGTTACTTTGTGATGTGACATTATAATTTAAAATTAAACAGTAACTTTGTAAACATTTTGTTTACAAAGTTACTGTTTAATTTTAAATTGTAAGTATTAAATTCAGTGTTGTCTAAATCTCTTAGAAAATTTCATCAGTCTAATTTTAATAAGTCAGTTTTAATTTAGTTAGTCAGTGTAAATAAAATAGAGTTTAATTTCAATGGTTACAGCAAAGTGAAAAGTGTTAGTAAATGGTGAATTATTTAAATTTTAACATAATTGTTTCATCCAAAAGTAAAAAAGGATTTAAATTCATTATTATTTTTTGGTAAACTAATGTTTTTAAGACAAGATTTTTTATGCATAGCACAAAGGGTAACAATTATTTTACAAGCAATAATTGTTCGCCTGAAACACTCATCCACATTGAAAAATCTCCTGATAAAAGATACATGACGCCAACGGGACTCGAACCCGTGTCCCTTCGATTTCCGGTCGACAGCTCTGACCACTGAGCTATGGCGGCTTATCTCTTACCCGCGAAATTATTCAATATATACTAGTGTTTCATTCAACAATTACTGCTTGTTACATTTTTCACCTGAAAACAACCAACTTTATTTTATATGAGAAAGGCATTGTAAGTGCTAACTCTCTCACTAGATGGCGTCGAGACAAATTGTCTACATTTTTAGGTGAAATACTTGAACTTGTCAAATATTATTATTATTATATTAGTGCTAACTCTCTCACTAGATGGCGTCGAGACAAATTGTCTACATTTTTTTCGTCATGTATCTTTTATCAGGAAATTTTTCAATGTGGATGAGTGTTTCAGGCGAACAATTATTGCTTGTAAAATAAAATGATTTAAATTCAATTTAAGTGTTTTATCGGAAATCTAAACTGAACGTGATTGTGAATAAGCACTTCAGAATAGATTATATTTTAGTATCAATTTTATTTAAAATAGTAATAATAAATACTCATATCTTTGTTTAAAATAATAGTTCGAAAAATAGATAGGTATTTTAACAAATGAAAATAATGAAATTAATATTGTCTCATTGTTTATTTATTTTATTTTTTTAAAAGAAAGACAAACATTCCCGGGCTACGAATAACCTGAAAATATTTAAAAATCTCCTACTACCACCACAGTAAGCGGAAAATGTTGCTTGTGTTGTGATGGAGGACTTAGCCAGCCGAAGAATTGAACACACTATGTCTGGGTGGAATCCAAACGCTATGTCAACTCGGCCCCCGATCGGCAATAGTTAAAATAAATAACTCAGCAGATACCTTAAAGTTTAAAAATAATAATGAAAATAAATACTACCTCTTTGTCTTAAAATAATGATTCGGAAACATAACAATAATTATTCTCCTTTGTTTCAAAATAAAAAGGCAGTAATAATAAAACGACAAGAGAGTAATAATAAACAATCATTGCTTTATTATTACTCTGATTATTTTTTGTAATATCATATAGACAAGAATAAGCTTTGATCCCAAAACATATAAATTTTTTTATTTTTTTTTTATTATTTTAATATATATCATATGGGTTACATTAATACATACATATTTTGCAAAATATAATATTAAGGTTCATATATGGTCATGTATACCTTATCAGAAAAGAGGAGCTCTTGTGCCTGATAAGGTAAAGAAGAGTTTATCAGATATCGCAATAAATAAACTGCCAGTAAGCCATAGGATATTTAGGTAAATAAATAGGATTTAAAAAATATATATATTTTAGAACCCCAGTAACCAAGGTAAACAACAATATTTGAAATTCATTTGAAAAAAAAAATTTTAAAGGTATATTTTTATGTAAATGTTTTTTTCTGGAACATAATATATCATAGATTTGTAATGTTGAAAGGTAGTTGAATTGGAAATTATAGATTTGCTATGTCGAAGGGTAGTTTGATTAGAATATTTAATTTGGTCATATTGACAATTATTTGTTGATTTGGTTACTGGAATGTAGCAGTAACGATACAATCATCTCCTAGTTGTTTTTCAAAATGACAACAATGTCATTTGCAACTAACATAGATGAAAAGGGGATTATTTTGTCATCTGTACAGATGAACATGGATAGTCTAAGACCCCAAAAAACAAAAACAGGTATTCCTAGGCAGCGTATGAAATGGACGAACGATGTCAATATGTTCATTGTTCGTTCATATTTTTATGTAACCAAACTAGAAACAGATATGTTGTTATATAGGAAAAAATTACATTCACTTTTCTCACAAAATTATCCGAATGCCCAAGTAAACGAACAAAGATTAGCAGACCAAAAGCGAGCAATTTTCAAAAATAATTTAATTCCTGTAGTCACATTAGAACAGATTAAAAGAGAAGTAGCAGATACATTGCAAATGGTAAATAATTTAGAACAAATTAACACAAGTAATGTCATATCAGATGCATTGAATGTAGATAGTTTGGATAATATTCTAGTCGAAATGTCCAATGATATTACAGTAGATTCAAATAACTTAGACGTTATTTATAATCTTAGGGAAATCAACATTGCAAATTTAAACTTTGTTGATGATAATGTAGTAGAATTAGCTAACTCACTTCATAATAATATAAACAGATATGTAGATGTAGAGCCAACAGTTAGACCAAAATTGCATACGTCAAAGAAATTATCTTAATTAATTTTTGAATTAAATAACATAATTTTACCAAAAATCATATTTGACGAAATTAGTTTTTTAGATCTTCATACAATAGTATAAGCTAGTGCTGTTACTGTTTGTAATAAGCTAGGAATCAAATTATCATCCTCTGATGATAGATCATATAGTTATAGTAAACCAGAATGGCAGATCAGGTTAGAAAATGATGTAGTATTTTTAAGAAGTAACATAGCTAGAGTAATAGAATATAAAAATGGGAATAGAAGTAGGAAAATTTTGAGACATGTACATAAATGAAATTGGGAGAAAATTTGGTTATAACATAGATAATCATAGTAATGAAAATATAATCTATGATTTATTGGATTTATTAAAACAAAAATTAGGCGTAAAAGCTAGTAGATTAAAAAGATATAATTATACGTATAATAAAAAAATAATAACAGATTATTCCAGAAAAATTAAAAAATATTTTATTCCAAACTTGACGATAAACAAAATATTATTTCGAATAATAATATTCCGTTGCCACCTAAATCAGATATGCGCGATTTTTGGACTAAAATTTGGAGTAAAGATATAAAACATAACGAGTGAAGTCCCTGGATAGAAAATGAAGAACTCAATTTTTCAGGCATTGAACAAATGAGTTATTCTAATATATCGGTTGAATTGTTAATCAAAATTATAAAAAATACTCATAATTGGAAAGCCACGGGTTGCGATTGGATACATAATTTTTGGTACAAACGTCTAACTACTTTACATCCTCTTTTGGCAAAAAATCTTTCAAAATTTGTCAGTCAATCACAAAATTTTCCAAATTATCTAACTAAGGGCGTTACTTATATGTTGCCCAAAAGTGAAAATATTAATAATCCCTCTCAGTACAGACCCATTACATGTTTACCGACAATATACAAAATTTTAACCTCTTGCTTGACAGATTTAATATATACTCATTTAGATGAAAAAAATATTTTATCTGAACAGCAAAAAGGTTGTCGCAGAAAACATATGGGATGTAAAGAACAATTAGGTATTGATTCTGTAAATCTAAAACAAATTCAAACTCGAAAACGTAATTTACATACTTGCTATATAGACTACCAAAAGGCTTTCGATAGTGTCCCGCACTCGTGGCTGATCAAAGTATTAAATATATATAAAATTAACCCCATTATTATTAGCTTTTTGGAAATTATTATGTCCTTTTGGAATACCAATTTACTTATCAATTTAAAAGGTAAGAAAAAAGTAATTCCGGGCATTTCAATTAAAAGAGAATTTTTTTAAGGAGACTCATTGAGTCCTCTTTGGTTTTGCTTAGCATTGAATCCTCTATCTAAAATGTTAATTAAAAGCGAGTTTGGAATAGAAGTTAAGGGTAATACAAGGAAAAGTAGTACAATTTCGCATTTATTATTTGTGGATGATATAGAATTATTTTCGAATTATGAACAAAATTTAGAGAAAATGATCGAGGTAGTTAAAAACTTTTCAGATGATATCAAAATGACTTTTGGTTTAGATAAATGTAGAACGATCCATATAGAGAAAGGCAAAATTGTAGATGGGGACGAGAGTATATTTAGAAATTTCCAAATTACTAGTGTGAAAAGGGATGAGGTTTATAAGTATTTAGGTGTAATGTTTTTAAAGTTTTGCTACAGAGGTATAAATGTCGGTAACTACCCCTCTCCCGAGCAAAACGAATCGCTGATTCAACCTTTTCACTTCGTGAAAGGTAATGATTTCTCCCGTCTGATTTGCAACTTCTCGCGGTACATCAACCTTTTAATCTTAACGAATTAATATGTCACGTTGTGTCAATTTTTTGTTTCGACAGTGATTAATTCATTGAAGGATCCTTTTAATTGGTTGTGGTAACTTTGGTTCTTTTTAGATGAGGCGTGTTACATTCTGTATGGTTTTAAAATAAGACAATGACCGACTACCCTGAGTTTAACTACCTTTTCTTACCTTGTTTGCTCGCCAGAACGTTTCCGGTTACTGCAGTCGTTGATGTGCTAATATAATGGGACAATTAAATACAAGTAGGTACATGAAATTCTCTAGAGACAATTCAATTCAAGATGCACAAGATTCTAGGTTAATGATTTGGCTATGGGTTGTTAGTTTTGTGAGTTATTTCTACGAGTAGGTATTTTTAGGAACGGATTTGTCTCCTTCCAAATCCCATCCATCAACGTGACCAGCTCGAAAGCAGCCAAATTGATGATCCAATCCCAACACCTCCAGAAATTAATTGAATATCGCTCAGCGACAGATGAAATAATGACATGTTTTGCCTCCTGCCGGAGGGTGATGAGGGTAGGATTCCTTTGAATTCTGATATGTGGGTCCTTGTTGGTAAATGATGATGTTGATGATGATGATGATTGATGAAGATTCATCTTATACCGTTAGGTACAAGGAGCTGCTCCAGTCCGGTGGCATGACAGCCTGATGTCAGGAACCATTTGGGGTTACGTGGGTGGCGCGAGGTTTAGGCCGCGTCAACCTCCCCCAAATCGATGATGAGTTAAGCTCCGCCAGCATGCCGAAAGTTAGGAGTCCACTTTACTAACCTCAAACATAAACATATACTGAAGTGGTTTGCATCAGCAACGTCAGGAGTTCGGTAGTCCCGTAAACACCCCTCTGGTTTGCGCTTGTAAAAATAAGTTAGATCCAGCTTCAGTTTGTTTGCCTTTGCCTCTGCAGTCACGTTACTCCAAATAGCTCCTGGCTCCAGCCTATACAGCTTCTCGTTCCAGTAGAGGTAATGACACATGTTTATCATATGTGCAATACAGAACATACTTCAAGTCTTTTGTCCACACTCAACATAGTCATATCAATATTTGGTTTGGATGAAGGCATCCATCCGACACAACGAATGTTTCCGGGACGGGAGATCTTACTCCGCTTTCAAGTCATGGTCACTCGCTCTATCGTTTGTTACCTTCCGCCCGCTTCAAATATCAAAAAATGGTAGAAAATGATATCCTCGACTTCCGGCGCTAAGAATCAGGGATACTAGAATCATCAGGGCGTGAATCTGAAATCATCCGATCTCCGTCATCTCAAACGGTTTCAGTCAGAGTCAATTATCAACCTAATTCTGGATGATTTCTCCTCCTATAGTGGGGAAAATATTTATTGAATTTGACAGGAAGGCTGTTGGAATATCGTCGAAAAAATTTCATATTCGTCACGATCCCTTCGTTTTGTCAACGAGAAAATCTCCCCTATACGTCAGAATAGGATAGCATAGCCATTATCCGCTTTGTTCCTTCGTCTACCAAGCTAACTCAAGTAGGAAAGCCCATTGACAATCTTCGTTCCCTCCGATTGGAACTCCGTGAAAGCGTCCTCTCACCAGCTGAAAATACTCAGAACAGGGGTCTATCCAGGGTAACCATCTTAGGTTGGTTCTCCAACACCTTCGACAGAAACCGATGCTTTTACGGGAATAACTCAACCACACCAAGAGCACGGGAAAAGCCGGCGCTGCCCTACTGAAATAGACGCTCTTCTGGTATCCAGGGTTATCGACTTTGCTAACACAAAAAAGTCCCTATTAGGCAAACCAATTACCAATTTCGATTCCTTTGCTTTTGTCGCTTTGATAAGATAGGAAAGCCTACGGAAAATTCGTACACTTCGTCCCAAACCAAACTTATGTGAATGAAAATCTCACTTGATAGAAAAGAGAAGCTAGACAGATGTGTTCCTACCTTCAATCCGCTGTGTTAATTCCGCGAATAACTTTGATAATACCGAATATATTGGATGTCCAAGGAGAATACGATAACTTATTGTTAAATAACAGGTATTGAAGCATATAATCAACCTTTCTATCCGTTACTATTCCACTTATAGGTATCTGATTGTTTCGACTAATAACCGTTCGCTGGATTATAAAAACATCGCATAAATACAATGGTTTATATTTTATAAATTTCGACGCTAAATATAACTACTGGAGAGTTATTTTAAATCATGTTTAGTAGCGAAAAATAGTCTAACTCATAAATTATGCCTATTATTGAATAATCTAAAGCGTTTTTAGAGTAACCGCTCTTCGTCCTTTTTGTAATGGCTAAGACCCGGTCGGCTTCTTCACAATATGTGATTTATGACCCCTTTTTGTAAAAGGGTCCGGACTTTAAAATTCTTATGTTGAAGATTTTAACATAATTACCTATAGTATACAAGTTAAATACTCTTACTTCAAAATACAATTGAATTATTCGGTTTGCGTAAGGGAAATAATGGTTATTAATTAGTTTATAATGAGACTTACCAATTTATCATCTTAGTGCAATCCCAATAATTATAAGAAACAAACACAGTCACATGCAGTTAAATTACCCATGCTGTTAAAAAACCACACTTTCTACACTAAATGACTTTAGCCGCGTTCGTGTCATAAAATCATAAATTCTTTGCTGACGCGTCTCCTAGCTATTAATCGCCTTGACTATCTTAAAACGCTGACCGATCCTGATTATCCTTAACCGTCTTCAAAACTTTGAATCTCCGACCCCCTTGACTCTATTCTGCTTGACTCTATTTGACCGTCTTCCCAACGTTTACAAAACTCACTCCCTTGACCGTCTCCCCGCGCTTTCAAATCTAGACTCCCCCAAACTTTCTCTCTCGCTACCAAATCTAGACTATCTTCCAACCCTTGCGCTCCCCCACCCCCAAATCAACTCCGCCTTTCTCCACATGGCGATATCCAATCTATTTTCTTCGAAATCTGAAACTTTAAAGACAGAATCGCTCTTAAACGAGCACATAGATTATAAGCACTAGAATCCGTCACATTAATTTCCATCGTTTCAAAACCAATAAATTGTTGCTTCTTAAATAACCTGTCAAATTCTTTGCAAATGAATGAAACCCGACTCCCCTCAGTCCAGTGGCGTGTCGGCCCACCAGCATTTTAGCTCGGCTTACAATTATCAACACGGTCTAGGATGTAGTAAATAATTATGATGTAATAGTTTTATTTTTAAATCTTCTTGCAGGATTTCAATTTAATTAAGCAACTTCCAAACTCGTCCTGTCAAAATGTGATTTACCTCGCCAGTCACAATTATAATTCGTTTAAATCCTTAGAAAAATTACGTAACTAGATTTAACGGCGAATTTCCTACTTAGAAGGTCACTTAGTAGCATTGCTTAACGGAGTTGAATTGTTTCTTATTGATCTTGTTAGGGTTTTTTTTCTATCCGCCCCAACCTGCCAAATTCGCTATTACTGCACTGAACTAAATCTGAAATTCCAAACACCATCCCGGAGGTCTCTGCTAAACGCAGGGCATGTTCCAAGTTTTTTTCTCTACCATCATAAGTTTAAGCACTTGTTTTTAAAATAGCTATCCAACATCTGGTAAATCCCTATTTCGTGAAATCAACTGAAAAATTCTTTCTCACCATAATAAATCAATAATAAAAAAAATTATCCCAGGGCAAGTTCATCACATAGGATACCCACAATCAAATAGATTAGACCATACTAGTATTAAAAATGATATAAGGATTAAATTTCAAACAAGGATCAGGAAAATTTTAAAATGCAATCTATCTGCTAAAAATTTAGTAACAGCAATAAATACTTAGGCAATACCTCTATTAACGTACTCATTTGGCATAATTAAATGGTCTTACAGATTCCGATAACTTAGAAAGATTAATTAGAACTACGCTAACAAATTTTAATTGCCGTCATCCAAATTCAGCTATAGAACGAGTTAATTTACCGAGAAATTTAGGAGGTATAGTCAAAATAACTTCTTTGAAACATAATCAGGTAGAAATGCTATGAACTTTTTTTCCATAGGAAAGCTCATAGCTCAGAAATGCACAAAATAATTTGCCATGCAGATAGAAATATTACAACTTTTAAATTTATACGACGAGAATGCCAACATTTTGATAAATCCCAACCAGGAATTATTAGATTCCTGGTCAAATAAAATTTTACACGCAAAACACTTCAATTATCTCAACCAAACGTATTTTGACAAATTTTCGTCAAAACAATGGTTGAGTATTGGAGAGTTGAGCGCAGAAATAGAAGGATTTATGCTTGCCATTCAGGATAGATTCATTTAAACTAAAAATTATAGAAAGCATATATTCAAAGATACAAATCAAATTGATGATTTATGTAGAAAATGTTTGGCTTTTTCGGAAACTACACAACATATTATATCGGGATGTTCTATATTAGCACCGTCCGAGTACACATTTAGGCACAATCAAGTTTTAAAAATAATTCAACAAAATTTGGAAATTAAACATAACTTGATTGACTGCCGTAATAAAGTACCATATTATGAATACGAACCAAATTTATTTTTAGAAAACGAATTTTATAAAATATATTATGATAAGACTATACTAACAGACCGAACGATTAGTCATAATAGACCCGATATAGTTTTACATGACAAAATTAAAAAAATAACTTTTATCATTGATGTCGCTATTCCAAGTTCCTGTAATATTCAAAAATCTGTTAATGAAAAAATATGAAAATACACAGATTTAGAAAATGAAATAAAAAGATTTTGGCATTCTCAGACTATAAAAATATTACCATTCGTTATTTCGGCTACTGGCATTATACCTAGCTCTCTCATTAAAAATTGAGGCATATTAGATCTATCAAAAAATTTATATATAAAGATGCAAAAGTTGCTCATTTTGAATACATTTAGAATAACAAAAGATTTTTCAAATATTTATGTTGAGAGATCAGTAGGATTTATAGGCCCTGTTAGAAGTTCTACCGAGCCGAACCCTCTGATATGAAAATATCTGGAGTATGTGAATTATTTTCCCATTTGATCTCTGGTGAGTTGACGTGTTGTTTTTGTATTGTTTTGTATTTATTTTGCTTATATAATGAACTTACAATAGTGTTGATTGACTAGAACTATATGATCATTTTTGAAAAAGTGAGTGGAAGGGTTTAGTTTTTCCTATGGGGAAGATTTAACCCGGACAATAAAATCTATTTTGTCTAAATATATTAAATACATTATCTTTGTTTGCGATATTTTCCGGAAAAATAATAATAATAATTTCAGTCCTAACGTAAGCTGGAATAATTGCAAAAGATTAAATCAATACCTTATAGCCGCGGTCAAATCGAAAAAAATGTAGTCACGAATAAATTTAGTTAGACTACCTTATAATCGGCATGTAGGTAGAATTTGGAGCTTTGATTGCAAATTTTGTTTGTTTAACCCGATTGGAATATTTGCACAAGAATAAAAGCCGGTAAGTTAATAATCAAAATATTAAATTTCAGAAATCATAAGAGACAGCGTTCCAGGAAGCCAAGGAGGGAGAGTTTAACAAACGAAAATCTTATAATATTTTATATAACAGGTTATGAAACCGGTCCAGTCTCTGGTTGCGAAAATTTCAGCAAACTAGATCTATCCCAAATTAGGTACATATGATACCTATTACATGATATAACTTTCTACCTTTTCACATATAAAGATGTATCTATCACGAATACCTATTACCACAACCAGTGTCAAATACAAATACCCACTTCAAATACAAATACCAAAATTAGATGAAACCTTCAAATACCTAGCAATACTTCAAATACCTACTCTCACAATGGTCTACCGCGACCAAATACCTATTACCACAACCTGTGTCAAACACAAATTCCTACTTCGAGTACCTATACCAAAATCAGTTGAAACCTTCAAGTACCTAGCAATACTTCTAATACTTACTCTAACAGTGGTCTACCGCGACCAAATACCTATTACCACACAGTCTGTCAAAAGCAAATACCTACTTCTAAATAACCTTTTCGAAATTAGATAAACCTTATTTACCTATATGTACTATGAAAATCAAAACAATGGCGAACGATTTACCTTTTTAAACTATTAACTGATACTAGATATTACGTCTCACTGATAACAGATAAATTATCCCCAAGGAATTCATAAAACCTTACTAGGTCAAGGTTCCTTTAAATAAACAAATAGCAATCCAGCTGTTATGAACTCGATAGTAAATAAAACATCGGGTCCAATTAGGGCAGGTTTTTCAACACAATTTTGTGAAACCAAATTTCAAAAATCAATGAAGTATGTACCCAACAACTGCATATTTATGTTCCCAGTATCAATCAACCATGAGATGATAGCTTTCTATAGTAAAACTATCAAAAAAAACCAAACGTATGTCTATTATGTGTATTGTATATCTTAATATTTATATAAGAATGTATCTTAACGGTGTAAACCGACTATGGCTGGCGTCAGCTCCATATCTCGGCACTCCCTGGTCTGGGATGTTTTATCTAAAGTAATGAATTGCAGATTATAAAAAACACGTATGTTTATATATATATATCTTCTTATGTACTGTTCAAATGGGCAATGTAAAACCCTCGATTATAGCAACCATTTTACAGTGTCTGCTTGGAGGTGTTGTCTGGCCTAGGAAACCACACGTCACAATAACCGTGAGTATATGATTGCTTGAAGACGAAACCGGTTCGCTTCAGTAAAAGTGATTACCGGAGGTGAAGGAATCTGGGGGTCTCAGAACTCAGGAGGAAGTTTTACTGACATACATGACGACAAAGGAGGATAACTTGAAGCACGGGGTCACACAAGAAGAGGTTGAAGCCGGTCTCGTTTTCCGCGCCACATAAGTGTATGAAGGCATTGTCCGATCCCTGATCATTTTGCTGTGTTTGGTGTCGGAAGAGCCAGATTTTGCAGAGAAAAGTTTATTCCGAGTTCGTATACCGATCAATACAATTCAGTGTTTAATACTAATTTTATACATTTTTATGCTAGATGGAGGTTTTTTTTTATTTTTTTTATTTTTTTATTAAGGAGAAAAAACAGATACAGATATCAATTGACAAAAATATATACGAAACATCAACTAGAGAATTCACCTGCATCCAAACTATTTCTCACGAATTAACTTAAACAGCAGAAAACATTTACAAATATTTTCACTTATAAATAGGGGAAAAATATATACATAAGAATATTATTTTACAAATAGAGATATGAAAGAAATGCGCAATATCCTTTTAAGAATTTACAAATTATTTTTGAAAAAATTTAGAGGGTAAAACAAAAAAAAAAAAAATATATATAAATAGATAAACAATGTTAAACAGAAAGTAAAAAATATATAAATATATTTAAACGAAGTATGTCTAAGTTGTTTACTTTGAACTTTGTAGGAAACAGTCTTCATTTTTCTACTAAAAGTAGTGCGTGTATCAAAAAATAAGTCAGAGTCCTTGAGGTTTTGATTCTGATTAAGTGATTCGCACATTCTTCTGATTGGATCCCTGACACCAGCATTTGTACGCGTCCTGCTAATGTGGAATAAGTCGTTAAGCCTTGTTACTCTGGGTGGTACTTTGAAGTTTATCAATTTCAGTAAGTCGGGACAGTCAATAACGTTGTTACAGATTTTATACAGAGTCATGAGATCAAGGTATGTTCGCCGGTTAGATAGAGTGGAGACGTTATAACTCGAGAGCATATTTATGTACCCACGTTTGGGTGCGCTCATTCTGTAATTGAGGCATCGCAGAAATTTCTTTTGAATATTTTCAATATTTTCTTTATAGATATCGTAAAATGGATTCCATATGGAGGTGCAGTATTCAAGTTGAGAACGGACCAGAGTGTGGTAAAGAAGAAGATATGTTTCAGGTTTTCGAAATTCACGGCTGTTTCTGATGACAAATCCTAGCATGCTGTAAGCTTTATTCACAATATTATCTATGTGCGCATCGAAGTGGAGTTTGGAATCAAAAAGGACGCCTAGATCTCTTATACAGTAAACGCGCTCGAGTAAATAATTACCAATACAATAATTGTGTTTGATAGCGTTGTGATTTTTAGTAAAACTTATTTGTTTACATTTATTGTAACTTAGGTAAATTTTGTTTTCATTGCAAAACGTTTCGAACCTTACTAAGTCGCTTTGTATGAGAAGACAATCGTTTAAATTTCGAACAATGGCAAATATTTTTATGTCGTCAGCGTACAAAAGATATAAACAATGCATGAAACATTTAGAAACAGTGTTAATAAAAAGAATAAACAACAGCGGACCCAGGATTGACCCCTGTGGCACGCCAGAAGTAACTGGTTCCCATGTAGAAGTCTGTCCTCGTAATGATACGGCTTGTTGTCTTTTTGTTAAATATGAGATAAACCAACGTAATAAATTTCCTCTAATTCCGTTGTACATAATTTTTTTAATAAGAATAAGGTGGTCAACCTTGTCGAAAGCTTTTTTGAAATCGCAATATATTGCATCTACCTGGTGGCCTCGATCCATGCTAGTAAATAAGAAATTTGAGTAAATAAGTAAATTACTCGTGGTAGATTTGCCTTTTACAAACCCGTGTTGTTGTTCAGTAATTTTGGCAGCAAGCTGTGGATATATATTGTCATGGACAAGTCTTTCCAATAGTTTAGGGATCGCCGAGAGAATGGATATTGGCCTATAGTTTTCCACTCTTTGACGCGAGTCACCCTTGTGGACCGGTATAATATAGGCCAACTTCCACCTATCAGGGAAAACCCCATCACTCAGGCATTTATTTAATCTTATGGTAAGCGGCACACACAGTGACGACGCAGCAGATCTAAGGAAAAACGCCGGTATTCCATCGTGACCCGCACCCTTGTTTATGTCTATCGATTTTAAACTCGATTGCACTTCCTTTTCCGTTAGTTTAACTGTGTGAATGTGCGCAAGTCCAGAGTCCTGAACTTCCTCAAGTTGGTCAATGTTAATAATTGAGTCATTGATAGAGGAAGGTTCAAATGTTGACTTAAAGAATTCAGAGAACATATCACAAATTTCCTGGGCATCGTTAGATTTGCGCCCTTCGAAGGACATTGCAGCAGGGTATCCATCAGACGATTTTAATGAGGATATGTATGACCAAAAGCTTTTGATATTATTTTGCAATGAACTTTCGATGCTGTCAAAAAATAACCTTCGGGTTTCATAAGTCAATTTTTTGTATGTAGCACGTAAGAAGGAAAATTCACGATAGTCAGAAAAACCTTTATATGTCTTCCATTTGAGCCAGACTTTATCTTTTTTCCTTGATAACCTAATAAGTTCTGGAGTAAACCATATGGGGAATTTGTCATTTCGTCGTGCCAATACTGGAATAAGCTTATCAATTACACTGTTTATTTTTAAATAGAATCGATCTACTGCTTTTTCGGCTGGTAAATTTGCGATTTCAGATAACCAATCAATACAATTAATGTTCTCATTAATCTGAGCATAATTAGCTTTCCTGAAATTGCGCCTACGCTGTATTTTGTTTTTGATTTTTGGTTGAATTACGAAGGATATATCAAATTCAAGGGCTGGGTGGTGTCTATCCTCTGAGAGGAGAGGGTTGTTGCTACGTTTAACATTTGTTTCGCGACTGTAGAATACGAGGTCTAAGTATTTTTCATTATGGTTTGGTATACAGTTATATTGGAGTAAGTCCATCAATGACATTGCTTGAAGCAAAGTTTTCGATGCAGCCGTATTTGAGGAGGCGAGACCTTGACTGCTGTCTTCGGAAAATGACCAAGTCAGAGTTGGTAGATTCATATCTCCTAGTACACAAAAAGTATTATTTGGTTGTGATGAATATACAGATTCCAGGTTTTCGGAGAACGTATCATAGACCGTAGGTTGTGAGGCAGGAGGTATGTATACTGCACATATGATGAGATTGAAAGACCTTACCGGAATAGAAATGAAGATTTGTTCGATTTGACCATTTTCCCAGTCATCGAGCCGGGAAGATGCAAACTCCTTGCGCACTGCTACCAACACACCGCCTCCGTCCATTTTACCAGTGAGTGTACGGTCCCTATCACGTCGGAACACCGTGTAACGCGAATCTATGAATTCAGCCGTATTTATACTTGCTACAAGCCATGTTTCGACTAGAACTATAACGTCGTAGTTATTCGATAATACATTAATTAGTAGCTCCTGGGTTTTGGTCCTAATACCACCACAGTTCTGGTAATAAACGGATATAGATGATGATGAGATCATTTTACCAGAGTAGGAGTGCCGTTTGACATATTCCACAATCGCACGAGTGATACATTATGCAGGGCATATGAGGCTTCGAAATTACATAAAAAACATAGACTACTTATTAGATCAAGGAATGTGAAATATGTTGACATTTTAGAATGTGAATGAATATGTGAGAAACATGGTATTGGTTTAAAGTTATAGGGATATTGCGCGGTAAACAAAAATATAAAGTAGCTTTGAAAGAAACAAATTACAGGATACAGAATACTGTGAGAAAGCGAATACCGAAGACAGCAGTAACATGTTTGTAGTCACATGTTTTCATGTGTGATTATCTTTTGAAGGTCTCCTTCACGGCGAATGGTGAAAACCCGAGAGAGATCGTTCCTCTTCGCCAGAATACTGCCGTTCCGCACCCATATGTATTTAAAGCCGTTAGCTTTTCCGGCGGCTCGTGTTTTGGCAAATAGGATTTTATTTTTCAATGTAAGGTGCTCATTTATATAAAAATTGGTGGTGGGAGCACCAAATCCTAATTGTTCCGTGGTAAGGCCGCGGCGAGTCCTTGCTGCAGCGATGACATCATCACGAAGTCGCTTTGTGGAGAGCTGGACGACTATATTGCGTGGACGGTTGGAGGGCGAGGAGTGGCCGCGAGCGACGCGATGCGCAGAAACCACACAGCTACTTGGAAGCGGGACGTTAATGTTGGATCCTATTTTTTCTATTAATGTCATCAAATTTTCGCCCTTTGCTTCGGGAATCCCATGGATGTCTACATTGCATATTCTGCTACGCTGCTCCATCTCATCTTGTGCATCTCGGAGTGACTGGACTTCTTGCCGGAGGTTTGAGTTTTCTTCTTGGAGAACGCTCACACATCCCAGAATTTTTGTGTATTGATCCTTCCACTCGTTAGACAGCGCATCTAATTTTAACTGAACAGCGTCAATTGCTTTCTTGTTTTCATTGCGCATGATTTCAAGTTTCGACTCAAAAAAATTGATTAATGAGTCAGTGTCAATGTTAATCATTGACTGATGCGCCGACGGTGAATCAATAGGGCTAGACGTGGTTGCTAAAGGTGAAGATGTATCTTTCTTTGCACTGCAAACCTTGCGAGTTTTAGACATTTTGGTTGATTTATTTCTTAGTTTGTAGGTAGGTTTCTTACAGTTGTTCAGAAATACCCCTTATTGAGTTAAAAACAATTTAACTTATTTGTCTATGACAAAAAAAAACCTCTTCACAAATTCAAAAATTCAAAAACATAAATTGTCTGTGGTTGTGGTTTACAATGACAGTGAATTCGTTATGCGTAATTGTTCAGGGCAATATGTAAAGTTGTTTCGCACTGTCACCACGGTTGCGGACAGAGAGGACTTCGATTGACAATTGTTACCATTACTAATACTTTAATGTATGTCAAATTTAATATTTCTCTATTTTTGTGTTTATAATAGGTATGTACACACCATTCATCACTACGACAGAGGAAATAGTTAGAATTCATGTCTAGGATCGGAATTAAAACAGAATAGAAAGATTAGTTGAATTTAGATTTGGTTTCCGAAACGTTGGCTAAAGAAGGAGTTAGCGCAACACGGCATAACATCCCAAAAACAAATAAAAAAAATACTTTTGGCCGTTAAAATCTTAAATCATATTTGGTTTAAATGTTTTGAGTCTTTCATTAGCTGAATTCTTCATTCACTCTACTTTCAAAGGATAGGGATTACCACACCAACGAATTACATTAACCTTTCCATATCTTAAATCAAAAAACTACACAACGTTAGATGAAAGATTATTGTACGATAAAGCCACGAAGGTCTTATTTACTATGTGAAAAATCATAAGGACTCGTGGAAGTTTAGACAATAGAAGTTAGAACCTCATTACATTTCGAAAAAAAATTAGGAGCTTTAAACCCACCAAGCGTTAATTTTCACAGTAGCTAGAGTGTAAAACCATTTCATTTGGCGGCCGTGACCAGGAGACAGATAGGTCGAGAGGCGCAGATAGGTATCAGAAAACAATTCTATCTCAATTGGGGTACGTGATAAGGAGAGTGAGAGAATCGAGTAGCAGGTAGCAGGACAGCTCTAAGTAGGTCGATAGGCAATTTCATCTCACAACATACCCCAGTTGGGAATGCCCTAGTTTCACTGGCTCCAGATGATTAGGAATAGTTGGGACTCTGGGGTTGGGATGTGGTGTATTCACATAAATAAAAATAAAAAATAGGAATTTATGTGACAGTAAAAAATAATTTATTCCACGTTTAAGTTTTAAAATTTATCCTGTTTTTTCACTATTTTCCAAAAATCCGTTTAATATTTCGGACCTCCGCTGATGGACGCGTTTGATGTCATCTGCAGTACAAAACCGTTCACCGTTAAAAATATAAGTTTTGTACTGAAAATGAAAATCTTTTAACTATTTATATGTATATTTTTAATAAAATAATTAAAACACTTTGTTTTTACCACGATAATCTTTATTTTTTATATAAAGTCAACATGTTTCGAGAACGATGTTCTCTTCATCAGGACAATTAATGCACTAAAAATTTTTTAGTACGTTAATTGTCCTGATGAAGAGAACATCGTTCTCGAAACATGTTGACTTTATAAAAAAATAAAGATTATCATGGTAAAAACAAAGTGTTTTAATTATTTTATTAATAAAATGGTGCCACAAAGTGAATTTGCAAAATTTGAAGAAGTGTATATATTCATTTTGTTTATTCAATTTACATACGTAATATACGAACGCAAGTAAACTAAGCCATCATTTATGGTAAGGCAAACACTAAGATTTGACCCTAAATGTAAATATGATATATAAAATCATAAATTATTAATGATAACCTTCATTAACATCTAATTATTCCATAAAATTCGGAATAATACCTAGTTTAGAAGTAGTATATTTTTAAAACTTTAAAAATATATCCATCATTTACAGACCACCCTGTGCAACAAACAAGCTACGCTGTAATCGCCAAATGCCAGACGAGATTCAGTATAGAGGAGTTATTTTTTTTATTTTTTTTTTATATTTACTCCACACAGGAGGCCCTGAAGAAAATAATTTCCCTCAGGGCCTATGTCATCTTTGGGGATGCTGTGTGGAGGGTCTTTTTGTGGAGAGGAAGGAGTGAACATGGGTCTTGAAGAGTCCCATGTTGTAGGAGGGAGGAAACACAGAGGCCGGCAGTTCGTTCCACAGCCGAGCTGTTGAACTTAAGAACGAATCGTAGAAGCGACCCGTTCTCATGTGACAGGTGTCAACTGTGTACAAATGTTGGGCGCGCGTTTGGCGTGTATCCCGACTACGCACCGGTGCCGAAGGGATCAATGACGCTAGTTCCTCAGAGCATCTTCCATTGTAATACCGATAGAACAAGGACAGCATACCTACCTGACGCCTGTGCTCTAAAGATTGCAGTCCGTTTGTTAAGATTGGGGAATCTATCAAACGGACCGCCCGTTTCTGCACAGAGTCAAGGGTTTTTTTCAGGTATTTTGGGGCTCCAGACCAGAGATAGCTGCCAAATTCGACAGTAGGGCGCACTTGCGATTTGTACAGGGTGAGCAGTTGTGTACTATTAAAGTATCTGCGGGCCCTGTACAGTACGCCCAGCTTCTGAGAGGCCAACTTTACTCTGGCTTCGATGGAGCCCCCGTACCTGAGCTGGTCACTTATAGTTACACCAAGCATATCAATGGAAGGCCTGTTTGGAAGATTGCTTCCGTTGAAGGAGACTAGATTATCATTTGGATCCCTTTTAGACGTAATCAGACAGGATTGGGTCTTTGAAACATTAAATTCGACGAGATTATTTTTACCCCAGGAGGAAATACTCTCGAGATAACCGTCCATTCTCTGCTTCAAAGCCCTCCGAGCCGTTGGAGTTTGTGGAGTTATGCCCGTTTTACCTGTTTTCTTTGGAAAAAGCGCAAAATTGTCTAAATTTATTAGAATATTAACTTTATTTATGAAATTATTTAGATAATGACTACTGAAACACGAAGAATATATTCCCCTCTAATTATTACTAAAACAAATTACCTAAGATTATGTCATTAACATAACGCAAAATAAGGCAAATAAATTGGGGGACCCTAGTGACCTCCTTCGAATCTTATGTGATTATTTTTCTTTCCGGGACGAAAAAATTAAGGGGTGGAAAGGGGATGCGATTGTTTTTAGTAATCTAAAGTAAACAGTGGCTTTCCTCTTGTTTGAAGTCAAGTGTGAAGAATGTAATTAATCTCAGAATATACTCTAGATGTAAATAAAAAAAATGTAAGAGCCCGGCTCGGCGTGCAACCAAATTAAGTAGTATTTAAAAAAAAAGCAAACAAACAAAAACAAAAAATAAAACCAACATAAATAAACCACGCTACGGACACTCTTGTGATGTGTATAGTGAGTTTGTTGAAACATGAATAAATGAGTTTTCCCATTTAAAGTGACAACCGTTGTGCAGCCCAAAGCATTCCCCCACTGGCTGTGTCTCGCCTATTGTGTAATCCAATCCATGGCCTTTGACCCTTCTGCTGAGTTTACTCAACTTGGTGTAATGTTTGCGCCCCTGATTGCCCTCCTGCCCTGAAGCCTACTGAGCGGGGAATGTTTACATCGAACACCGCCCAATTGTGGCGCCAGATTCTGTGACGCTAGTGACATCTCCCCAGCTTCTTGATGGCGCATTTATCAAGCGACAACTCCTACGCTTGGCAAGACTTGGTTTTATCAAACAAAACAAAATGGACAAGAAATGTTTTGAAGCAGTCAATACTTCATTTCAGAGTGAATACTTATATAGCTACTGTAATGTTCAGCGTTTCCTTCGTTACATGTACATTTTTAATTTTTTAGTTGATTAATTCAATTAAATTATTGTAGAGCACCGAATTGACTGGCACTATAATCGTGTTAATTACAAGGAAATATAATAATGGAAAAGAGGTTATTACTTTGTGAATGTTGTGGCTTCAGTCCACAGTCTATCTGAGCACTATAGTCTATAGATGCACATCTAGTAATGGTTCACAAAACGAACGGTTTTTGTATCAGAGCATGAATCGACTCACCGGCTCTTCGATCACTCTCGATAATACACAATGTCAATCTAAAGTATAAAGATTGGGGACGATTAATTTCACGCTTACCGTTTATTATTAATTATCGCTTTAAGACAATTACTACAAGGGGGGCGCCAAAATGCAACGACATGCAACGACGACAGTAATATCAATCACATGGAATAAACTAGATCGATATTTTCGGGCTTTTTTCGAATGTAAGACGTTTAGGAAAATGGAATAAACAAGGGAAAGATTATAAATTAAACATTAATAATACATATATTATAAGAAAATATAGTTTTTTTCAAAGGCGGTCCAGCAAAGCTACGAAGTGGTTTGTTTTCAACAGGTTCTACCTTCACATTTTTTCTTAATTAATAAATGATACGGAGCATTTTTATACATAATACATATTTCATTCATAGAAAAGTGAAAAACATTATTTTTAATGTATCTACACCTCATTAGCGGAATCAATAGTCTGCGGAGTGAAAAGTTATGGACTTTTAGACGTATGTGGTTAAATAAATATATTTAAATATTGAAGACAATATTAGCAATTTTTAAACGAAAATCTGAAACAGAAAAACCAGAAAAGGATACGGTCACATCTAGGACTCAAACCTAGGACCCTTGCCTTGCCGGGGACCGGGGAAATCGCTAATATTGTCTTCAATAATTAAATATTACAATTTGAAGTTTTACTCAATAAAGTTATTCCAAAAAATTAATATATATATAAATATTAATTTTTATAAATATATATATATAAGAGCAATCAATATACGGGCCGGAATGCTCTCAAGGCGGTTCTACCACTGTAGCGATGATGTCAGAAAATTACTTTTCAAGGCATTCTGCACTGCACTGTACACATCTGAGCTGTGGACACAATACCCAGCAGCGCAATGGGACAAACTGAGGGTGTGCTACAATAATGCATACAGACAACTCATGCAACTACCGAGGTTCTGCAGTGCCTCCACAATGTTTACTGAAGGGAGGGTGCACTCATTCGCCGCCTTACTTCGCCACCGACTAGCCAGCTTCTGGGGTAGGACTCGGAAGTCAACCAACATCATCGTTGTGGCTGCATCCGAATGGCTCAGTTCCCCACTCAATGAGCGATGGATGCAGATGATGCGGCGACCTCCCTGATGGACGGTTTAATTAAATTTAATCTCATTGTATTACCTATTTTATTTTTGATTTATATTTTAATTTTATATTTAGGTACCTGCCTAATATTATTTTTTTATTTCTCTTTGTTTTATCATATTTCCATTTTCATAATTTGTTTTTTTACCTTAATTTTATTGTTTCCTTGTTTTATTTCATGTAATATGGCAGACTGGGATTGCACTATCCTCCCAGTCCTGCTGGATTAAAACTTAAATAAAATAATAATAATAATATATATTTATAGATGGATGGATTTATCTTGTATTATCCACATCTTTTCAATTTTAGTTCAAGATTTCTCATTTTCCTTAAATAAAAAGTTTTATTTTATTAAAAATCACTAGTACACACAGAGATGTTACGGTGCACAGTATTTCGGCGTTCAGCCTCCGTACTTATTACATATTAGTGGGATTTTCAGAACTTTATTTTCTATAAATCGTGTATTATACATGGCTGTGCACTTGTGGTTTTCCCCCAGATGTCCATGATAGTGAGGAACCGGAGAAGTCCTTCAATTGTGAGTAAAAATATAAAGACTCTGGATATAAAGTATGATAAAAGTATAATTATGTATATAAATTTGAATATATCTTGACAGTTATGAAAGGAAGGAAGCTCTCAAACCAGGTCTTACAGGCCTTTAATGACTTCCTCCACATCAGAACATTAACGAGTCATAACAGAGACATACGTTCACGTTTATTGTACATGTTAATTACAGGTACCTTATCTGTTTTATTTGAAATTGCCATTCAACACTGTAAGGAGTACAATCACTAGTTAGATTTGCGTAGTTTAGATTGAGACGACGACTTAGTATGGTATGGTACAGTCTCACTCGTGCTCTTACTATTATAATACCAGGCCAGCAGCATCAGTCAGTTCAGACCAGTAACCAGTGACCAGCAATCTGATTCTTGTAGGTCGTATTAAACAGTATTCTTTATTCAAAACGAATCTACGGCGTAAATATAAAATATATCGATTACTGCTATAACAAACATTCTTGAATAATATTGTTAGCTGTTTAAGATTAATTCGTTACTTATTATTCGCATTAGCCAGAAATTTATTGAAATGGTCTCCGGACTGTTGCCGTGACGTTTGCGCTTGGCTTAATATTCAATGTGTTCAACGTTGCGACCATAGACATTGAAATAGTCTACTGTTACTCTCTATCTATATAGCACAACTGCTATTAGCGAGATGTGGATCAATATATCATCGCAGAAAAAAAATCGATTTTGCGCATTGACTATAAATATGAATAGGTAAATTGATTGCCTACTATACACTCCCCCGTTAGAGATCTTCTGGGAAATACATGCAGCCATGATCAATTATGCCTTGTTTTATACGTTGCACTATGCAGTACATAAATACTGTATGTTACATAATATATTATTTAATCTACTTCCAGCTTCTGTTTGAACGAACTATGGGTGTAGTTTACCTTAACCCTTGAACAATAACCTTCGTCGAATCGACATAATAATTAAGTACCTAACGCAATAGTATCGGCGTAGTTGATTCAATAATGAATAAACTGCGGTATTGATTAATATTATTATTATTAATATTATTCAGAGGTGTTGTATATTTTATATATTAAGGTTGGTGGACTTTTGTCACAATTAGGGTTAACAGGTTAATATGCGGAAAAAACTTACTGGTATAAAATATTGCTAATTTGTTAAAAATCTGGTAAAACACGAATATGTTATGGGGATGTCAGAACACGTGTTCATAAAAAGTCTTATATTGTAGCATCATGTATATCAGGAAAAGCGCAGCTGCATGAATACGTATTCTCTTGAAATATCCCGACTTATGTATCTGATTCACTAGATGGTTCCATATCTTCCTCGGGTGTCCCCGACTACTGATATCATTTACATTTTCGTCAAATATTCTCCTTACACTCCTTTTTTCGTTTATTGACTCTATATGTCCAAACCATCTGAGCATTCCTTTCTTAATCTTACTAATTACGCTTAAATGAGCATTGCATTCTTTGCGAATCTCCACATTTCTCACTAGATCACACATGGTTTTACCACACATACCAGGAATCTATTGTTGACTGACACCAACTGCGTTCAGTCCTCCATTAATGGAGTTACTTGCATTTACCCTTCTTTCAATATCTCAGTTAGCCTTCCCATCTCTTGTAAACATACTTCATAAAAACACAAACTCATCCACCTGCTCCAAGTATTCCTCATTCACAACTACATTGCACACTGTTTCCATAACAGTGTTGAAGAAAAAGAGTTCTCTTTCAAATACCATGATTTTAGACTGACTTACATTCATCATTAACTCATCATTCTTTATACGTATTTCAGTCGAGACACGAAAAATTGTAGATCTTCCAAACTGATAACAATCAGCCTTGCATCATCAGCATACAACAGGCAATATACTTATAAATTACTAAAATTTGGGCCCAATCTCACCCCTTTCATTTCTTGCATACAATCATCCATTGAATAACTATGGTGACATTACGCAGCCTTGTTTAACACCGTTTGTGATATCAAACCATCCCGTAAAACCACTGTCCACCCTGACACATGCCTTTTCCTGTCGATTCGATCGTATGCTTTTTTTAGAACTACAAAGGCACAGTTGAGTTTCTGTTTTTTTTCAAAAAAAATTTCAATAAGCATAAACAATGAGAAGATCTGGTCCATGTACCCCCCTTCTACTCATTAAAGCACCTTGCACATCTCATATTTTATCCTTTGTTTCATTTCTTACCTTTTCAATAGAAATTCTACCATACAGCTTTTCAACTGAGCTTAACAGGCTAAAAGCCCTATGATGTTAGCCCTTTACCTTTGTATAACTAATTGAGGCCTCATCACGGGCAAGCCACCTAGTGAGGCCTACATTACTGGAAAACTTAAAATGTAAAAAATATTGTACCAAATAAAATAAAAATAACGGCATGATTACAGTCCTTCTCCAATATAAAGGTGTGTAAGCCTCCTTTAAACATTGGTTTACAAGATTGAATAACCATGTGAGAATTATACTGCTATCTCCTTTAAAATATTCAGCAGCAATATTGTCGAAACCGACAGCCTTACCACATTTGACTATATAATGTTAATAAGTTGTGCCCCGACAAAACCCATCATAAATTGATCATATCTGGACTAAGGCTGACACAACTACACAATTAACACCTGTCATTTGGAAAACAAACATTACCGATCACTACACGTGTTTTTTAATTCTTCATTTAAAAAAAATATGTCCTTTTCCAAAACTGCATTAAAACAGTATAACATAAAAACCTTAAGCATACAACTTCTTGAACAAAAATTGAAATTGGAAAAATGGGAAGAAACATTAAACACCGAAGATGCCGAAAAATCTTCAATTATATTCGAAAAAACACTTCGCGAACACATAATAAATGAAACTATACATAAAAACGTTAAACCTAAATCAAAACATAGAAAAATTAAGCCCTGGATCACCCATGGAATAGTTACCTCAATTAGGAAAAAAAGAAAAACTATTTTATCAAACCCGAAAACAACCTAATGACTTAACTTTATTAGAATTATATAAAAAATACAGAAACAATCTTACAAATTTAATTAAAAAAACAAAAGAAAATTACTTCAAGGTAAAAATTGAAGATAGTGGTAAAGATAACAAAAAAGTCTGGGCTACAATTAACAACATTATCGGCAACGGTAATAAAAATAAACAAATAAATAAAATAACTTATGACAACGAAACAATAGACTCAATAAAAGAACCAACTAAAATTGCAAATATTTTCAACAACTACTTCGCTAAAGTCGGAGAGAAACTAGCCAAAAAAATCGACTCGTTCCAACCTAAAAATACTACCAATGCATCCACACAAACTTGCCAAAATATTTTCGAAAAATTTGAAAAATGCACCCAAATAGAAATAGAAAAAATTATAATGAACCTACGAGTGTCCGCGAGCCCTGGTTTTGATAATATCACAGTAAATGTATTAAAACAAATGAGACAATTAATATCAAAACCAATTGCACATATCATTAATAACAGCATATAGCAAGGAATCTACCCAAAAATATATAAAAATACAATAATAACCCCGATCTTCAAATCAGGAATTACATCTGACGTCTCGAACTACCGTCCCATATCTATTGTATCTAACGTAGCAAAAATATTTGAAAAAGTCGTAAAGTCACAATTAACTAAACATATCACTTCAAATAAAATTATTAATGATAACCAATTCGGCTTCAGAGAAAATTTAGGTACGCAAGATGCAATCGCAAAAATAACCTCTATAATATATAATGCTCTTGACTCGGGAAATAAATGTTTAAGTATATTTATCGATCTAAGAAAAGCCTTTGACAGTATAAGCCACAAGAAGCTAATAAAAAAATTAGAAAATATTGGAATTCAAGGAACAGTTAAAGAATGGTTTAAAAGTTATCTTCATAAAAGACACCAACACCAACCAATATATTGAGTGAACCCACCTATTCCGAATTTGGAATTCCTCAAGGGACAGTTCTAGGCCCAATATTGTTTATCATTTATGTGAATGAAATGCTTACAGTACCAAAAAATGGAAAAATCGTATCTTTCGCCGACGACACAGTTTTAATCATAGAAAAAAAAAACTTGGGAAGAAGCCTATCAAACTGCGAATATAGAAATAAACAACTTAAAACAATGGTTGGATGACAACTACCTCTCCTTAAACTCTGACAAAACTTATTTCATGACTTTCACATTATCAGACAAAATGCACCCAACAATAAATTCCAATATAACTATCCATAACTCTTGTAATAATTATACTGACAACTGTAATTCACCTAAATGCTCAAAAATCTCAAAAAAAAGTAATATTAAATATTGAGGCATAATTATAGACCAAAATATTAAATAGACAGAACAAATTGCGCAAACTGTAAATAGAATACGTAAACTTTATTACGTATTCCTCAAACTAAGAAATATATTACATAAATCTTTGCTACTAAAGGTTTACTATGCATTAGCCCAATCAGTTCTGCAATACGGAATAACAGGATGGGGAGGAGCGTATAAAACCAACTTTACCCCACTTGAAATAGTACATAGAAGACTCATCAAAATAATTCTAAAGAAACAATTAGACTATTCAACTCAAAAATTATTCGATGAATTCAAAGTATTACCAATAAATAAAATTTATCAAAAAAACGCATTACTACAAATCCATTAAGACAAACTAACAATAAAGTCATTCAGCACCAGACCGAGAACCTTAGGACAGATAATCATCCCTGAACTTAATACTACAACAGCCCAACATCATTACACCTACTCAGCAATAAAATGCTTTAACGAACTCCCTATAGAAATACAATCCGAGAGGAATTATGAAATTTTTAAACAAAAACTCAAAAAACATTTTACTATTATATAATTTCTAAGTATGTGTTACGATGTGCCAACCTATATTTCCATTATGTACAAAACAAATGCCATCTTATATTTTTCATTATGTATAAAAAAAAATTTCATTATGTACAAAAAAAAAAAAAAAAATTGCCACTTATATTTTCATTATGTATAAAAAAAGAAGTGCTTCATGCATCCAAATTGTAACAACTGATAAGTATGTATAGTACTGTCAATTTGATAGTGCTCCCTCCCTAAACACGGAGAATTTCTCAATTAGGGAGGTATTGTTACCACTAATATTATATAGTATATATTATGTATTATATGTATATTGGTTAATAAATAAAAAAATAAAATAAAAAATATCAAAATAATATTGCGTCATGAATGATAAAATAAATTAACATTACTTTTTTTAAATTTAAACATGCTCACAAGAATTATAAAAAAAACCTTGCTTTATCTATAGGAACACCTATTCGACAAAACATAACAAGCAGCCGGCGGCCTTGCACCTCGGTGTGATTTCTTTAGGTATATTCCTACTCGATTTGTTACAATGCGCTTTTTTATTCCGTCACGTCCCGTCAGAGTTCTTCCGAATATTAATATTCAAGGAGTGCTGGACCGGGAACGGATATCCCATCCCCCGCCATCTCCGCCAGCCACTCCCCGATACGGGCAAACTCTCCAATATTCCAATGGAATGATATTAAAATATGCAGAAGGTTTTCCATATTGCAAAAGCAATTATTTTTTTATCACACCCGGAATTTCATAAGTGCACTTTTATAATATGTTTTGTAATTGAGAAGTTTTTTATTGTTCTTACAGCGAAACAAAAAAAAAATTGGAAAAGCATGACACATTAAAAAATATTGTTTAGGTTTTTCATTTGAATCGTCAGAAAATTATTTAAACCACCATGAAAATAAAGGGATTTTTGACCATTGTAGTGTTTTATGTACGTATACGTCTTGTGAAAGACGATATATTCGATATTTGTGATTTGCATAAAATAAGAACGCCTTCATATCGACGGTTGGTTTTCTATTGCGGGAACCACTTTTTTGTTTTTTCAAAATTCTCTTAACAAGCCTTGTGTTTTTCGCTATAAAACTTGCTACGATGTAGCATGAAATCAGTTTATCTCAGAAACAAGTGAAAATTTGATCATATCTCCCGCTGTCGCTCTGCCAAAACCATGCTGTTGCAATATTTTTTTATTTGGTTTTGATAAATCACATACCATATAATATTGCACAGCTAATTATTTGGACCTCAATACTTCTAAATGCAACACCACGTTCTTCACTAGAAACAAGCTTATAATTGAATTACTCTATTCACTCTGCGATGAACTCGTGATCTCAAAAAACGAATGCAAGGACCTTGGAGTCTACGTAGACAGTAAACTTATAATTAATATGCACATTTCTTCAATAACTGCTAGATCTTACAAAATGTTAGGTTTCATACCGCGTCTGGTAAATTATTTAAAAATCCACGTACGCTAGTTATGCTATATTCCTCACTAGTCAGAAGTACACTGGAACATGAATCGCCTGTCTGGAATCCCAAATACATTTATTATGTTAATAATATAGAGCTCATAAAAAAAATTATTAAGTACCTCCGTTATAAATACAACAAAAATTATATCTGCACTCTCCAATCCCTGAAATCCAGGCAAACGGTAGCTGACATGACATTTCTACATAAAATAATACACGAGGAAATAGACTCCCCAGAACATCTTTCCCAAATAAAATTTAACATCCCATCTAAAAGAACTCACCACGCCAAGCTTTTCCACACAATTAGTAATAAAACGAACAAACGATGCAGCCAATTCCCTCATTTTTCAAACATTCAACTCAATTCAAACAAGCACAAGTACCGATATATTTTTTGATTCTCTCCTTCTATTTAAGAAAAAAAAAATTTGCACACTGAATTTGCACACATAACACATACATCCACACACACACATGCACACTTACACACACCTATCTCCATCCCTAACATGCTAACTTAAAGTAAAATGTACAATATACCACATATGTCAGCGACATGTCATTGGTACTAATTATTGTATTAACTTGTATAACTTTGTAACTATTGTCCTCTATGTAATTATTTACTGTTTGTTTCTGCAATAAAAATAATAAAATAAAAAAAGTTGTTAAATGTCTAAACATTTTTATAGTTTATTTTGAGTAAAAATATATATGTAACATATTTTATTTCTATTCCAGTTTATTTAATTAAATAACATATAAATATCTTTGTACAAAATTAGTGAGCTAATATTTAAGCCAACAACAACAACAACAGGAAATGCTTTCAAATGTTGATTTCTACAAATTTGATGAAAGCAGATCTATAACAGTTTTTAAACATTAGTTTGTTATGGAAGGTTTTTAGGTTTTTATGTTTTCGAGCGGTAAGTATGATGGCATTTTGTTGTGTTTGTTTTATTTGATTTGCATGTTATATTGATTTATATTGATGCTGTTCTATTTCAAAAATAAAATGAGAAACGACTTTCAAAATGGCTTGTAAAGAGTAACCTATGCTATTATTTTCTGAGAAAAGTAAAATAATCTTATGATTTTGTATTTATGATTGGAATATGTGAGCCAATAAGTACACTCTCATCAAGTTACTTTGCTGTGCAGCACGGGTGCAAATTTTATTAGTTCTGTGCCCGAATCAATATTAAGACACATTTATATTTAAACTAGCAGTTAAAAACCCGCTCCGCGGGTTTTTTTCTGCTAGGCCCCGCGGGCGGCTCTTCGTTGGGCTTCGCCCATTTAAAAACAGTTACATTTAATAGATAGATATTAGGACATTCACAGAGAGAGGGTGAGTATATATATTGTTGAAACACGGAACAGGAAGGAGTTAATTAATAATAACATGCTAAATTTACGCATAATAAGAATGACAGTTGTTTGAATAAATGAAATTTTACGTATTTGTGATGGATTATTTCAAATGAAACACTATTATTGACTACATGTCTACAACTGATATAAACTGTTATCGTACCAAATATAATTAGTGTGGTGAACGTATGTCTGTTGGTATGAAAGAGACAGGCATATCTGAGTGAGACAGCATGACCGAGACGTATAAAAAGGCGTGTCTGATTGTAACTCGTCCTCTTTTCAATAACATCTCTACTACTGTCCATTGTATAAATACTTAAAGCAACCTTAATTTAACCAAATAGTATGGAATACCCAAACGTATTTTATTAACAAATTATTAAATTATCTGAGTGATCGGCACGGCAGATCACTACAGTTGGCGCAGCCAAAAAAGGAAGCTGAACAGCCATTAAATTCTTCCTGGAGGAAAAACTACAGTTGGCAGCCGAAAAAGTAAGCTGAACAGCCATTAAATTCTTCCTGGAGGAAGAACTACAGTTGGAGCAGCCGAAAAAGGAAGCTGAACAGCCGTTAAATTCTTCCTGGAGGAAGAACCACAGCATGCGCAGCTGAAAGAACCATAGTTGGTTATAATCCCACCTAGCACCGTGGAAGGGATTATTGTCGCAAGAAAAAAATTTTGGGGACAGTAGCGGACATTGAAGGAGCATCAAGGCAAGGAACTGGCAAAAAGATTCAAGGCGCTGAGCTCAAGGAAACAGCAGCCGAGAAACCGGAGGATAAACGGATCCAGGCAGCTTGTACCGGGAGCCGACACGGGAAGGCGGTGACCGGACAAGAAGGACGACCAGGAATCCGGACGGAGCCAGAAAACGGTTGGACGCAGAAGGGCGGTGATCGGCGGCAGCATCAATCATCAGATTCGTGAGTTGAGTGATGTTTGTTGTTTTTTCTGATTATTTGTAATCTGTGTGGAAATAGAGGGAGTGGGTTTACCCAGATTTTGTCACCTTAGAGACGGGCTGGAGACGTTCGTGCTACAGTTCGAGCAGTTCATCCTCGTCAATGATGAGAAATTTAAATCCGAGGAAAAAAAGAGAGCAGTTTTTATATCCCACCTACACACAGACAAGATTAATCTACTGATGGATTTATGTTTTCCAAAAAAAATAACAAAATTATCGGTTGAAAATATATTTTTGTTATTAGGAAACCACATTGGTGTTTCAAAGAATGTGTTTAAGGAACGTGGAAATTTTTTTGCGGCGAAACAAAAAGTTGGGGAATCTATAAATGATTATATAGCTAGGTTACGTTGTCTAACAAGATTCTGCAAATTTGAAAGCAGACTGGAAGAAAACTTAAAAGAAATTTTTGTGACTGGTTTATTAGAAGGTCGTATTAAAGAAAAAATGTTTTTAGATGCACAGAAGCTGACTTTTAAAAGTACATTAGAGTGCGCATCGGGAATGGATTTATTTCATAAAAATATTACGTGTATTAAATCTGAGAGTGTCTGGCTTATTTCTAGAAGTAAACAAAATTTTAATAGTAGTGCAGGTAGGAATTATTCGACTTCACCGGCGCGGGCGAAAGACAAAAATGTTACGATTCCCAGAAAGAAATCAGTAGAACGTATACAACAGTTGAAGCGCAGATATTGTAATTTAAATAATCATGATTCCAGTAATTGTAGATTAAAAAACGTGACGTGTTTTAATTGCAAAAAACAAGAGACATTTTAGTAAAAATTTTCGCGAAAAAAAACGTGAGGAAGTTTCATCTGTGTTTGTGAATTCAAGTAAAATAAATTCAAGGTTAACAAGAAATACCGATCCCATTTATTTGTCGTTAAAAGTTAATAACGGTATAATCATAAAAGGATTATTTGACACGGGTGCAGGAATATCGATCCTATAGGATAAAGATTATTGGGAACACTTTAAAGATGTACAATTAAAGCCGAAGGATTTAACCCTGAAGGGTTACAATAATTGTAAGTTACAGTTACTTGGATGTTTAATTTTGTCAATTAATTTCAATGGTATAACTAAAGTAATGGAATTTTGTGTTGTAAAGGATGGTTCAACCACTGTGCTGGGTAGAGACGTCGTAAAAGAATTTCACATTGGTTTTACGGGTTTCGAGACGGTTTCTTCAAAGTTGAAAAGTGAAATATTCACGCATAATATTCACGACGTAAACAATAATAGTGTCGATACGTTAGTGCGTAAATATCCGGAGGTATTTTCAAGTAAACTAGGGAGATTCAATAAATTTAAAGTTCATTTAAAATTGAAATAAAATGCAGAACCAAAATTTTGCAATCCGAGAAGTATTCCTTTCGCTTTAAAAGCGAAAGTTGAAACGGAATTGAAGAGGGAATTTTAGTTCCGATTAGTTATAGCAAGTTTGCATCTTCTATCGTGCCCGTAGTTAAAAACGACGGAAGCATTAGAATTTGCGGGGATTATAAATGTACTGTGAATCCACAGTTGATTGTTGACAAATATCCCATGCCGAAGATAGAAGTTTTACTATCACAAATTTCGGGCGGAATAATATTTTCAAAAATTGATTTACGTCAAGTTTATTTACAGTTGGAACTAGACGAAGAAAGTATGGAATATACTACAATTTTTACACATTTGGGGTTATTTAAATTCACTAGACTAGTGTTTGGGATAAACAGTGCACCGGCAATATTCTGTAGAACTATAGCTTCATGTCTACAAGGTTTAAAGAAAACAGCGGTTTTCCTGGATGATATTATGGTTACGGGAGAAACTATAGAGGAACATAATGCTAATTTAAATGCAGTTCTTAATAGGTTAAAAGGTTGCGGTTTTTGCGTAAATATTCAAAAATGCATTTTTAACGCTTCATCGGTATGTTTCTTAGGGTTTGAAATCTCGAAGGAAGGGATTAAACCTATGGAAGATAAAACGAACGCAATTAGTAAAGTCGCGCAACGAAAAAATTCATCAGAGCTACGCAGTTTTTTAGGAACGATAAATTTTTACCGATCTTTTGTGCCAAATATGTCTATGTTATTAGATCCTTGCACAAATTATTGAAAAAAAAAAGAATTTTGATTTTAATCAAGATTGCGTAAAAGTTTTTAATAAAATAAAATAAATTTTATGTGATAATCGAGAGTTAGCACATAACGATCCAAATGTTACTTTGAAGGTAGTTACGGACGCCTCAACGAAAGGTTTGGGTGCAAAATTGTTACATGTGTATGAAAATAATTTACAAAGACCTATTTCTTTTGTTTCTTGTAAACTGACAGAAGCGAAAAAGAAATATTCATTTTTAGACCTCAAGGCTTGTGCAATTGTGTTTGCTTTTAAGAAGTTTTCGAGTACATTTACGGAAGGGAATTTATTCTAGAAATAGATAATGAACCTTTATGTAGATTTTTTGGTGAAAAAAGGAATTACTGTTTTAACTTGTAATAAATTACAACGTTATGGTGTAATTCTCTCATCTTTCAATCATAAAGTTCAATACGTAAAATCAACATTAAATTGTTCGGATTACTTATCACGCGTTACAGGTACGCCTACGTCTCCTCAACGGAGATCCCGTTGAGGAGAATAACAACTTCGATTCAAGAATTTTGTGTTTATTCAAAAATAATAGCGAGATGCCAATAGATGTTGAGAAAGTTAAAGCAGAATCTAATACGGATAAATTATTATTAGAGATAAAAAATTATCTTAGAACAGGGTGGCCAAATAAAGTCAATAAGGATGATTGCAAATGGATTAATTGGATAAAAAGGAACGATTTATCAATAATTGATGATTGTATTTTCTGGAACCATAGGTTAGTAATTCCAATAAGTTTAAGTGATAAGATATTAATCTTATTGCATAGATCTCATCTAGGGATTGCCAAGATGAAAGGGCTAGCTAGAGGATATTTTTGGTGGCCGGTAATAGACAGTCAAATTGAACTTTTAGTTAGAGAGTGTGGAAGTTGTGCGGAAATTCAATCATCACAACCTAAGAGTGATTTAACTCCATGGCCGATAACGGAAGAAATTTGGAGTAGGGTCCATATAGATTACGTAGGGCCTATCGGAAATAAATATTTTTTGGTAATCATAGATTCAACCTCAAAATGGTTGGATTGCATGGAAGTAAATTCACCTAACTCAGAAAATACCATTAAAATCTTAAAGAGATTATTCAGTTATTTCGGTAGTGTACAAACCTTAGTTTCTGATAATGGAGCAGCATTCATGTCAGCAGAGTTTCGCGAGTTAAATGGCATAAAACATTTAACAACACCTATAAATCATCCTCAATCTAATGGGTTGGCAGAGAATGCAGTAAAAACGTGTAAAAATTTTTTAAGGAAAATATGTTAGAAAAAAAATTTCAGTCAGGTTATAATGAGAAGTTAGAATGTTTTCTCATAGATTATAGGAATGCACCACACTGTACAACAGGTTTAGAGCCAGCAGTTCTAATGTTTGGTAGAAGGTAAAGGTTAAATTTGAATAATTTTATACCTAGAGGGGGGAAGGTAAAGGAAAATGTGATTGATAAAGATACCAGAATGAGAATGTCAAAATGTCAGGAAAATCAGAAATTCTATTATAAAAGGAATAACAAAGTATCTACGAATTTTAAGATTAATCAGAAAGTTATGGTCAGGGATTTTAGAAACCAAAACAATGATAAGTGGGTACCAGGGAAAGTACATAAACGTTTGGGAAATAAACTATATTTAATTGAGGTTAAATTGAATGATAAACTCATGTATTGGACAAGACATTTTGATCAGTTGTCAAAACTGTGAGTATCATGGGAAAAAAACCCTAGTATTTTAATTTGAGTCTGAGACGAGGAAGCTATCGTTTGATGAGTACGATGTCTCCGACTTTGTTTCGGATGACAATCTAACGGGTGACCCTCTTTTTCTTTCCAGCTCCAGTGAATCCATGGCTTCAACATCGGGGAACTGGAAGGAGCGCCTTCGACCAAGGACAGAGAAATCATAATAAGCAGCAGTCAACTCCCGAATCAACATGATTATAAATAAAAAAAGAAAATGTTTGTAAAATAATAATTAAATATGTGTATGTATGTTTTATAATTATTATTAAGATAATCATGTTGTGTTACTGTCTGCTGATTTAAGTGTGGAGGGATGTGGTGAACGTATGTCTGTCGGTATGAAAGAGACAGGCATATCTGAGTGATACAACATGACCGAGACGTATGAAAAGGCGTGTCTGTTGTAACTCGTCCTCTTTTCAATAACACCTCTACTACTGTCCATTGTATAAATACTTAAAGCAACCTAAATCAAACCAAATAGTATGGAATACCCAAACGTATTTTATTAACAAATTATCTGAGTGATCGGCATGGCAGATAACTACAATTAGCTCATAGGAGACTTGCAGTGCTTAAATATGTGTTACAACCGTCAATGTCTATAAGTTGAATCAATATCGTTTATTTTGTCAAAATTAAAGATAGTTATAACAAAGTTGACTTAAATAATAGATTATTACATATTGATTAATTGTACCCGTGTTTATGAATAAAAGGAGGGTAATTGTGCGATGAGATTAGCAGTCGGTTTAATAAAAAGGTGTTAATTTTACTCCAAATGGTGGTAATTCCTTACCTAAAACTGTAACTGTATCTAACAAAGTTTAAAGTTAGATTATATAAACACCTTCATCAGGAGAGTAAAAATCTATATATAAAGGTAGATTATTACAATATAGCGCCCCTGAGGTGATGTCTCACAAAAGCGGCGTTATGCAAATTGTCTAATAAATAAATAAATATAATGTTTACATTTTATTGTGTATACACCGAAGTAAAAATTAAATATAGATTGCAATTGAGAAAGAAGAAGTGGAAGGAGGGGAGAGGGGTAAGAGTAGACTGGGTTTATAATAATTAGGAATTACAATATCGTTAGACGAGAAAGACCAGTTAGGTGGGAAAATATTTAAAAGAGAGTTTATAAAAAAATCTTGTTAGTTAAATCTACTTTTATATTAACATGTTTCCCAATTTCTAAGATTTGAAAATTATTTATAGTGAAGTATTTTAAGACCTGAAAAAAACAAATAGCATATAACCATAAAAAATATATTCATAAGACAAATAGCATTTAATAACGGTTATTCTAATAAATTGATAGTTGAAATACTGAATAAAAAAATTAAAAATATTCTCTTTAACGGTATTTCTAAAGATAGAAATAAACAATGGCGTAAAATTCTGTTTGTGGATAACGATACTTCTAAGACTATATATAAAAACAATTCTGGTACTATTCAACCGGCGTTTTACACTAATAACAATGAAGAAATATATTCTTAATAATAAAGATAGCAAAATTCAAACAAAAAAATCAGGAGTTTAAAAACTCAATTGGGATGATTGTAATTTCTTTTACAAAGGTAGAACCAATAGAAACTTTGAAGTCAGAACTAAAGAATATCGCAGGGCTCTAAATAGAAATAGTGAATCTGAGTTTGCAAATCATCTTTTGAATAATGATCACACTTTCGATAAAAATTCAGATCTTAAAATACTTCCCTCAGGATATAAAGCATCGCAAATAAATAATTTTTAAATTTTTAAAATTAGAAAACATGTCAATATAAAATCAGATATAATTAATAAGCAAAAAAATATAAATAATAATGAAAAATGCCATTACAAAGTGATAAGCTTTCAGAAGAAATCTTCTTATTAAACGCTTGTTAATGGTAAGTAGTCAAGTATTGTGAGCTGCATATTTAAATATTCGCGCCAGTCATTTGGTTCGTTTTTATACCGCCAGAGGTGCGCTCTGTCGGCCATCTATAGCCGAGCGTATCGGCCATATTAAAAGAACTTGTGATTTTTTATAAACGTCAAACATAGTCACATAACTGTGGATAATTTTTTTTGTAATATAATTAATCCAATAAATCATGGTAAAACATATTTTCTTCGATATTATTCAAAAATTATATGAACAGAAACGATGCTTTTGAAGAAATCTCGAATTATTATGAGGCGATCCTATTTTAGTATAAAATCGTGTCTTAATTTTCAAGTTAGCGGAATTTACCCGAAACAGACAATTTCAATTTGACCAATCAGAGGGCCTACATCGTCCAGACGCTAGGACAATAATACTTTCAGATTATGCTTATTTGGAATTATTTTTTTTAGTAATATTGTGTAATGATCTCGGTGACGAAGTTCTTTGGCAGTTTGCGGGTTAAAACCCCATCTATCATTATTAGCTAGTAAATATAATTATTTTAAAGGTACCTACTTAGACCTACTGGGAATAAATTCATAATTAGAGTGAAAAGCATTTGGTTTTATCCAACGCGCGACGCATTGATCTCCCGAAAACTGTTTTTTCCAAATAACTTGCTTTTATACTAAATCCGAATTCGGCATTCGATTTAAAAGAAAGCCATACATCGCTTGAGAGCTTTGCTGTGACAATCTGAGATTAAGGCATCCATATGGCTGCGTGATCTGAGAGCGGGGAGCTCGATTATTCCATTCACGGAGTACCAACCCGACACCGAATAGCTCGAGGACAACCCGCCATCACCGAGCCATTTATAGCTACACAAAGTAAGTTAATTTTAAAAAGGTATACATGTTTTTTATTTTATTGAAATGATATGAAGGCAATGATTGTATTAAATTATTGTGATATAAATAATTATTTTCTTAATTTCTTTTTTAATCAAAGAAATAAAGTAATTACATATAAAATCGTATTTACATTAGGTTTTTACATATTAAGAGATTTGAATACTACTCTTCCATAAAAGCCTTAGCTTATGTTTGAAAGAAGAGTGCACAGTATTTTACTGTAGTTATTTATAACTAACTAGCAACCCGCCCCGGGCTCAATGCACTAATTTGGCATCACGAGAGTCCGAGTAACGCATGTACTATCCGATTATTCTTTAGCTCTGACAGTTTATAGTTCCAAAAAGTTTTAAGTTTCATATGCGGCCTCTGTGTGGAAACACAAACTGGAGAACGCACTTATACTCTCATCTCTCAAACGGGGTCAGCGAACCCCCTTGCTGGCTCTTTCCAGCGCGTATAGAATAGTTGCTTTGGACGCTTTGCCAGATTTGGACGGCATCTTGCCTATCGATCAGAAAATCAGGAAAGTGCTCACCAAGCAAAGACTCACCAGAGGACGCCCAGCCACACACCTAGGAGTCACTCTGGGTGACGTGGGGACTCTCCTCGGGCTGCTTAGGAGAATGAGAGAACTGTCAATAAGTGGCAGATTAGGTGGGATAGTTCGAGAACTGGGAGAGGGACTCACTCCTTCTTCCAGTAAGTTAAAGCCAAAATAGAAGGGGCTTTTCTCACGCGGGGTCACTACGTTACGCAGCTGCTTTCTGGACCTGGGGAATTCAGGGGGAGACTTCACGCCCTCTCACTAGCCCCCCATCCCAGTTGCGCCTGTGGTAACTTAAACCAGACAGCCGAGCATATTCTGTGGCACTGCGAGATCATGAAAGATGCACGTGATGAACTAACAGGTATTGACAATATAAGAATGTTTAATTTAAAAATATATATAAAAACTCTTGGGCCAATAATCCATTTAATCAATACGATAATAAAAAAAGCGAAAATTACACAAGAATTTAAATGTAGAATTAATTAACTAATATTTAAAAGTGGAAAACACATTGAACTGGGAAATTATAGGCCTATTAGTATACTACCTGCGTTAGAAAAAATTCTTGAAAAATTTTTAAAAAATAAATTAAATAATTACATTGAAAAATTCGCTATCATAGATCCAAATTAATATGGCTTTCAAAGAAAAAAAAGTACTGAAAAATTACTGCAAGATTTTTCCAATTAAATAAATATTCAATTAAATAATAAATTACATGTTATTGTGTTATTTATCGATAACTCTCAAGCTTTTGACACAATTAACTCTAAAAAACTGCTAAAAACCTTAGAAAAAATTGGAATAAGAGGAAATGTGTAAAATTTATTTAAAGATTATCTTAGAAATAGAAAAATATATGCCAAAATAAATAATAATTTTAGTAAGACAAAGAATGTATCTGCAAGAGTTCCACAAGGTTCCATATTGGGACCCACACTATATATAATTTATGTAACTATAATGAAAAAACTTTTCTCTTTTGTTAAACATTTTGTATTCGCAGATGATACGGCATTGGTCATATCACATGAAGATCTAAAAATTGCATTTGAACTCATGCAAATTGACTTTAATCAACTTTGTTAATGGTCACATGATGCAGGACTATTAATAAATGCTAAAAAAACCAAAGTTATGCATATAAGATCACCTAATGCCAGATTTCAATTTAATCCTAATATTATTTCTCATAATTTTATTTGCATCCATAAAAATATCCCGACTAATTGTGAATGTGAAAGTTTAGAATTAGTTACGGAATATGTCTAACTTAGTGTAACAGTAGATTGCTTTTTCAAATGGAACAAACATATCAAAAAACCTGTAAAAGACTCAGATCAATTGCTGGCAGAATGTGACACATTAAATTTTTTCCTATCAATTGAAACACTTAAAATAATTTATATGTCACTGGCAGAATCTATTATAAGATATGGATTAACCATATGGGGAAATACTACTATAACCAATCTGAAACAAGTCCAAGTTGTACAAAACGCAATTGTAAAATTACTACTCGTCCCTAATATTTTTAAACAGAGACAAAATACACCGTTGCTGTTTCAGAGTGCCAAAATTTTATATAAGATGTAAATTATAACTTATAAAAATGTATATGTAACTAAACTTTAAGCACCTGTTGACAAACTAACTCAATTGGCTTAGCAGGACTTGTTTGTTGATATGAACTAACTATTTATTCAATAAAAAAGTATGTTTTTCAGCTCCTTATTCCTTTTTTTGTTTCTTCTTTCCTTTTTGTTTTTTTTTTCCTCTAGCTCTACCTCTCGTATTGATGGCTCCTGTGACTACAGACATTTCTTTTCTTTTTTAACGATCATGCACATTTTATTTTTTTTTATTTATTATAGGTCTTGAATTATTTCATCACAATAAATTTTCTGTTTAACCTTTTTAGGCCAGAATTGAACTCCGTGTCTGTAATGTAACGTCCTAATCCCAAAAAGGGGTTGGTCCAGACCTGTCCCCACATACGTTCAGGTGACGTACAGACAGGAGGGGCTGACTCTCCTTACCGTCGCCATCCCCTATGTCACCGGCGGAACTGAAGAAAGAGGGAACGAAGCCCAACGAACTTCCATTCTGCCTCTGAAACTCGACAATTTTCTCCTTGGGGTCTTGAGTTGTCCCCCTTTTCCGCTTACTGTCTTCAAAACACCACCAAGTACCCAAATTAAGGACGCGGTAAAAAGACCAGTCAACTTCGATTGGATTTACGATCCGTGCCCCGGGGACCGCCTAGCACTGAGGGATGCAGCTTCTCTATTTACTGTCTCCCCAGATTCAGACCATTTACATACGTATATTTTCATTTGTCAAATTTTTGTTTATTTAGGAGACCCAGTGCCGGCCGAACATATACATAATCATTTTTCAGTAACCTGTTCCACCAGCTCATCGTTATATATTTTGTAAAGATTTCCGTCATTTAACAACTATTATTCCCCTCTTGCATTATGTTTGGCGCTTGCATACCGCCATCTAACCACGTATGCGGAGACATTGGAGGTCTAGAGTCCTTTTTTATGAAATTGTTTTTTTTTATATTTACTCCACACAGGAAGCCCTGAAGAAAATAATTTCCCTCAGAGCCTATGTCATCTTTGGGGATGCTGTGTGGCGGGTCATTTGTGGAGATGAAGGAGTGAACATGGGTCTTGAAGAGTCCCATGTTGTAGGAGGGAGAAAACACAGAAACCGGAAGTTCGTTCCACAGCCGAGCTGTTGAACTTAAGAACGAATCGTAGAAGCGACCCGTTCTCATGTGACAAATGTCAACCGTGTACAAATGTTGGGCGCGCGTTTGGCATGTATCCCGACTACGCACCGGTGCCGAAGGAATCAATGACGCTAGTTCCTCAGAGCATCTTCCATTGTAATACCGATAGAACAAGGACAACATACCTACCTGACGCCTGTGATCTAAAAATTGCAGTCCGTTTGTTAAGATTGGGGAATCTATCAAACGGACCGCCCGTTTTTGCACAGATTCAAGGGTTTTTTCAGGTATTTAGGGGCTTCGGACCAGAGATGACTGCCAAATTCGACAGTAGGGCGCACTTGCGATTTGTACAGGGTCAGCAGTTGTGTACTAATAAAGTATCTGCGGGCCCTGTACAGTACGCTCAGCTTCTGAGAGGCCAACTTTACTCTGGCTTCGATGGAGCCCCCGTACCTGAACTGGTCATTTATAGTTACACCAAGCATATCAATGGAAGGCCTGTTCGGAAGATTGCTTCCGTTGATGGAGACTAAATTATCATTTGGATTCCTTTTAGACGTAATCAGACAGGATTGGGTCTTTGAAACATTAAATTCGACGAGATTATTTTTACCCCAGGAGGAAATACTCTCGAGATAACCGTCCATTCTCTGCTTCAAAGCCGTCAGAGCCGTTGGAGTTTGTGTGCCCTTTGGGTGCTTATCAAACAAAAAGCTATCATGAACGTTACTGTCATCCGCGTGGCAAAAAATCGGTGCACATGTCAAGAGGTCATTGATGTGCAACAAAAACAAAGTCGAAGACAGAACCGATCCCTGTGGGACGCCAGCATTTATGAAGTGCGAGGCAGAGGTGAAACTGTCAGTAACCGCCTGAATCGACCTATCCCTTAAAAAGTCAGCAATCCACGTACACAAGGATGCGGGAAATCCGTAAGAAGGCAATTTGTTGACAAGTCCTCGGTGCCAGACCCGGTCAAAGGCCTTGGATATGTCTAGTGCGATCGTTTGGGTCTCACCGTGACGTTCCAGGCACCGCCCCCAAATACGCGTCACATACGCGAGAAGATCACCGCACGAGTGGTTCCGCCGGAATCCTTACAGACGGTCGTTGATAATTTTGTTCTTCTCGAGGTATGTGAGCAGTTTGTCGTTGATCACACGTTCAATCACTTTGGACAGAACTGATGTGATCGCTATGGGGCGGTAGTTGGCCGGGTTGAAACGGTCACCTTTCTTGGG
The DNA here is from genome assembly GCF_061612785.1 of Hesperophylax consimilis. Classification (NCBI taxonomy): domain Eukaryota; kingdom Metazoa; phylum Arthropoda; class Insecta; order Trichoptera; family Limnephilidae; genus Hesperophylax; species Hesperophylax consimilis. Next base: position 47,334,949 of record NC_142837.1, read on the forward strand.
AATAGGGTGAATGACCGCTTTTTTCCAACCAGAGGGCACAGTGCCACACTTCAGGGACATTTTGAAGAGCTTTGTCAAAACTGGAACTATTTCCGCAGCACACCTCTGCAATACCAGGGCAGGTATTCCATCAGATCCTCTAGCTTTGTTAACATCGAGCCCCCGTATGACGTGGAGTACATCCCGATGCCGGATCCTCAGTTTTTTCATATAGAAGCCGCAGTGAGGAACCGACGGCGGAACAGCACCTCCGTCATCGAGGGTCGAGTTTTCCGCAAACATTTTCCTTAAGAGCCGTTAGCCTTTTCGTGGCGGTGTTTGCCAGTGAGCCGTCAGGTCTGGTAAAAGGTGGCAAACTGGGTTTGCAAAAATTAAGAACCTATTGAGCCCGCAAGTGACCCGAATACTCGGCTGCCATGTGGGCAGGCAGCCAGATTTTTGCTGATCTGCAGGTCGTGTTTGAATTTTGACCTATTAATGATTCTCTTGCATTCCTTTGCCGATTTGTTGTATGCTGATCTGCTTTCGGGCGTTCGAGATGTGTTGTAGGCTCGGTAAGCCACGTTTTTTCGTCGAACTGCTTTGGGGCATTGTTTTTGTTGCACATCAATGACCTTTTGACATGTGCACCGATTCATTGTTAGGCGGATGACAGTACAGTTTATGATAGCTTTTTGTTTGACAAGCCCCCAAAGGGCCCACAAACTCCAACGGCTCGGAGGGCTTTAAAACAGAGAATGGACGGTTATCTCGAGAGTATTTCCTCCTGGGGTAAAAATAATCTCGTCGAATTTAATGTTTCAAAGACCCAATCCTGTCTGATTACGTCTAAAAGGGATCTTAATGATAATCTAGTCTCCTTCAACGGAAGCAATCTTCCGAACAGGCCTTCCATTGATATGCTTGGTTTAACTATAACTATAAGTGACCAGCTCAGGTATGGGGGTTCCATCGAAGCCAGAGTAAAGCTGGCCTCTCAGAAGCTGGGCGTACTGTACAGGGCCCGCAGATACTTTAATAGTACACAACTGCTGACCCTGTACAAATCACAAGTGCGCCCTACTGTCGAATTTGGCAGCCATCTCTGGTCCGGAGCCCCTAAATACCTGAAAAAAACCCTTGACTCTGTGCAAAAACGGGCGGTCCGTTTGATAGATTCCCCAATCTTAACAAACGGACTGCAATCTTTAGAGCACAGGCGTCGGGTAGGTATGTTGTTCTTATTCTATCGGTATTACAATGGAAGATGCTCTGAGGAGCTAGCGTCATTGATCCCTTCCGCACCGGTGCGTAGTCGGGATACACGCCAAACGTGCGCCCAACATTTGTACACGGTTGACATTTGTCACATGAGAACGGGTCGCTTCTACGATTCGTTCTTGAGTTCAACAGCTCGGCTGTGGAACGAACTGCCGGCCTCTGTGTTTCCTCCCTCCTACAACATGGGAATCTTCAAGACCCATGTTCACTCCTTCCTCTCCACAAAAAGACCCTCCACACAGCATCCCCAAAGATAACATAGGCCCTGAGGGAAGTTATTTTCTTCAGGGCCTTCTGTGTGGAGTTAATATAAAAAAAAAAATAAAAAAAATACAATGTTAAGGCAAAACACGACCTGAAATTTGTCATTTTTTATACCAATTTTAGACGTATGGACACTTTTTTACAAAAAAACACTTGATTTCGAAATATCGTTATTTTATCTACTAAAGCAAGAAGTTAAATTTTGAAAAATAATGTTATTTTTTATCATAATAAAGGGTTACCGTTGTTCAATACGCAGATTTGTTACATTTTCAAAGGTGAATTCGTATTATACAACAAATATTTCAAATCATATAATTATACAGTATGAACAATAGAAACATTATCTACGGATCGTATGTATAAGAATTTGGTTTTTACTTCAAATAAAATTACTAATAAATAAATCCAAGCACGCGTTTTGTGACGAAAATCCCAAAATTTGACTATGTATTACAAATTGGTAAAAGTCAGATTTTTTTACAAAAATTATTTACTAAGACATTACTGAAACATTAGAAATAATTTATGACCAAAAATATATATTTTAAAGTATATAATAGTAATTGATTTCGATTTGCGTTGGTGCATTTTAATTCACTCGGCGCAAGCCAAAATTTTGTCAGTCTCCACCGCGACAGGGCGGTGAACGGCCGTTTGGTCCGCGCTGGTCTAGTTCACAACATTTTAAAGAAATTACTTAATTTAAAATGGGGAGGAAAATACCCTTGGAAAATTTTTTTATTAGAAAACACAAATTACGAAATCAAAAACGTACGTGGGAGATATGTTTTCAGAAAAAACAAAGCTTAGTTATATATGATTTAAGATTTTCACGGCCAAAAGTATTTTTGTTATTTGTTTTTGGGGTGTTATGCCGTGTTGCGCTAACTCCTTCTTTAGCCAACGTTTCGGACAGCATTGCAGTGTCCATCATCAGGGCAGATGTGTTATTTGAGGTTGTGTTAAAATGTGAGCTTATGTATGAGGTTGTGCTACCGTGTTGCCAGCTCCAACCCTCTGAGCTAACATTAACGTATCATTTTTTATTTAACCGGTCAGCAACGTAAGCAGATATACACGATAAAATAACGATAGCAGTCAAGTACAATAAGCGTGTTTACACGTCAACGCGTGTGTTTCCACAAAAATCGTCATAACTCCGTTATTCTTCTAGTGACATCCCTAAAACAAAAAGTAAAATATTCGTATTGAATGAAGCTTCACATCTCTATTCAAAGTTATCCATAGAAACCCGTTAAAAGACCTACTCAGTGGAAGCAAATTTTACCCGCCAAATCGTAAAACGACGCCAAGAAAGCCGTTTGACGTGCCGACCCGCCTCGCAAGTTTAATTGTTTTTTTAAAAATATATTTTGTATGAAATGGTCAAAAAGTGAAGTGACAGAATTGTTTATTGTACATTTGTACGATGAAATAAGTGTTTTTTTTTTACATTATCCGTGATTTTTGTATCGTTTTTACATAAAACATTACAGGTGAGTCATTTTTACAATTTTTTCATGTTTCCATTCTAAATTTAAATATTTAAAAATGTTAATATTTATTTATCATACAACAATTTGAAAGCCTATTTTGTAACCTTTCTAAAACAGTTTTTACTATTCGGCTCCGTTCAGTAATGTTTCATTTATAGAGCTTTGATTGTGAGGCGGTAATAACACAACGTTTTCGTGAAATTGACATTTCGATAAAGACATCTTAGCTTCAAGTTCGCGAAAAGTCGGAGGGGTTAAAATGATTTTCTTCGTTTAGCTCTGGCGTAGCCGTCAATTACCGGATACCAAGAACTATTGAGCTTAGCTCCATCGTCTCTATTAATGTTTACGGGATTTTTATGAATTTCAATGGCCTCTGTAATCAGCCGTGCTCTAAGTTTTGGGTCTCCCCAGGATTTCAGGGACAAATTCAAAGTAATGCCCGGTGTCAATCAAATGTTCGGCAATTGCCGATTTGTCAGGGTAGCCGAGTTTACAAGCTCTGAAGTGTTCTGAAATCCTTTTGGAGATAGTACGCTCTGTCTGGCCTACATAGAGAATTTTTAAATAAAATTTGAACGGGGGGGGTTTTATGGCGGTTTGAGAATATGACACACTCTTTTTAATTGAAAGTTCAAGACTATTTAACGTGAGCCATGTGCAAAGAGCATTCATGGCTTCGTTAAGATATTTGACGGCAAGAAGGATGATTTTGGATGATAAGAAGAAAGCTATGTCATCTGCGAACTCAATAACTTTTACTTGTGGGGGAATAGTTACATGCAAATCATTTGTGTATATATTATACAGTAAGGGGGACAATACATCGCCTTGTGGTAAACCCTTCCAAATAGACCTACTTTGAGGAGAAGTATCTGAAAGTTCAATGAAAATTTTTCTATCTAGAAATAGATTAATAATAGATTGGACAAACATGGGGGGAAGGCCAAGGCTTAGAAGTTTTTTTTTCAGGATTGGGATGGAAACATTGTCAAAGGCGCCTTCTATATCTATAAAGACGGCAACACAAACTTCCTTTTTAGAAATTGATAAATTAATATCAATACTGATGATTATCTTGAGTGGATTTTTTTTCCTAAATCCAAATTGAGATGGAGAGAGAAGCTGTTTACTCTCAACAAAAATTTCTAATCAGTTCTTAATTAATTTTTCATAAAGTTTACTGAGGGTAGATGAAAGAGCGATTGGCCTGTAGTTGGATCCAGAATTTGGTGATTTGTTTGTTTTTAAAATAGGTATGATTATTTGACAACTCCAGTCATCAGGCATTATACCAGTCTGGAAGATTTTATTTAAGATGCTTAAGAAGTGGTTTAGAACGTTATCATTACTATTTTTGATTATGCTGTAAGGTATACCATCTCTGCCTGGAGATGAGTCCTTGACTGTTGATAAACAATTTTTTAGCTCAATTAAGGTGAACAGAGAGTCTAACCAATGATTAGACATAGGAGTATTATAGATGGGCGTTATTTCATCTAAGTTAGGTACAAAAGGGGGGGCAATTTTGTCCAAGAATTCATCTATCTATTTAGAATGAGACGCTCGAGGAGATGGTGAACTGAAGGAGGATCGAAATCTTCGGATCATAGACCAAACTTCCGAAATTGGAGTGTCCGGAGATACTGAACTGCAGAAGTTGTACCACCCGAATTTTTTTTTTGACCTCAATACCTTTTTGGCATTGGATTCAGCGTTTTTGTATATAAGATAGTTCTTCATAGTCATATTGTAACGATAGGAGAGAGATTTAGCTTTCCGAATTCTTACTTCTTTGGAACATTTCTCATCCCACCAGGGAGTTGAAGGGAGTTTTTTGAGAGATTACGTTTTAGGGGGAGGATTTGATTTATTTATTGCAGTTATGAGCATTGATTTGAAGTTATTATAATCATCTTTGACGGAAAATATATCGGTGGCGGGTGAATTTAATAGGAAATTGTCCATATGAGAGTTAAATCAGGCCTCAGACACGCAAATTTTGTCAGAGTCAATAGTCATTAATTTAGTTAACTTGGGACAAATGTTAAAGACTTTCCAAAAGTCGCAACCGAGGATGATGTTAGATTTTATATCTGGCATAACTACAAAATAAAATTTTTTCTTAACGTTACCAAGAACTACCGGAACCGCAATTTTGTGCACGCACTCCACAGTATGACCCGTAGCAGAAGTGAGTGAAATTTTTTTGTTAAGATCAGAAAGATTTAACCCTTGTTTTAAAAATTGACAATGAAAATTATTACCAATAATTGAGATATGCGAACCAGAGTCAAGAAGGCCAAGTTGGAACCCAGAACCTGGAAAATGATGTGTGGACGGCCATCCCTTTTAGCCGCACTCAACACCTTCGAAGTCCAAAGGTTCTCGAAGAAAGCTCTGGTTTCCGACAGCACAGCAACCCGATGCCTAGCGGTGATGTCAGCGAACGGTGTCGACTTGCCGCTCGCAGACAGGACCCCCAGGACATCTAGTGTTTTGCCTGCCGGCAGTTGCATGAAGGCGCCTTCACACCAGGACGGCCACAGCGGAAACATCTCACCTCCCTAGAACTCATATTTGACGGGCTACGTTTATTGAACTCAAAAGATTGAGTTTGAATTGACGATGATTCCTGAAATTGGGATTATTCTGAGACATACTGTTGTTCCCTCTGCTAAATGCATTATTTGAGGAGGAATGAGAAACATTATTATAATTAACAGTATTTGCATTTGGCGGGGAAGGTCTGGAATCAGACCGACTGTCTGCTAGTTCAATCATTTTTCCCAATCTCTTAAGATAATTAATGTCCGAGATGTCAGAGAGCGATAATTTTTTAATGTATCTCGGTAACATGTTACATTGCAATATTTCAAGAATTTCGTCATCTGGTAATTTTGACGACAATTGATTGTTTAAAATCAAAACACGAGTAATGAATGAACCCAGGTTCTCTTTTTGATGCTGGTACGTGGCTCTGATCTGAGCAACTAAACGTCTTTCATGGTCCAGTAACTCAAATTCTTCCTTTAGAGCATTAACAATATTCGTCCATGAATTAAATGAAGAACGGTTGACTCTAAACCAGTCTAGAGCATGACCTGTAAAAAGTTCCACCGCAGACGAAAAAAGAGAAGCTGTACTTACGTTCCGAGATAGAGACAAATCGTTGACCCGTTCAATGAAATTATGTACGTTCCCAGTTCTGTCGAAAGATAAGTTCCATTTGTACACCGGAACCGTGTTAGACGCGAGCGCCAAATTTGCCGAAGTAGTGCCATCCTCTGGTTTAGACATTTTGATTAACGCACGACTTCTTGTTAAAATGGTCGAATCCGTCATACCTAACTAACAGGGTAGGTAGAAAAAATCATTAGAACATGCAAGCATACAACAACAACAATCGCCGCAAAACACAAAAAAATAACATAAAATAAGTGTGACGTCAGCGTACTAACGAACACGATAATTATAAGACGAAAACGTCATGAGTTGGGCTGGATTACAAAACTGCGTAAAATGATAATTAATAAAAACTCGGTGAAACGATGTAAAATCGTACAACACCCGAACATCTAACATGCAACACGAAAGGTCTTTTCAAAGGGATTATACAAGAAAATACATTAAAAAAAAATCAAACATCTCAATACAAGATTAAAACAAAGAAAGAAAAAAATACTGCATTATTATTTAGTCAAAATTAGGTTTTTCCACAAGGGCTGCTATTATGTAACATTTCTGCCAATGGATGGGTGATGAAAAGATTATTTTTATAAATTAATGATGGATCTAAAGATTGTGACATTAATTGGTAATTACCAAATACAATAATCTAGTCATCTCAACCACGCGCACTGACAACAAAGTATGTAGGTAGCGATTGAGAAATGAGAAGGAAGTTAAATAATAGAAGGTTATAATTATCAACAGAAGCTAATTTATTTAAATATAAATTATTAAACATTTGATCAATAAAAATAAACATGAGACTCTAAAAACATCTTATCTCCGGGCGTGTCAAGAATGCAAGTAATAAAAACGATATCTTGATAAAAATATGACCAAAGAGCAGGTAACATTATCAATTTAAAACTTTAAGTATCTTGTAAAGAATGTCTGAGTGGGCGCCAGCATAGTATAAATTAACTATGCAAGAAGTTAAATTGTCCTTATTGGAATGATAAGTTACATATTTAAAATAAAAGTTAAAAGAGAAAAAGACCTTTCGTGACTTGCAATATAGTCCCTCATGTTCCAGTGTCGCACGAAACACACCGCAGTCTCCCGAGTCCAGCCAGCAACTGACCCCAACGAAGTACGCTCCGCACCATGAACTCGAAACAGTAGTGCCAACCGGAGAAAATTAACCAATGATTATTCTAATCGGGTAAGAACTCGCCGCCCAGAATAAGCACTGCTACAAGATTTGTTAGAAATAGCACTTCGGCTATTCCACGGAAGTATTCTGACATCCTGAAAAGTCATTTTGAAAAAATGATTTTAATGTGGAAATAATAGTAGCAACGTTGGACGGTAAATTAGTTTGAGAAGAAATAAGGTTAATTAGAAGCATAATAAGAGTTTGGATAAATGAAGAATTGTCTTGGGAGAGTTTTTCAGAAAGTCAGAAAGAGAGTTCATTGAGGACGGATTATAATTATTTGCACACCCATTTGTGGCATTTGAAAGAGGTGAACCATTGGGATTTAAGAGCAGAGAGTTGTGTTGTTGCTGATCGTATCCAGGAGCCGGTTTAAAGATAGCGTTTTTGTATGTGAATTTAGTTGAACGAGAAGAAGTTGTTGTAGTGGAGGGAAGAGGATTGGATGATGAGTTGCTGGGTAAAGCCTCAGCAAATGATTTTTTGACAGGCGGGAATAGTTTAGAAGCCTGCAGAAAAGACAAGTTCTGAGAGGCCATAAAAATTTTAATATTTTTTTGGCGAGATTGTTCTGGGAAAGATGTGTTGATAGCTGTATGTGAGCCTGAGCAGTTAAAACATTTAGGTGAGGAGGAAGAAAGACATTGGTCAGCTGCGTGGTTTTCTCCACATTTAAAACATCTGGGTTGAGATCTGCATGCAGGTTTGGTATGACCAAAACGGCAGCAATTGAAACATTGAGTGGTGGGATAAGTATACATTTCAACTGCTAATGAGTTGAAGAATAAATATATATGGGAGGGAAGAGATTGACCTTCAAAGGTGATAACGACCGATTGGGAGGGCTTCCAGGAAATTATACCCTCAGAGGAGTCCTTGTAATTTAGCCTCCTGGCTTTTATGGGATTGCCAATGTGTTGGGGGGTTGAAAGTGAAGACAGAATTTCTTCGATTGACAGATCGGTCGAGATACGTCTGACCAGGCCCATGCGAGTGACATTGAAAGTAGGGATATATGCCTTGAACTTTGAATTAGATGAAATGAAGAAATTTTTGATGGAACTGTTGGCAGCTGACCCTGAGAGGAATTCGACGGAGATTCGGAAGCGACCCTCGGCTTTTACACCTCCAGGCTTGATTGAAAGATTCTTGCTATTTGATAGGAATTTTCCAAATTCAAGAGGGTCGATGGTTTTTCCTTGCTCAGTTTTTTGGGCGTATACTTTGAATGGGCCACGGGAATAAGGAGAATAAAAGTTTGTTGGAGGAAGTTGAGAAAGTGCTGGTAGGGACTGTGAAGTCGAAGGCGAGTCAAGTTTTATTGGGGAAGAAGGAGTAAATTTCCTTTTTTTGGTAGAAGTCAAAATGACAGAATCACTGTCAGAAATTTCTACATTTTCCCCGTCTGGGAGGTCCGGAGAGGGATTTGGGGGTTTTGTAGGGGGTCCAAGAGGGAAATCTTCCTCCATTATTCACAACAGTAAACAACTACAATAATAGTATGAAAAATGACAGAAGTAAAAAGGTTTATAAATATCTGGAAATCAGCAGCGAAAAGTGACTCCTGGAAGATCAAAAGGGAGAAGAAACCTCAAGGCAAAACACACTACAATTTTTTTTGCCAGAAAACAAAAAAAAATGGTAAAAAAATTATTTTAGATAGAGCAAAACAAAACAACTGATGACAGCCAAATGTTACTCTTGCAATCTTTAAGACGCCTTAACAGGTGTTTTTTTTCAAGAGACAGCACAAACAGATTTTACAGAATCAATTTATTTACCTTCTCTACTTCTTCGTTAGTTGGTGACAGAATTGCTCTTTCCTTGAACCAAGGTACCGTCTTAGAATTTATGACATTTACTTCGGGATAAACATTGTCGATTAATTCTTGAAGGTCATTTACCAAAACTCAAAGGTTTTCACTGTTAAATCTAATTCTTCCATTGCCTGCAGATGTAACGACCAAATTGATAATTTTCCACTTCATTTGGTGATTGTATGCTAGATGTAGCTTGATCGGTACCCTTTTTAGTAACATATTGGATTACTTTTATTGAACTGCACAACTCAACGTTGATGTGAGCATTGAAAATTTTTATAATAGGGAACGGCCCACCGGTTGTCAATCTCATGGTTTCGCACAGTTGGAGATTATCTTTCTTCGTCTTGTGATCGTCGACGATATTTCAGACAATAGACAATATCCGTGTGACTAGTTAATATTAATTTTACTCCGTTTAAAGGTTTATTTTTTGTAGGTTAAATCGCAAAATTCAGTAAGAAACTATATTGCTTCCTGTCGTGGCATCAAAGTTTAACATATTCAAATAATATCAAGGTGTTTTACTGTCGCACTTAGTTTAATTCAGAAAATATACTAAATTTATCAAAACATCATCGTATCGGTAGTTATTAAAAATCAATCACAATGCACTGCCGCGTATGCCTTGAAGTTTTTCTATCAGACGAGTCGATATTTGTGTGTTCGGTGTGTAAAGGCACATACCATCTAGCCTGCTGAGGAATAACGGAAAGCACCTACCGTCGACTCAATCAAGAACGTCGAGAGCAACAGAAGTGTAAGCAGTGTAAGAAGGACACACGAACGGCCGCCGCCAGCGATAACGCACCTTTGGATCCGCCCAAAAAATTAACGGCCACTAAGGATCAAGGATTTCCATCATCATCATCATCTCCCGCTAATCTCGAAGATATTCAGGTCTTAGTCATGACCAAAACAAACAACCTGGAAAAAAACAGAACGACATCATGGACCAAAACAACAAGATACTGGAAAGCATTCAATTTATGAACGCGCAATATGAAGACTTTATGGCCAGAATCCGTGACGTCGAACACCGTAATGATGAGCTTACAGCGAAGAATTCTGCACTGGAAGCCAGAATCGTTCTACTGGAGAATAGTATCGAGTTTCAAGAACGGGCGTTAAAGTCGAGTAATGTAGAAATAAGAGGCATCCCTGACATTAAGGACGAATCACTAAAAGACGTGGTATTCAACATCTTCAAAACAACAGGATCTCCCATTGAAACTAAGGAAATCGATGCTTTATATAACGTCTACAAAAAAAAAACAGCCAGAAGCAACCAAGGACAATTATTCTTAAATTAAAATCAAACCTGGCAAGGAACCAACTACTAGCTGATGTGAAATCATTCAACAAGAACAAACAAAATACCGAAGAAAAACTCAACACGTTAAACATCGGTCTCGCCGGCCCCCGGTTGCCAATCTATATTTCTGAGCAATTACCTTTTTGGGCGAAGCAAATTTGGTATAAAACTCGTCAAGTTGCAAGAGAGAAACGATATCAATTTGCATGGATCAAAGAAGGACAGATATATTTGCGGAAAGAGAGTGGTGCAGGTGAAATATCAGATAAAAACAAGCTCTCTTTCCTATGACTATCTCAAACACAATACACATAATACCAACAACAAATATAAGATGAAGGTTTAATTATTATTATTGCCATATTTATATCCAGTGATTATCCTCACCCAGTCATAAGAACCTAATATACTCACGAGGTATGCTACTTTCCGCTATTCATTATATTATTATTATGTTTCAGATTCTACTATGTACTTATTCACTAATACTTCCATGTTCACTTACCTGGGAATACTTCGATTATTATCACATGCTTGTTTTCATAAATACTATTATATTATGTATGTTATACTGTTTCTGGAAATGTATCAAAATCGTATAGTAGTGAAATTTTCTGTGCTTAGCATTTCACCTGAATAATTATGATTCAATTACCTCCTGATATCTACAATGACACAGATATAACTTGCAACTCAAATTTGATTGTCGATCTCAGCAAATTAAATAATTACATATTATTGTAGAAAGCAATCACTTTGTGGTTTGACATATTTGATAAAATAAAATAGTTTTTTGTTTTAAAACCACGATATTTATTAATTTAAGAACCGACCGGTTTCACTTTACTTGCATCATCAGGGTACAAATTAATACATTAAATAAATTAAATTAGTATTAATTTGTACCCTGATGATGCTTAAGTAAAGCGAAACCGGTCGGTTCTTAAATTAATAAATATCGTGGTTTTAAAACAAAAAAGTATTTTATTTTATTAAATAATTACAGTTGGAAGTCTTATAGTTTTAAGATTATTCACCAGAATATCAGAAGTATGTCAAACATTGATGATTTTCTGTTATTTCTAGATCAATTCAATCATACTTTTAATTTTTTAATTTTATCAGAGTGTTGGATCAACAAAACTTACATATCTAAAATAATACAAACTAACACGGAATATCACTCAATTAATAATATAAATAAATCTAGTGGGGTCGTTGTTTACATCAAAGATGGTATTCAAGAACAAGTCGAAGAAATTTTAGTATCGCAAGGTAACTGCTTGAGAATTGTTCTTAATTATAACTTATGTATTTTTGCTATCAATAGATCACCTTCTTTCCTGAACAAAGATTCTTTTTTGAATTCACTCCAAACTGTTATCAGTAGTTCCGATAAATTTGAACGTCAAATCATTATAGGCGACCTTAATATTAACATTTTATCTCCATTTCACCCACAATTCGACAACTACCTATCCATGCTCACAGAAAATGGATTCATAGCAACAATCAATACACCTACTCGTGAACAGGGTACGAACAAATCCTGTTTGGATCACATCAACGTAAAAAATATTAACTTCACTGACTCTTTTGTTATCCACACTTCAATTTCCGACCACTACACAACAGCCCTCTGATAAGAAAGATAAACCGCCCACAACTGCAAAAATTAAGTACGTCCCTCGAACAAACTACAAGAATTTAATTGAGGACTTGCAATTAGAATACTGGCAAAAAATATTTGATCAAACTGATACTGACTTTGCGATGAACGAATTCATCTCCATCCTTCATACATATATATCTAAACATACAAGTAACAAACTCATACCGAACAGCCAGTTAAAACTTACGCCCTGGATATCTCCCGGCCTTGTAAAATCGATTCACAAAAAAAATCATCCCACAAAAGGGCGCAAAAGTTTCCAGATAATATTTTAGTTCAAACTCACTATAAGAAATACAGGAACTTATGCAAAACGATTATTTAAAATACTAAAGAAAAATTTTATAAAACGTTCGTTTACGAAAATTCTTATTCTCCAAAACGTATGTGGGAAGCATTTCGTAATATTTTAAAAAAAAAAATCAACAGGTCTTCCGAAATTAAATCATTAGATATCGGTAACACAAACTCCTCTAATCCTAAAAATATGGCGAATTTTGCTAATAACTACTTCACGTCGGTGGGAACCACACTTGCCAAAAATGCCCTCGATAAATGAAATAAAACTGAAACCGATCTTGCCAAGTTGGTCACCTCTAACCTCAACCATAAATTAGACAATATACAAACATCGACGAACGAAGTCTTGGAAATAATTGACGACCTAAAGCCATCCAACGCTTGTGGACCAGACAAAGTATCGACAAATCTGCTAAAAGTAATTAAGTCATTCATAGCAACTCCGATAGCTTTTATCTCAAATATAAGTCTCAAATCAGGAATATTCCCTAACCATCTAAAACATTCAATTGTTGTATTACTTCATAAAAATGGAGATAAATCTGCGATTCAAAATTACCGGCCGATATTTCTGGTAAATTCGGTCTCAAAAATTATCGAGAAAATTGTCAAAAACCGTCTTAGCTTTTACCTTGAAGATAATAACATTCTTTCTGAAAGACAATTTGGCTTCCGACCAGGTTTAGGTACCGAAAATGACATTGGCAATCTTACTAAAGTAATTTCTAATAACATCGATCGAGGAATTAAAAGCATCGCGCTCTTTCTGGATCTGGCTAAAGCTTTCGATACCATCTCGCACAAAATCCTTTTGAAAAAACTTCAACGAATCGGTATTCAGGGGCAGTTACTTAAATGGTTAGGAAACTATCTAGAAAATTGAAGCCAAAGAGTTTATATTAGTGGCACTTTAAGCGATCCAGCCAATATCGAATTTGGTGTTCCACAGGGAAGTACTTTAGGACCGATATTGTTTAGTATTTATATCAGTGATCTTTGTAACAATAACCTTGCCGATCATATCATTACTTTTTTTGACGATACGGTCTTAATATTTGAGGCGAAAAACTGGTTCAAAACGCATAGAAAAGCCAAAATTGTGATAAACAATGTTAAACATTGGCTAAATAATAATCTCCTTAATCTCAACACGGAAAAGACAAAATTTATACGTTTTAGTGCAACTCAAGCGGGACAACCCAAGGAAATACTGAATATTACTATTCACATTTGTAATGAACCGAATACTTGTACTTGCAAAAACCTAGAATCCGTAGATAGTTTAAAATATTTAGGAATCACCATTGACAAATATCTGAGATGGGAAGAACACATTAACTCAACTGCCTCAAAAGTCAGAAAACTTACCCACCTCTTTATGACCATCAGAAATATTCTCTCTGTAAAAGATATGAAATCAATATACTATTCCATGTGTAATTCTTTACTCGAATATGCATCCCTAGGTTGGGGTGGCTGTGCCAAAACAATATTAGACTCCCTGGTTAAAGCACAGAAATTACTACTAAGAGTCATCCTCAAAAAACCATTCAGGTACCCCAGTGATGCATTATTCACGGAAATAAAAAATGTCGATGTTAGACAACTGTATATTAGAAAGATTATATTACTTGCACAAAAACAACGTCAGCACTTCCCTTCCATCGACCACCTTCACGACACCCGACTTTAAAGGAATAATCCAATAGTCCCAATAAAAACCACGACGTCCCTTGGGCAACGGATATTCTCGTACTTAGGACCTAAATTATTTAATATCATTCCTAATGCTTGGAAAACGAAAAGTACAAATGTTTTGCGCAAATTGGTCAACGACTGGCTCCTTGATTTAGGGAGGGTAAAAAGTGAAGATATGTTGATCAATAGATAATCTCATTATAAAAATTATAAAAAATATATATGTACATTATTGTCAAAACACTGATACATAATTTTTTAAAGTACATCCAATACAAAAACACATATTTATCACCTCTGAACACAATTGTCAATTCTGTATTAATCTGTACTTTATTTATCAATGCTATCGATTATTTTCTAATCATCCAACTATATTATAAACTTATAAACTACCCTTCCTATTTTTTCTACCTTACAACTCCTGTGGTGATCTGTCTTTTTATTACTACTATCTGGCTGTTATTTACTTTACCGGTTTTGTTTTATATTAAGTACTAAATTATAATATGAACTAAGCTTGTTGATTTGACTGGCCTAAAACAGGATCTATTCCTAGTTGGCTAGTCAAAGTTTCCGTATGTTTTATTGTATGATTTTTATGTGAAATAAATTTACCGATTTAGTTGTCCGGGTTAAATCTTCCCCAAAGGAAAAACTTAACCCTTCCACTCACTTTTCCACAAATGATCATCTAGTCAATCAACATTATGAAAGTGCATTATATAAGCAAAATAAATACAAAACAATACAAGAACAACACGTCAACTCACCAGAGATCAAATGGGAAGATTATTATTATTATTTAAAATATTCGTCGCTGCCGGTACATGTTTGGCTCTGGAATGATTTCACATATTTATTAGTACATTTTCCTTCCCAAGTACATGGAGAATAAGAATTTAAGGTTCCGCGAGGGCCGTGGACATGTGTTTTTTAACAATTTCGTAGAGGGTCGGGTTTTCTTCTTTATTCTGTAAGTCCGCTGAAATAACGCTGTCAATTTGATTCGGTCTAATTTAATTTACTAACCATACCAGCAGATGGAAATGTTGTAATAGACTTTTCTGCCTTTCTGTAATGTTCATGTGGGATCGTAGTGGAACCAATATATGAGCCTTGTTTATGAGGTATATGAGTTTCTGTATATTTAAATGGAATACTCTATTCACTATTTATTGTATCTGTCTTGTGGAAGTAAATTGATGATTTTATTTTCCTTGATTTCTCTCTAGTTTGTGTTACATGTTGCAGTTATAAAGAGATCAGGTTTACCGTGATGTCTGATATAAGTCATTGCGTCTTGTGAATTTTTCTGCAAATATCGAGTCCCACCCGTGAACGATGAAGGTAGTATAACCAATCGCCCAATAGTTTAGTTTATTTGACCGTAAAGCATCCTAAAGATAATATAATTTTCTACTCTCAATTTATTTTCGTTTTTAGGGATAATCGCTTCGATTCAATATTTTGCATATTTATATAGGTAGTATATAGGTTGGTTCGTTAAAATTCTATATCTAAGTACGGGGTTGCATTGTTATGTCTTGTAAACGATAGTAAAGTGTAAATAATGCATGAAACCGTATTACGTAGACAGACGAAAATCTACTTTATTTTATACTATTTGGAGATAGTAAAAACCCTATGAACATCTGTTGCGTAGTTGAGGAGAACTACTCGCACAAACAGACATCCTATCGTTTCGCTTGAGTAGAATACTTATAAATAAAAATACTTAATAAAAAATATAAATGTAAACTACAAAATTTGTTTTTTTTCATTAGAAATGTATTAACGCTCAAAGTAACGACTTTTAAAAAAACATTATTACAGCTAAGATTATCTGTGACAGTTTCCCTTGATTAAATTTTTTGCTTTCTCGTAAAATTATTTACAAAATAACTAAAAACTACTTTTGTTCTTGAAATCGAACGTTTTTAGACTCTGTTTGTCAAGCGATTTTAATGCCTATTACCTACAATATAAGGTACACCAAGAATATACACATTTTTGGCTTGTAGCTTTCTCTTAACATCTGTTGCGTAGTTGAGGAGAACTAAGCGCACAAACGGACATACACGAAAAGCGTCTTTATTTTATACTATTAAGAGATTGATAATATGATAGGTGTTACGTGTGATAGAAGTACATTAAAAGTGAGAAAGTAAAAAATAGTCACATTATGTTTGGTAGTATAAGTGTAAGTAGTTAAAGTAGATAAATAATATACTTTATACAGAAATGTGGGAAAAGTTTTTTTTTTCAATTTTTCTTTAATATATTTTTTCACGGTGTTTGGATATTTGGGTTTCTTTCGGTATTCGTCTGAGAAAAGCTCTTCCTTGGTAAGTACAAACATTTTACGAAAATGAAGTTTTTAATTTTGGGCTTGGAAAATATATTTATGTCGAGTTCAACCAAACTTTCGAAAACCTTCAGTTAAAAATTGGTCATTTGTCTTTTTCTTTTATGATTTTAACTGTTTAATGTTTAAATGTAAAAATCTTAAAATGAAGGTACTTGAAATTTTTCGGATAAGCGCTTTTTTTTTTTTTTATTTATTTATTCGAGACACAAACAGGATATTTATAAAAGCATTAATTATAGTTAACAAAATAAAAAAGTACAATTATAAATATCCCTAGACTAATGTGTCTGCAGCATCACATTTGCACATTCACATAAGCAAACATGTAAAACAATAACAGTATTTATTATACAAAACATAAAACTTAATAACAAAGATTGAAGCACATGATAAGTAGAAAAATTTAAAGAGTACATATTAAAAAAAAAATTCTAAACCACTAAACAAGTTTTTTATTTGTTTATTTTTCTTTTTTTTTTTTAAGTACAGAAATCGTGGAGATATTTCTTGAAACACGTTATATTATTTGCAAAAATATCTATGACAGTGTGTATTTTAGCAAGATCATTGTATGATCGAGACATTCTAGACATAGGATTAAAATATCCAGTGTTATTGGCAAAAATTTCGGTCCAAAATATGTTCATATTTCAAGTATATTTGGGCCTGGCGTAAAAAGTGATTTGATTGACTAAGTTACTATGAACACGATTATTCACAATTTTGTAAAGCGATAATTTTTGTAAAAACGATATTTTTGTGTAAAATTGTGGTAAAACATGATAATATGTAGAAAAACCTTATTTTTGTAGAAAAATTGTGGCAAAACAAGAAAAATGGTCCAAAACATCGTAAATCGTCGAAAAACACTGAAAAATATTTAAAAACTTGCAAAATGTGTAAAAACGTAAAATAACCTCAAATAATTAGAAAAACGTTATTTGTGTGTAAAATTGTGGTTAAAAATGCATAAAGGTAGAAAAACGTTATTTTTGCGTTAAATTGTGGTAAAACAAGAAAAATGGTCTAAATCATCATTAATCGGAGAAAAACACTGCAAAATATTGAAAAAACATTCAAAATGTGTAAAAACGTAAAATAACCTCAAAAATGGTAGAAAACGTTATTTTTGTGTTTAAGTGTGGAAAAACAAGAAAAATGGTATAAAACATCATAAATCGGAGAAAAACACTGAAAAATATTTAAAAACCTTGCGAAATGTGTAAAAACGTAAAATATCCTAAAAAATATAAGGAAAACGATTTTTTTGTGTAAAATTGTGGTAAAACATGATAATATGTAGAAAAACCGTATTTTTGTATTAAATTGTGGTAAAACAAGAAAAATGGTCCAAAACATCGTAAATCGTCGAAAAACACTGAAAAATATTTAAAAACTTGCAAAATGTGTAAAAACGTAAAATATCCTCAAAATTGTTGAAAAACCTTATTTCTGTGTTAAATTGTGGTAAAACGAGAAAAATGGTCTAAAACATAGTAATTCGTCGAAAAACACTGAAAAATATTTAAAAACTTGCAAAATGTGTAAAAACGTAAAATAACCTCAAATTATTAGAAAAACGTTATTTTTGTGTAAAATTGTGGTTAAACATGATAAAAACTAGAAAAACCTCATTTTTGTGTTAAATTGTGGTAAAACAAGAAAAATGGTCTAAAACATCGTAAATCGGAGAAAAACACTAAAAAATATTTAAAAACCTTGCGAAATGTGTAAAAACGTAAAATATCCTAAAAAATATTAGAAAAACGATTTTTTTGTGTAAAATTGTGGTAGAAAAACCTTTTTTTTGTATTAAATTGTGGTAAAACAAGAAAAATGGTCCAAAACATCGTAAATCGTCGAAAAACACTGAAAAATATTTAAAAACTTGCAAAATGTGAGAAAACGTAAAATAACCTCAAATAATTAGAAAAACGTTATTTGTGTGTAAAATTGTGGTTAAAAATGCTTAAATGTAGAAAAACGTTATTTTTGCGTTAAATTGTGGTAAAACAAGAAAAATGGTCTAAATCATCATTAATCGGAGAAAAACACTGCAAAATATTGAAAAACCATTCAAAATGTGTAAAAACGTAAAATAACCTCAAAAATGGTAGAAAACGTTATTTTTGTGTTTAAGTGTGGAAAAACAAGAAAAATGGTATAAAACATCGTAAAAAGTCGAAAAACACTGAAAAATATATAAAAACTTGCAAAATGTGTAAAAACGTAAAATAACCTCAAATTATTAGAATAACGTTATTTTTGTGTAAAATTGTGGTCAAACAAGAAAAATGGTCTGAAACATCGTAAATCGGAGAAAAACACTGCAAAATATTAAAAAAACCATTCAAAATGTTTAAAAACGTAAAAAACTTCAAAAATTGTAGAAAAAGGTTATTTTTGTGTAAAATAGTGATAAAAAATGAAAAACTGTTGAAAAACCTAATTTTTGTGTTAAATTGTTGTAAAACAAGAAAAATAGACTTAATCATCGTAAATCGTCGAAAAAAACTGAAAAATATTTAAAAACCTTGCGAAATGTTTTAAAACGTAAAATAACCTAAAAAATATTTGAAAAACGTTATTTTTGTGTAAAATTGTGGTAAAACATGACAAAATTTAGGAAAACCTAATTTTTGTGTTAAATTGTGGTAAAACCATGCAAAATGTGTAAAAACGTAAAAAATCCTCAAAATTGTAGAAAAAACTTATTTCTGTGTTAAATTGTGGTGAAACGAGAAAAATGGTCTAAAACATCGTAATTCGTCGAAAAACTCACGGAAATATTGAAAAACAATACAAAACGTACGAACACGTAGAAACCTAAAAAATTGTGGAAAAACGTTATTTTTGTGTAAAATTGTGGTAAATCATGATAAAATGTAGAAAAATCTTATTTTTGTGTTAAATTGTGGTAAAACAAGAAAAATGGTCTAAAACATCGTAAATCGTCGAAAAACACAGAAATATATTGAAAAACCATGCAAAATGTGTAAAAACGTAAAATAACCTCAAAAATGGTAGAAAACGTTATGTTTGTGTTTTAGTGTGGAAAAACAAGAAAAATGGTATAAAACATCGTAAATCGTCGAAAAACACTGAAAAATATTTAAAAACTTGCAAAATTTGTAAAAACGTAAAATAACCTCAAATTATTAGAAAAACGTTATTTTTGTGTAAAATTGTGGTAAAACATGATTAAATGTAGAAAAACCTTATTTTTGTTTTAAATTGTGTTAAAACAAGAAAAATGGTCTAAATCATCATTAATCGGAGAAAAACCCTGCAAAATATTGAAAAACCATTCAAAATGTGTAAAAACGTAAAAAACTTAAGAAATTGTTGAAAAAGGTTATTTTTGTGTAAATTAGTGATGAAACATGAAAAAATGTAGAAAAACCTAATTTTTGTTTTCAATTGTTGTAAAACAAGAAAAATGGTCTTAAACATCCTAAATCGTCGGAATACACTGAAAAATATTTAAGAACCTTGCGAAATGTTTAAAAACATAAAATAACCTAAAAATTATTAGAAAAACGTAATTTTTGTTTAAAATTGTGGTGAAACATGATAAATTGTAGAAAAACCTTATTTTTGTGTTAAATTGTGGTAAAACAAGAAAAATAGTCTAAAACATCGTAAATCGTCGAAAAACACAGAAATATATTGAAAAACCATGCAAAATGTGTAAAAACGTAAAATATCTTCAAAATTGTAGAAAAACCTTATTTCTGTGTTAAATTGTGGTAAAACGAGAAAAATGGTCTAAAACATCGTAATTCGTCGAAAAACACTGAAAAATATTTAAAAACTTGCAAAATGTGTAAAAACGTAAAATAACCTCAAATTATTAGAAAAACGTTATTTTTGTGTAAAATTGTGGTAACACATGATTAAATGTAGAAAAACCTTATTTTTGTTTTAAATTGTGTTAAAACAAGAAAAATGGTCTAAAACATCGTAAATCGTCGAAAAACACAGAAATATATTGAAAAACCATGCAAAATGTGTAAAACCGTAAAAAATCCTCAAAATTGTAGAAAAATCTTATTTCTGTGTTTAATTGTGGTAAAACGAGAAAAATGGTCTAAAACATCGTAATTCGTCGAAAACTCACCGAAATATTGAAAAACCATACAAAACGTACGAACACGTAAAAAAACCTAAAAAATTGTGGAAAAACGTTATTTTTGTGTAAAATTGTGGTAAATCATGATAAAATGTAGAAAAACCTCATTTTTGTGTTTAATTGTGGTAAAACAAGAAAAATGGTCTAAAACATCGTAAATCGGAGAAAAACACTGAAAAATATTTAAAAACCTTGCGAAATGTGTTAAAACGTAAAATATCCTAAAAACTATTAGAAAAACGATATTTTTGTGTAAAATTGTGGTAAAACATGATTATATGTAGAAAAACCTTATTTTTGTATTAAATTGTGGTAAAACAAGAAAAATGGTCTAAAACATCGTAAATCGGAGAAAAACACTGCAAAATATTGAAAAACCATTCAAAATGTGTAAAAACTTAAAAAACTTAAGAAATTGTTTAAAAAGGTTATTTTTGTGTAAATTGTTGTAAAACATGAAAAATGGTGTCAAACATCCTTAATCGTCGGAAAACACTGAAAAATATTGAAAAACCATGCAAATTGTGTAAGAACGTAAAAAAACCTCAAAAATAAAAAAAAAGGTTATTTTTGTAAAAAATTGTGGTAAAACGAGAAAAAATGGTCTAAAACATCGTAATTCGTCGAAAAACACACCGAAATATTGAAAGACCATACGAAACGAGTGAACACGTAAAAAAACCTAAAAAATTGTGGAAAAACGTTATTTTTGTATAAAATTGTGGTAAAACAAGAAAAATGGTCTCAAACATCGTAAATCGTCGGAAACCAATGAAATATATTGAAAAACCATGCAAAATGTGTAAAAACTTAAAAAAACCTTAAAAATTGTAGAAAAACGTTTTTTGTGTTTAATCGTTGTAAAACAAAAAAATGGTCTAAAACATCGTAAATCGTCGAAAAACACAGAAATATATTGAAAAACCATGCAAAATGTGTAAAAACGTAAAAAATCCTCAAAATTGTAGAAAAACCTTATTTCTGTGTTAAATTGTGGTAAAACGAGAAAAATGGTCTAAAACATCGTAATTCGTCGAAAAACACTGAAAAATATTTAAAAACTTGCAAAATGTGTAAAAACGTAAAATAACCTCAAATTATTAGAAAAACGTTATTTTTGTGTAAAATTGTGGTAAAACATGATTAAATGTAGAAAAACCTTATTTTTGTTCTAAATTGTGTTAAAACAAGAAAAATGGTCTAAAACATCGTAAATCGTCGAAAAACACAGAAATATATTGAAAAACCATGCAAAATGTGTAAAAACGTAAAAAATCCTCAAAATTGTAGAAAAACCTTATTTCTGTGTTAAATTGTGGTAAAACGAGAAATATGGTCTAAAACATCGTAATTCGTCGAAAAACTCACCGAAATATTGAAAAACCATACAAAACGTACGAACACGTAAAAAAACCTAAAAAATTGTTGAAAAACGTTATTTTTGTGTAAAATTGTTGTAAAACATGATAAAATGTAGAAAAACCTAATTTTTGTGTTAAATTGTTGATAAAAGAGAAAAATGGTCTCAAACATCCTAAATCGTCGGAAAACACTGAAAAATATTGAAAAACCATGCAAAATGTATAAAAACGTAAAAAAACCTCAAAAATTGTAGAAAAACGTTATTTTTGGGTTTGATTGTGGTAAAAGTAGAAAAATGGTCTATCACATCGTAAATCGTCGAAAAACACTGAAAAATATTGAAAAACCTTGCGAAATGTGTAAAAACGTAAAATATCCTAAAAAATATTAGAAAAACGATATTTTTGTGTAAAATTGTTGTAAAACATGATAATATGTAGAAAAACCTTATTTTTGTAGAAAAATTTTGGTAAAACAAGAAAAATGGTCCAAAACATCGTAAATCGTCGAAAAACACTGAAAAATATTTAAAAACTTGCAAAATGTGTAAAAACGTAAAATAACCTCTAATTATTAGAAAAACGTTATTTTTGTGTAAAATTGTGGTTAAACATGATAAAATGTAGAAAAACCTAATTTTTCTGTTAAATTGTGGTAAAACGAGAAAAATGGTGTGAAACATCGTAATTCGTCGAAAAACTCACCGAAATATTGAAAAACCATACAAAACGTACGAACACGTAAAAAAACCTAAAAAATTGTGGAAAAACGTTATTTTTATGTAAAATTGTGGTTAAACATGATAAAATGTAGAAAAACCTTATTTTTGTGTTAAATTGTGGTAAAACAAGAAAAATGGTCTAAAACATCGTAAATCGGAGAAAAACACTGCAAAATATTGAAAAACCATTAAAAATGTGTAAAAACGTAAAATAACCTCAAAAATGGTAGAAAACGTTATTTTTGTGTTTTAGTGTGGAAAAACAAGAAAAATGGTATAAAACATCGTAAATCGTCGAAAAACACTGAAAAATATTTAAAAACTTGCAAAATGTGTAAAAACGTAAAATAACCTCACATTATTAGAAAAACGTTATTTTAGTGTAAAATTGTGGTTAAACATGCTAAAATGTAAAAAAACCTTATTTTGTGTTTAATTGTGGTAAAACAAGAAAAATGGTCTAAAACATCGTAAATCGGAGAAAAACACTGCAAAATATTGAAAAACCATTCAAAATGTGTAAAAACGTAAAATAACCTCAAAAATGGTAGAAAACGTTATTTTTGTGTTTAAGTGTGGAAAAACAAGAAAAATGGTAAAAAACATCGTAAATCGTCGAAAAACACTGAAAAATATTAAAAAACTTGCAAAATGTGTAAAAACGTAAAATAACCTCAAATTATTAGAAAAACGTTATTTTAGTGTAAAATTGTGTTTTAACATGCTAAAATGTAGAAGAACCTTATTTTGTGTTAAATTGTTGTAAAGCAAGAAAAAGGTCTAAAACATCGTTAATCGTCGAAAAACACAGAAAAATATTGAAAACCCATGAAAAATGTGTAAAAACGTTAAATAACCTCAAAATTTGTAGAAAAGGGTTATTTTTGTGTAAAATTGTGGTAAAACATGATAAAATGAAGAAAAACCTGATTTTTGTGTTAAATCGTGGTAAAACAAGTAAAATGATTTATTGTTATTAAGTTTAATTTGTAGAACTCCATTTTATTTTTTTATTTTTTATATATACAATAATATTATTATTGGGTTTATAAAAACAGTTTATTTTTAAACAAGTTCTGCTGTGTAATTATTATTACGCGTGACAGCTGTTTCGCCCTCTGAAGGCATTATCAAACTGTGGGTAGCCCACTTACAGACGATACATTTATATTATTTCTAGGTAGGTATTTTAATTTCATTTACTGATTTCTTAATTGATTTCTAAGTAAAATATTAAAAATTATTAATGGTTATTACCCCATCAAAGTTTCCCCAATTAGTGTAATGTTTAAATTTGACTGAATGTCTTTATGTTAGTTATTCCCAAACGATGACTCATAGGGTTATTTTAATAGCATAATTAAGTACTTCATAGTGCACTCATATTTGCATTAGGTTTGAAGATATCTAGTAGGGGTGAACGAATTATATTTGTTTGTTCATTAATTAGAATAGCTTTCGGATTATTAGAGTTTTTGTTAATTTCTAACTGCTCTAAAAGATTCAGTTTACGGCCTTTATTTTGTACGTGTAACGGAGTTGGTTTATTATTATCATTAAGTGAGTTATTTTCATCTAGGAGATGTTTGGCAAATTGAGATTGTATTTTATTATTATTTTTAAAAGATCTTATATGTTCTTTAAACCTAGTGTTAAAGGACCGGCCCGTTTGTCCAACATAAACAGCGTTGCATTCGTCACACTGGAGTTTATAAATGCCACTATTTTGTAATTTGAGTACCTTCCTTTTTGAGTTTTTAAGAGATGATCCTAAGTTGTTATTTGTGCGGAAGGCAATATCTAAACCACACTTTTTGAGGACTTTCGCAATTTTATTAGATGTCTGTCCGATGAATTCTAAACACCCGAATTTATTATTCGTCTTATTATTAGTCGTTGGGTAAATTAATTTAAGGTTATTTTTGTGTTTGTTATTATTCATTATTTTTTCAATGTCTCTACCCTTGAAGCCATTATTTTTAGCAATAGTTAGGATTGTATTTTTTTCCTTCTCGTATGCTTTCTTGTCGAGTGGGATATTAGTAAGCCTATGTACCATTGAGTGGTAGGCAGATAATTTATGTGACCATGGGTGTAAAGATTTATAATTAATGGTCGTATCTGTAAACGTAGGCTTACGGAAAATTTCAAACGTATGTTTATTATTTTCTCTACCGATAGTTAGGTCTAAAAAATTAATTTTATTATTACACTCTCTTTCAACCGTAAAGCAGATTTTACGGTTGATGGAGTTAGCAAATGTGACAAAAAGATCTAATTGTCTGTTGGTACCTTTCCAACAGACCAAAATGTCAACATAACGAACATAGTATATTATGTGTTTGCTAAAGATTGAATTTAAAATTTGTTTTTCAATGTAATCCATGAATATTTCTGCAAGAAGTGGACTGAGGGGCGATCCCATTGGTAATCCGTCGTTTTGTTGATAGAATTTATCATTAAACTCAAAGTAGTTAGTTTCAACACAAATTTTAAATAGATCGAATAAGTCTTTTTTAGTAACTGGGTTTATATTAGATTCGTCTAAAATATCTTCAATGATTTTAAGGCATTCTTGAATAGGGATATTGCTAAAGAGACTGACTACGTCTAAAGATATGAACTGGCAATTGTGCGGTAGATTAATGTTTTTTATTTTATTTACAAGTTCGAGAGAATTTTTAACGCTATGTTTTGGGTAGAATTTAGTATGTTGTTTGAAAAGAAAGTTAAGTTTTTTGGCGAGTATTGTCGTTGGGGCGTTTATAAAAGAAACAACGGGACGTATGGGGATATTATCCTTGTGAATTTTAGGTTGTCCGTATAATGCAGGAGCCCTTGGATTCATCACCATTGCACTTCTTCTAGCGAATTTATTATAGCGAATTTCTTCTAGCGAATTTAAAAACCTTTGGTTTAACCAAGAGTGTTTGAAGTTAAACGTGATCCCCAAGTACGTGCATATTTCTACTTATTTTTTCTAATAATTTGAGGTTATATTACGTTTTTACACATTTTGCAAGTTTTTTAATATTTTGCAGTGTTTTTCTCCGATTTACAATGTTTTAGACCATTTTTCTTGTTTTACGACAATTTAACACAAAATAAGGTTTTTTTACATTTTAGCATGTTTAACCACAATTTTACACTAAAATAACGTTTTTCTAATAATGTGAGGTTATTTTACGTTTTTACACATTTTGCAAGTTTTTAAATATTTTTCAGTGTTTTTCGACGATTTACGATGTTTTATACCATTTTTCTTGTTTTTCCACACTAAAACACAAAAATAACGTTTTCTACCATTTTTGAGGTTATTTTACGTTTTTACAGTTTTTAAGTATTTTTCAGTGTTTTTCAACGATTTACGATGTTTTAGACCATTTTTCTTGTTTTACCACAATTTAACACAAAATAAGGTTTTTCTATATTTTAGCATGTTAAACCACAATTTAACACTAAAATAACGTTTTTCTAATAATTTGAGGTTATTTTACGTTTTTACACATTTTGCAAGTTTTTTAATATTTTTCTGTGTTTTTCGACGATTTACGATGTTTTAGACCATTTTTCTTGTTTTACCACAATTTAACACAAAAATAAGGTTTTTCTACATTTTATCATGTTTCACCACAATTTTAAACAAAAATTACGTTTTTCTAATAATTTTTAGGTTATTTTATGTTTTTAAACATTTCGCAAGGATCTTAAATATTTTTCAGTGTTTTCCGACGATTTAGGATGTTTAAGACCATTTTTCTTGTTTTACAACAATTTAACACAAAAATTAGGTTTTTCTACATTTTTTCATGTTTAATCACTAATTTACACAAAAATAACCTTTTTCTTTTAACGTTTTTCTAATAATTTGAGGTTATTTTACGTTTTGACACATTTTGCAAGTATTTAAATATTTTTCAGTGTTTTTCGACGATTTACGATGTTTTAGACCATTTTTTTTGTTTTACCACAATTTAATACAAAAATAAGGTTTTTCTACATATTATCATGTTTTACCACAATTTTACACGAAAATATCGTTTTTCTAATATTTTTTAGGTTATTTAACGTTCTTACACATTTCGCAAGGTTTTTAAATATTTTTCAGTGTTTTTCGACGATTTACGATGTTATAGACCATTTTTCTTGTTTTACCACAATAAAACGCAAAAATAACGTTTTTCTACAATTTTTGAGGTTTTTTACGTTTTTATACATTTTGCATGGTTTTTCAATATTTTTCTGTGTTTTTCGACGATTTACGATGTTTTAGACCATTTTTCTTGTTTTACCACAATTTAACACAAAAAAAAGGTTTTCCTACATTTTATCATGTTTTACCACAGTTTTACACAAAAATCACGATTTCCCACAATTTTTTAGGTTTTTTTACGTGTTCGTACGTTTTGTATGGTTTTTCAATATTTCGGTATGTTTTTCGACGAATTACGATGTTTTAGACCATTTTTCTCGTTTTACCACAATTTTACACAGAAATAAGGTTTTTCTACAATTTTTAAGGTTTTTTTTACGTTTTTACACATTTTGCATGGTTTTTCAATATTTTTCTGTGTTTTTCGACGATTTACGATGTTTTAGACCATTTTTCTTGTTTTACCACAATTTAACACAAAATAAGGTTTTTCTATATTTTAGCATGTTAAACCACAATTTAACACTAAAATAACGTTTTTCTAATAATTTGAGGTTATTTTACGTTTTTACACATTTTGCAAGTTTTTTAATATTTTTCTGTGTTTTTCGACGATTTACGATGTTATAGACCATTTTTCTTGTTTTACCACAATAAAACGCAAAAATAACGTTTTTCTACAATTTTTGAGGTTTTTTACGTTTTTATACATTTTGCATGGTTTTTCAATATTTTTCTGTGTTTTTCGACGATTTACGATGTTTTAGACCATTTTTCTTGTTTTACCACAATTTAACACAAAAAAAGGTTTTCCTACATTTTATCATGTTTTACCACAGTTTTACACAAAAATCACGATTTTCCACAATTTTTTAGGTTTTTTTACGTGTTCGTACGTTTTGTATGGTTTTTCAATATTTCGGTATGTTTTTCGACGAATTACGATGTTTTAGACCATTTTTCTCGTTTTACCACAATTTTACACAGAAATAAGGTTTTTCTACAATTTTTAAGGTTTTTTTTACGTTTTTACACATTTTGCATGGTTTTTCAATATTTTTCTGTGTTTTTCGACGATTTACGATGTTTTAGACCATTTTTCTTGTTTTACCACAATTTAACACAAAATAAGGTTTTTCTATATTTTAGCATGTTAAACCACAATTTAACACTAAAATAACGTTTTTCTAATAATTTGAGGTTATTTTACGTTTTTACACATTTTGCAAGTTTTTTAATATTTTTCTGTGTTTTTCGACGATTTACGATGTTTTAGACCATTTTTCTTGTTTTACCACAATTTAACACAAAAATAAGGTTTTTCTACATTTTATCATGTTTCACCACAATTTTAAACAAAAATTACGTTTTTCTAATAATTTTTAGGTTATTTTATGTTTTTAAACATTTCGCAAGGATCTTAAATATTTTTCAGTGTTTTCCGACGATTTAGGATGTTTAAGACCATTTTTCTTGTTTTACAACAATTGAAAACAAAAATTAGGTTTTTCTACATTTTTTCATGTCTCATCACTAATTTACACAAAAATAACCTTTTTCAACAATTTATCAAGTTTTTAACGTTTTAACACATTTCGAAAGGTTTTTCAATATTTTGCAGTGTTTTTCTCCGATTAATGATGATTTAGACCATTTTTCTTGTTTTAACACAATTTAAAACAAAAATAAGGTTTTTATACATTTAATCATGTTTTACCACAATTTTACACAAAAATAACGTTTTTCTAATAATTTGAGGTTATTTGACGTTTTTACACATTTTGAATGGTTTTTCAATACTTTGCAGTGTTTTGCTCCGATGTACCATGTTTTAGATCATTTTTCTTGTTTTACCACAATTTAACACAAAAATAAGGTTTTTCTAAAATAACCTCAAATTATTAGAAAAACGTTATTTTAGTGTTAAATTGTGGTTTAACATGCTAAAATATAGAAAAACCTTATTTTGTGTTAAATTGTGGTAAAACAAGAAAAATGGTCTAAAACATCGTAAATCGTTGAAAAACACTGAAAAATACTTAAAAACCATGGAAAATGTGTAAAAACCTCATTAAACCAGAAATATTGCAGAAAAACGTTATTTTTGTGTAAAATTGGGCTTAAACATGAAAATTGTAGAAAACAGCCATTTTTGTTTATAATTGTGGTAAAACAAGAAAAATGGTCTAAAACATCGTAAATCGTCGAAAAACACTGAAAAATAATGAAAAACCATTCAAAATGTGTAGAAACGTCAAAAAACCTCTAAAATTGTAGGAAAACGTTATTTTTGTGTAAAATGGTGGTAAAACCAGAAAAATTGCAGAAAAAACGTTTTTTTTGTGTAAAATTGGGCTTAAACATGAAAAATATTGAAAATGTGTGGAAACGTCAAAAAACCTCTAAAATTGTAGGAAAACCGTTATTTTTGTGTAAAATTGTGGTAAAACCAGAAAAATTGCAGAAAAACCTTATTTTTGTGTTAAATCGTGGTAAACGTAAAATAACCTCAAATTATTAGAATAACGTTATTTTTGTGTAAAATTGTGGTCAAACAAGAAAAATGGTCTGAAACATAGTAAATCGGAGAAAAACACTGCAAAATATTAAAAAACCATTCAAAATGTTTAAAAACGTAAAAAACTTCAAAAATTGTAGAAAACCGTTATTTTTGTGTAAAATTGTGGTAAAACATGAAAAATTTTTGAAAAACCTTATTTTTGTGTTTAACCGTAGTAAATTAAGAAAAATGGTCTAAAACATCGTAAATCGTCG